>NC_138202.1:184507895-185107895 GCF_964194415.1 Vipera berus | reverse complement strand
GCCTGTGAGGGCCAGGCAGGGTTGGGGGAGATCCAGGGGGTCTCCGGCGGGTGGGACGGTGGGCAGGAGGCTCGTCCTGCAGGGTGAGGTGAGGCAGGTGGCAGGACAGGGATGCCATTGCCACGAGGCAAGGCAAGGCGGGCTGGGGCGACTGCTGCCTGATACCTTTGTCCCCCCTACAGTGAACACATGGGGACCAACTGTGTCCATGAGCAGCCACAGCCTGCTGCCCCTTGACCGGCACACTCTGGGGCTTCGCAGCCTGCTGCAAATACCGGGCCATCCATGCAGCAGAAGGTGGAGTAGGGGAGGGGGAAAGCACGTGATGCAGACCGCTGGACATGCCTACTCCTTCCCATCTGTTTTTGCTTGTGGTTGGAGAGCAGATTGCTGCTGGCCATCTCCTTGGCCCCCTCGCAGATCTTGCCCTTGGCCCATATGTGGAGCCTGTTCCCCTCGCACACCCAACGCACTTTAGCTCGCCTCAAGCCACCGCCACCAGCAGCTCATACAGGTCAATTAGGCTACCACTGCTGCCTGGTGCACCTGGTCCACCCAGCACAAAGGAGGTAAAATTTTGCCAAATATTATATAAAAAAATATTAGAATTGGACTATCAAAATCTCTGTATAATGGGAGACTTTAATGCAATAACAGATGGAACTTTGGACTATAAAAGTTCTAAACAAGGGAGGAGAGGAGGAAATATATTACCTAAAGTGTCTTTAAAGATGGCAGAAGAACAAGTCCATGACCGTCCAGATAACATTGTAGCTGCGGCTTTCTGGTAACTCTATGATGAAATCCATGGCTATGTCCTGCCAGGGTCTAACGGGGTCGGCTACCGGCTGAAGAAGCCCTAATGGTTTCCCTGCACGGGGTTTTGCAGTAGCACAGACATGGGAGTCCTGCACATACTTCTCAATGTCTTTCTTCATGTGCGGCCATCAAAACTGCCGCCGTGCCAGGTACAGTGTCTTTAGGAAGCCAAAGTGGCCAGCCTGCCTGGTATCATGGCACTGGTATAGCACAGTGGGTCTGAGTGTTCGTGGTACATACATCCTGTCCCCATGCCAGGCCAACCCATCTCGTAAAGTCAGAAGGTGTGGATGGTCCCGCAGCCAGTCATCCTCCTTGAGTGCTTCACGTAGGGCATGGGGCAGGTCGGTCGCTCCACAAGTTATGTCTCTCACCAGCCCAGGATCACGGGGGTATGGGCACCTGCACTACCTCCTCCCTCCTGTTGTCATATTTTGGTAAGCGCGATAGCGCATCTGCTAGGAAGTTCTTTCCCCCAGGTACGTATTTTAAAGTGAACTTGAAGAGGCGAAAATACAGGGCCCATTGGACATGCTTGGGCGCCAGTCTCCTGGGTGACTGCAAGGCCTCCAAATTCTTGTGGTCGGTCTACACCTCTAATGGGTGGGCTGCCCCTTCCAGGAGGTGGCACCACGTCTCCAAAGCACACTGGACAGCAAAGGCCTCCTTTTCCCAAGTTGCCCAGGCCCGTTCGGTGACTGTTAACTTTCTGGAGGCATACGCACATGGTTGTAAAACCCCACTGGTGTTCCATTGGAGCAGGACAGCACCCACCGCAACATCGCTGGCGTCTACTTGGACAACAAACAGCACGTCGGGGTTGGGATGTAGCAACACGGGCTCCTTAGCACACAGGGCCTTTAGGGACTCGAAAGCCCGCTGACACTCGGTAGACCATGCCAATTTTAACCCTTTACCACTGATTGTCCCGTACGTAGAAGATCAGTCAAGGGCAGAGCAATTGCAGCAAACGACGGAATAAATTGCCTATAAAAATTGGCAAAACCCAAAAAACTTTGCAATTGGCGGTGGGTTTGTGGTGCCTGCCATTGTTGTACTGCCTCCACCTTCTTGGGGTCCATTTCTAACCCAGCCGCCGATACTTTATACCTCAAGTAGTCCAAACGGGACTTATGAAACTCGCATTTCAGGAGCTTCACATACAGACGGGCTGCCAATAGTTTTTCCAACACCTGTCTAACCAGGGCGACGTGTTCCTCCATGGTGTCAATATAGATCAGGATGTCATCCAGGTAGACAAGAACACCCCGATACAGGTGTTCATGCAGCACTTGGTTGATAAGCTGCATGAACACCGCAGGAGGCCCTTGTAAACCGAGCGGCATCACCCTGAACTGATAACTGCCGAGCGGACAATTGAATGCCATTTTCTACTTGTCGCCCCTCTTGACCCGCACCCAGTAATACGCCTCTCGCAGGTCTAATCGTGTAAATACTCGCCCTCTCGCAAGATGGGCCAACAGGTCTTTCATCAGGGGAAGAGGGTACAGGTGTTCTACACATACAGCGTTGATGTCACGGACGTCCACACACGGGTGGAGAGTGCCATCTTTTTTTTCTCTAAACAGGACAGGCACCGCCATCCTCGATTGAGCGGGTTGGATGAATCCTCTCATCAGATTCTTATCAATATACTGCCTCAGTTCCTGCATTTCCCGTGGCATCATGGCGTACATTCGGGGTTTGGGCAGCTTAACCCCTGACTCCAACTCGATGGCACAATCCATTGGCCGGTGAGGTGACAGGACGTCGCACTCCCGCTCATCAAAGACATCAGCTAGGTCGGAGTACACCTGCGGTATCTGGACCTCCAACCCGGTCTCCACTCCACAGGCCATCTCCTCCCCAACCAACTCTTTCAGCCCTATAAAGGCGTCATTCGGGTGCTGGGGCCCTGTTCCAAGGTGGAGGTGACCACAACCCCCCTCCCACCAAATTGTCGGGCCCCATTTGTCCAACCAAGTAAGCCCCAGAATCACCTCAGTCATGGAGGGCACTACGATGAAGCACAGGACCTCCCAATGCTCCCCAATCTCCAGCCGTACGGGTTTTGTTACATAAGTGACAGGTGCCCCTCCCAGGAGAGACCCATCCACCTGCTGGAAACGAAGAGGGATGGCCAACCTCTCCAACTCAATGCCCACCTCAGACACCACTGTGGCTAATCAGGCAACGGGTGCTCCCTGAATCGATTAGCGCCTGATACTCCCTTTTTTGACCCATTTGGGGGCTTACTAGCACTACTGGGACCGCAAAGGGACACACTGGTGCGCTCACCATGGGGTCTTCTTCCTCCTCTGCGCTGTCATAGGGTATGGGCCCAACCGCTGTCGGTGTCTCCATCACTGGCTGAGGCTTCCTCCTGGGTGTTTCACCCAGCAGCTGGTGTGCAGCCTGCGAATGCTCCACGGTTCTCCTGGGCGAGGCACCGTGTGTTGGGGTTACAGCTGGACCTACACGGGGTATGGGACCGGGCACTCCGTGATGTGGTGCCCCGGCTGGTCACACCGAAAACACCGAAGCGAGGTTTGGGACGGAGGTACTGATGGCTTCATGGCCGCTGTCGATGGCTTCCGTTCCTCCTCCTGCACCTTGTCCACAACTCAGCAAGGCCCGGACATGTTTGCTCGTCCCCTGCACCCCTGTAGGCCGACATCCAGTTCAACCGTAACCCGGAGCCACTCCTACAATCTGGGCGGAATCCCGCAGACAACACAGGCCCTACGGAGAACCCCGTTGATTCCTGCCTGGAAATGGTGTACCAGCAGTCGCTTCGGCCATAAGCACAGCTTACTGGCCACCTGCCTGAATTCGCAAACATAGTCCACCGCAGGCCTGCCATTCTGCCGGAGACCAACCACCTTGGCCTTGGCCTGTTGCACTTGGGTGACGTCTTCAAAACGCACCTGTAACGCCTCCAAGAAAAGACCGACATCTCCCAGCTTCCTTGTGTGGTCGCTATACAAGTCAGCGGCCCAGACTGCAGCCTCACCCTGTAACGCCGTGACCGCCACCACCATCGCCCACTGGGACAGATAGGCTAGGGCATACCTGTCCAGGTGGTGTATGGCATGACTCAAAAATATGGCCAGGCAGTCGGGATGCCTGTCGTAGGTCATTGGCAGAGGCAGTGGGCCCCAACCCACGCCTGTTTCCCAAGGACCCATCTGTGGGCCCGGCCCTCTTGTAGCAGCTTCCTGATGCCGTGGGTTGGCTGCCTGCCAACCCGGGGTACCTGTTGGTGCTGTTTGCCGAGTGGAACTGCCATCTGCTGTCGCCGAAACGTCTGGGCCTCTGGGTCATTGATGCAGCCGGGGCCTGCGTAACGGGAGCGGTCCCTTGGGATGAACCCTGGCCCAGTGGTCCCCGAAACCGTGGACTGGCCAGGTGAAAACGAGGTGGGCCTGAGCGCGCAGGCAGGGATCCGTCGTGTGACCATCCTGTGTCGTGTTCAGGCTCAGCAGGAGACCAAGGCCGGGGTTCCCCGAATCTGTCCCTCAACACGTCCAAGGAGTAGCTATCTGGTGCCATAGAGTAGCTCCACTCTTCCCCATCCTCATTTGTCAGATGCTGCTCCCTCCACTCTGACAACAGACCCGTCACCTGTGTTTATTGTCCTTGGCTGGTGTCTGCTCGGCCCAGAACAGGGCTTAACCACCACTCCCCACTACGGGTCTGGTCCCCCGCCTCCTGGGTTCCATTTCCATTGGCCATGGGGAGGGGGTCCCGGACTTTGGGCCTCACAACAGGTGGGGCCTCCACCAGCTCCACCATTTCCAGGGGTGCTGCAGCACCAGCCGGCTCCTCTCCATCAGCCGCTGGAACAGCCCCCTGCATTCCCTTTGCCATGTCAGCACCCAACCAAAAGGCAGGGACGGTACACAACAGCAGGGAAACAAAGGAAAATAGCAATTGTGACTTACTGTCAAGCCTGTCCTCGGCGAAATCACACTCAAACTGCCGTGGAACGAGTAACAACGAAGAAACATTTATTCACACTCCAAAGCAAGGAAAAAGTCAGCGTTGGAAGCAACACGCTCCCAACGCTCTTTTATAGCCGAGTTACACAATGGCCCCACCCCTCCCAGCAAAAGCCAGCATCTGGCCGTGCGCCCATAAACACCCCTCCCCCTTTGCGTTGCCCACGCGTGCACCCGCAACCGTGCTCGCCTGCGTGCTGCCCTCTGTGAGGTAAGTGTTTTGGGTGACCCCCCCAACCTCCTAGAGCCCCACCCCATGCAGCCACGCTAATTAGTCCCCACTGTGTAACCACCCCTTCCCAACCGGCCGGTTCCCCCCTCACCATTGGCTGGAACCAGCAGGGTACCTGCAAGCCCTGTCTGCATGTCCACAGCTACCAGCCCATTAGGCCCCGGCTCATGTTTGCTCAGAGCCGAGGAGGCCTGCAACTCCGAATTATGGCCGGTCACTGGCTCCTCTGGCATGGTTCCTGCCTCCAGCGGGCAGGGCTGCCTTTCTGGGTGCCTGTGCGGCCTGCCAAAGAAACACTTGCTGTGGGCCTCTCCACAGTCGAGCAGTCTAGGCTGTCTGTCCAAGTGCCTGTGGGGCCTTCTGTGAGGTCCTTCTGCGCAGGTGCGGCCGGGAGCTGTTGTGCGGCTGGCCTTCGGGGCTGCTGCAGTTCGGCGGCCTCCAGTACTCTCGTTTGGGACACCGGACCATGAGGTGAGTTGACAAGGTGAGGTGAGTTGCATGGTTTCGGGGTGGTTTGGTGTTATGGGGCCGGTGCTCGTGGCCAGGGCCCCTTTGTAGTGTCGGGCCCGTGGGGCTCGACAGTAGAGGCTATAAAAAGGCAAAAAAATGATAAGACTCCAGGTCCAGATGGATTACCTGCAGAGCTTTATAAATTTTTACAAGATGTATTAAGTCCTACTTTGAAAGAACTGTGTAACGAAATACTCCTGGAGGCTAAAATACCAAATACATGGACTGAACATTACTTTAATACCCAAAGAAGACTCTGATCTAACGCAAATGAAAAACTATAGACCAATATCGTTATTAAATGTAGATTATAAAATTTTTGCCTCAATAATAGCAGAAAGACTAAAGAAATGTTTGACCGAATTTATACATACAGACCAAAATGGTTATTTATCTAAAAGACAGATAAAAAATAATTTGGGAATGATTCTAGATGTGTTAGAGTATTATGAAATTCATTCAGGGAAACAGATGGCTTTAGTATTTCTTGATGCACAGAAAGCGTTTGATAATGTAAACTAACAATTTATGTTTCAACAATTAGAGGAAATGGATTTTGGAGAAAACTTTATAAATGTAATTAAAACAATCTATCATAAACAGCCAAAATAATTGTAAATGGACATTTTACAGAAAACTTTGACATTAAAAAAGGCACAAGACAGGGATGTCCACTATCTATATTGTTTATACTAACGCTATAAGTATTGAATAGAAACATCAGACAAGATATAGAAATTAAAGGACTGGAGATAAAAGATGAAAAATATAAACTACAAGCATTTGCATATGACTTGGTTTTTATATTGGAAGAACCGTTTGAAACAAGTACTAAACTTATGGAGAAAATAGAAACATTTGGAGAAGTGGCAGGTTGAAAATAAACAGAGAAAAGACTAAAGTGCTAACAAAAAATCTAACAGAAAAACAAAAAAACCAACTAGTAAAAACCCCAAATCTACAAATAGTTTAAAAAGTTATATACTTGGGAATTTATTTAACATAAAGATGTGCAACAATAAAAGAAGATAATTATGTTAGACTGTTAAAACAAATAAAACTGGATTTGGAAAAGTGGAAAAACTTTCAACTTTCAATGTTGGGGAGAATAGCAACAGTGAAAATGAATATCTTACTGAAAATACTTTTTATTTCAAACGATTCCTGTAAGACTGGGAAAAGCCTTTTTTGATGAACTGAAGAACTGAAGAAGTGAAAGAAAGTGGAGGATTTGGACTACTGGACTGGACATTATACTACCAAGCAACTATATTAATATGGCTTAAAGAATGGATAATGCTTAGAGACAAAAGACTATTATACCTAGAAGGTTATAACCTACAACTTGGTTGGCATGCCTTTCTGTGGTATGGGAAGAATAAAATTTATAGATACTTTTAAAACCAGTTTTTATAAGAAATGCACTTCTTTTAGAATGGGGAAAAATAAAAGCGAAAATTTGTATCAAGATACCTGGATGGCTTTCAACAATGGAAGCATTTGCTTACCCAAATTTAATTAATTATGACAAAGTTATGACCTATAAAGATATCTTGGACAATGAAGGTAAATTGAAAGTCAGATAAGACTTACAAGGTATTCTATCATGGTGGCCATACTTGCAAATGCAAGTGAGATATGAAAAAGTTGTTAAAACAATGCGATTTTAAAAGAACAGACAGAATTTGACCAGATACTGTTAAAAACAGATGAAAAACTGATTAAGAAACTCTATAAATATTTGTTAAGCTTAAAGATGGAGGAAGAACAAGTAAAAGAAACAATAATAACGTGGGCAAAGAACTTTGGACATAATATAGAATTAGAAAACTGGCAAAAGGTATGGAAAAGAAATGCTAAATTAACGAAAGCAGTGCCATATAAAGAAAACTTATATAAAATATTTTACAGATGGTATTTAACACAGTCAGCTTAGCAAAAATGTTTTAAAATACTTCAAGTGTTGGAAATGTAAAGAAAGACCAGGTACTTATTACCATGTCTGATGGACATGCCCTAAAGCAGGGCTTTTCAACCAGTGGTACGGGTACCACCTGTGGTACATTGGCACCTGGCAGGTGGTACATGACCATCCTAGAAAAGTGGTAGTGGGGGAGGGGAATGAGCTGAACCGGTGGCAGCACCGCATAAGCCTGAACGAGAGATGGCTGGAGCTGCAGGGCTGTCAGGGCTCAACGGAAGCGCCAGGATCAGCGCCAAGCTCCAGCTGGAGCTTGGCATTGATCCCGGTGCTTCTGCTGAGTCCAGAAGAAGTGCCGATCAGCTAGAACGTTGCAGCATCTCCAGGGTCTTGTGATTTACATTCAGATGCTTGGCAACTGATTCATATCTATGACGGTCACAGTGTCCCAGGGTCATGTGAAGTGACCAAAACCTGCTGTAACCACCCAGCAGATGGGGGGAATAAAAACCAAACACCCCCCCCCCACCCCCACTGCCAATCCTCAACAGAAATGCTCACAACAATGAAAACCTCAGACAGGAGGAAGAGCGCCGCTGGGCAGGCAGGCAGATGTCTTGCTTGACTGTGGCTTGGGGGGCACTTTTTCAGTGCCATTGTAACTTCAAACAGTCACTAAATGAACTGTTGTAAGTCGAGGATGACCTGTACTTCATCACCTTTTTCCTTTTTTTGGTCATCAAGTTTTTGACACCTTGCTAGGCGACTGGTGATACTCGGATGTTGCCATATCCTAAAAGTGGTACAATGGGTGAAAAGGTTGAAAAACCCTGCCCTAAAGCAAAAAGATTTTGGTCACAAATACATTTATGGTTGGAGAAAATGACTAAATACCAAATAGACTAAGCCAGAATTATTTTTGTTAGGAATAATAGGAGCAAATTATTAGAAAGACTATGCATTTTTAATACTAACTGCAATAAGAATTGTATTTGCCCAATATTGGAAAAATGAAAACTGAAGAAGAATTAATTAAGAAAACTTTAGAGGGTGTAGAAATGGGTAGATTGACTTTCAAGATAAAAGAGAAAGAAGACTCAGTGTATGATATAATATGGGAGAATTTTTATCAGTGGCTAGAAAAATGAGTTAGAAAGAAATGTGATATGTAACATTAAATATATATTAGTAGGAAGAAGACTATTGAGTGATTAATTAACATATTGTTTATGATAATTAACTACTACTCATTGTTCTTTTAAATACATGAAGCCAGACAAGATGCTGTTTGCTAAATATTAAGAATGTTATTTTAGAAAACCTTAACCCTAACCCCAAGCCTAACCCTAACACCAAGCCTAACCCTAACACCAACCCTGACTCTACCTTATTCCTAATCCTAACAAAAAAAAAACTAATTGTGTGTGTGTGTTTGTGTAAAAGATGTAAATGCCAGTTTTCAGCAAACCATTGTAAAACACAGTCGCATGATGATGGAATGCTACAGATGGCCATAAATGTGGCACAGTTGCTGAGTGCCCAAAGTGTGGTTGTGACCATAGAGGCTGCCTAAATGTCAGAACTTTGTATAAATTCATAAATACCCCCCAGGTAGGGGATAAATATATGTATTCTTTTCTGGAAATACACATCCTTTGAACATCCAAAGGAAATCACCAATTTGAGATACAGGATTTATTGGGGCCTGACATGGCATTCAGGAAAGCTGTTGCATCATCTGGGCTTGATATTTGGATTTCCAAAGATGTAAGATGTGAGGATACAAGGCTTGGTACAAAGGTGTTGCCACAGAAAAAATATTTCATTTGTTGACAACTTTCTCACTTTTGAAAGTGTTAACACCCCCAAGAAGCCCCAGAGGATAATTTTAAGGACTGGGCAATTTCAAGTGGACTTCTTGGCTTGAACAGCAGTTAAATGTTGATCCAGGAAATCTAACATTTTGTGTTATTTTTCAAAGCAAGTTTGGTGATTTCTTGAAATTTAAGAGAATGCCAACCATTATTTTTGTCAATGGATTCAACTTTCCATTTCTTTTACTGGTTTCTCATTTCCCCCCCTTTTTCTTCCTCTCATTAATAAATGTAAAATTATCTTGACAGTCCTTTCATTTTGTACTTCTGCCAGAAGATCTCAAGTGGTGATCATATGATCCTGTTGTAAAAATTTGCCCAAATTATGATCACATGTCATGAAAATCCTGCAATGGTCATGAGTGTGAGGAATGGTCATAAATCAATTTTCAAAGGTCACTAAACAGGAACAAACTAAAAGAAGATCCTCAAAACAAGTAGTTTTATCTTCAGTCCTTTCAGATTGAGGAACAATGTCAGGACTGCCATCATTTGCTTGAGCTTCACCTTCATTAGCTACAGTCTGCCATGAACTATGGGGGGAGGGAGCTGAACTGGAGAGAGTTGAATGCTTGGGAGAAAGTGAAACAAATGAAACCAACAACTCATTGTAACATTCAGAAACACCAGCTCAAGGTCAAAACTCTGGAGATGTGAGAACAAAAAGGGAGAAAAAAAATTATGGTTTGTAATAAACTCCCTTTCAATTACTCTGTTATCTAGATATGTTAAAACTTAAAATTTTAGGTTCAGTTTCTATAAATATAGGCTGCAGCTTTTGGAGCTTTTTAAAAGTTAGTTTAATTAGAAACGTCCAGTTTGCACTCATAGTGCATGGTCATGTGACAGCGGACCTCTGCTCCCCACGGCTAATTTCACCCTGCCATTTCTCTGTTCCCAGTGGGTTTTTTTAAAAGCCCCAGATCTCTCGGAGGGAGATTAGAAACGGAGGCGCTCAACTGAATGGTTCTGGATGGCGGTCCGAACCGCAGAAAGCAGGAAAGCCTAGGAGAAAGCTGGGTGAAAAAGATGGCCCATTATGGCGGCTGTGAAGAAATGTCAGCTGTCAGCTGGACAGAAACAGCGGTGAATCAGCAGGACAGAAACAGCGGTGAATCAGCAGGACAGTGATTCAACTAACGTGGTGGAGTGAGTACTCAGCAAACCTTCATAAGTGTTCCGCATCGTGAAATTATTCCAGAGAATTTCAGAGAAGAAAATAGGAGAAGCCTCAGAGTGAAAGGGGGAAATCATTTCCCCTGTCAGACTAGCGGTGACAAGGAGACAGAGGAAAAAAGAGATTTGACGTTAAAACAACAGACTCACTGTAAGGACTGGTGAACAAGGGTGGTTTCTCTTTCTGGCTCCTGCAGCAAAGCCAAGAAGAAGTTTAAAAAAATCTTGAAGAGCACCAGTGTGGACTGAGCTCAGAGAGCGGACATTTTGAATAAGAACTGATGACCAATTAGCATTAAATGAGGAAAGAGTGATACTCATAAGTTAAGAAGTGAAGTAATTGCTTTAAAAATTTTCTAAAATAAAAGGGATAAACTGTAATAGATGTGAAAGCTTAGACCAATAAGAATTAATTGATTATAACCCATTGTATGATTAAATTGGAGGAGGCTAACTAGGAACAAAAGGTTGAATGCCCAAGGAGGGTGAGAAAATTTATTTACTTGTCTTCTTGTTGAATACAATAATATCTATAACTGTCAAGGGACTGATTGTAAAACCTGATCTTTATTGCTAATGAACTGAATACTTGTTACAATATTTAGGTAATTTAATGTTATATTATTGTTACATGCTACTATATAGATAAATTAGGACTGTAATGGAATATAAATACTTGAAACTGATTAATATTGATTATTGTATATTAGAAGTGTCAGTGCAATAGATTTCATATTGTGTTAGCAACAAAATATATCATTATTAAGATATAAGGCACTAGTGACTATAACCTTGGAAGAATAATAAATTCTCCAGGTGTGGTGGAGGGAAAGACAAAGATTGTGTATAAGTGGGAGGACTGGTTGATGTCATTTCGAAAGATAACAAGCATCCCAAATCTAACAAGAGTTGGGAGTGGAAGAAGGCAGATAACCCAAGCCTCATCGGTGGAATTAAGCCCAGCAAGGCAAAGATCCATAGAAGAGATGATGCCACAGGAGAGAGCAGGCTCACTTAAAGACCTACAAGCAATGCTACAATCCATGCAAGAGGTTATGCTGAGAAACCATGAGGATCCGAAAAAAGAAACAGGTGAAATAAAGAATGATACTGGAGAACTTAAAGAGAAGATGGAAGCAATGGACGGAAAATTTGAATGTTTCCAACAACAAATATTGAAAAATGAACAGAAATTATTAGAAATGGAAGACAGAATGAATAAGGAGGAAAGAAGATGAAATGAATAAAAAACTCTCGCAAGCAAACAAAGAACTAGAAAAAACCATCATCCTGCTTGAAACTGAGAAAGCAGACCATTATCTATGATTTTAAAATTTGAAAGAAGAGAAGGGGGAGGACCTCCCAGAAATGATGATGGACTTGTTAGCGAGGGCCCTAGGGACGGGGAAAGAAGTGATGGCAAATGAGATTGATGAAATATACAGAATCCACACAAACTACGCGAGAAGAAATAACCTAGGGATGAGATCTTGCACAGAACGACCTGATAGAATACAGAGGTGAACAACTAACTGTCCTCAAACAAGTTCCCAGGAGGGTAAGAGACCTGAGAAGGCCCTACCAACATATCACATTGAAGTTAATAAGACAAAACATCAATTTTAGGTGGCTGATGCCGGAAGGGATTCTGGTGACCTGGCAAGAAAAAAAGATACAGGCTAGATATGATTGACAAAGCAGAAGAGTTTTTCCAGCAGCACCTAGGCAATGAAGATGAATTAGAAGAAAGAGAGTTAAGAGAAGAGAACAATACAGAGAGATATAATAGAAAGACACGAGAATCACAAGGTGTCAGGCCCCACCTCAATCCACATCTTAGGAAATAAGAACTCTTGTATGCAAGTTTGTCCAAAAGGAAAAGTTTACTAGGATGAGATCCATTGTGGCAATACAAGACGGGATCTAACAGAGTTACATTTCAATCCTATATAAAGCATTCCCATTTCAACCCCCTCCTCTCATCCATTTGGTCAGGCTCCCATCATTTACTTAGGTGTCAGGCCCTTTCGTGGGAAAGGGAACTCTCCTTGTTTTTATTGTTATTGCTTCTTCCTTTTCAGTTGTAAATGGAGATGCGATCCAGATCTCTCTCTCCCACTGTCCCCCCCAGATCAAAAGCTTCCCTGGTGTTTGAAGACAGCCTATTGCAATCTGAGTAACCATCCTCTCCCCTCTCCCCTCGGAGAGATGGCAGAATCCCCAGAATAAGCACAATATTCTACCTATACATTTATGAAATGTGATATAAATGGATTCTGACACAATGGAAAGAATGGGAAATGGAGAGAAGAGAAAAAATGAGAATTAACTATGACAATGATGATGAGAGTAGACACAAAGAACTCAAGGAAGATAGACCAACAAGAGCAACAAGATCAAAACATAGGCAGTAATGTGGAAATATTAACAGTATTATCGTTAAATGTAGATGGACTAAACTCCCCGCTAAGAGAAATATAATTTTGAATAAGCTCAGTAAGAAAAACAAGACATAATAATTTTACAAGAAACACATATAAAGAACCAAGACCAAGGTCTACTAAATCACTCTAAGCTATGAATCAAATTTGTATCGCTTTCACAGCAGAAAAAAGGAGGAATTGTGATATATGTTAAAGAAAGAATCCCAGCAAAACAAATCTATTGAGATGAGGAAGGTAGAATAATGATCATTGAAATTTCTCTAAATTAAAAAAAAGGTCACCCTGGACTTCCGGTGGCGGCGCGGCGCCGGAGACAGCCCTTTCGGGCTGCCCGCGGCTCAGCTGTGTTATTTCCACCCGAAACAGCGCCGATCAGCTGTTCGGGTGGATTTGAAGCCCCCTCCTCGGGAGAAGAGGAGGGGGTGAGCCCCCAGGTAGGGGTTGAGTTCTCCGGGGCCGCCTGAGCTTAAAGCTTGGGCGGCTGAAGGATCGAACTCCCCCGTAGCCTGGGTTGCTCCCAGCTGGTCAGCGTCTCTGCTCCGTGATTTCTGGAGCGGAGCCAGGCGTTTGCGACCACCCCTGCCAGAAGGAAAGACTATGGAATAAAAGGAGCAGGCAGAGCGGTACAGGAGGAAAAGGTGAAGAGGACTTTTATTGCTGCTTTCTAGCTTAATGGATTTTATAAATTTAAAAGTGAAAGTGCGTAGTAAGTGAAAGTAAAGATGGCGGCTAAACCTCCTCTAAAAGCTCTTTGGAGTGCTGGAACTTCTCCGGTGCAACAGTCATCATTGCAAGCGTTGCTTCTTCCTGATGTATTGACACCGAAGGATTTACAAGATGCTCTTGGAAAATATGCCCAGGTAATTCTGGAAGCAATGGGTGATAAATTTGCAAAGATGGAGGAGAAGTTGGAGAAACTGGAGGAGAGAATAGAAGAGAGGATGGAAGAGAAGTTCAGAGTGATGAAGGTAGACATTTTGTCTTCAGTGTATAGAGTGGCTGAATGTGTGGAAGATTTGGATGAAAAAGTGGAAGATTTGACTCAAAAAAATGCCATATTAGAAGTAAAAGTACTGGAAAATGAAGATTTAAGAGACAAAATGGACAAAGAATTGAGTCTTGCTCAATATTACCAGATGCAGTATGCTGTTAGAATCAGAGCTTTAAAAGAGAATATTAAGGAAGATCTAAAGCAGCTGATTTCTGAGGCTCTGGAAGTAGTATTGAGTCAGCCAGCATCTGAAATAAAGGGAGGCATGGATAAAGTGTTTCGTGTGAATTCATGGATTGCCAGACAGAGAAAGCTACCTAGAGATGTGGTGGTTTATTTTGTAAAGAGGGAAATTAGAGATGAAGTTATTCAAGCTGCTTATGGTACTAAAGTCGTGATTGCTGATCAAGAAGTTTTGGTTCTAAAAGAAATTCCTCCAAAGATTTTAAGGAGAAGGAAGGATTTTACATTTTTAGTGCAAGAGCTCAAGCAACGAGATATAAGGTTCAGATGGGAGATTCCAGTTGGGTTGATGGTGATGCATGAAGGTAAAAGGTACCGTTTGACCACTGTGATGCAGGCGCGTGATTTTTACAATAACGTTTTAAAAGCAACCCCACTATCACTTCTGGAAGTTGCAAAGGGATCTGGACAAGGAGAACACCAAGAGGCTGAAGATGGACAGACAGAGGAGAATGGTGCTGGAGGAGATCAAGCTACAACTTCTTTGGATGATTCTAGAGAGCAGAGGGTGACGTGTGCTGCTTTAAAACGATCAAAAAAAAAATAAAAGAACAAGATCAGCAGAAGTCTATGGAATTTCCAAAATGTACTTACAGCCAAGTAGTGGGAGGAGCACGGCCTAAAAAAGATAGTCCTGTTTAAGCAGTGCTCCAAGAGCTTTGGGATGATATGCATGGCAACTAAATTTTTAATTTAGAACGTTAATGGACTAAATTCACCACAGAAGAGGAAGAAAGTTTTTTAATATTTAAAACAATTTAAGATAGATGTTATATGGTTGCAAGAAACGCATATTAGGGTTGTGGACCAAAAGTATTTATCGAACTCAAGGTTGGGCACGCAATTTGTTGTTTCTGCAATGAATAAGAAAAATGGAGTGGTTGTTTATCTTAAAAGTGCTTTAACAGCGGACTTAATTGAAGCAGATAAGCATGGAAGATACGTTATGATAGAGTTGCTGCTAGTAGGTAAAAAGATGCTTTTAGTTGGATTATATGCTCCTAATCAACAACAAGTTGACTTTTTTTAGTTTATTTCATACAAAGCTTATCCAGTTGGATTATAAAATTTTTATTTTTATGGGGGATTGGAATGGTGTTTTGGATGTTCAGATGGACAAGGCTGGAGCTTTAAAGCGCGTCCCAAGTCATGCTCGACTGCCTAAATCCTCTTTTGAAATGAAGGATGACTTGGAACTGCGAGATATTTGGTGTGAAAGACATTCGTATGAAAAGGATTATGACTAATGACTTTTTTTTAAGGATTAAGAAGGTGAAGATATGTGCAAGAACTATTTCTGATCATAGCCCAGTTTGGCTAGAGATTTATAAGGAGAATAAGGAGAATTTTTTTTTGTTTTTTTTTATATATTCTATATTAATAGTGTTTGTAGTTATCCTATGTGAGCTAGAGAGTGATAGATTTTAGAGTCTATGGTTGTTAGCATATGGTTGTTTATGATTCTTTTTTTCTTTTTTATACCTTGTACTCAGCTCTGGGAAGTCGGGGGGTGGGGTGGGGAGGGGGGAGGGGTAAGGAGGGAGGGATAGGGGAGGGGTAGGGGGGACTGTCAAAGATAAAATGTATGATAAAACTTTTCAATTTTTTTTTTAAAAAAAAGGTCACCCTGGTAGAAATTTATGCCCGAATTAAAAACAAAGACAATTTTATAAGAAAGTGCATAAGATTATTGCTGATATTCAATACGAGAACATTTGTTTAATTGACAATTTTAATGCAATTATAGACAGAGAATTAGACTATAAGAGTGAGGAAGTAAGGAAACAAACCAGAAGAATATTACCTGGTACTTTTTTTAAAATGGCAGAAGATTTAAATATTCAAGATAGTTGGAGGAAGAAAAATCTGAATTAAAAACAATTTACATATTATTCAAGGCGGCACCAATTGTGGTCCAGAGTTTATATGGTCTGGACAATGAAAGAATTAAATTCAGATATAGATGATGTAGTAATAGACATTAATACTTGGGCAGACCATAATCCCATTATAATTAAATGGAAAAAACCGAAGACAACAACAAGGAGGTGACTAAAAAAGGCAATCCTAAACCAAATAGAATTTAAGCATAAGATGGAAGAACAAATGCGGATATTCTTCTAGACAAACAAGAAAGAGGAGACTAGCACTCACAATTTATGGGATACAGCCAAGGCCGTTATGAGAGGAACTGCAATTGCGTACATAGAAAAGGGAGAAATAGCACAAAAAATAAAAAGTATTAGACAAATTTTTTTTCAACAGGCAAACAAATCTGGGAGATGGTTGGCCTATAGATTGAAAAAACAAAAAGATAAAAGATGGAGTAATAAACTAAGCAATCAAGCAGGGGAGATGGTACATAAAAATGAAGGGGGGAAAAGGTGACGTATGAATTCTATAAAAATCTTTAAAAGATGATGAAAAGATTACTGAGGAAAGAATATCACAATATCTTATGAAAGCGGACTTACCGAAGGTTCCGGAAGAATTCCAAAATATATTAAATAAGGATATAACAGTCCAGGAAATCATAGAAGCAATTAAAAAGCAAAAAAGTAATAAAACACCTGGCCCCGACAGATTACCGTCTGAAATATATAAGAACCTCCAAGAACTTTTGGCCCCAACTCTATTGGACATATTTAACGATGTACTAAACACAGCAAAAATCCCAAACTCATGGAAAGAAGCAACCATCTCACTAATTCCTAAAGAAAACTCTGATTTGACCTGAATTAAAAACTACAGGCCCATTTCTTTATTGAACACGGATTATAAGATTTTCATGACCATAATGGCAGAAAGATTAAAAAATATTTAGCTGAATTTATCCGTGCCGACCAAAATGGCTTCTTGCCTAAAAGACAAATTAGACATAATGTTTGTTGTTGTTGTTAGTTGCGAAGTCGTGTCCGACCCATCGCGACCCTATGGACAATGTTCCTCCAGGCCTTCCTGTCAGTGACTCCATCCAGCCACCTCATTCTCTGACGTCCCCTTCTTCTATTGCCCTCAATCTTTCCCAGCATTAGGCTCTTCTCCAGTGAGTCCTTCCTTCTCATTAGATGGCCAAAGTATTTGAGTTTTAGCTTCAGGATCTGGCCTTCTAAAGAGCAGTCAGGGTTGATCTCCTCTAGGACTGACCGGTTTGATCGCCTTGCAGTCCAAGGGACTCGCAGGAGTCTTCTCCAGCACCATAGTTCAAAGGCTTCAATTCTTTGGCGCTCAGCCTTTCTTATGGTCCAGCTTTCACTGCCATACATTGCAACTGGGAAGACCATAGCCTTGACTATACGCACTTTTGTTGACAGGGTGATGTCTCTGCCTTTTAGTGTGCTGTCTAGATTTGCCATGGCTTTCCTCCCCAGGAGCAAGCGTCTTTTAATTTCTTGGCTACAGTCCCCATCTGCAGTGATCTTGGAGCCCAGGAAAATAAAATCTGTCACTACCTCCATTTCTTCCCCATCTATTTGCCAGGAATTGAGAAGGCCAGATGCCATGATCTTGGTTTTCTTAATGTTTAGTTTCAACCCAAGTTTTGCACTCTCCTTCTTCACTCGCAACAAGAGGCTCTTTAGTTCCTCTTCACTTTCTGCCATTAGAGTGGTATCATCTGCATATCTTAGGTTGTTGATGTTTCTTCCGGCAATCTTAATTCCAACTTTTGATTCATCTAGCCCTGTCTTTCTCATGATGTGCTCTGCATATATGTTAAATAGGCAAGGCGACAGTATACAGCCTTGCCGGATTCCTTTCCCAATTTTGAACCAATCAGTGGTTACGTGTCCAGTTCTCACTGTTGCTTCTTGGCCTGCATATAGGTTTCTCAAGAGACAAATAAGATGGTCTGGTATGCCCATCTCTTTAAGGACTTGCCACAGTTTGTTATGATCCACACAATCAAAGGCTTTAGCATAGTCAATGAAGCAGAAGTAGATGTTTTTCTGGAACTCTCTAGTTTTCTCCATGATCCAGCGTATGTTAGCAATTTGATCTCTAGTTCCTCTGCCTCTTCGAAATCCTGCCTGTACTTCTGGTAGTTCTTGATCCACATACTGCTGGAGTCTAGCTTGTAGAATTTTAAGCATAACTTTACTAGCATGAGAAATCAATGCAATGGTGCGATAGTTTGAACATTATTTGGCACTGCCTTTCTTTGGAATTGGAATGTAAACTGATCTTTTCCAATCCTGTGGCCACTGTTGAGTTTTCCAAATTTGCTGGCAAATTGAGTGTAGCACTTTTACTGCATCGACTTTTAAGATTTTGAATAGCTCAGCTGGAATACTGTCACCTCCACTAGCTTTGTTGTTGCTCAGCTTTTCTAAGGCCCACTTCACTTCACATTCTAGGATGTCTGGCTCGAGGTCAGTGACCAACTCATTGTGATTATCAGGGACATTAAGCTCATTCTTGTATAGTTCTTCTGTGTACTTTTGCCACCACTTCTTAATCTCTTCTGCCTCTGTTAGGTCCCTGCCATTTTGGTCCTTTATCATGCCCATTTTTGCATTAAACGTTCCCTTCATCTCTCCAATTTTCTTGAAAAGATCTCTGGTCCTCCCTATTCTATTGTTTTCTTCTATTTCTTTGCACTGTTCATTTAAGAAGGCATTCTTATCTCTTCTAGCTATTCTCTGGAATTCTGCATTTAATTGGGCATATCTTTCTTTTTCTCCCTTGCCTTTCGCTTCCCTGCTTTCCTTGGCTATTTGCAAAGCTTCCTCAGACAGCCATTTTGCTTTCTTGCATTTCTTTTTCTTTGGGATGGTTTTGGTTGCTACTGTTGTACAATGTTGCGAACCTCTGTCCATAGTTCTTCAGGCACTCTGTCTATCAGATCTAATTCCTTAAATCTATTTGTCACCTCTACTGTATATTGTACAGGGATATGATTTAATTCATACCTGACTGGCCTAGTGCTTTTCCCTACTTTCTTTAATTTAAGCCTAAATATTGCAACAAGAAGCTCATGGTCTGAGCCACAGTCAGCTCCTGGTCTTGATTTTACTGACTGTATAGAGCTTCTCCATCTTTGGCTGCAGAGCACATAGTCAATCTGATTTCTGTGTTGACCGTCTGGTGATGTCCATGTGTAAAGCCGTCTCTTGGGTTGTTGGAAAAGAGTGTTTGCTATGACCATCATATTCTCTTGACAAAATTCTATCAGCCTGTGCCCTGCTTCATTTTGTACTCCAAGGCCAAACTTGCCTGTTATTCCGGTTATCTTTTGGCTTCCTACTTTAGCATTCCAATCCCCCATGATGATAATAGTTCTATAAGGTGCTGTAGGGCTTCATAGAACCGGTCAATTTCATCCTCTTCAGCACCGGTGGTTGGGGCATAGACTTGGACTACTGTGATATTGAATGGTTTGCCTTGGATTCGAACTGATTTTGAGGATTGTATCCCAGTATTGATTTTCCTACTCTTTCATTGAGTATGAAGGCTACTCCATTTCTTCTGAGGAATTCTTGCCCGCAGTAGTATACCTGATGGTCATCTGAATTAAATTCACCCATTCCTGTCCATTTTAGTTTGCTGATACCTAAGATGTCGATGTTTAGTCTTGTCATCTCTTGTTTGACCACGTCCAGCTTTCCTTGATTCATGGATCTTACATTCCAGGTTCCTATGGAGAAAGAATCTTTACAGCATCGGACTTTCCTTTCACCACCAGACATATCCACAGCTGAGCGTCCTTTCGGCTTTGGCCCAGTCGCTTCATTCTTTCTGGTGCTACTAGTACTAGCCCTCTGCTCTTCCCCAGTAGCATATTGGACGCCTTCCGACCTGAGGGGCTCATCTTTCAGCATATCGTTTTGCCTTTTGGTACTGTCCATAGGGTTTTCATGGCAAAGATACTGGAGTGGGTTGCCATTTCCTTCTCCAGTGGATCACGTTTTGTCAGAACTCTCTGCTATGACCTTTCCGTCTTGGGTGGCCCTGCACAGCATAGCTCATAGCTTCATTGAATTACGCAAGCCCCTTCGCCACGACAAGGCAGTAATCCATGAAGGGGGACATAATGTTAGGATTATACTAGACACCTTAGAATATAATAATAATAATAATAATAGTAATTTTATTTATATACCGCCCTTCTCCCGAAGGACTCAGGGCGGTGAACAGGGCAGATATATAAAAAATACAGAAATACAAAAGTTAAAAGAAAATTAAACATGTGCCCAGCTAAAAACAATAAATACAGATATTAAAAATGACATAAAAACCCAACCCATCCCCCTTCAGGCCAGGCCGGCTTGTTCAAATAAGAATGTCTTCAGATCGTGACGGAAGGAGCGAAGGTCGGGCGCCATCTGGAGCTCAACCGGCAACCGATTCCATAGCTCCGGGGCGCCCACAGAGAATGACCTCCCCCTGGGGGCCACCAATCGACATTCTCTGGTTGGTGGCACCCTGAGGAGGCCCTCTCTGTGGGAACGCACAGGGCGGAGGGAAGTTGATGCCGGCAGCAGGTGCTCCCTAAGGTACTCCGGACCCATGCCATGTAGGGCCTTAAACACCATTACCAGTACCTTGAATCTCACCCGGAAGACAACTGGTAACCAATGCAGCTCACGGAGCAGAGGTGTAACATGGGAGTATCAGGAGACTCCCAACACAACTCTCGCGGCTGCATTCTGTACCAGTTGGAGCCTCCGAGTGGTCCTCAAGGGCAGCCCCATGTAGAGAGCGTTGCAGTAGTCCAGACGAGAGGTCACGAGCGCGTGAGTGACCATACATAAAGCATCCTGGTCTAGATAGGGCCGCAACTGACGCACCAGGCGAACCTGGGTGAAGGCCCCCCTAGTTACAGCTACTACATGGTCTTCCAGAGTGAGCCGTGAATCTAGAAGGACTCCCAAGTTGCGAGCCCTATCTACAGGGGTAATAGTTCACCCCCCATGGAAAGAGATGGGATGTTCTGAATATCCCGGAATGCCGGTATGCACAGCCACTCAGTCTTGTCGGGGTTGAGTTGAAGTCTGTTCCTCCCCATCCAGACCCGAACCGCCTCCAGGCAACGGGACATCACGTCGAAGGCATCACTGGGGTGGTTTGGGGTCGAAATAAAAAGCTGGGTATCATCGGCATACTGATGATACCCAACTCCAAAACCACGAATGATCTCACCCAGCGGTTTCATGTAGATGTTGAACAGGAGAGGCGAGAGGACCGACCCCTGAGGAACTCCACAAACGAGAGACCTTGAGGTCGACCTCTGCCCCCCTGCCAACACCGACTGCGAACATCCCAGGAGATAGGAGGAGAACCACTGCAAAACCGTGCCTCCCACTCCCAATCCGCCGCAGCAGGATACCATGGTCGATGGTATCGAACGCCGCTGAGTGGCGTTATCTGGTATGGGTCCAGATAATCAGTTTCCTCCAGGAACAGAGGAAGCTGATGTGCCACCACGCTCTCGACAACCTTCGACTGGACGATAGTCGGGTCCAGGGCAGGCTTTTTGAGGAGGGGTCTCACCACTGCCTCCTTCAAGGCGGCGGGGAAGATGCCCTCTTTCAAAGAAGCAGTTATTACTGCCTGGAACCAGCCTCGTGTCCCCTCCCGAGCCGAGTTGAGTGCCTCAGTGGCCACCCTTTCCCAGGCGTCCACCAAGACATCAGCTGGGCTGTGAGTGAGGGCGGTAGGTATAGAGCCAAGCGCCATCTGGAACCGTTCAGGGTCCATTAGGCGCCTGGGGCGGAACCATCTGGTTGGTTCCGCCACCCAGCAGCGGGGGGTGGCATAACGGAAGACCAGCCGCAGGAGATGATGGTCGGACCATGACAGGGGAGTAACAACCAGTAAACACCCTCCCAAATCATCCAACCACTGTCCAGACAGGAACACCAGGTCGAGAGTGTGACCCCGCACATGAGTCGGGCCTTGAATTACTTGATTCATGTCCATGGCCATCATGGAGGCAATGAACTCCCGGGCTAGCTCCGATGACCCTCCCAGGGAAGGCAGGTTGAAGTCACCCAGCACTATGAGCCTGGGGAACTCCACCGTCAACCTTGAGAGGGTGTTGAGCAGCTCGGGCAGAGTAGTTGCCACACAGCTGGGCACCAGGTATGTAAGCAACAAGCCCATCCGAACCCGAGAACCACATCTCAGGAGGAGGGACTCACTCCCACCAATCTGGACAATGGTGGTCTCCCGCGGACATAAAGTCTCCCTGATAACCACCGCCACCTCACCGCCCCTGCCCTGAGCCCGTGGCTGAGCCCCCGGCTGCTAAGGAGCGCTTCTTACTAACACCTATATCAGGTCACAATTGAAAGATATTTAAGTACAATGTAGATGACTGAGAGATGGTTTACCAGTAAATTTACAGATGTTATATGTACATTTTGTCATACTCTGTCCCGTCATAGAATTTATTTTAATTTTCTGTTTTTCTTTTTGTTACATAAGGTAATACTAAGAGCAGTGCTGTAGCCAGGGAAGTTGAATCATGTCCACTTTTGTTTTTAAATCTACATTTAATAAAAATGTTCAATAAAAAATAAAATAAAATAAATATGGAAAAGATACCTTATGCGTTAGAACGTCAAAATAAACCTGAGAAGAAAGAAGACTTAACAAAATGGATACTGCCAGGAGAATCATTGTTTGGGAGACAAAAAGCATACATCCTATCTGCTATGTAACTTCTACTCCTAACAATAACTACAAAAATACAAGAACTGGACAAGTTGAAAATATTAGTTTGGAAAATAGTTTGGCGAAGGAAGAAGATTAGAGACTGGCTGAAGAGACGGGATTTTCCCTACTAGATGGAATATTATATGTGTAAACACTTGTTTGAATATGGCTAAATAAACAAATAACTTTGGCCATAAAGGGGCTTTAGAATAAGTGGGATAAGAGATACAAGTAATATAGTATGTTTTGATAAGATACAAAATGTAAAAAATATTAGGATGTTGTAAGGGAAGCAAAAGTTTGAATTTTAAAGAGAAATTAAGTTTGAAAAGATTTAGGATTAAGGAATGATTGAAATATTGAGAGGAAATTAGGCTTAATAAGAACTCTGAAAAAAGGATATATAGTGATTTAACTAATTTTTACAAATAGAAGTGAAATATAAATGCTATGGATAGATGTTATGATAGATAAGTAGTATAGTATCTATAATATATATGAAAATATTAGGATGATATATTTAAATGGAAAATTTGGATATTTAGATGTTAAATACTGGGGAAAATATGATTGACAAGAATTGTTTAAATATTATGGAGAAACTTTGCCTAAAGAGGATTTGTGAAAATAAGATATATGGTGAATCAATAAGATGACTCACATGGAAATAACATAAGCTGATAAGAAAAAAAATGCTATATATGGATGCTACCATTGTTGGCATAAATATAGAAGAAAATGTTTTTATTTAATCATTTAAATATGGAAAATATTAAATATTAGAAATTATATTTGTTTAACGTTGTAGAAGGAGAATACTACTGGGTGAAGAGAAGATCAAGGAAATATATTATTAATTGATATGCTATGGAAATATAAAAATTAATTATTATTGATTATTAACTATTATTAATTGTATATTCTTTTCTAAAAAATTATGAACCAAGACAACACGCTGTACACCAGGCAATAAGTTTATTATTGTAAAAAACCAATAAAACCTTTACAATTTTTTTTTAAAGTTAGTTTAGTTAGCAGTTTTTTCTACTATTCTTGCAATGGTAAGAAGTGAAAAAATAGGATATCCTATGTTGGTCTTCCTGGATATGATAAAAGAAGCATCTTGTTAATATTCAAGTCTATAGCTACTTATTTGGTTGGTTATCTAGATTTATGTCAAGATGACAAATAAATGGTGTTATGTCATGTTGACTTACAACCACAATTGGAAACAGAATTTCTTTTTCTAAGCTGGGCGGCTGTGAAGTGAGTTGCACCTGATTTTATGATTTTTTTCTTTTGCCACAGTTAAGCAAATCACTGCATTTGTTAAGTAAGTCACATGGTTATGAAGGGAATCTGGCTTTCCGCATTGACTTTGCTACTCAGAAGCCAATGGCCAAGTTGCAAATGGCAATCACATGACACTGGAATGCTGCAACTGTCATAAATACATGCTGGTTGACAGGCACTTGAATTTTGATCATGTGATGGTGGGAATACTGTGACAGTCATAAATGTGAGTACTGGCTGCATTTCACTTGAATGTCCAGTGCCTTAGAATTTTGGCCACTAACTGAATGGTTGTAAGTCGAGGAATAGTTGTACTGAATATGTTTTCAGTTGGCGCTGTTCATGGACTTGCCACCTTATTATCAAATTAAGTTTTTTTCTTCTTATTCACTCTAGGTTGAAGAAAGGCCTGCAAAAGACTTTGAGAAGGTAAGAAGTAATCTGTGGTAAGATTGAATATATATTAGCATGTAATATTTTACAAATTCTCAGTATCCTGACAACACAAATTCAACAGAATGATCCCATGTGCTAAAAACCTGTCTTTTATGGTATAAATATAAAGTCTTTTTCTGGCTGATAACTGCCAATGGAAAAGTACAAATAGCAATCAGAATTATTTATTTATTTATTTTATTACATTTATATACCGCCCTTTCCCGAAGGACTCAGGGCGGTTTACCAAGATACAAAAGTTAAAAACAAATTTAAAAAAATTATATTTGTCCCTGCATAAATAAAACCCCAGTTAAAATAAGATTAATCCTCAGCCTGAATCCATATTGATTTGTAATTGTCCTCTATAAGGGAAGAAATAAAGCCTGTGGGAATTTGAACTAAATTGCTTGCTTCATCAAATAATAGGTGTGATAATTCCAAGTTGGCTACGTTGCATGTTGCATTAAAATTCCTTGGCAAGAATTCAGAACATAACCAAATGTGAAATATTTTGAATATTCCAGAAATTTGAAAAAAAGCTTACTGTCTCAGCTTAGAGCCAACAGCAGCTGCCTCTGATATATGCTTAAATGACTTCAGATCCTTCTCTAATCTTACTCTTTTTCCATCTCACCTAGTCCCAGCCAGTAGCATTGGAATGAAACTAGCTGGTGCTATTTGACTCATGTTGGTCAAAAAAAAAAGGCCTAATCATAAAGCAGATTAGTCAAAGGGCTCAAACCTTGCACAATACATGAAGCAACAGACCTCAAAAGAGCACAATTTTAATTTGGATCAAAACAAGGGATTAGAATGAAATACAGTTCTTGGAAAACAGTATTGAATGCTTGGACCAAGCATTTTGGGCTTGAAATATTTCAAGCTGTGAACATTTTGCGCATTCCTACCCTAAATAATTATTGGGTGTTTTGTTTGTTTTGTTTTCTTTGTTTTGCTTTGGCTTGTTCCTGGTAGAGGAAATCATCACCTTGTATAGGAGATGAGACTAAGCAGGTTTACTGAGTAAGGGAGCCAGTGGGTATGAGCCTGGCTTATTATAATGTCTAAACATGCCACCTAAGATTTAGAAATGTGATTTAGTGACTTTGTTAATACTATTGATATTCTGCTGTGATATTTTTATTGGCTTTTTTGTGTTACATTTTATAACAGTCAGTTTTGCTTGATTCAACAATGCCAATGTTTTGAGGCCTTTTGGTTGAAAGAGCCTAACAATACATTTTGGCACACATAATATAAGAGTATTTCATTTGTTTCTGGCTGAAGCATATATACGTTAGTATGCCGTAAGAGTAAAAGAAGTAGTACCTGAATGTACAGAACTGTTAGAAGAACAGAATAGCTTATACATGGAATGGTTTGCAGTGTAATGTTCAACAAAGTGTGTAAACTATAGATTTAACTAATCAAGCACTGTTATCTCATACTAAATGTCTATGAGAAGAAAACAGGAAACAGAAGATTGTTTTTTAAGAAACATATAGAAACATTCCCATCCATATTGTGACTCTAAAGGAATAATACAGGTAGTCGTCAAGAAATGTCAGGCCACTTAATGAATGTTCAAAGTTACAACAGACATCCCCAAAGTACATACAACTGTGTTTCAAAATTATGACAGCTGCAGTGCCTCCACAGTCATTTGCCCTTACAATAGACAATAGGTTTACTACAGCACCTCATCTCTCTTCCCCCTATCCCACCACAGTGGGACTTTGCAACACGTGGGCTCCTGGAAGCAGCCACCATTTTCAGTGCACTGAAAATGTCTTGCAGAAATGGCGAATGGTTTACAAGCTTTCTGCTCCAATCAACTTGCTCTCAGGAGGCTGCAAATTTTTCCTGGTTAGGAAGCCAGCCCCTGCATGCAAAGGCAGCAGCTTCACGATAAATGTCCCCAAACCTTTACCTTGTTTTAACCCCCTTCTTCCCCATTGTTCTTCAATAAAGAACAAAAAAAAGGAGGGACGGACTTCTTGATCTTTCTCCGCAACCCCTTCATCTGTCACAGGCTAAGTGTGCACATACACACACACCCAGGAAGCAATTACAAACTTTTACTTAAAACAAGCAACAAAGGCTTCCAGTTTTGCACAGTAATGCAGCAGCTGAGGGATCATGGGGCTCTGCACCCTATGGCCAATTTCTACCTGCTAGGGGACCGTAAATGGGCCTGAAGTTGCCCCGTAGAGGCAACAAAGAAGGCTGATTGCGGAGAGATGGCGATTGATCCAATCGGTCTGGGAAAAGCTTTCCAGAAACCAGCAGGAGAAAGGCTAGCTTAACTTCAGAGTCTAGCCCAAGCTACAAGCAACCGAAGCCCAAAAGCACTACTTTAAGCTGACTGTAAACAATGTGTTTGAAACTGGGTTTAGTTTAGTTTTAGTTTTTATTTGATTTGTATACCGCCCTTCTCCCTAGGGACTCAGGGCGGTTCACAGGGCATATATAAATAACGATACAAAAGTTAAAAAGAAATTAAACCAATGCCCAGTTAAAAAACAATAATACAATACTAAAAACACCAATTTAAAAAACCCATAATCCCCCATCAGGCCAGACCAGCTAATTCAAACAAGTGGGTCTTCAGGCCGCGACGGAAGGTTTGGAGGTCTGATGTCATCCGGAGCTCCACCGGCAGTTGGTTCCATAATGCTGGAGCGCCCACAGAGAAGGCCCTCCCCCTGGGGGCCACCAGTCGGCATTCCCTGATCGGAGGCACCCTGAGGAGGCCCTCTCTGTGGGCACGTACTGGGCGGAGGGAAGTTGACGCCGGCAGCAGGTGGTCCCTGAGGTAACCCGGACCCATGCCATGTAAGGACTTAAAGATCATAACCAAGACCTTGAACCTCACCCGGAAGACAACTGGTAGCCAATGCAGCTCGCGGAGCAAGGGTGTAACATGGGAGCACCGGGAAACCCCCAAGACAACTCTCGCGGCCGCATTCTGTACCAGTTGGAGCCTCCGAGTGGTCTTCAAGGGAAGCCCCATGTAGAGAGCATTACAGTAGTCAAGGCGAGAGGTCACGAGCGCATGAGTGACCGTACACAGGGCATCCCGGTCCAGATAGGGCCGCAACTGGCGCACCAGGCGAACCTGGGCAAAAGCCCCCCTAGTCACGGCCACTATATGATCTTCCAGGGTAAGCCGTGAATCTAGGAGGACTCCCAAGTTGCGAGCCCTATCCACGGGGGGTAAGAGCTCACCCCCCATAGAAAGAGGTGGAACATTTTGAATGTCCCGGGATGCCAGGATGTACAGCCACTCAGTCTTGTCAGGGTTGAGTTGAAGTCTGTTCCTCCCCATCCAGACCCGAACCGCCTCCAGGCAACGCGACATCACAGCGAGGGCATCACTGGGGTGGTTTGGGGTCGAAAGGAAAAGTTGGGTATCATCAGCATATTGATGATACCCAACTCCAAAACCACGAATGATCTCACCCAGCGGTTTCATGTAGATGTTGAACAGGAGAGGCGAGAGAACCGACCCCTGAGGAACTCCACAAACGAGAGACCTAGGGGCCGATCTCTGCCCCCCTGCCAACACCGACTGCGAGCGTCCCAGGAGATAGGAGGAGAACCACTGAAGAACTGTGCCTCCCACTCCCAATCCCCTGAGACGCCGCAGCAAGATACCATGGTCGATGGTATCGAAAGCCGCCGAGAGGTCTAATAGGACTAGGACAGAGGAATATCCCCTATCCCGAGCCCTCCAGAGATCATTCACCAGAGCGACCAATGCCGTCTCCGTGCTGTACCCGGGCCTGAAACCCGATTGGTAGGGGTCCAAATAATCCGCTTCATCCAGGACCAAAGGGAGCTGATGCGCCACCACACTCTCGACAACCTTTGCAAGAAAGCGAAGGTTGGAGACTGGACGAAAGTTGTTCAATACAGCTGGGTCCAGGGCAGGCTTCTTGAGGAGAGGTCTCACCACCGCCTCCTTCAAGACGGTGGGGAAATAACCCTCACTCAAGGAAGCAGATATAACCGCCTGGAGCCAGCCTCGTGTCCTCTCCCTAGCTGCATAAACCAGCCAGGAAGGGCACGGGTCCAACAAACATGTGGAGGAGCTCAGCCTCCCCATAATCCTGTCCACTTCATCAGGGGTCACAGAATCAAACTCTTCCCAGGTAACATTGACAAGACCGCCCGTGTCCTGATCGCCAGACTCTGCCCAGTTGGAGTCCAAACCGGTCCGAATCCGAGCGATTTTATCCGACAGATGTTGACTAAATTCCTCGGCACGACCCTGCAAGGGATCCTCCCTCACCTCCTGATTAAGAAGTGAGCGAGTCACCCTAAACAGGGCGGCCGGGCGATTATCTGCGGACGCGATGAGGGTGGAGAAGTAATTACACCTCGCCACCCTCATCGCTGCGAGATAAGACCTAATATAGGTTCTTAACCACAACCGGTCGGGTTCGGATCGGCTAGACCTCCAACAGCTCTCTAGGCCCCGTTTCCGACGCTTCATCTCCCGGAGCTCCGCGGAGAACCATGGAGCTCGCTGGGATCTGCGCCGGGTCAGGGGCCGCAAGGGTACAACCCGGTCAAGTGCCTCAGTGGCTGCCCTTTCCCAGGCTTCCACTAAGGCATCCGCCGAGCTGTGAGCAATGGAGGCAGGTGGGGACCCCAGCGCCACTTGGAATCTATCAGGATCCATTAAGCGTCTGGGGCGGTACCATCTAATTGGCTCCGTACCCCCACGGCGGGGGGTGGCAAAACGGAAGACCAGCCGCAGGAGATGATGATCGGTCCATGACAGGGGCATAATAAATGGAGAGCCCCCACCAAGATCATCCAACCACCGTCTAGATAAAAAAATCAGGTCAAGGGTGTGGCCTCCCTCGTGAGTTGGTTCAGAAATTACTTGCGTCAGGTCCATGGCCGTCATGGAAGCCATGAACTCCCGAGCTAGCTCAGATGAACCTCCCAGGGATGGTAGATTGAAGTCTCCCAAAACTATAAGTTTGGGAAACTCAACCACCAACCCCGAGAGGATATCGAGCAGCTCAGGCAGGGCTGCCGCTGTGCGACTAGGCGAAATGTACACCAGCAGCAAGCCCAACTGCGCCCCAGAACCAAATCTCACAAAGAGAGACTCACACCCGACTATCTGAGAAACGGTGGCCTCCCGCGGACATAAGGTCTCCCTAATAGTGACCGCCACTCCCCCACCCCTACCATGAGCTCGTGGCCGGTGTAGCACCCGGAAGCCTGGTGGGCAGAGGTCAACCAAAGGGACCCCACCCTCTGGGCCCAACCAAGTCTCCGTGATGCAAGCCAGGCCCGCATGCTCACCCTCAACTAAATCCCTAACGAGGGGAGCTTTGTTAACCACGGACCTGGCATTCAGGTACACCAGCCGGAGCTCAGGAGGCTGCACATCCTCGCTCCCGGGACCTCGGGGAAGAAGCAGAGGGTCGGAGCGCCTCACCGCTTGCAAGTAGCGGAGACGGCCCTCCCGATAGCGATACGGCCCCCTGTCTATCCGCCTGCTGCCATTCCCCGTCGTGGGAATTGGTAATCCCACGACCCGCTCATGAGCCCCGGAGACAACGACACCCCGTTCTCCCCCCGTGCGGTCAGACCCAAGTCTGGCCTGGGCCATGGTTGATTGGCCACCCCCCACAGCCAGACAACTCCTATCTCCCACCCCTCTCCCTAACCCTATAAAAATTTTTGATAAAAAAGTAATCAGAGGCCTTCTATTAGATTTGCATTGACAGCCCCTGCCCCTGCCCAGCCATCTCTCAGGGACCCAAAACTCGGGCCCGTCATCGAGGTCAAAAATGTTTAAGGAGGCGGGTCGCACCCAGGAGAGGGGGGCACCCCTGAGGGCGTATAAGTCCGTGCTAGTGTATTGCCGCATGAGTCTAGAAAGTCCAGGAAGTCCAGGATAGGCATCCCTTTAATTGTCCATGGGAGGATCGAACATGAAGACAGATGTCTGGGTCCCCACCCAACTTCACTGCCACTCAGTTGGGTGCCCCCAGAGACAGGCCGCTCCCCGCCCTCTCACGACGGGTTGAGACTCCGTTCCTGGGGGTGGACCAGGTATCCTCTGGGTAGGCAAACCCCATAGAGCTCCCACCTCTATGAGGTTGCAAATGGAAAAGTCCAGCCACTCTCCCACCGTGGCCGATACCCAGGTATGTCGAAAATCCAAGGGGAGAGGGGGGAGGGTAGGCAGGCAGATGATAAGAAAATATGTCCAAGGCAAAAAGGGTAGGCAGGCTAGAATAAAAGAGATAGTCTAAATCGCCGGCGTCACTGCAGAAGCAGTCCAAAGGCAATGCAGGAGCCCCATGTCGTCCTTGCTCCGGTAAGATGACCCCCAGTCGTCTTCTTCGCCACCAAAGCGGTCCGAAGACGCCGTTGCCATAGAAGGCGGCCTGAAGCAAGGATAAGGACCAACCATCGCCGCCAAGATGAATAATAGTCGCCCTCTCCGCCGCCAAAACGGCCCAAGGGCGACACCACCACCGAAGCGGGTCAGGGCGGCCTGGGGCAACATGGGAGTCCCGCCGCCGGCACAAGGGGTCAAAAGCCCAAAAAAGGCACCAAAGCCAGCAGCCGGCCCCCGCAGACGGGGCAACAGTCCCAGAAACGCCGGTATAGATAGAAACGGCCCAAAAGCAAGCTGGTAAATTCCCGAAGCGTCCAGAGCATGCCTCCGTCACCGTCGCCGCCAGACTCGGGCCGCCGCCACCGTCGCCACCACCGCCAAGCGCGGCCCAAAAGATCATCGCGCGGGCTACAACCCGCGCCGAGGCCAACGCCCACGCCATCGCCGCCATCATCGCCGCCACCCGGACGGCCTCACGGGCATACTCCTCGCCGACGGGCGTCCACCTCGTCAACCCGAGCCTGCCCGAGAACACCAAAGTGGCCCGGACGGCCCGAAAACAGCAGGGAACGCCACGCCAGATACGAGTAGCCCCAGACGATCCGGAAAGGTAAAACGGCGAGAAGAAGCAGCCGGAGGGCAGCAGGGCGAGCAGCCGGTAGCCGGCAGCCGGTAGCTCAAAAACAAAAGTCCAGGTAGACCACTGCCAGCTTCGTCAGCTTCCACGTTGCCTCTCTGCCACTCACCACGACCTCAATCCCCGTCTCAACAAGCCCCGGGGCTTGTGAGGGGCTCCCCAGGGGCTCCCCAGGGACGCCTATCAGCTGGAGCTCGCGGAGCTCAGCCAAGCACGTCCGCCATCTTGGAATGTATGTATCATTGATTTGATTAAGAACATTGATTTTCTCTCTTCTGTTTGAAAACTGATTTCCTGGAAAAAGAAAAAAGAAAAAACCCAAGAAGCAAAAAGCCTCTGAAAGTGAGAAGGAGAGGGATCTGACCCATCATCCTGCAGATGGAAGCAGTGAATTAACCTTTTCAGGGGGAACAGAAATGGATTGAAATGAAATGAAATTAATATAAGACTTAATTTAGAGAAGTTTTAAATCGGTGGAAACTTAAGATTTTCCTTTTAAACCATGAAAATAGAAGTAAATAACAGAAGTAAACAATTGTCTATTACTGAAAAATGAACTAGTGCTGACATCTAGTGGTGGATGAAAATATACAACAGCAGTTGCTCTATCACAGGCGCTAGTAAAGCCCAGGAAAAGATAAATTGTTTCTGGTGATCTTCAATGTCTTAATAACAGAGAACGGCTGTGACAAAAAGAGAGAGAACATTTTGGGCTATTTAAAAGGGAAAATTATAAAATTTAGAAAAAAATTTGACCTTTCTGGATTACAAATACCAACTCAACTGTGACTCTAAAGCTGTCTGCAGAGAAAGGACAACTCTGATTTTTGGCTATCATGGAAAACCAGAGATCTTCAGAAAGAATATACAAAGAAAAAACAAATACTTTCCAGAAGGAGATCTATGTTATGTTGCAAAAAATCCAAACAACAATGATCTCAAACCATGAGGAAATTAAATGTAAATTTGAAAATATAAGTGAACACATCTCCAATTTAACATTGCAACACAAAAATTCTCAGAAAATAAAAATAGAGAGTGAGCAGAAAAAACAAACAACTGAACACAAGACAGAGGAGAGAGATTTTAAGATGGAATGTAACAATAAAAAGAAGTATGACTTAACCGAGATGGAAAAAAAATTACAGGAAATACTGGACATGGAAAAGACAACATCTACTCTATAAGATTACAAAATAAGTTTGAGGTCAAGAAAAAAGATTTGACAAAATGGATTCTGCTGGAAGAAATGCAAGAACTTGAGAGAGAAAAAATGATAAATAAAATCAAGAAAGAAAGAAAGGAAAAGATTCTCAATGAATACGAAGGGGCAAAACCCTCTTATAAAAACATCTTGCCTGTTTTGACTTTTGTACTTGCAACAACACTTACAAGATTATGGGAAGATTCTTTGATTCAGCGAAGCACATTGATCAGGAAAGAAGTTTGGGAAAAAAAGGCTAAAGTGAGAATTAAGAAATAAGATGATGGGATTTACCAGAAGGAATATTTAAAAATTGAACATCTGTTTGAATATGTTTAAAGAAATAGAAAGATTTTGGATATAAATGAAGATTAGTTTAAGAGGGATGAACCTCTCAAGTAATCAAGTATTTTTGCTTTCTTTTTTCTTTTGTGTTTTGTTTTTTGACATGAGAAATATAAAAATGTTGGGATGGTTTATATAAAAGAAATGTTTTCTTTTTTAAGATATGAGAAATGTAAAAGTGTTGAGATGGCGTGTGTGAAAAAAAAACCTTAAATACTTAAGGTAAAGGTAAAGGTTCCCCCGCACATGCGTGCTAGTCGTTTCCGACTCTAGGGGCCGGTGCTCATCTTCGTTTCAAAGCCGAAGAGCCAGCGCTTGTCGTGCTTTCGAACTGCTAGGTTGGCAGAAGCTGGGACGAGTAACAGGCGCTCACTCTGCTACACGGCACTCGGGATTCGACCCGCCAAACTGCCGACCTTAAGGGACGCGGTGGCTCAGTGGGTTAGGACGCTGAGCTTGTCGATCAGAAGGTCGGCAGTTTGGCGGGTCGAATCCCGAGTGCCGTATAGCAGAGTGAGCGCCTGTTACTCGTCCCAGCTTCTGCCAACCTAGCAGTTCGAAAGCACATAAAAATGCAAGTAGAAAAATAGGGACCACTACGGTGGGAAGGTAACAGCGTTCCGTGCGCCTTTGGCGTCTAGTCATGCCGGCCACATGACCACGGAGATGTCCTCGGACAAGCGCTGGCTCTTCAGCTTTGAAACGGAGATGAGCACCGGCCCCTAGAGTCGGAAACGACTAGCACGCATGTGCGGGGGAACCTTTACCTTTACTTTAAATACTTAAGTGTAACTAATTTTGAGAAATCTTAACCAGTAAGAATGCTTTGAATATTGTGGGGAAAACAAATTTAAATAAGAATTTTGTAAACAGGATCTATGATGAGGCAATAAAGATGATCAATTAGAAAAGAAGTTTTATATTGATGTTATTATTTGCAGAAACATGAGAAAAATGTCTAGATTTAATTGTCATTTATGCAATGACTACTAAGCTTGTAAGCCGCCCTGAGTCTTTGGAGAAGGGCGGGATATAAATGGAATTTAAAAAAATAAATAAATAATAAGAAATGTATTAATTTAAGGTTGGCAAAAGAGAATATTATTGGAAGAAGAGAAAAGCAAGCAAAGCCATTGTCATGGTTCTGATAAATGAGACAATTCAAACAAATTGCAGGCATGTTATTTATCTAAAAAGTCTTAGTAATGAAACGAAACATCGGCTGTCATGGAGGGATGCCAGAATATTACCTCTCTTCCCCTTGATTCATCATATCCTGCACAATCTCCCTCCCCTAATTACACATCATAAATCACATTCACCAATTAGTTTTACATATGAAGTTACACTTCCCCTTCTGCGTGCGGCTTAATCTTATCTTCGCAACATAGCCGTTGAAGTTTCCCTCTCTTCAAGATTCAAAGCGAAGCAGTTTAAAAAAAAGGCTGTCTCGTATATTGTCAGTGCAAAAACATGTCAATGTTTGCAGCATTGACAGCCATTATATGGATTATAGAATTATAGAAATTAATTGTTATTGATTGTTTTGTAAATACAACACACTGTTTACCAAGTATTAAGGTGATTATATAAAAAATCAGTAAAAGTCCTGCATTCCAATGCTCAGAAGACGTTGTTGATCAGTCAGGATCATAAGCATGGGGCAAAGGGGTGAGATCGGCAAGACTAGGAAAGACAAGACAAAGTTAAGACACTGCAAGGCATGGAAACATCAATCCTTACTCAATTTTTTTCTTAAATAAGAACAGCCCAGTGTGTCTTATTTGGGAAGCCAGGGCTGCTTCCTCTTGCTTAGCCAAGCTGACCTCTGCTATTCCTCCCTATGCTCTGCCTATGCATCAGAAGAGGTTGGCAGTTTGTCTTCCTCATTGTGTAACAATGACAGCTGATCACCTTCTTTATTGTGTATGAGCAGTAGCTGTTTCCTCTGCCTGCCAGCTGGACCCACCTCCTCTGCCTGCTCATTGGCTGTTCAATTGATGCCAACGGCTCACCTTCCAAGGACATTTCAGGAGCTGGCTTCCTGTTGTCGTCATCAGACTCAGAAACCAAAGCCTCAAGGACAGCCCCCCCCAAATTAGGTGCTAAAACTAAACTCCCCATCTCTGCTCTCCAATTTCTGTCCCTTTTAAAAACCTTTCCTTGACTCCAAGCTGAAGAGTAGTTGACAGACGTAAGCAAGCAAAGATCTTTCTGCAGTTTTTTGTCATGAGACAGAAAAAACTCAGTTAATAAAATTTAGGCTAGAACACAACATGTGCAGCAAAACCAAAACAGGAGAGCAGCTGGTTCCTTGCAAACTTTTTTTTTTTTTGCTTTTTGTGCAGCAAGCCAGGAGAAAAACTGTCAGGCCTGTCCCAGCTTTGGCATTTAGGAAATAAAGATTCTTGATTCAATTTGTAGTGAAAGATATACTTTTACTAAAGCCAAGTGGTTACAGCATAAACAAAGCCACATCTGAGGATTCCCACATAAACCCATTGATTTTTCCCTTCTCCCAGGCCTTCCTCCCCTTGGTCATCTTGGTAGTGTGCAATAAGGTTCAAATCAGTTGGTTTATTTATTTATTTATTTATTTATTTATTTATTTGATTTATATACCGCCCTTCTCCCAAAGGACTCAGGGCAGTATACAGGGCAATAAAAATAAGAATACAGGATACAAGATTTAAAGTTAAATGATTGTGCCCAATGTAGTAAGTTAGTTAAAAAATAATGTTAAAACCCCAAACCCATCAGACCAGGCCGGCTTCTTCGAATAGATAAGTTTTTAGATCACGCCGGAAGGAGCGAAGGTCAGGGGCCATCCGTAGTTCAGCCGGTAAGCGGTTCCAAAGGACTGGTGCGCCCACCGAGAATGCTCTCCCCCTGGGGGTCACCAGTCGACATTCTCTGACCGGTGGTACCCTGAGGAGGCCCTCTCTGTGGGAGCGTACAGGACGGAGGGAAGTTGACGCCGGCAGTAGGTGCTCCCATAGGTAATCCGGACCCATGCCATGTAGGGCTTTGTATGTCATCACCAGCACCTTGAATTTTACCCAGAAGGCAACTGGAAGCCAATGCAGCTCACGGAGCAGAGGTGTAACATGGGAGTATCGGGAGACCCCCAAAAGAACTCGCGCGGCTGCATTCTGTACTAGCTGAAGCTTCTGAGTGGTCCTCAAGGGCAGCCCCATGTAGAGAGCATTGCAATAGTCTAAACAAGAGGTCACAAGTGCATGAGTGACTGTACGCAAGGCATCCAGGTCCAGATAGGGTCGCAACTGGCGCACCAGACGAACCTGGGCGAAGGTCCCTCTAGTCACAGCTCCTATATGATCTTCTAAGGAGAGCTGTGAATCTAAGAGGACACCCAAATTGCGAGCCTTATCTACGGGGGGTAGTAACTCACCCCCAATAGAGGGAATAATCTGAATTTCCTGAGATGCCGGTATGTACAGCCATTCAGTCTTGTCTGGGTTGAGTTGAAGCCTGTTCCTCCCCATCCAGACCCGGACCGCTTCCAGGCAACGGGACATCACGTCGAGGGCATCACTGGGGTGGTTTGGGGTCGAGATGAAAAGCTGGGTATCATCAGCATACTGATGATACCCAACTCCAAAACCACGGATGATCTCACCTAGCGGCTTCATATAGATGTTAAACAGGAGAGGTGAGAGGACCGACCCCTGAGGAACTCCATAAACGAGAGGTCTCGGGGTCGATCTCTGCCTACCCGCCAACACCGAATGTGAACGTTCCAGAAGGTAGGAGGAGAACCACTGAAAAACAGTGCCTCCCACTCCCAACCTCCTGAGACGCCGCAGTAAGATACCATGGTCGATGGTATCAAAAGCCGCTGAGAGGTCTAATAGGACTAGGACAGAGGAACAACCCCTGACCTGAGCTCGCCAGAGATCATTCATCAGAGCGACCAATGCCGTCTCCGTGCTGTGTCCGGGCCTGAAACCTGATTGGTACGGGTCTAGATAATCAGCATCTTCCAGGAACAGAGGAAGTTGATGCGCCACTACGCTCTCAACAACCTTCGCAAGAAAGCGAAGGTTGGAGACCGGACGAAAGTTGTTTAAAACAGCTGGGTCCAGGACAGGCTTTTTAAGGAGGGGTCTCACCACCACTTCTTTCAAGGCGGCGGGAAAACTGCCCTCTTTCAATGAAGCAGTTATCACTGCATGGATCCAGCCTTGTGTCCCATCCCGAGCCGCATAAACCAGCCAGGAGGGGCACTGGTCCAATAAGGACGTAGTGGAGCTCAGTTTCCTCATGATCTTGTCTACCTCGTCCAGAGTCACAGGATCGAACTCTTCCCAGATAACATCAACAAGACTGTCCATGTTCTCATCGTCAGATTCTGCCCAGTCGGAATCCAAACTGGTCCGGATCCGAGCAATTTTGTCCAGCAGATGTTGGCTAAATTCCTCGGCACGACCCTGTAAGGGATCCTCCCTCACCTCTTGATTAAGGAGGGAGTGGGTCACCCTAAACAGGGCGGTCGGGCGATTATCTGCGGACACGATAAGGGTAGCAAAGTAATTAGACCTTGCCCTCCTCAACGCCGCGAGATAAGACCTCGTAAGGGACCTTAGTCGCGATCGGTCAGATTCGGATCGGCTGGATCTCCAACAGCTCTCTAGGCCCCATCTCCAACGTTTCATCTCCCAGAGCTCCGTAGAAAACCATGGAGCCCACTGGGATCTGCACGGGGTCAGGGGCCGCATGGGTACAACTCGGTCGAGTGCTTCCGTGGCTGCCTTTTCCCAGGCTTCCACCATGGCATTGGCCGAGCTATGAGCAAAGGAGGCAGGTGGGGACCCAAGCACTGTTTGGAACCGCTCAGGGTCCATTAGGCGTCTGGGGCGGTACCATCTCATTGGTTCAGTAACCCCATGACGGGGAGTGGCAAAACAGAAGGTCAGCCGCAGGAGATGATGATCAGTCCATGACAGGGGCGTAACAATTGGGAAACCCCCACCCAGATCATCTAACCACTGTCCAGATAGGAAAATCAAATCGAGCGTGTGACCCCCCACATGAGTCGGGCCCTGGATTACCTGCGTCAGGTCCATGGCCGTCATGGAAGCCATGAACTCCTGAGCTAACTCAGATGATCCCCCCAGGGATGGTAGGTTGAAGTCACCCAAGATCATAAATTTGGGGAACTCAACCACCAGTCCCGAGAGGATGACAAGAAGCTCAGGCAGGGCTGCCGCTATGCGACTAGGTGAAAGGTACACCAGCAGCAAGCCCAACTGAGCCTTAGGGCCACATCTTAGGAGGAGAGACTCACACCCGGCTATTTGGACAACAGTGGCCTCCGCGGATATAGGCTCTCCCTCACCACTACCGCCACTCCCCCGCCTCTTCCCTGAGCCCGAGGTCTGTGTAGCACCCGGAAACCTGGTGGGCAAAGATCCACCAAAGGGACACCACCCTCTGGTCCTAACCAGGTCTCCGTAATGCAAGCCAGATCCGCATATTCTCCCTCAACTAAATCCCAGATGAGAGGAGCTTTATTAACTACGGACCTGGCGTTAAGATATACAAGCCTGAGCTCAGGTGGTTGCTTATCTTCGCTCCCGGAACCACGGGCCGAAACCAGAGGGTTGGAGCACATCACCGCTTGAAGATAGCGGGGATGCACTCCCGGATGTTGATGCGGCCCTCTGTTCGTACACCTACTACCATTCCCTAACGTCGCGGGAATAGGTAATCCCACACCCCGTTTCGGGGCCCCGGGGGTAGCCAGTCCAAGCTCCATCTCAGCGTGATCAATCTCAGGCCTGGCCTGAATAGCGGTTGGTGGACACCCCCCAGTATCCAGCCGAACCTGTAATCCCTCCCCTCTCCTTAACCCCACAAAAAATTTAGCTAAAAAATAAACCAGGGATCTCTTATTGGATTTATATCGGAGGTCCCTGTCCCTGCCCAACCATCTCTTGGGGTCCCAATAATTGGGTCCGTCATCAAGAGAAGTGGAGAAAGAGGCGGGTCGCACCCAGGAAGAGGGGGCATCCCTGAGAGTGAATAAGTCTGTGCTAGCGTAACAAAGGCGAGTCATAATTGTTCATAAGGTCCAGCAATAGGCGATTCCATGATTGATCAGGAGGATTTAAAGTCAGAAAGTGGGCAGATATCCAGACCGTCAAACAAGCTCCACTGCCACTCAAGCTGGTTAAATCTCTGGAGCAGGTCAGCCACCGTTCTCTCACGACGGTCATAGGCTTGATCCGGGAAGCGGCTTGGAATATACGCCTAGGGTAAGGCACACCCCCATAGGTCTCTCACCTCTAGGGGGGTAGCAGATGGAAAGTCTAAGCCACTCTCTCACAGTGACTTTATACCCGGGTCTTCCTGAGTCCTTTGGGGGTATGTCAGACAGAGGAATTAAGCAGCTATTGGTCAAAGGCATAACAGCCAGCTGAATAATAAAATGGAAAGGTCTTCCGGCTGCACATATTCTTTTCTGTATCAGGAGAGGGTTAGGCGATAAGTGGAACCAAAATCGGCTGGCTGAGCACCAACAGCTTCGAGTCCAGCATGCCCCATCATGGTAAAGGAGCCATAAAACCAGAGCTCCCAGGTATAATTGGCAGGACAGTGCTAGTTTAGATAGACTAAATGGACTAAACAGGTCCACATTCAGCTCGCCAAACCCTGTGTCTCTGGATTTATTAGGGCAAGTAGGGGGAAAAATTAAAATCCCTGTAGATCTTCCATTTGGTCTAGCTGGCCTCACGGAGCGTGAACGATGTAAAGATGAGCTGTGTCGCCCAATGGTCTGCGGCTCAAACTGCCTGCATTCCATCACTGGGCTGTGGATTCCCATGTCGGAGTGGCCAGGGCATTTCAGTTCTCCTCCCCGCCAGCCGGTCCAGACGTTGTTGTCATTCTTCCGATATTTCGGCACTTCAAGTGCCGTTCTAAGCTGCAGCTCCATCGGCTCCGATAATCAGCTGATCGGCGCTATATAAATTGCAGCTCTTCCGGGCCTTCCAGGCTCTTCCAGGCTCTGCCGAGGCCGTTCCGAAGGTGCCGGAAATCTCGGAGCTGATTTCTGATACGGAGGGCTCTGCCGCTGATGAAAAAACGGCAACATAAAAACCTTCTGTCTGCGTGTTTTGTAACAGCTCTAAAGTTTGGCACCACATGGGTTAATATAATAGGAAAAAAAGAATAACATTGCTATAGGGACATACTAGAGGCCACCCAACCAAGCAGAAGAAATAGATTGTTTTGCAAATCAGTTAACGAATGTATGTAGAAAACATACCACAGTAGTAATGGGAGACTTTAACTACCCTGATATCAACTGGGAGACAAACTCTGCAGCAAATGGGAGATTCACTAGATTCCTAACCAACTTAGCTGACAACTTTGTCATCCAACAGAGGAGGGAACTAGAGGAAAAGCTATACTGGACCTAATTCTTACTAATAATGAAGAAGTGATAGAGAGAATTGAACTTGCCAGAACTTCCATGTCATACTGGAATTCAATATTATGCAAACACAAGCAATAGAACATAATACAGCTAGTGTCTTAAACTTTAAAAGAGCTGATTTTAACAAACTCAGAAAGAGCCTAAGAAAAATTCCATGGATGAAAACAACTCAAGAAGCGTGAAAAACTCTGAACATTATGATCATAAAAGCCTAGTCCTGCACAATACCACTGAAAAAGAAAAGAAAAACAAGAAATCCAAGAACAAAACCAGCATGGCTGCACAAAGATCTCTCTGATAAACTGAAAGACAAAAAGAATAAGTACAAAAAATGGAAAGAGGGGCCTTTCTACTACGCATGCCCAAGATGGCGGACATGTGAGGCTGAGCTTTGTGAGCTCCAGCTGTTAGGCGTCCCTTAGGAGCCCCTCAGAGGTGCCTTTTGTGCCCTCTGTGTTGGGGGCCAGGAGCGGCAGACAACGGGGCTGTCGGCTTGCCGTTCTCGGCGGCGGCGGTGGCCGTTTTTGGGCTGTTTTTGGGCCATTTTCGGTGGCGGCATTTCGGCGGCGGTGGCGTTCCCGTTTTTGGGCCATTTTCGGGCCATTGGCGGCAGTGGCGGTGTTTTTGGCGGTGGCAGCGGCGTTCTCGGTGGTGTTCTGAACCAGCCCTCTTCTCGCAACCCCTAATTAAAAGAAGAGTCTGGAAAGCGTCCAAGGCTAAAAGGCTTCTGCCAAGATTTAATTACGCAGTTAACAAAAACACAAGAGCTTGTCTTCTCAAGCGGAAAAGTTGCTTTCAGCAACCAGCCCCTCCCCAAACACTTCTTTTATAGAGAGCTCAGGGCGTGGTCTCCCTGTGCCTCCTCCCGAGGAGTCCCATAGTCTTTCTTTGTTTGTCCCTGCTCGTCTGCCTCCTGCGTCGGGCGTCCTTGAACAGGGCCAGCTGTGGGTCATCATCCTCCGCACTCTCGGGCTCACACAGCTGAGAAGAGGTCCCCGGCTGAGGACTCTGCAAAGCCTCCAAATCATCATCAGCCGGTTCGTTTCCCTCCTCCCCCACATCTGAGTCCTCTGATACATCGGAGCCGGCTGTCGGACCCACAGGCTGGCCCTGAGTCACAACACTATCCCGCACCGCAGGGCCCTTCCCCCGGGTCTGCCGATCCGGATGCGGTCGGGATGGGAACTGTTCGTGAAAAGCAGTCACCAACGCAGGGGCATGAACGGCGGTCGCGTCTTCCCATGTGAAGTCCTCCGGCCCGTACCCTTTCCACTCGATCAGGTACTGGAAGCGACCTTTCAGCCAGCGGGAATCCCTGATGCTGGCGACCTCGTACTCGGGGGTGCTGCCTCCATCACGAGTTCCTGATGGTGGAGGTTCCGCCTGGCGAAGTGGACAGGCCGGTCGTTCGGGGACCAGCAAGGACCGATGGAAGACGGGGTGCACGCGCAGGGAACGTGGCAGAGTTAAACGATAGGCGACCGGGTTGAGCCGGTCACGATAATACAGGAGTCCATCCGTGACCGACCAAGGCGAATCTGGCCCCACCTCTTCCTTCCGCTGAGCCACCCACGCCTCCTGCTGCTGCGCCTCCCGGATCCGAGCCCGTATATCCACCGGCTCCCGTACCGCAGCAAAAGACTCGACGGGGATCACTGTCCTGGGCGGAAGCTTGTCTTCCACTCGGGTGTACTCGGGCTTCCTGGACAGAGCATCCGCTCTCTGGTTGTGCCCGCTTGGTATGTACCGCACCCGGAAGTCAAACCTCGCAAAGAAGAGGGACCACCGGATCTGGCGTTGGTTCAAATTCCGAGCGGTCTGCAGGCTTTCCAGATTCTTGTGGTCCGTCCGGACCTCGATCTGATGCCGCGCCCCCTCCAGATGATGCCTCCAAGCCTCGAACGCCGCCTTGATGGCCAGCAGCTCCTTCTCCCAGATGGTATAGTTGCGCTCCGAGGGATTCAATTTCCGAGAGTGATACGCGCAAGGGAAAAGGGTACCGTTGGGCGTCGCTGCCTGGAGTAACACGGCCCCAATGGCAATGTCGGAGGCGTCCGCCTCCACGACAAACGGCCGTTGCGGGTCAGGATGCTTCAAGATGGGCTCCTTCATGAAGGCGTCCTTCAAAGCTTGGAACGCCTGTTGTTCGGGGGCGTTCCACTGGAACCGAGTCTTCTTCTGCAGGAGCCGGGTGAGGGGGGCTGTCAAGGCAGCAAAGCCAGGGATGAATGTCCGATAGTAGTTGGCAAATCCAAGAAGTCGCTGAACATCCTTCACGCGACGCGGGGGTTGCCAACTCTGCAACGACTCAACTTTACTTGGATCCATGGCGATGCCCTCAGGAGAAATGCGGTGGCCCAAGAAATCAATGGTCACCTGGTAGAACTGGCACTTCTCCAACTTGGCAAACAGCCGATGTTTCCGGAGGCGCTGCAGGACCTGACGGAGATGCTGATGATGCGCTTCACGCGACGGGGAGTAAATCAGGATGTCGTCCAGGTAAATCACAACAAACTGGTCCAACAGATCCCGAAAGATGTCGTTCATAAAATGCTGAAACACAGCGGGGGCGTTGGTCAGGCCAAACGGCATCACCGTGTACTCGAAATGTCCATAGCGAGTACCAAACGCCGTCTTCCACTCATCACCCGGCCGAACCCTGACGAGGTTGTAAGCTCCACGCAGGTCCAGTTTCGTGAAGATCTTAGCCTCCCGGAGTCGGTCCAAGAGCTCGGGGATGAGGGGCAGCGGGTAGCGGTTACGCACCGTGATGGCATTGAGTTTCCGGTAGTCACAGCAAAGTCGTAACTCGCCCGACTTCTTTTTGACGAAGAGCACGGGCGCAGACACTGGCGAGGACGAGGGCCGGATGAAACCACGAGCCAAGTTCTTTGTCAGGAAGTCCCGCAATGCAGCCAACTCGGGCTCCGACATGGAGTACAAACGCCCCACTGGGAGAGGCGCATCAGGGACTAGGTCAATGGAGCAGTCGTAGGGCCTGTGCGGGGGTAATTGGTCCGCCTCTGACTCGCTGAACACGTCAGCAAAGTCGGACAGTACGGGAGGCAAGGAAACCCCTGAGGAACCCTCCACCTGGCCGGCACAGATATGGCGGGTGTGGTCCACGCACTGCAAACTTGGGAAGGTGACCAAGTTCTGAGACCAATAGATCTGTGGATCATGCGCCCGGAGCCACGCCAGTCCCAAGACCACGGGGAAGTGCAGATCCGAAGTGACGTAAAACTGAATGGCCTCCACATGGGTACTGATGGCCATACACACGGGTTGCGTGGCGGCCGTGATAGGCCCGGACAGGAGCACTCGACCATCGATGGTCTCCACAAGCATGGGCGGATCCACCGGACACTGGGGAACAGCCCATTTGGCCACAAAGGCCGAATCCATAAAGTTAGTGGTAGCCCCAGAGTCAATTAAGGCATGGACCGGAATCCCCTCTGGCTTGCCAGGAAGGATCAGTCGTGCCTCCAAAATCAAATGCCGTGGAGGTTCACAGGCACCGTCGGAACGGCGTCGCTCGGCGTGATCGTTGTGGGTCGCCCGATCTTTCACACCGTCTAGATCGGGCTCGGGCCGTTTCCCGATAGCAAAGCAGGGGACTTTCTCGGGGCAGGCTTGGTCACTGACGCCCGCTGACGCTTCTTCGGGCAAGAAGCAGCCAAATGTCCAGGGTCCCCACAGTAAAAACACAACCCCTCCGATCGTCGTCTGTCCATTTCCGTCACCGATAGACGGGACCTGGCGGCACCCAGCTCCATTGGCTCCTCCCTCTGGACTGGGGGCTCCCGCACAACAGGGGCGGCAGGGGTCTGTGGGGTGGCACGGCGACTCTTACGCTGCTGCAGCCGGGCATCGATCCGCAGACAAAGATGGATCAGCCCATTCAGGTCTGAGGGAATGTCCACGCGGGCCAGCTCATCCAACATCTCCTCTGACAAGCCATCCTGAAAGGCATCCACGAGCGCAGCCTCATTCCAGGCGGAATCCTGGCTAAGCAGCCGGAAATCGCTGATATAGGCCTGTAGGGGGCGCTGACCCTGCCTCAAAGCTTTCAGACGTCGGGTGGCGGTCTGCGCCTTAATCGGGTCCTCGTACATGAGGCGCATATGGTCACAAAACCCCCCAAAGTTATCCAACAAAGGGCTAGGCTGTGCCAACAGAGGCGTGCCCCAACGAGCTGCATCTCCCGACAGAAGGCTCAACACGAATCCCACCTTATCTCGGTCAGTGGGGAAATCAGCTGCTCTCACGCTGATAAAAAGCTGGCATTGTCCCAGGAAGGCAGGAAACAGTTCTGGTTTACCAGCAAATTTATCCGGCATAGCTATCTGACATTTCCTCCTGGGTGGGGGGGCAGCATGTACCTGAGCCTGCAGTTGTGCCACCTGAGTGGCCAGCAAGGTGAGTTGCTGGTTGAGCTGGGCATTCTCGGCAAGAAGCTGCTCCATCGTAGTATTAAGGGGTGGGTGGCTGAAAGCAAACTGTTCTGAACCAGCCCTCTTCTCGCAACCCCTAATTAAAAGAAGAGTCTGGAAAGCGTCCAAGGCTAAAAGGCTTCTGCCAAGATTTAATTACGCAGTTAACAAAAACACAAGAGCTTGTCTTCTCAAGCGGAAAAGTTGCTTTCAGCAACCAGCCCCTCCCCAAACACTTCTTTTATAGAGAGCTCAGGGCGTGGTCTCCCTGTGCCTCCTCCCGAGGAGTCCCATAGTCTTTCTTTGTTTGTCCCTGCTCGTCTGCCTCCTGCGTCGGGCGTCCTTGAACAGGGCCAGCTGTGGGTCATCATCCTCCGCACTCTCGGGCTCACACAGCTGAGAAGAGGTCCCCGGCTGAGGACTCTGCAAAGCCTCCAAATCATCATCAGCCGGTTCGTTTCCCTCCTCCCCCACATCTGAGTCCTCCGATACATCGGAGCCGGCTGTCGGACCCACAGGCTGGCCCTGAGTCACAACAGGTGGCGGCGTTTCGCCGGCAGCGGCAGCGGTTCCGGCGGCAGTACGGTCCTCCGTTTGCTCCGGTCCTTCGTTTGTCTGCTTCTCTTGCTCCGGGAGGCTCGGCATCCTCAGTGGCCTTGGCGGCCCTCGGAGGGGCTTTGGGCGAGCCGGTGAAGCCCGGTGAAGCCCAGTGAAGCCCAGCAGAGTTGGTCGGACTGGAGGAGCCCGGAAGAGCTGTCCTCTGGGCTCTGTGTGGCACCTGTTATCAGCTTAGTGGTTCCGATGGAGACCGGCGGGGCCTGGAAGAACTTAGAAGGCCCGGAGGAGCCACGCCCTGAAAGGCCGCGCTCTGGAAGGCCCCAACCAGCTGATGTTTGGGGCCCATGGAGTTGCGGCTGGGAACAATGCCTGGAATGGTGGAGAACTCTCTGATAAATTGAAAGACAAAAAGGGCAAGTATAAAAAGTGGAAAGAGGGGCACATAACTAAAGCAGAATATCAGCAAATAGTCCGAGCATGCAAAGATGAAGTGAGGAAAGGGAAAAAAACAGTCCAACCTATCAAAAACAGTATCATAAAAAATAGATTAAAAACACAAGATAGGCAAGAAAATGGTAAGTGAGCACCTATCTATCCTAGACGAGTCCAAATCACCAGGACCAGATGGATTACACCCCAAGCTTCTCAAGGAACTGGCAGATGTGATCTTAGAACCACTGAACTATATTTTTCAAAGATCCTGGAGCACTGGGGAACTACCAGAGCACTGGAAAAGAGCTGATGTAGTTCCCATCTTCAAAAAAGGGGAAAAAATAGATCCAGGAAACTACAGACCTATCAGCCTGACCTCAATACCTGGGAAGATTCTAGAAAAGATAAACAACAAATCAGTGAACACCTAGATGCAAACAAAGTCATTACTAAAAGCCAACATGGGTTTGTTAAAAACAGATCATGCCAGATAAATCTTATTGCATTCTTTGACCAAGTGACAAAATTAATGGACCAAAGGAATGCTGTGGATATAATTTACTTGGACTTCAGTAAGGCATTTGATAAAGTAGATCACATCCTACTACTTGATAAGATAGAAAAATGTGGGTTAGACAGAATCAACACCAGATGAATTCGTAGCTGGCTGACTGCCTGTACTCAGTATGTGGTCCTCAATGGAACCGCATCTACAAGGAAGGAAGTGTGTACTGGGGTGCCCCAGGGCTCTGTTCTAGGCCCAGTGCTCTTTGACATCTTTATCAATGATTTGGACGAGGTGATAGATGGGGAACTCATCAAATTTGCAGACAACACCAAGCTGGCAGGAATAGCCAACACTCCAGGAGATAGTCTTAAGATACAGGAGCGTCTGAACAAACTGGAACTCTGGGCGCTATCTAACAAAATGAAATGCAATGGTGAAAAAAATAAGTTTCTACATTTTGGCAAGAAAAACCAAATGTACAGGTATAGTATAGGTGGTACCTTGCTCGATAGTAATGACTTTGAGAGGGATCCCGGAGTCCTAGTAGACAATCACTTAAATATGAGCCAGCAGTGTGTTGCAGCTGCCAAAAAAACCAAACCCAGTGTTAGGCTGCATTAACAGAGGGATAGAATCAAGATCACATGAAGTATTAACACCACTTTACAATGCCTTGGTAAGGTCACACCTGGAATACTGCATCCAGTTTTGGTCACCATGATGTAAAAAAGATGTTGAGACTGTAGAAAGAGTGCAGAGAAGAGCAACAAAGATGATTAGAGGTCTGGAGGCTAAAACATATGAGGAACGGTTGCTGGAATTGGGTATGTGTAGTTTAATGAAGAGAAGGATGAGGGGAGACATGATAGCAGTGTTCCAATATCTCAGGGAAGGAAGTGTTCCAATATCTCCCACAAGGAAGAGGGAATCAAGCTATTCTCCAAAGCTCCTGAAGGCAGGACAAGAAGCAACGGATGGAAACTAATCAAGAAGAGAAGCAACCTAGAACTAAGGAGAAACTTCCTGACAGTTACAACAATTAATCAGTGGAACAACCTGCCTCCAGAAGTGGTAAATGCTCCAACACTGGAAGTTTTTAAGAAGAGACTGGACAGCCATTTGTCTGAAATCCTATAGGGTTTTATGCCTGAGCAGGGGGTTGGACTAGATACCTCCAAGGTCCCTTCCAACTTTATTATTATGATTATGATTATGATCATGATCATGATTATTATAGATCTTGACAGATCTGAACAATGGGCTTTATCCAACATCATGAAATGTAATGTGGAGAAAAGCAAGGCTTTACACTTATGCAGGAAAAACCAAAGGTACAAGTACAGATTAGGCGAAATCTGACTCAAAAGCAGTAACTGCAAGAGGAACCTTGGAGTTCTAGTAGACAATCACTTAAATATGAGCCAGCAGTGTGTGGCAGCAGCCAAAAAAGCTAATATAATCCTTGTTTGTGTAAACAGAGGCATAGAGTCAAATTCATGTGACGTATTAGTACTGCTTTATAAAGCCTTAGTAAAACCCCGCCTGTAATACTGCATCCAGTTTTGGTCACCACATTACAAAAATGATGTAGAGACTTTGGAAAAAGTGCAAAGGAGAACTACTAAGATGATTAAAGGCCAGGAGACTAAAACATATGAAGAACTGTTGCAGGATTTGGGTTTGGCTAATCTAAAGAAAACATGGATTAGAGGGGACATGATAGCACTATTCCAGTATTTGAGAGGTTGCCAGAAAAAGAAGGGGGTCAACTTATTTACCAAAGCACCTGTAGGTAGGACAAGAAACAATGGATGGAAACTAATCAAGGAGAGAAGCAACCTGGAATTAGGGAGAAACTTCCTAAAAGTGAGGACAATTAACTGGAACTGTTTGCTATCAGATGTTTCTTCATCACTGGAGGTTTTTAAGAAGAGACTGGACTGTCACTTGTCTGAAATGGTATAAGGTCTTCTGACCAAGGGGTTGGACTAGAAGACCCAAAGATCCCTTTCGGCTCTATTCTGATTGATTGATTGGGTTGATAATTTTGTTGATGGGGAAAGGCCTGATGTATTTCGACCCGAGCTTCTTTGAGGGTTGTCTGGAGTGAATGTGGATAGGTATACTTCATCGCCCACATTGAAATCCTTTTGTTCAGTCCATTTTTTATTGGCTTGTTTTTTGTAAGCATCTTGCACTTCTTTTAGCACTTTGCGCACCACTGGCAAAGTGCTTTGAACAGTATTGATCCAATCGTTAAGTGATATATCTTGTGGGGTTGTTTTGGGTGATTTGGGCATGGCCACAGAGTCTTGGGCAGTGACTACTCAAAATGGTGTAAAGCCAGTGGTTTTGTGGACAGTGTTGTAAGCTACTTCAGCGAAGGGGAGGAGGTCATCCCAGTTATTTTGTTGATAATTGTAGCAGTGTTCTAGAACGGAATTCATGTGTTCACAACCTCCATTCATTTGAGGATGATGCAAGGAGCTGAAACCTTGTGAGGTGCTTAGCAATTTTAGGCACTCTTTCCAAAACTGTGGCCTGAGAGGAACTTCTCAGGAACACCATGGAGTCTGTAGATATGTTGCAGGAAGTTTCACTAGCACATGTGCTGATGGGATTTCGGACCATTGTATTTCCAGAGCTTTCTGGCAGCTCCATTATAAAGTCCATAGAGATTTCTTTCCAAGGTACTCTGGGATTGGCCACTGGTTGTAAGAGACCAGGAGTTTACCCTGGTTGCCTTTCTCCAAGGAGTAGATGGGGCAGTTAGTGACATAGTGTTCGATATCTTTCTTTAGGGAAGGCAACCAGAACTGGCACTTTACTAAAATGTTCCACTCTTTTGGAGGTATGGCTCCTTTGTAGGATTAGGGGATATTAGTTTTCAAGCACAACCTAGGTAAGAGCATCATGGATAGTGCAGTCTGTTTGGTGGCTTTTAACCACTAGTCTTTAGTCAAGGGTCTTTTAGCGCTATTAGCAGGTCATTAGCCATCTGGGGGGGAGGGAGATTTTTTTCTGGACTCTGCTGCTGGTGGGGACTTCCAGCTGGTTAGAAGGAATAACGAGGCTTATGACTTTCCTTTTTGAGCTATTGTATTGGGGTAATCGCTAGAGGGCACCAATCAGAAAGTTTAGCCCCTCAGAAAGGTTTTGAAGTGTGAGGTTGAAGTGATTGAAGTATTGGCCCACTATGCTTGCTTTGGGGATAGCTTCCGGGATGTCTTTAAAGCCTCTAAATTTTTATGATGTGTTCACACTTCAAAAGGAGCTTTACTGTCTTCTAGAAAGTGTCTTCAGGTAAGAATTGCCCACCAGTGGTGACAACTGCTGCTAGGGAATGGACCACTGCGCGGCAAAAGCCGAGTCCATGAAATTGGCAGTAGCTGTCAGTAAGTGTGCAGAAGTCTCCTTGAACTACAAGAGGTTGCACAGACAATGAAGGGTACTGAGAGCAGTAATAGTCACACAGTAACCACAAGAGACACTGAGTTGCGATAAACAGAAAAATATTTTACTTTGTGGTTGAAAAACAAAGCACGGTCAAAAATAAACAGTCCAGGTCATACACAATAGTAACAGTCCAAGTAGTAATCCAAATACAAAATCTTCTTACCGGTCCAGAGGTCAAAAACACAGTTGTTTAGGTTTAACACAGTAGTAAACCAACAATAGCAGTATCAGAGTGAACAGTGAAAAACAGCGAGAGCAGAGAGAGAGAAGCTACGTTCCTAGCTCCCTCTTATGGCCATGAGAACACTTACACACCCATCAGCCAATTAACATCTTAAAGACACAATATTATAGTTATATATTTTCAACCCAACTATGTAGGCTATCACCATATGCCTAACAGTAGCCCTTGAGTCCACTAGGGCCTGGACCTCCACCACTCCTTGACCAGGCACGAACACATTTGCTGGTAACACAAGGTGCTTTACCGGAGTCTGTTTGGGTGGAGGTGATTGGCCCGTTTCCAAGCGAGCCCGACCTACTGAGCCCTCTAGGCTGAGCCCTGCCCGTTTCCCTCCATGGCTTTGGGTACCTTCACAGGACACTTGGCTGCCATATGGCCTGGACCGCCACAGTACAAGCAAAGGCCTTCGTGATGGCGCAGACCCTTTTCAGCTGGGATCAGTCGAGGTCATGCAGCTCCCAACTGCATTGGCTCATCCGGAGGTGGTACCAATGGTGCCACTGTTCCAGTCAAAAGGTTTATCACAAACCCCACCTTATCCTGGTCATTGGGGAAGTCCTCATGTCAAAGGCTCATATACAACTGGCACTGCCCAAAGAATGGTGGAAATTGGGCCTGTGAGCCATCAAATTTCTCTGGCACTGTAACAGGGCTTCTGCGGCATGGCCGAGCTGCTTGCATCTGCGCCATCTGTGCAGTCAGGAGAGCCACCTGCTGTTTTAACTGATCATTTTCTGCATGGAGCTGATCCATGGTCGCCCAACTTGGTCTGAAGGAGCAATTGGGAGCAGGCTGGGAACAAAATGTGATGACCCAGGGCCCCAAATAGAGGCAAAGCAGTCGACTGGCAAGGGAAACAGTCTTTGATCCCACATAAGCTGGCAAGAGTTCAACAAATGCACACATAGGCAAGACAGATAACACAAAAACGTAAATGGTCCTTTTAACTCTCGGCTTGCCTGCAATCTGCAAAGAGAGACTTAGAAATGTCTTCTGTGGTTGTAAAGCAGGAAACCAACCGGTCCAGATTTCAAAGTGTCCAGGTTGGACAAGAGCACAATTCACTATCTCAAGATAACACATTTGTTCCCGGCAAATGCCCCACCCCACAGCATCTCCTTATATCTTAGTCCCCAGATGTGCCTTGTGAAGTGGGATGGGACGCTCTCCTCCTGAGCAGTTGAGACTGCCTCCATTGTTCTCTCCTCCTCTCTGCTCTCCTTGCTCTAGGATCAGGTGTGTGTGGGGAGCTTGCTTCTCACCTGCACTCTGCCTTCTGTGTTCCACACCTGAAGGGCCCTGGCCTGCCTCAGCCTGCTCTTCCCTACAGTCCTCTGAAGCCACAGACACCCCCTCCTGGGCCTCAACAAAACACTCCATGTCTTTCTCAGACTCAGGCTCAGACGGAGGCATGACAGCTACCATCCATTCAGCTGCTTCTCCCTCTAACACTATGATATCCCATAGCATCCTGGCAGTTCACCCCCCTATTCTTGCATGTAGTTCCATACTTGGCTGAGGAATAATGTCAGCTGTTTTAGATTGCTGTTAACTTTCACCCCCAGAGCTGATGGTCTGTGGTCTCTTCTCAGGAGGGGGTTGCTGGACCAGTTGGGCCACCCCTGGATGCTGTGTTGGAGCTGGTGGGGCGATGGGCGGAGCCACAGATGGTGTGGGTGTTGTCTTGGTCATTTAAGCTGGTGGCAGTGCAGGTCACTTTTAGCCGCCACAGGTCTTGATTTTATCTAAGGCATCCCTCATGAAGCCTATTCAAATATTACTCACCCTCTGCTGCTCTGCACTTGTCTTCAGTGCATGGTGCTTTGTGGCAGTTTCCTCGACTCCCCTGGGCAAAAGTTATCCTGGAGGTTCTCTTCCATCTTTCTGATCCCTGTGGACCACCTGGACTTTGGTTGGTCTTCCAGGGCTTCTATCCCTTCCTGCAGTTTGGGGTAGCCCCCACTGCTCCTAGGTCTTGAAATGGCTCCTCAGGTCTCCATCTCCTTTTTGTTCTTGTGAATGGACATTCTGTGCACAGTCCCCACAGTAGACAAAGGTCTCCAGGTGGATCATTATTTCCATTCTTTATAGCATGCTTTCCATTCTTTATAGCATGCTGCTATCACAGTGAAGTAGATTTGATGGCAGATCTGTTCATCTGACTGCCTCTAGGAGCTATTTAGGGCTTTCCTTTAAGTCTTTGTTGTGCCCTTCAGGAACACATGTGCTGTAGTTGACTAAGCTGTTTTTTTCTACAAAAAGCTTTGAAAGGCTAGGGAACTGGTCCTTTTTTGTCTCAGAAAGGCAGGGCACCTTGGCAGGAGGAAGGGCAGGGGCAGAATTGGAAAGGGCATGCATGCACAGTTTTCCTTCCCCATTGTTTTTTGCTGCCAAGTCAGTTGTGTGGTGGATCAGCATGCAAGGCCTCCGTATCATGGGGTGGATGAGGACTTGGGAGGCCTGAGGCAGATGGACCTGTACCTGCACTAGGTCTCTCAGGATCTTCACCTAATGACCTGTACATTTGTTTAACTAAGACATTGGGGAGAGCATGAATGGCTGCTAGTTACGTGAGGCAAGTTCATTTAACATTGTTCTGACTTTCAACTCTAATGGGCAGACTTCATTATGATCATAACTCGAGAACTATCTGTAAAGATTTATAATAAACTGTCTTGTAAACATCACTTAAACCCCCCCCCCCCGTGTGTGTGCATGTGTGTAATTGCAGGGAATCCAAACTGCATCAAGCTTATCAACAGCTAACCTAGCCTCCCTAGGTGAAACCTTTTCTCGCCGAGGCAGTGGGGATACTTCTATTTCAATTGATACGGAAACATCTATTACAGAAATTAAGGTAAGGTCTTTGTCAATGAAGAAAGCTGAAAGAGTTTGTTTGTGGTCTGTCCCATATAAATAAAAGTGAGGTCTGAATACAGTAGAGAAGAGTCATATCATACTTTCCCTAGCTTAGAAACATAGAATCATAGGGCTGGAAGGGACTTTGGAGGTCTTCTTGTACAACCCCAGCTCAAGGCAGGACACCTTATACAATCCTGAATAAGTGGTTCTCCAGTCAGTACTTAAAAACCTCCAGCAATGGATTACTCACAACTTTGGGTGGCAAGCTATTCCATTGATTAATTGTTCTCACTGTCAGGACATTTCTCTTTAGTTTTAGGTTGGATCTCTTCCTAATGAGCTTCCACCTATTGCTTCTTGTTCTGCTGTCTGGTGTTTTGGAGAATAAGTTGACCCCTCTCTTCTCTGTAACAGTCCCTCAAGTACAGGAAGACAACTATCAGGTCACCATTAATTTTTCTGTTTGATAGCTAGACTTACCTAATTTCCTTAACTGTTCATCATTAGGTTTAGCCTCCAGATCCCTTATCATATTTGTTGCTCTTCTCTACACACTTTCTAGGGTCTCAGCAACTCTGTGGAGACCAGAACTGACTGCAATATTCAAAGTGTGGCCTCAAATAGTGCAGTATAAAATAGTACTATCACCTCTCATCATCTCGATACTATTCCTCTGTTGATGCAATTTTTTGACAGCTGCAGCACACTCTTGATTTATACTTAAATGGTGGTCCACCAGGACACCTAGATCTGTCTCACAGGTACTACTAGTTGATCCAGATGTTGCCAACTCTATACTGTACATTTGGTTTTTCTGCCTGTGCAGAACATTATTTTTCTCATTACTGATCTGAATCTTGTTGGATAGGGCCTAATGCTCAAGTCTGTCAAGATTCTTCTGAATCTTAAGTCTATCTTCTAGCCATTATCCAGCTTGATGTCATTTGCAAATTTGATGAGTTCCCCTTCTCTCCCCTCATCTAGATCATTTATGAAGATGCTGAAGAGCACTGTGACCTAGACAGAACCTTGTGGTACCTCACTGCATGCTTCCTTCCATGTAGACATTGTTCCACTGAGGACTACATGCTGGGTGCAGTTGGTCAACCAACTTTGAATCCATCTAGTGGTGGTGTTCTCTATCTGTTCTATCCTATCTAGAGGTAGACTGTAGTCTACTATGTCCAGAACATTTCTTTAACCATTAATTTAGTCACTTTATCAAATAAAGCAATAAAGTTTGTCTTGCATGATCTGTTTGAAAAAACCCATGCTAGCTTTTAGTAATTGACTCATAGACAGGGATTTTAATTATGTTTTTAATTTTTAACTTTAATTTTTAACTTATTTTAATTTTAATTTATTCTACAGGGGCCATTAATTTAATTTTCTTTTAACTTCTGTATTATTGTATGTTATTGTTGTTAGCCGCCCTGAGTCCTTCAGGAGATAGGGTGGCATATAAGTCCCAATAATAAATAAATAAATAAATAAATTGACTCATTCATTTCTAGGTCCTCACTGATCCACCACTTGATTTTCTTTTCCAGTATTTTCCCAGATATTGATGTCCACTGATTGGCTTATACAGTAGTTTCCTGGATCCATTTTCTTCTTCTTTTTGAAGATTGGAATCACAAAAGCTCTTTTTCAGTCTTCTCATAATTTCCCTGTGCTTTGAACGAATTACATTCATTGGTTCTGACATCACGTGTGCCAGAAACCTGGGATATAAACCATTGGGTTCAAGTGATTTGTACTCATGCAGGTTGGATAGGTGTTGTCTTACCAAATCCTTGCCTATTTTGCATCCCTGTTCTATTACCCTTGGTGTTGCTTTTGGTAGGTTGGGCTATTTCTTCCTTTTGCATAAAGACAGATGCAGAGAAGGACTTAAGCAGTTCTGTTAACTCCCTGCTGCCTGTCATCTTCTTGCCATCTACTCCCATTAGTGGACCTGTTGTTTCTTTGACTTTCTTGTTCTTTTTGTTGTTGTTGTCACTTACCTCATTCTAGGCCTTAGCTTTCCTGACTCCATTATTTGTAGATTTGGGCTGTTTGCTGATGGCATTTTGTTTAGTTATGTGCCCCTCTTTCTATTTTTTTATACTTGTCCTTTTTATCCCTCAATTTTTCAGAGAGCTCTTTGTGCAACCATGCTTGTTTTTTCTTTCTCTGTAGGATTATTTCTGTTTGGACCATTATTATTTTATTTTTCAGAGTTTCCCAAACATCTTGAACTGTTTTTCCTCTAGAAATATGAATTTTATTTTATTTTATTTATTCCATTTATATCCCGCCCTTCTCCGAAGACTCAGGGCGGCTTACAAGCTTAGCAGTAGCCTTCATTCTATGTATATGTCTGCTTATTAGGGCTTTCACACACACCCCAAGCGGCATTATTACAAAGTCAGCTTAATTGCCCCCAACAATTTGGGTCCTCATTTTACCTACCTCGGAGGGATGGAAGGCTGAGTCAACCTTGAGCCTGGTGGGATGCGAACCTGCACTAATTGCAGGCAGCTGGTGTTACTTAAGGAGGCATTAGCCCACTGCTCCACCAAGGCTCTAACATATGCTAACATATCCTTGAAATTCAGTTGGCATGATTAGTTTTTGAGTATACAACTGCTGATTTAGTTTCAGTTAATTAAGTGAGAAATCATGCAGAAACATTTTGAGTGCAGTTTCATCTTAATGCCATGTACCATGTGACATACCCTATGTGATAGTTCTGTGATAAACTCAAACAAATAGCATACTTCACAAGAATTTGTCTGTTTGCCTGTGATATGTCATCTATAAATATTGTGAAATTCTAAAATAGCTCTTTTTATCAACTTTAAGAAAAGACACTTCTATCTTCTTAACTGTAGGAATTAGTAGGGCCGCATTGTTTAGATCAATGTCTTTTCAGAATAAGAAGATGGGCTAAAACGTTTTATAGCATTTGGGTCTGATAAATAAATTGAAAACATTTCTTTGAGTTTTTCTTTTTCTTTAGGACTCTTTGGCTGAAATTGAAGAAAAATATAAGAAGGCTATGGTTTCAAATGCTCAATTGGATAATGAGAAAACTAATTTTATGTACCAAGTAGAAATCCTACAGGATGCATTATTGGAACTAGAAGAGCAGCTTGCAGAATCTAAGAGGCAATTTGAAGAGAAAAGCAAAGTAAGTAGTAATAAGCCTTCACAGTATTTTTATCAGCTGTATGGATGAAGAAAACACTCTATGAAAGGTCTAGATTTTAGGCAGAAATCATTTAAACACTCTTTTCCTAAATGAATATTATATTCCTAGTAATATTGATGGAACTGTTGACTAAATATAAAGGTGTTTCATTTCCATTCCCTTATATGTTTATCTAGATAAATCCTGTGAGTATGACCGCACTACATAAAATGTTATGTCTAGGCCATCATAAAAGCTAGAACATATAGTGACATAAATCCATGTGTGGCTTAGAATAAAAATCTTAAAAAATTCATGACTTAGCATATAGATTGGATAAAGCAAATACAAGCCTGACTAAAAGCATTTAGAATACAGGAGCAACACAGTAATATCTAATTATAAAATGCTTATTTTGTAGGATTTTGAGAGGGAAAAACATGCTCATGCTATATTGCAATTCCAGTTCATGGAACTCAAAGAGGTTCTGAAACAAAAAGAAGAACTGCTTGCTGTAAGTACACAACTGAATATAAATAACAGACTTTTGTCATTACATCAGAAGATAAGCATTGGTAACATTTTGCTCACAACCCACAAGTAACAAGTATATTATTTATTTTATTTATTTAATTTAATTTCTATACTGCCCTTCTCCCGAAGGACTCAGGGCGGTGTACAGGGCAATAAAATACAATAAAAATATAATATACAAAAATTAAAATGAGAATTAAATGGAATAGCTCAATTGCAATAAAAAGTTAATTAAATTACAATTAAAATAACCCAAACCCATCAGACCAGGCCGGCTTGTTCAAATAGGTAAGTTTTCAGGTCACGGCGGAAAGAGCGAAGGTCAGGAGACCACATGATTACAATTCATTGACAAAAGTGATTTTTTCTTGTGATATTCTTCAACTTTGTTAGTACTTTAAAAATCAAAATGGATGCTCTGAGTCTGTGTGAACACATTAGTTCTGACTGACAAAACTCTGTCTAACTGCACCAATAGTAGGCTGATATTGGCTCTTCCCACCTAGTGAACTCATTGTCCTATTGTAGCATTTAGAAAAATGGCTCTAGGTGAAAAAGATTACTTGTCCCTCCTGTAAATTGATCAGTAGAGATCATTTTCTTCATAGCTTCACTTACTAAAAAGAGTGCTATAAAATTAGATGAGCAGTTTGGATTATCAAATCCAATAGATTGCTCAGAGCAGGCCAAACTAAAGATTTCCTGGCAAATAGCTCTTTTGTGCCTATTTAAATTTGTAAAGCAAAGGAGAAGCCATTACAATTTTCAGTTTCAATTTCTTATGATTATAGACTAATACACAGAATGCTACACAATACATACACATATCAAAATAAAGTTGAAGACAAAGTTAAAATATAAAACAAGCTAACATCTATGAGTGAGATCTAGGATGCCGCCTATTTTAAATTATAATCTAGACATTAAAATTATACTTATAATAATATCTAAAATTCCAAAAATGATATTGTTTATAATTTAAAACATTACAGTTATATAAAATGCATTCCCCCTTCATGGATTACTGTCTTGTCATGGTGAAGGGTCTTGTGTAATTCAATGAAGCTATGAGCTATGTTATGTAGGGTCACTCAAGATGGACAGGTCATAGCAGAGAGTTCTGACAAAACGTGATCCACTGGAGAAGGAAATGGCAACCCACTCCAGTATCTTTACCATGAAAACCCCATGGACAGTACCAAAAGATATGACGCTGGAAGATGAGCCCCTCAAGTCGGAAGGCGTCCAGTATGCTACTAGGGAAGAGCAGAAGGCTAGTACTAGTAGCGCCAGAAAGAATGAAGTGACTGGGCCAAAGTCAAAAGGACGCTCAGCTGTGGATGTATCGTGGTGAAAGGAAAGTCCGATGCTGTAAAGATTTTTTCTCCATAGGAACCTGGAATGTAAAAACCATGAATCAAGGCAAGCTGGACATGGTCAGACAAGATGACAAGACTGAACATCGACATCTTAGGTATCAGCAAACTAAAATGGACAGGAATGGGTGAATTTAATTCAGATGACCATCAGGTATACTACTGCGGGCAAGAATCCCTCAGAAGAAATGGAGTAGCCTTCATACTCAATGAAAGAGTAGGAAAAGCAATACTGGGATACAATCCCCCAAATGACAGAATGATCTCAGTTCGAATCCAAGGCAAACCATTCAATATCACAGTAGTCCAAGTCTATGCCCCAACCACCGGTGCTGAAGAGGATGAAATTGACCGGTTCTATGAAGGCCTACAGCACCTTATAGAACTAACACCAAAAAATGATGTCCTTATTATCATGGGAGATTGGAATGCTAAAGTAGGAAGCCAAAAGATAACCGGAATAACAGGCAAGGTTGGCCTTGGAGAACAAAATGAAGCAGGGCACAGGCTGATAGAATTTTGTCAAGAGAATACGATGGTCATAGCAAACACTCTTTTCCAACAATCCAAGAGATGGCTCTACACATGGACATCACCAGACGGTCAACACAGAAATCAGATTGACTATGTGCTCTGCAGCCAAAGATGGAGAAGCTCTATACAGTCAGTAAAAACAAGACCAGGAGCTGACTGTGGCTCAGACCACAAGCTTCTCGTTGCAAAATTTAGGCTTAAATTGAAGAAAGTAGGGAAAAGCACTAGGCCACTCAGGTATGAACTAAATCATATCCCTGACAAATATACAGTAGAGGTGACAAATAGATTTAAGGAATTAAATCTGATAGAGTGCCTGAAGAACTATGGACGGAGGTTTGCAACATTGTACAAGAAGTAGCAACTAAAACCATCCCAAAGAAAAAGAAATGCAAGAAAGCAAAATGGCTGTCTGAGGAAGCTTTGCAAATAGCTGAGGACAGGAGGGAAGCAAAAGGCAAGGGAGAAAAAGAAAGATACACCCAACTGAATGCAGAATTCCAGAGAATAGCTGGAAGAGATAAGAATGCCTTCTTAAAATGAACAGTGCAAAGAAATAGAAGAAAACAATAGAATAGGGAGGACTAGAGATCTCTTCAAGAAAATTGGAGAGATGAAGGGAACGTTTCATGCAAAAATGGGCATGATAAAGGACCAAAATTGCAGGGACCTAACAGAGGCAGAAGAGATTAAGAAGTGGTGGCAAAATTACACACAAAAATATACAAGAACGAACGTAATGTCCCTGATAACCACGATGAGTTGGTCACTGACCTCGAGCCAGACATCCTAGAATGTGAAGTGAAATGGGCCTTAGGAAAGCTGAGCAACAACAAAGCTAGTGGAGGTGACAGTATCCCAGCTAAGCTATTCAAAATCTTAAAAGACGATGCAGTAAAAGTGCTACACTCAATTTGCCAGCAAATTTGGAAAACTCAACAGTGGCCACAGGATTGGAAAAGATCAGTTTACATTCCAGTTCCAAAGAAAGGCAGAACGTTCAAACTATCGCACCATTGCACTCATTTCACATGATAGTAAAGTTATGCTTAAAATCCTACAGGTTAGACTACAGCAGTATGTGGATCGAGAACTACCAGAAGTACAGGCAGGATTTTGAAGAGGCAGAGGAACTAGAGATCAAATTGCCAACATACGCTGGATCATGGAGAAAGCTAGGGAATTCCAGAAAAACATCTACTTCTGCTTCATTGACATGCTAAAGCCTTTGATTGTGTGGATCACAAAAAACTGTGGCAAGTTCTTAAAGAGATGGGAGTACCAGACCATCTTATTTGTCTCCAGAGAAACCTATATGCAGGTCAAGAAGCAACAGTGAGAACTGGACACGGAACCACACATTGGTTCAAAATTGGGAAAGGAGTCCAGCAAGGCTGTATACTTTCACCCTGCCTGTTTAACTTATATGCAGAGCACATCATGAGAAAGACAGGGCTAGATGAATCAAAAGTTGGAATTAAGATTGCCGGGAGAAATATCAACAATCTAAGATATGCAGATGATACCACTTTAATGGCAGAAAGTGAAGAGGAACTAAAGAACCTCTTGTTGCGAGTGAAGAAGGAGAGTGCAAAAGTTGGGTTGAAACTAAACATTAAGAAAACCAAGATCATGGCATCTGGCCCTCTCAATTCCTGGCAAATAGATGGGGAAGAAATGGAGGTAGTGACAGATTTTATTTTCCTGGGCTCCAAGATCACCGCAGACGGGGACTGTAGCCAAGAAATTAAAAGATGCTTGCTTCTGGGGAGGAAAGCCATGGCAAATCTAGACAGCACACTAAAAGGCAGAGACATCACCCTGCCAACAAAAGTGCTTATAGTCGAGGCTATGGTCTTTCCAATTGCAATGTATAGCTGTGAAAGTTGGACCATTAGAAAGGCTGAGCACCAAGGAATTGAGGCCTTTAAACTATGGTGCTGGAGAAGACTCCTACAAGTCCCTTGGACTGCAAGGTGATCAAACCAGTCAGTCCTAGAGGAGATCAACCCTGACTGCTCATTAGAAGGCCAGATCCTGAAGTTGAAACTCAAATACTTTGGCCACCTAATGAGAAGGAAGGACTCACTGGAGAAGAGCCTAATGCTGGGAAAGATTGAGGGCAAGAGAAGAACGGGATGACAGAGAATGAGGTGGCTGGATGAAGTCACTGAAGCAGTAGGCGTGAGCCTAAATGGATTCCAGAAGATGGTAGAGGACAGGAAGGCCTGGAGGAATGTTGTCCATGGGGTCGCAATGGGTCGGACATGACTTCGCAAACTAACAACAACAACAACAAAATGCATTCGGCTAAGAAAATTGGCCCATCAAGGTCTGAGGGATCCTCCGTGCTCCTGCATAAAACCTAGCTACATGTGGTGAAACAAAAGGCAGTTTGCCTGTGAGCAGCATCTGGGTATAGACTGAATCTGAACAATCAGGATATCTATTAATCAAAGGTTAGATTGAATCTGATTCAGGTGTCTATAAAGGAACAATAAGATGAACATGTTCCATAGTTTCCAACTCTCCAGAATCACAGCAGTAAAATATTTCAGCCAATGGTACTTTATTCAAATTTATAATTGAAATTGAAACCACTACTTTTCTAGATAATTGGTTCCACAACTGAAATGTCGTTGTGTGTGGATTTTCCCCCCCTAACATTCAGTCAGAGACTCTCTTCATGTAACTTTTATTTTTACATTATTCTTTAGCAATAAAAAGCAAATCTACATTTCTTCTGGGTGATATCCTTGTAGATATTTGAGAAATGCTCTCACATGCCCTCTATTGGCCTTTCAAGGTTAAACACACCTGGTGTCTTTAAACTTTCTTCATACAATTTATTTACTAGTCCTCTAATCATGTTTGCGTCTTTTCTAACTCCTCTGATTTCTTTTTAAACAGTGGGGTCCAGAACTGAACACAAGACTCAGGTCCAGACTTTTCAGCAAGGTCATCTCTTGATGAATAGATTGTGTGGTTCATTTCATAAACGCAACTAATTCAATGATTACTAATTTGACTGTATATTCCAATTTCTTTGCTGCTCTACGATATCTTGAAAATTGTTTTATCTTTGTTGTGTAGTTAAAGCACAATGCTAAAATAATTTGTTCCTGGTGGAGCCCCCTGTTTCTTCTTAGATTAGTCTCTACTGTGTATTAATTTCTCAGAATATTGTGTCCTGTTTAAGTCACAGCATTTTTGATGGATATTAACAAACTAGTACATATTCAAAGGAGAAAAAGCAAGAAGTCAAGACAAAAAAAAAGTTTATGGGGAATTGTTTGAGATCTTGGGTACATTTAGCCCAAAAAGAGAAGAGTTACGAGAGATATGTAGCTGTGTTCACATTATGTGAAGGGTTGTCATATGGAAGAGGGATAGAATTGTTCAGATATGTTCCATGACAAAACATGTTCCAAAGAGAAAGAGCTCTTCAATAGGTAATTTAATTATTTAATTAATAATGTCATAATTATTTAATTATTTTATCACTGTTATATTTGTTTTATCACTAATGTATTGTTTTGGGCCATCTGTTGAGGATAGTGTAGTATTTGCATTGGGAAATTGGAAAATCTGTAGATTGTATATTATCTTGAAATATTTTGAATTTCAATGTACCGTATTTTTTGGACCATAAGACGCACCCAGTTTTTAGAGCAGGAAAACAAGAAAAAAAATTCTTTCTCCTTCTCTCTCTCTCTCTCCCTCTCTCTTTCTCTCCCTCCCTCTCCCATTGTCCCTCCCTCCCTCCCTCCCTTCCTTCCTTCCTTCCTTCCTTCCTTCCTTCCTTCCTTCCCTCCCTCTTTGTCCTTCCCTCTCTGCATTAGAGCAGTACCCGCGGAGGCGGCCCTGCAGCACGGCTTTCTCTTGCAGAAAGCAAGCTGAAACGGAGTGAGGGAGATTGCCAGAAATGCGAATTGGCCGATCTCGCACTCCTGCAAACTCCCTCGCTCAGTTTCAGTTTCCCTTGCTACAAGAGAAAGCAAGCTGAAATGAGGCAGATTGCAGCAGCGCGAGATCAGCCGATTCGCATTCCTGGCAATCTCCTCACTCCGTTTCAGCCTGCTTTCTCTTGTAGCAAGGGAAGCTGAAACCGAGCGAGGGAGAGTGCAGGAGTGTGAGATCGGTGTTTCTCAGCACGTGCCGATTCGTGCTCCACTTGCAGAGGTTGGGGCTGGCCATACGGATCACCTTCGGACCATAAGATGCACCCTCGTTTTCCCCCCCACTTTTGGGGAAAAAAAGTGCATCTTATGGTCCGAAAAATACGGTAAATCCATGCATTTGAATGTATAGGTAGACATTTGGCCTTATTTCATGCATCCTTTTATTTAATTGTTCTTTTGTGAATGTTGCATCTTTGAATGTTCACCTCCTCATTAGCTATCTTCTATGCTTTCTATCTTCTTATTTTATCTTGCATCTCAGGAAATCCAACAACTGCAACAAAAACAAGAGAGTTTTGTCAAGGAAATAACTGATCTTCAAGAGACAATAGAATGGAAAGAAAAAAAGATAGAGGTAGGATTTTTGTAACATTGTTATTTTTTTCAAATTTTCAATGTTCTCTTTTAAGAGAAAAAAGTTATAAATTCTGAAATAAAATGGGTCAGGATCAGAAGAATTTATTGGACTACTACAGAACATCAGGCTTGCAGGATATTTAGGTTACAGCCTATATTTTTTACTCAAAATGAACTTTTTTTTTAATCCCATTTATATCCCGCCCTTCTCTGAAGACTCAGGGTGGCTTACAAGCTTAGCAGTAGCCTTCATTCTATGTATATGCCTGCTTATTAGGGCTTTCACACACACACCAAGCGGCATTATTACAAAGTCAGCTTATTGCCCCCAACAATCTGGGTCCTCATTTTACCTACCTCGAAGGATGGAAGGCTGAGTCAACCTTGAGCCTGGTGGGATGCGAACCTGCACTAATTGCAGGCAGCTGGTGTTACTTAAGGAGGCATTAGCTCCACTTAAGGAGGCATTAGCTCCACCAAGGCTCTTAACTGTCAAGTCCTTCCAAGTTTTCAACTACCGTATTTTTCGGACCATAAGACACACTTTTTTTCCCCAAAAGTGGGGGGGAAAATGAGGGTGCATCTTATGGTCCGAAGGTGATCCGTATGGCCAGCCCCAACCTCTGCAAGTGGAGCACAAATCGGCACGTGCTGAGAAACGCCGATCTCACGCTCCTGCACTCTCCCTCGCTCGGTTTCAGCTTCCCTTGCTACAAGAGAAAGCAGGCTGAAACGAAGTGAGGAGATTGCCTGGAATGCGAATCGGCTGATCTCGCACTGCTGCAATCTGCCTCGTTTCAGCTTGCTTTCTCTTGTAGCAAGGGAAGCTGAAACCGAGCGAGGGAGTTTGCAGGAGCACGAGATCGGCCGATTCGCATTTCTGGCAATCTCCCTCACTCCGTTTCAGCTTGCTTTCTGCAAGAGAAAGCCGTGCTGCAAGGCTGCCTCCGCGGGTACTGCTCTAATGCAGAGAGGGAAGGACAAAGAGGGAGGGAAGGAAGGAAGGGACAATGGGAGAGGGAGGGAGAGAAAGAGAGAAGGAGAGAGAGAGAAGGAGAAAGAATTTTTTTTCTTGTTTTCCTGCTCTAAAAACTTATGGTCCGGTGCATCTTATGGTCCGAAAAATACGGTAATTAAGCCCAACAATTAAAACAATATTTAAAAATCTAAAACCCCTTCAGTCCAGGCCTGATAAATCGAAAAGCCAGGTTTTCAGGTCCCGGCGAAATGAATGCAGATCGGGGGCAGTCCGGAGTTCCACAGGTAAATCATTCCAAAGGGCAGGCGCGCCCACAGAGAATGCCCTCCCTCTGGGGGTCACCCGCCGGCACTCCCTAACCGGCGGCACCCTAAGGAGGGCCTCTCTATGGGAGCGCACAGGACGATGGGAAGTTGATGCTGGCAGCAGGTGCTCCCTAAGATAATCCAGACCCATGCCATGTAGGGCTTTATCACCAGCACCTTGAATCTCACCCGGAGGGCAACTGGAAGCCAATGCAGCTCGCGGAGAAGAGGCGTTACACGGGAGTATCGGGAGACTCCCATCACAACTCGCGCAGCTGCATTCTGCACCAGTTGAGGCCTCCAAGTGGTCCCCAAGGGCAGCCCCATGTAGAGAGCATTGCAGTAGTCTAACCGAGAGGTCACGAGCGCATGAGTGACTGTCCGTAGGGCATCTCGGTCCAGATAGGGCCGCAACTGGCGCACCAGGCGAACCTGGGCAAAAGCCCCCCTGGTCACAGCACCTATGTGGTCTTCTAAACTGAGCCGTGAATCCAGGAGGACGCCCAAGTTGCGAGCCCTATCAACGGGGGGTAACACAGAACTGGTTCTCCTGAGATGCCGGTATGTACAGCCACTCAGTCTTGGCGGGATTGAGTCGAAGCCTGTTCCTCCCCATCCAAACCCGGACCGCCTCCAGGCAACGGGACATCACGTCGAGGGCATCACTGGGTTGGTTCGGGGTGGAAAGAAAAAGCTGGGTATCATCAGCGTACTGATGATACCCCTCCCCGAAACCACGAATGATCTCACCCAGTGGCTTCATATAGATGTTGAACAAGAGGGGAGAGAGAACCAACCCCTGAGGGACTCCACAAACAAGAGGCCTCGGGGCGGATCTCTGCCCTCCCGTCAACACCGACTGCGAACTGCTCAGAAGGTAGGAGGAGAACCACTGTAAAACAGTGCCCCCCACCCAACCCTCTGAGACGCCACAGTAGGATACCATGGTCGATTTTCCAGTATTGTATCAAAAGCCGCTGAGAGATCTAATAGGACCAGGACAGAGGAACAACCCGTCCCGAGCCCACCAGAGATCATTCACCAGTGCAACCAATGCCGTCTCCGTGCTGTACCCGGGCCTAAAGCCCAATTGGTACGGGTCTAGGTAATCAGTTTCCTCCAGGAACAAAGGGAGCTGATGCGCCACCACGCTCTCAACAACCTTCGCTAAAAAGCGAAGGTTGGAGACCGGACGATAGTTATTCAAAATAGCCGGGTCCAGAGCAGGCTTCTTGAGAAGGGGCCTCACCACTGCCTCTTTCAAGGCAGTAGGGAAGGTACCCTCTCTCAAAGAAGCAGTTATTACTGCCTGGAATCAGCCTCGTGTCTCCTCCTGAGCTGAATACACTAGCCAGGAGGGGCACGGGTCCAATAAACACATGGTGGAACTCAGTCTCCTCATGGTCCTGTCCACCTCATCTGGGGTAACAATATAACTGGGTTGGCCAAATTTATTTAGGAGCTAGTTTGGTGTAGTTGGTTAAGGCATCAGACTAGAAACCAGAATATGGTAAATTTTAGTCCCACCTTAGGCACAAAGCCAGCTGGGTGATCTTGGACCAACCACTCTCTCTCAGCCCTAGGAAGCAGCCAAGGGCAAACCACTTCTAACCAAATTGCACTTGCCAGGAGTAAAAAAATAAATGCTAAGTGGTTTCCCTCTTTAGGGAGTGGGGCAACGGTTTGGCTGCACTGCTTTTCTGTGGCCACACCAGTTCTTTGAATCGGCTTCCCAGTGGATATTCATGTGTTGAGAGACTGCTGCGGCGTCTCAGGGGATTGGGAGTGGGAGGCACAGTCTCTCAGTGGTTCTCCTCCTATCTCCTGGGGCGTTCGCAGTTGGTGTTGGCAGGGGGGCAGAGGTCGACCTCGAGGCCTCTCGCTTGTGGAGTTCCTCAGGGGTCGGTCCTCTCGCCTCTCCTGTTCAACATCTACATGAAACAGCTGGGTGACATCATTCGTGGTTTTGGAGTTGGGTATCATCAGTACGCTGATGATACCCAGCTTTTTATTTCGACCCCAAACCACCCCAGTGATGCCCTCGACGTGATGTCCCGTTGCCTGGAAGCGGTTTGGGTCTGGATGGGGAGGAACAGACTTCAACTCAACCCCGACAAGACTGAGTGGCTGTGCATACCGGCATCCCGGGATATTCAGAATATCCCATCTTTTTCTATGGTGGGTGAGCTATTACCCCCCGTAGATAGGGCTCGCAACTTGGGAGTCCTCCTAGATTCACGGCTTACTTTGGAAGATCACATAGTGGCTGTGACTAGGGGGGCCTTCGCCCAGGTTCGCCTGGTGCGCCAGTTGTGGCCCTATCTAGACCGGGATGCCCTGCGTATGGTCACTCATGTGCTCGTGACCTCTCGTTTAGACTACTGCAACGCTCTCTACATGGGGCTGCCCTTGAAAACCACTCAGAGGCTCCAACTGATACAGAATGCAGCCACGAGAGTTGTGTTGGGAGTCTCCCGATACTCCCATGTTACATTTCTGCTCCGTGAGCTGCATTGGCTCCCAGTTGTCTTCCGGGTGAGGTTCAAGGTGCTGGTATTGACCTACAAAGCCCTACATGGCATGGGTCCGGAATACCTTGGGGAGCACCTGCGGCCGGCATCAACTTCCCTCCGCCCAATATGCTCCCACAGAGAGGGTCTCGTCAGGGTGCCACTGGTCAAAGAATGCCGACTGGTGGCCCCCAGGTGGAGGGCGTTCTCTGTGGGCGCGCCAGATTTATGGAACCGTCTTCCGGTTGAGCTCCGGATGGCGCCCGACCTTCGCTCCTTCTGGCGCGATCTAAAGATGTATCTCTTTGAACAAGCTGGCCTGGCCTGATGGGATGGGATTGGGTTTTTATTACTTTTAAATGTGTTTTAACTTATTTAAGAGTCCTGGGCACTTTGTTTAATCTTTTTTAATTTTTGTATTCTGTCTTTTTAATCATGTATTGCCCTGTTCACCACCCTGAGTCCTTCGGGAGAAGGGCGGTATACAAATAAAATTAATAATAATAATAATATTTTTTTCTTCATATATAAGCTTTTTATTAAATCTTTTTTCTTTACATACATATGTTAATTTTTCAACCAGCGTGTGGTCTGGGTTCAAAGGTGCTAATACATAATCAAATCCTCCTCTTTGGTTCTCTCCTCTAGCCATTTGTAGAATAATTTCCAGCTTTGGTAGTATTCTGTTTCTTCTTTATCTTTTAATCTCATAGTCAGTCTGTCCATCTCAGCGCATTCCAGTATTTTTTTTAATTACTTCTTCCTCTGGTGGTATTCCTTCATTTTTCCAGTATTGCACAAAGATTATTCTTGCTGCCGTTGTAATATGTAGAACCAAATATAAACTTTGCTTATTAATCTTTTCTGGTGTTATACCTAATACAAAAAATTTCGGATTAAATACTACATGTTCTCCGAATATTTTTTCTAACCAAGCATGTATTTTTTTCCAATAAGCCTTTACTTTATCACATGTCCACCAGATATGATAGCACATGCCTGAATTATGTTTACATTTCCAACATCTATCTGACATATATCTGACAAGATTTTTGCTAATCTTGCTGGTGGCAAGTGCCATCTATAGAACATTTTATATAAATTTTCTTTATACACAGTTGACATTGTCAGTTTATAATTTCTCTCCCATAATTTTTGCCATTTTACTAATTCTATTTTATAACCAAAGTTTTTCACCCACCTTGTCATTGTCTCTTTAGTTTGTTTACTTTCCATCTCCAAAATTAACAAAAAGTTATACATTTTCTTAATTAGTTTCTCATCAGAGGTTAACAATATCTTATCAAATACAGCTTGTTCTTAATAAAATTCATACAGTTTCACATCTTTTTTGTATCTATTTTGTATTTGTAACTGTACCCACCATGACATGTTGATGCCCTGATTTCCCAGCTCTTGTTTCGATTTTAATATCACATCAGTATTTAAAATATCTCTATATGCCCAAATTTTTTCAAAATCTACCAAATTTGGATGTGAAAAAGCTTCCATCGTTGATAACCACCTTGGAATTTTTACATATATTTTAGTTTTGATTTTTCCCCATACTGTTATCAAAGCATTTCTAATATAGTGATTTTGGAAATACTTATGAATTTTGTTTTTCCCGTACCACAAAAATGCATGCCACCCCAATTGTAAGTCATGTCCCTCCAAATATAACAATCTTTTATTCCTAAGAGTTATCCATTCTTTCACCCATGTTAATACAGATGCTTGATAATACAAAACCCACTTGGGTAGTCCAAAACCTCCATTTTCCTTAGCATCTTGCAATGTTTTCATCTTTATTCTAGCTTTTTTTCCTTGCCAAACAAACTTCAAAATTAATGAATTTAACTCTTGGAAGAATTTTTTCTCAAGTTTTATCGGGATTGTTTGAAATAAAAATAAGATCTTAGGCAATTAACTGTAGCAATTCTTCCTAATAGTGACAATTGTAAGTTCTTCCACTTTTCCAAATCTAGCTTTATTTGTTTCAATAGCCTTATATAATTGTCTTCTTTTATTGTTGAGCATTTCGCTGATAAATATATACCCAAATATTTAACCTTTTTCACTATCTGTACCTCTATTGATTCTGACAATCGGCTTTTTTGCTTATCTGTGAGATTCTTAACTATTATCTTAGTTTTTTCTTTATTTATTTTTAATCCTGCTATTTCTTCATACTGTTCTATCTTTCCCAACAATTTGGGAATCATCTCCAGGGGCTCTTCCAAAATAAATACTAAATCATCAGCAAATTTATATGTTTCACCCTTTATCCCCAACCCTTTAATTTCTGTATCTTGTCTGATATTTCGATTTAAGACTTCCAAAATGACAATGAATAACAGAGGGGATAATGGGCATCCTTGCCTTGTGCCTTTTCTTATCTCAGAGCTCTCAGTACAGTCTCCATTCACAATCACTTTGGCTGTTTTTTGTTATATACTGTTTTTACCATATTTATAAAATTCTGTCCAAAGTCCGTTATTTGTAGTTTGTGAATCATAAATTGCCGTGAAAGATTATCAAATGCCTTTTGCATATCTAAGAATATTAGCGCCATTTGTTTCCCTGGATGTAGCTCATAATATTCTAATACATCTATTATCATTCTTAGATTATTTTTAATTTGTCTCTTTGATAAAAAGCCATTTTGATATGGATAATAATAATAATAATAATAATAATAATAAGAAGAAGAAGAAGAAGAAGAAGAAGAAGAAGTTGGAAGGGACCTTGGAGGTCATCTAGTCCAGCCCCCCGCCAAGGCAGGAAACCCTATACCATTTCAGACAAATGGCTGGCCAGTCTCTTCTTAAAAACTTCCAGTGTTGGAGCATTCAACACTTCTGGAGGCAGGTTGTTCCACTGGTTAGTTGTTCTAACTGTCAGGAAGTTTCTCCTTAGTTCTAGGTTGCTTCTCTCCTTGACTAGTTTCCATCCATTGCTTCTTGTCCTGCTTTCAGGTGCTTTGGAGAATAGCTTGGCTCCCTCTTCTTTGTGGCAGCCCCTGAGATATTGGAACACTGCTATCATGTCACCCCTCACCCTTCTCTTCATTAAACTACACATACCCAATTCCAGCAACTGTTCCCTATATGTTTTAGCCTCCAGTCCCCCAATCATCTTTGTTGCTCTTCTCTGTACACTTTCTAGAGTCTCGACATCTTTTTTACATCGTGGTGACCAAAATTGGATGCAGTATTCCAGGTGTGGCCTTACCAAGGTATTGTAAAGTGGTATTAGTACTTCACGTGATCTTGATTCTATCCCTCTGTTAATGCAGCCTAGCACTGTGTTGGCTTTTTTGGCAGCTGCAGCACACTGCTGGCTCATATTTAAGTGATTGTCCACTAGGACTCCAAGATCTCTCTCACAGTTACTACTATCGAGCAAGGTACCACCTATACTATACCTGTGCGTTTGATTTTTCTTGCCTAAATGCAGAACCTTACTTTTTTCACAATTGAATTTCATTTTGTTAGATAGTGCCCAGTGTTCGAGTGTGTCCAAATCCTCCTGTATCTTAAGACTATCTTCTGGAGTATTGGCTATTCCTGCCAGCTTGGTGTCATCTGCAATTTGATGAGTTCCCCATTTATCCCCTCATCCAAATCGTTGATGAAGATGTTGAAGAGCACTGGGCCCAGAACAGAGCCCTGGGGCACCCCACTACACACTTCCTTCCATGTAGATGCGGTTCCATTGAGGACCACACGCTGAGTACGGCCTGTCAACCAGCTACGAATCCATCTGGTGGTGATGCTATCTAACCCACATATTTCTATCTTATCAAGTAGTAGGTTGTGATCTACTTTATCAAATGCCTTACTGAAATCCAAGTAAATTATATGTACAGCATTCCTCTGGTCCACTAGTTTTGTCACTTGGTCAAAGAATGCAATAAGGTTTGTCTGGCATGATCTGTTTTTGACAAACCCATGTTGGCTTTTAGTGATAACTTTGTTCGCATCAAGGTGTTCACTGATTTGTTGTTTGATTATCTTTTCCAGAATCTTCCCAGGTATTGAGGTCAGGCTGATAGGTATAAATTCAACTAAATATTTCTTCAATCTTTCCACCATTATTAAAGTAACAGATTTAATTTGTTTTATTATGTCCATTTCTCTTTTCAAAGTCTTTTTTGTGGATATTTTGCAATTCTAACTTTCCAAATTCTTCTTTTAATAATACATATTGCTGTTTTCTCTGTTTATTTTTCCTTGCCATATATGTTATAGCTATGCCTCTAAAGTACACTTTAGTGTATCCCATACATTTTGTACTCTTGTGTCTTCTTTTTTATTTTCTTTGAAGAATTCCATTTCTTTTTTTGCTAACTCTATGAATTCTTTTTCTTTTAATATGAAATGATTTAAAGTCCATCTTGGCCTTTTTGTGTTCCTTTCCAGGTCATTTTCAAAGGATTATGATCTGCCCATGTGCCTGTTTCTATTTCAATGTCCTGTACATTCATTCTCACGTCAGCAGTCATCCAAATCATATCAATCCTTGACCAAGATTTTTGACTATTTGAATAGAAAGTATATTGCAATTTTTGTGGATTAACTTCCCTCCAGATGTCTTGAATTCCAATTTCCTCCACCATATCAAAAAATGCCTTAGGTAACCTTCTTCTTCCACTTTTTCCTGTTTTGTTACTTTTATAATCAATTTTTGCATTGAAGTCTCCTAGTAAGGAAATGTTTTGGTACTCCATTTCTATTATTTTTCTATGTAAGTTTTTGTAAATTTTTTCTTGATTGTTGTTTGGTGCATAAATTACCACTAATAATATTTGCTTTTGATGCAGATAAATTTCTACCATTAAAATTCTTCCTTCTTTATCTGAATATACCATTTTAGAATCTATTGTCTCTTTAATATATAGCAACACCTCTTTTTTTCTGTTGTGCTGATGCATAATAAAGTTTCCCAATTTTTGGATATTCCAATAATTTATGATGTTGTTCTTTTATATGTGTTTCTTGCAAACAGATTATATCTAAATTCAATTTATGTAGCTTCCTAAATATCTTGTTTCTTTTAATTGGGGAATTTAGTCCATTTATGTTTACTGAGAAGATTCCATTTTCTTTCTCCATTTCCATTTATTTATATTTAGGTCTAGTAGATCTAGTAGTCCTTTGTTCTCTGGCAGGTCCTTCATTCTCACCCTTTTGGTTGTCTTTCTCTTTCTGTTCTCCTGTTTCTGCAGTTGCTCCTTGAGTCCTCTCTTCTGTTTGCTTCTGCTCCTCACTCTCCCCTTGCCTTTGTTTTAGTCCTTCATCTAAAATTGCCCTATTCCTTACTTCAAAATCTTCCGCCTTCCAGATTGAGTCCAATCGATATCTTGTATTATTCCAGTTTATTATCCGGCATCAGCCATCTAAAGTTTATACCACTGCTAATCAGCTTCGTAGTCAGAAAGTGGTAATGTCTTTGGGTATCTCTTACTCTCTTAGGTATCTGCTTTAAAACTACAATTTCTTTATTTTTGTATTGTATTGGCTCATCTCTAACTTTCCGTAGTACTTCATCTCTTGTTGTCTTCTTTGTAAACCATACATGTACTTCTCTTGGCAATTTGTTTCTTCTTGCATAGCTTGAATTGATGTGAAATATTTCATCGATCTCTAGCTGGATTTCTCCTCAGTCTGCCTTTAAAGCCTTCTGCAGATGTCAATAATCACCTCTGCTATGTTTTCTTCTCTATCCTCATGAATATTTTGAAATCTTAAATAATGTTCCGCTTTTTCCATCTCTAATATCTTAATTGTGTTCTCTAATTTTTCATTTTCTTGTAATAACATTTCTATCTTTTTATCGTTCTCATCTTTTTTTCTTCAATTTTGTGTATTTTCTGTTGATTTTTAATTATCATTTGATTTTGAGCTTCAAATTTTCCTTTTATATCCAAGATTTCTTCACTTACTTTCTCAGGTTTACTTTGTATTTCTTTATGATTTCCCTGTATTTCCAGATGATTTCTTTCCAATGCCTCTTGATTATGTAACATCATTTCTTGAAGCAATTTTAATGCAGTCTGTGTTTCGCTTTGAGCAGTGCTTATTTTTTCCTATTGCAACATTGCTTCAATAGATCCCTGTGTTGTTGGACTGGATTGTCCTACTGAGGGTGGAGAAGAGGTTTTCTTCATAAGTTTGGTAATATTCGATGAAGTCATTTTACAGCTTACAGTCTAAAGCCAAAACAACATCTGTTTAGATTTAGCCAAGTTCAATAAAAGTAACTTTGAAGAGTCTTTTCCCTCACAATCTCACAACAAGGCAGTTTTGTCCTTTGCAGCTGTCCTTTGTCAAGGTCACTTTAATCAACAATTTTTCCAGTTCTCCCTATATATCAGAACTTTTTTTCTTCTTTTGTCACTAGATGTCCTTCTTGGCTTATTTATCATTGTCCGATATTCTTAACAAAGAGTATTTCCCCTTCTTTGTAATTGCTTGCCGCTTTTAACTTTAATCCTTCTGGGGGTCTTTACTTTTCAGACCTTTCTCATCAGGGGCACAACATTTATAATCCTCAAGGAGAAGGAAAGAAAAATTCTGGCTCACCTAGTTTCAGCACGCAGTTGAGAATCAGCTGTTTTGCATTACTTCTCTTCCTGTTGGAGATGACTAGTGCTGCTGTGGCTCTCCCGGCAGCCTTTTTCTTCATTTTTTCAGAGGGTTCTACAGTCTGCTCTGATCAAGTGCCCCCTGATCTGAGCTCCTGAAGTATCTCTCCTCCTTCATTGCCCCTCCAAGGCAACTTTCTGACCATTTATTGATTGATTGATTGATTGATTGATTGATTTGATTTGATTTGATTTGATTTGATTTGATTTGATTTGATTTGATTTGATTTGATTTGATTTGTATACCGCCCTTCTCCCTAAGGACTCAGGCGGTGAACAGTGACATAAATATCAAATGCACAAATACAGATATTGAAAACATTAATGTAGAAGATAAGTTACCTTAAAACAATAATTACAACAGAACCCGTCAGACCAGACCGGATTGCTCAAACAGATAGGTTTTTAGGTCGCATTGGAAGGAGCGAAGGTCGGGAGCCATCCGGAGCTCAACCGGTAAACGGTTCCATAGGTCAGGCGCGCCCACAGAGAACGCCCTCCCTCTGGGAGCCACCAGATGGCATTCTCCGAACGGCGGAACCCTTAGGAGGCCCTCTCTGTGGGAGCGCACTGGACGGAGGGAAGTTGACACTGGCAGCAGGTGATTCCTAAGGTACTCCGGACCCATGCCATGTAGGGCTTTGAAAACCATTACCAGCACCTTGAATCTTACCCGGAGGACAACTGGGAGCAAATGCAGCTCACGGAGTAGAGGTGTAACATGGGAGTATCGGGAGACTCCCAACACAACTCTCGCGGCTGCATTCTGTACCAGTTGGAGCCTCCGAGTGGTCCTCAAGTGGTCCTTTAAGGGTTGCTAGACGAAGAAAAAACAAGCTGGAAAACCGAGCACCAGCTTTTCCCAGTTGTCCCGACAGCTGCCAAACAGGAAGTCTGGATCTGGCATTTTTGTGCACAAAGTATATAATTAACTTTCCCTTTTCCTGGCTATTGCCATGGAATCATTTAATGTCCAATTGGGTGCTCACATATTGTTTGAGTAATGAACCTTCAGTTCGTGGGCTTTCCAACTCTGCATTCTGATGGTTGACCTTCATCTGGCTGGTGTTTCTCAGGCCCCCAGGGCTTGGTTTCCATCCCTTCCTCCATTTCCTCTCTACTTTCCAATCCTCTCTTTCCTCCCCCCTTTGCTAATTTCAGGCTGTCAACTTATGATGGTTGGCTAGTAAAATGGCAACCATGACAGAATGCTTGTGTCAACTCTGTATGAATTCTGCAAATTCACTGAGAAAGGCAGTCCATTGTGGATGCAGGTTATTGGTATTTGAGAGTTATTACAGAGAATGGTCACTTTAGGGAAAGTAATTTAAGGTACAGATTCCTCATCCTGTTACCATGTTTCCCAAAAATAAGACCCAACCAAAAAATAAGCCCTAGCATGATTTTTCAGGATACTCGTAATATAAGCCCTACCCCAAAAATAAGCCCCAGTTAAGATTGTCAGCCAGATTGCAACACCCACCTAATATAGGCATGGAACTCTGCGAAGTGCTGCTGAAGCAGGAGAACCAGCCTTGGCTGCGTCTCCTATTGACAGAGAGGCCTCTTGTGTACAAAAGCTATGCATTCCACCATTGCCGTATGCGTTTAGCTCCTGCTGCCCACTCTCATCTTCCAGTTCCACTGACATGCGTCACATCCTGTGATGACCAACCTGACTCTGGTCGAGCCAGACTGCTTCAGCTGTGAGGAGAATGGCCTATGTTTTCCATTGGCCAGGCTTCCTGAAGATGATGGGAACTGCAGCCCACCACAGCTGAAGAGTTTAGCTGAGCCTCGAAGTTGAACACACCTGTAAAGCAGTGGTGTGCCCCAAGTGAGGAAGCATTGTGAGCTTTGAGGATGCCAGTGTCTGTATTTCTGCAGATTCGTACCATTCCTTCTCATTGGCATTCAAGGAGGCTAATCATAAATACAAAGCATTTTTTTTGAAAAATAAAGGGATAGATTATAATATTGATGATGAATGTAAATTAAAAGGCAGTTTCCAAAGCTTTCCTCTCACATCATGTGAAACCTGAGTTGCCTCCCAGAGTAGGACGTCTTGGGATGCCCAGCTTTCTTTCCCGTTCTTACGAGCCAATGCAGGCTGCCTCTGGAGGCTGCTTTGGAGTGAGGGTGAAAGAGACAAGCTGATCATTGAGGTTCTGGCTAGCCCCCACCCTTGCCCGCCTACCAGATTCCCCAAACCAGGGTAGGGATAGAAAAGAGGTAGTCTCTGTTTGCCTCTGTCCCCGGCACTCTTGACATTCAGGCCACCTCGAGCTGTGCAGCCCCAGAGTGCTCCGCCCAAAGGGCTGGCAGGCTGTGGCTGCTGCTGGATACCATCAGACCCCATGTGCTCGCCACCTGGCTTCTGTGTGCTCACCACCTAGCTTCTGTGCATGAGCTGGGGAGGCCGCCCAGCCAGGCTGATGTGATGAAAAAAAAAATAAGTCATCACCAGAAAATAAACCCTAATGGGTCTTTTGAAGCAAAAATTAATATAGGATCCAGTCTTATTTTTAGGGAAACATGGTAGTTGGAAATGAGAAATGCTACTTTGACATTGTTAGTGTTTGCAGCTTTGATAGCAGGAGGCTATGTGATTATTTCACCAGTCATTGAGTTGAAACTTTGAAGTCCTATTTCTTTTTTTCTTCTTAGACATTACAGAATAGTGCATAAAGGAGTTCTGAATGTTCAAGGATATTGACTGTCTACAAGTGTCTCAGCTTCATAATTCTGAAGTATTTTGAGAAATTGTGACAAGAGGAAGTTGCTGGTAGTGGACAGATAATATCAACGAGAAGTTGCTAAGAATTGTGCCCTGTTTTCAGCAGATGGGAACAAAGATTGCTTATTTTTTCTAGGACAGAAACATCTTTACATGTTTTCCTTCATATAATTCTGGTAGTACCAGTAATGGGTTCATTACTACCCATGTTTCCCTGAAAATAAGATCTGGTCCTTTTTTTTCTTTGCTTTCAAAAGAGGCACTTAGTCTTATTTTGGGGGGATGTCTTTTCCAAGGTCTCACCTTGTGTCAGCAACAACATCAACAACCCCACCCAGTCAGCCCAATTCTTCTGTGGCCGCTTGCTGCTACTTGGGCATGTCACCCCCAGCATCCATTTAGCTGTCAGGGGTCTTTAGGAAATGCCTCTGTAGCTGAGAATGGAGCTCTGGATTGATGCACATGTCAATCTGGGGACTCCATTCTCAGCTGCAGGGGCATTTCCTGAAGGTCTCTGCCTGCAAAATGGAGGCTGAGGGTGACGCACGTGCGTAACAGACAGCAAGTGGCCACAGAAGTGGGCTGGTGAGGCAGGTGTCAGGGCATGGAAGGCCTGGCTGCAATGGTAAGCGTTACCCACGCCCTAGCTTGATTTTTAGGCGTGCACCTCATTCCAAAACTATGGCTTATTTTTGGGATAGGGCTTATATTAGGCCCACCCCCCAAAATCAAGCTAGGTCTTATTTTTGGGGAAACACGGTATATCTGTGGTTTGTGCACTTGTAGATGTTCCCTTCTTGGGAGCTACCCAAAGTTTAAAATACCATCTGGAGCCAGGGTAACATCTGGATCTATGTTTCTCTGGAGGGTGGGTATGTTGTCTTGGCCTATAGGTCAAGAGATTATATGGAGCTTCATATATCTTCTCTTACTGAATGATAGCCATACTATTAGCACTATGTGTCACTGCCTTATTGGAAAAGTTGGATGAATTAGCTGAATCCACTGCTATAATTTAGATGACCATGCATTAGCTGCTGCAATGTGTATTATGAGAGTTTTTACCGCCTATCTAAGGAAACAAATGCTGCTTTGAAGCTTCTCAGGTTGCAGTGCATATTTCATGTTTTCGTAGTTAGGAGATGTATTAATTGACTTCCTTCTGTTTCTTTCATGCATTTATTGTATCTTAGCAGTTAATTTTATTATATTTGAAATGAATTTCTCTGACTGAAAGGTTGTGTTACTTCTCTTCAGAAAAGGGCCATATTTTGTTGCCTTTGCTCCCTTCTTCATTCTACCGTAAACTGAATAATATCAAAGGAAACCTTTCCATTCCATGTCTTTCCATTCCCTAACAGCATATTTAGAAATTTACCCTTTAGCCAAGAACATCATTAACCTTGGTTCTCAAGGTAATCTGAAGACTAGAGTTCAGGAATTCCCTTAATGCATATTATTTTATTTTTTATTATTTTAATTCCATTTATATCCCGCCCTTCTCCGAAGACTCAGGGCGGCTTACAAGCTTAGCAGTAGCCTTCATTTTATGTATATGCCTGCTTATTTGGGCTTTCACACACACACCCCCAAGCGGCATTATTACAAAGTCAGCTTAATTGCCCCCAACAATCTGGGTCCTCATTTTACCTACCACGGAAGGATGGAAGGCTGAGTCAACCTTGGGATGCGATTATCAATGAGGAAAGCATACTAAAATGAATTGTGGCAAAATAGCTTTTAAAAGCATCTGAAATTGGTTGGCCGTTACATTCCCAAGCACTTTTTGTTTAAAAAAGAGGGGGCATGGTTTTTTTAAAGATGATTGCAGTATTTAACTCCAACAGTGTGATTAAAATAACTCCTTCTGTTAGAGATTTATTGACGAAAGGATAGATGAGCAAGTTGCAGACTGGTCTTCTTCAACGTTGTTTTCATCATCCTCAAGAACATTTAATATCCACAAGTAACAGTTCCATATCATCTGTCACTGGATCGATCATTCTGTGTTATTTAGCCTTCAGCAGAAAGAGTTGAATGGTTTCCTTTTATTATAATGTAGTTAATACTTCTCTTAAAAGTGAATTCTAGATTTTGGATATTTCTTAGTACAAACAGCAGAACTGCAAATTTAAAAACCTTTGGTCATAAAGACTTTAGAACAGAACTAAATATTTTTCACTAATATGCAACACATTACACATAATACTTCTCTGTTACTTTAAAGTAATGAGTTTGCCAACTCTACTGGTAGTAGAATTCACTGGCTACCAGAATGGAAGGAGAAGTTCCCTGTTGCAATTCTGAGTGGTATTGTTAGAGAAAAAGCTATAAAGCTATAGTCATAAAAAGAGATTGTGAAGAAATTCAGATAGAACTACCGTATTTTCCGGCGTATAAGACGACCCAGCGTATAAGACGACCCCCGACTTTTAAGAAGATTTTCAAGGTTTTTCGTCTTATATGCTGGAAAATACTTACATGCCAGTTGCCAGGTGTCTGACACAAGCCCGATTCAGCCCCATCTGATGCAGATGGTGCATAGCCTCCCTTTTGAAGCCCAAAGGGGCTTTTCCTTCCAACCACCCATTTGAGAGCACATTTGCAAATGGAGCAGCCGTGCGTCTGGAGCCAAGCCCCGCCCAGGAGGCAGTCAGCCAGGTGGGCTCGGAAGACATGCTGGAGAGGCGGGCTTGGGGCGGCCATGCCGAGGCCAGCTGGCGAGGGCCGCTGCGTGGTCTACGGGGGAGAGGCGCCAGGCCCGCCAGAAGTCCCGGGAAGTTCCTGGAACTTGGAATGGCCTGGCGGCGGGTGGGCACTCCCTCCCCAGGCGGGATGCAGGGGAGGCCTCCTGCGGGGGTGGTGGTGCAACCACCCCACCAGCACCTGGGGTCCAGCTCCACCCCACAGAAGGCGGCTCTCAGGCCCCTGCGGGGAAGAGGGGCTGCTGGGGGGGCTCTTGCCAGGAGGAAGCCTCTCAGCCCAGGAGGCTCTTCTCAGGGGAGGGCGTGGGGGACGTGCAAAAGGGGCCGTTTCACCTGAGGGCTCCTAGGCCTTGTGGGGGGCGGCGAGGGGGCAACTTTTGCCAATTGCACCTGCGCATACAAGACCCGCAAAGGCGAGAGCGGAGGGCCGCCCTGCCCTCCCTGTCCGTCACAGAGGAGGCGAAGGCCCGACTGGCCCCGCTAGCCCTCCCGCTGCTCCCACGCTTCTGCCGGCCCCCGAGGTGCAGCGTTTCCCGGGCGGCAGGCAGCGCCGGAGGGCAGCCGCCACCCTGCCACGGCCGGCGCCCCTCCTGCTTCCCCCCCAGGCCTTGAACATCTCCCATTGGGTGCAGGGCGGGGCAGCTCCACCCGCCGCCTTTCACTGTCGGCCGAGGCGCGCTTGGCCTGGGCTCCCGGTCCCTCTTCCCGGCCGGCTTCCCGCCCTGCCCCTCATGGAGCTGGACTGGGCGTGCAGCCTCTCGGTGTGGCTGCTTTTCCTGGGCAGCCTGGCGTTGCGGTTCCTGCGCTTGGACCTGTTGCTGAGCCGGCGGCTGCTGCTGCACGTGGCACTGCTGGCCGTCCTGCAGGCGCTGGGCCAGGCCGTCCTGCCGCTGCCCCTCAGCGCCGCGCTCACGGCGGCTGCCTGCTGGCTCGTCTCGGCCAGCACCACCTGGCGGAAGCGCATCCCCACGGGGGGAGAGCAGTGCTGGTGACAGGTGAGTCCGGCGGGCGCGAGGCCCTCCCTTCGGGCCAAGAGCCAACGGGCAGCGCCGCCTTTGCGTGGGGAGAGCCGCCCAACGCTCCCGCCCAGCCATGTCCCGGAGCCGCGCCGGAGATAGCTTGGTTACGCGGGGCAGCCCGGCTTTGCAAGAATGGGGACGCTCGACTGATTTATGTTTTTTTCCGGCGTATAAGACGACCCGGCATATAAGACGACCCCCCAACTTTTGAGAAGATTTTCATGGGTTAAAAAGTCGTCTTATACACCAGAAAATACAGTAAGTTTGCAAGTGAGTGAACTAGGCTTGTGAGTGACAGTTTAGGAAAGCCATTTTTAATGGAAATTGAAACATGAAACCAGCTATTAACAATAGCACTTAGACTTGTATACTGCCCCATAGTACTTTGCAGCACTCTTTGAGCATATTGCCTCCAGCCCCCCCCTCAAAAAAATCTGGGTCCTCATTTTATCTACCTTGGACTGATGGAAGGCAGAGTCAACCTTGAGCTGTTCAGGATTGAACTCCAGGCTGTGGGCAGAGTTATCTTGCAATACTGCATTCTAACCACATCAGGGCTCCCTTAATGTCATTTAAGAGAAATTTCTGTAAATAAGCATTACTTATTTTATGCAAATCTTTTATTTTGTGGAAAGTTTCTGATTCTTATTGCTAACTTTCTTACTCTTTCTTTTTCTGATTTTATTGTCTTTATCTTCTGCTTCTTTGTTAAATACTTAGGGATTAGAAAGGCAGAAAGTTTTCTTTGATTCCCTAAGAAGTGAGCGAGATGATCTTAGAGAGGAGGTGATTTTACTGGAGGAACAATTGAAGGTATGATGAAACAAGCAAACAAACACAAGCAAAAAATATAAAGTATAAAAGGTAGTAGTATTAAATAATAGCATTTTATTTCTGTGTACCAGAAAGAGGTTTTCCTTGGGTGTTCCTTTATTTGATGAGCTTAAACTAGCTGTGGCACATCATTGTTTTCTTAACTAATTGTATTGTCTCATTATGCTGCTCTTGAAGTGCATTTAACAACATTTGGAAATTAGGAAGAATTGATATTGGACAAAAACATATATGTAAACATTTTAAGCTGTAGCCTGAAGTTGTATCATGAATTGTTTTTTCTTAGGTTGTAGCATAATCTGTGAATATCACCACTTGCTGCAAAAGTTTTAGTACTGTTATCTAATTAGTTATTACATTCATACTAGTCTCATAACTTGCATTCATGTGATTTTATTATGCAGGATTTCAGTTTTTGCAAATATACTTTACATGGAAATAATGTTATAAATATATTTTGTTTTGCATTCACAGCAATATGGAATAATCACCAATTTAGGAGTAGTTATCAATGGAGAAATCTCTGATTGTCTTGCTAATGATAGACTCTCAAATTCTTCCAAGGTTGTTTCAGAGACAAGTCATGCCTTTAAAGTATCTGAGGATTGTACAGAAGGTAAGCCATTTGCATTGTACTAAGATACTGTATATGATTATTTTTGCTTGAAAATGTTTATAATCTACAATAATATTCTGCATGGTCTATACATATTAACTTTTCCTTAGTATAACAATAACTTAAGGCCATTACCTTTTTTTTTAAAGTGAGGTTTTTTGGTGAGAAGAGTTTTAATTGGATGTTGTTTAATTCCCACTTTCAGAAAAACCAATATACCTAGTGTAAATGTCATTTTAATATATTAAGCATAATATATTGTGTATATATTATTTGTAGACATTAACTTTGTTTTGGTTTCCAGCATTGTATATAAAAAGCACTTGAATCCTGTGACTCCGGATGAAGTGGACAGGATCATGGGGAAATTAAGTGCCGCCACGTGTTTGTTGGACCCGTGTCTCTCCTGGCTGGTTTATGCGGCTTGGGAGGTTACACGAGGCTGGCTCCTGGCAGTTATTAATGCTTCCTTGAATGAGGGGTGCTTCCCTGCCGCCTTGAAAGAGGCAGTGGTAAGGCCCTTCCTCAAGAAACCTGCCTTGGATCCAGCTATTTTAAATAACTTTCGTCCTGTCTCCAACCTTCACTTCCTTGCAAAGGTTGTTGAGAGTGTGGTGGCACAGCAGCTCCCTTTGGTCCTGGAGGAAACTGAGTATCTGGATCCGTACCAATTGGGTTTCAGGCCTGGGTACAGCACGGAGACGGCATTGGTCGCACTGGTGGATGATCTCTGGCAGGCCCGAGACAGGGGTTATTCCTCTGTCCTGGTCCTGTTAGACCTCTCAGCGGCTTTTGATACCATCGACCATGATATCTTGCTGCGACGTCTTGAGGGGTTGGGAGTGGGAGGCACCGTTTTACGGTGGTTCCCCTACCTCTCGGGCTGTTCGCAGACGGTGTTGGCAGGAGGGCAGAGGTCAACCCCTAGGCCCCTTAGTTGTGGGGTGCCTCAGGGGTCAGTACTCTCGCCCCTCCTGTTCAACATCTATATGAAACCACTGGGTGAGATCATCCATGGTTTCGGGGTGAGGTATCATCAATTGATACCCAGCTTTTCATCTCCACCCCAAACCAACCCAGCGATGCCCTCGGTGTGATGTCCTGTTGCCTGGAAGCGGTACGGATTTGGATGGGGAAGAACAGGCTCCAGCTCAACCCGGCCAAGACTGAGTGGCTTTACGTACCAGCATCTCGACTTGTCCAAGAGGTTCCATCTTTGGTTATGGGAGGAGAGGTGTTACCTTCCGTTGATAGGGCACGCAATTTAGGCGTCCTCCTGGACTGACGACTCAGTTTTGAAGATCATATTGGAGTCGTGGGCAGGGGGGCGTTTGCCCAGGTTCATCTGGTGCGCCAGTTCCACCCCTATCTGGACCGAGATGCCCTACGTACAGTCACTCATGCACTCGTTACCTCCTGGATAGATTACTGCAATGCTCTCTACATGGGGCTGCCCTTGAAGACCACCCGGAGGCTCCAGCTGGTGCAGAATGCGGCCGCGCAGGTAGTGATGGGAGCACCCCGATACTCCCATATTACACCCCTCCTGCGTGAGCTGCATTGGTTACCGGTTGTCTTCCGGGTGAGATTTAAGGTGCTGGTACTTACCTTTAAAGCCCTACATGGCCTAGGCCCAGAATATTTGCAGGACCGTCTGCTGCCGGAAACGACTTCCCATCGCCCAGTGCGCTCACACAGAGAGGGCCTCCTCAGGGTGCCGTCAGCTAGACAATGTTGGCTGGCAACCCCCAGGGGGAGGGCCAGCCCTGTGGAACCAACTCCCCCTTGAGCTCCGGATGGCCCCGGATCTCTGGTCCTTTCGCTGCGGCCTTAAAACTTTCCTTTTTCATCAGGCTGACCTGGACTGACGACAGGTTTTTTTAAAATGTTTTTAATTTTTAATTGTTTAGTTTAACTTATTTATTGGGGCTGTTTATTTAATTTCTTTTAACTTTTGTATTGTTGTTTTTATTGTTGTTAGCCGCCCTGAGTCCTTCGGGAGATAGGGCGGCATATAACTCCCAAAAATAAATAAATAAATAAATAAATAAATAAATAAATAAATAAATAAATAAATAAATAAATAAATAAATGTTAAGTTTTAGGTAGTAATTACAGGTGGTGCTTAATTTGTGACCACAATTGGGGCTAGAACTTTACTCACTAAGCAGTGTGGTCATTATGTGAGTCATCACATAACTATCCCTGATTTCTGCAACTTTTTTTTTTTGCCATGGTTAAACAAATCCAGTTTTCCCCATTGATTTTGCTTGTCATAAGCTAGATGGGAAGATTGCAAATGGTAAACATATGATCCTGGAATGCTGCAACTATTGTAAATACATGCTGGTTGCTAATTACCTGAATTGCAGTCATAGACCACAGGCATGCTGTGATGGTCATGTGAGGACCAGTCATAAGTCATTTGTTTCAGCACCATCATTACTTTTTAACAGTTGCTAAACAAATGGTCATAAGTTGAGGCCTGCCTGTAAAATTAATTATATTGCTATTCATAATACTTATTTATAATAGTTATTACAGTGATATTTATCCCAGCCATATATCCCATTAACATAGTTAATGAAACTTTGAGTATTTAAATTATTATATTAAAAAAAATTAAAAACAAGGAATTTTAATTTGTACAATCCACTTAAAGTAATAAAAATACAATATCGTTTACAGTGATACTTTTCTGTTCAGATATTTTAAGTCATGTTCTTTCTTTGCCTTCATATAATTTGCAAAGGTGATACTTTTTAACATGTTACTAATTCTGTTTAAGTGGAAAGGTAAGTGATAGCATACTTAAATGATGTATCTATATTGTGGTCCCTTCAACTTTCTTATAATGATCTTTTAGGCAGAGCAAATGAAGTGGAGATGGAAAATGAGATTTTGGAGAATATGGGGAAAAGAGAAATCTTGCAGAATACTGAGCATGAGGAAAATACAGAGGATACTAAGGATCAGGAAAACATTCTCAAATGTTTGGAAATAAAGACGTTGCCTGCTGGTGAAAATGTAGAGGCTAAGAAAGTCACTAAAACCAAAATTACATCAACAATGAAATTAAATAGTGTACCTGAGGATCCTGTAAAAAATTACTCAGAATGTATCCCAGAAATTGTTTATTCCGTTGAAAAAAGATACTCAGATGAATTAAAGGTTGAAGGGGTTTCACCAAGTCATATTTCAGAAGAGAAAGTGTCTGATAGAAATATAAATGTAACTCATAATCAAAATTATATGGCAGATCCTATTATTGAGATTAATCAAAAAATACATGTCAATTTAGAAATAGTTCCACAACAGCAAAATGAAGAAAAACAAATAGATATTGCAGTTGATGAATCAGAAGGTAATAGTGAAGTATTTTGGGAAGCTTTAGATTTTATAAATAATGGACACATGGCAATTTCTACTTCACCAGAATTGGTAGAAGTTATCCTTATGAAAGCCTCAAGCATTGGTCATAATAGTGAACAATCAAAAAATGGAGTTGTTGAGGGAGATTTAAACAGAGAATTTCTTAAAAATGAACAAAATGCTGCCATAATTGCTGTAGCAAAAGAGCCAAAAATAGAAATATGTGAAACAAATGAAGAGAATGAGGCACAAAGTATAATACTGCAGCAGGAGGGCCAAGTAGTAGATTCTGCAGAAGAACAAAAAAGAACATCATATATTACGAAAGTTATTGTGAATGAGTTTGGAGAGGAACAAAAACAAGTTAAAACTGAAGAAATCCATTCACCACCTTCAAAATATGATGCAGTTGTTGATGAACAAAATGAGCAAGATTTAGTAGCAAATAAAGAAAATGTTGAAGATATGAAGGCATTAAATGCTTATTTAGATTTTGAGGAAAAGAATGACGAGTGTACTGTGAAAGATGTTCATGCAGAACAAACTGTTGTAGATTATATAAATCAAAGCAAATGCCAGACCCATAAAGAAACAAATGCAAACATAGAGAATGGTTCCAGCTGTAATATAAAATCAGCTTGTGTAGATGGAGCTCTGGCTGTTACTAATATGATAAATAAAGAAGTTGCTGACACTCATAAAGAAGACTTGTCTGCAGGAAAACAAAGTGTAGATAAAGAAGACGATAGTATTGAGTCTGCTGTAACTACAACTATAATGAATGAGGGCATTGAAGAAGCATGCACTAGGAATAAAGAGGATAAAAACTGCAGAAAACTGCATGAAGAAATTCACAATATTATGCCAGATATTGAGGAGGTTGTTTGTCTTGAATTACAGAAGACTGAATTCATTGAACAAACTGAACCCAAGAGTGAAGAAGTAGTTGTAGAAGAATATCATGAAGCTTTAGATGTTGATGGGGCTTCTTTTGGAGAATTGAAAACTTCTGAAAAGAGGAATGTTCAGACTAATAAAGATAATGAAAAAGTTATCTCAGCAGATGAAGTTGGATCTGAGGCTCTTGTGGAAGAAAGTGATAGTATTCAGCACCTGAAAGGACATACCTTTGAAGAAGCCAAATTTGTGCAGATTGATTTCTCTGTTTCTGAAGCAACAAAGTCACAATATGGACTGCTGGAAGACAAAAGTAAATTGTTGGATGAAATCAGTTCAGTACAAATTGCTGATTATACACCAGAACAATTAGATAACTTAGAGAGTGCTATGAATGAAAGTAAAGAGGAAACACAGAGGTTTAAGAAGGGTAAAGGTAAATCTCGAGAAGATTGCATTATATCATAAACTCAGAAACTGGATCATTGTTCCACATTATTCACCAGGCATCTGTTAAAAAGCAAAAATACTTTAATTTTTAAAAAGTCAAAATTTGAAAGAAGTTCTACCGTTGAATTAATGTCATATTCTAAATAATGCAAAGTAGTCAATAATGTATGGATGTGTGGAGGCTACCTTTTTTGTCAAGTTTAACTATATTCTAATCAAATCTATTATCCTAACTCCCAATGAGCTGCTTTTTACTATTCCATCAAATATAGTATGTGTTCTCTAAAAAATTTAATGAATGCTAGGATTAGAAAATTCTTGGGAATTATTAGGATGCATGCTAGCTTTTTGATAAAATATCACTAGTCTGATACATTTATATTTGATTTCAAGTTATTATATAGAACTCTAGCTTCAATACTGCTATGCTTTCTGAACAAAAAAGACAAGGTCAAGCTGAATGAATAACAATAATGAAATTATGACTATTTGTAAATTAGTAAACTGTGTATGTTTCACCCACTCCAAATTAATACCATTTCTATTGCCAAAGATATAGGCATAAAGCACTATAAGAATTACTGATTATTATTTATAGTAAAAAAAATCATTTATTAAGAATCATATAGAATTCAGTCACACCCGATTCAGTCTTTTCTTACCAAATCAAGCTCTTATCGGTTTGAATCAGTGGATTTAACTTAATGTCTATGCAATTGATACATAAATCACATGCTCTTGATCCAATGTCTCTCTTCCTCTGTCTCTTTCACTGTAATCTGTGTAGGTTTATGTATCATAAAAAACTTTCAGTTCACTTTATATTTAGCCTTTGTATTAAGTGATATTTACTGCAAATTGTAATCAATTTTCTTAAAAGATACTATCATTTGTTCTCTGTACATTGCCTTGCAAAGAAATAGATATAATTGAATGTAAACAAATATTTTCTTATATTGGGAAATCTATCCCTTTAATTTTTGCTGGAATATAGGCAGTTTTGATTGTCTCTGTAATAATTATCTCTATTTAACTCACAAAATGAAAGATAATAGTTACTGCAATTTTATGATAAATATTTAACATACTCTTTTTTTTCTAAAAGAGAGTTAATAATGGCTAAAATAAATCTGGAAGTTTTTCATTTATGAGCATATAATTTTTAAAATAACATAAAACATTTATGAGCATATAAAAACTTGGAACACTTTTAATGAACAAGGTAATTTTAACTTCTGCTCTACCATACTAAAATTAAAAGAATGCAAACTCTAAAATTTGTATAGTTATATAGCAGTGTAACAATATATTACATAAAAATAGAAAAACATTAAAAATATAAGGTATCAAATGTATATGATGGAAATAAAGATTTATATTTTAAAATGTCTCTTCTCATTTCTTTGTAAAATTGATTTAATTAATAGTTCTTACATTTGGTGTAACTGTCATTTCAGCAAACATATTTTAAAAGGCATATTAATAGTTTTAAAGAAATTGATAATTATTGCTCATTCCCTATGCTGAGAAATGTATCTGTAAAATAAGCATCCTGTATTTTGGGAGGAAAAAGAGATGAGGGATGATGAGACAAGACAAGAGGAGAGGAGAAACTCATTGAAAAGGATTACTATTTTATCTGAGATGGTTATACTATTCAGTTGTTTGAATATGTATAGTGCACAAGTTGCATTAATATGCATTAGGCAGCAGTTCTTGTAATTGTAAAATTATATGGAAATAGGAGGAAGGAGTATTAGGTATATTCACTGCCTTGAATTCTTTATAAAAATAATAAAGGTGATATTGAATAATTCTAATCTCATCTAGTCTAAATGTTTTATACCTGCAACATCATTTATAAGGAACTCTTGTTTATTCCTTATAAATTATTACTATATGGTTTTCTTTTGTATCTTAATCTTAAAATTTTATTTTGAGCTTACTCATAATGTAGTAGCCATTCATTACAAAATAATTTTCTTTACATTAAAGAATTCTCACACAGTGCCCAATGTGGCATCACATTGTGACTAAAATGTCACATTGCATATATTCTCACATGATTTCCACTAAATTCAGATGTTCTTTCTTTCAGTAAATATGTAAATTCTTTACTAAATTTAAGTTGTTAACTTTAATTATTGTCATTTTTGAGTATGCTCCATGCTGCTAAATTAATTTATGTGAGATTATTACAGAAGTGTCTTTTGTGCAAGTAACTTGTATTTTTTCATAATGTTATTGTTATTAGTGAGAGCCCTCTGTTTATTATCTGCAGCAAAAATACTAAATTAGGGAAAAGCCTGTTAATGATCTCCAAAATAAATGTGAAAGTTTATAATGTAAAAAAGGTGGATGTCCTGTGTTCAGCTCCATGAAATGAATCATTTGGTTGCATAATCACTTTGTCAGAACAGGATTGTTTGCTTACATCCCATTGTGTTGATCTGATGGTAAAACAAATTCCTCCTCTCCAGATTCACCATGTTGCTGTAAACTGTTAGGGAGCCATCCAGTACAAATTATTTGAAAGGTTAGTGTCAGAACCCACCCCAATCCACATCTTAGGAAATAAGAACTCCTGGATCCAAGTTTGTCCAAAAGGAAAAGTTTACTAGGATGAGATCGGTTGTGGCAATACAAGACGGGATCTGACATTGAGTTACATTTCAATACTATATAAAGCATTCCCGTTTCAACCCCCCCCCCCGAGTCCATTTGGTCAGGCTGACATCAGTTACTTAGGTGTCAGGCCCTTTCGTGGGAAAGGGAAAACTTCTTGCGTTTTATTGTTATTGTCTTCTTCCTTTCAGTTTCAAATGGAGATACAAACCAGATCTGTCTCTCCCCCTCTCTTCCCCCCCAGATCAAAAGCTTTCCTGGTCTTTGAAAACAGCCTACGGCAATCTGAATAAACATCCTCTCCCCTCCCTCAGAGAGATGGCAGAATCCCTAGGATAGGCCCAGTATTCTAACCATATATTTATGAAATGTGATATAAATGGATTCTGACAATTGGCTCTCCTTTCAGAAAAAAGATGGGTCCATCTGCGGAGAAAAGAAAACATATAAATGTTAGCCGGTTTGTTCGAATATTCTGTATGAGATCTCTTACGCAACCTTGGTGCTTTAACGTGAAGTTTGTTAACCCACTCATTTTCTGAGGAGGGGAGGTGTTTCCATGCCACTAAATATTGTATCGTTCCGTGGTGTTTTCTGGAATCCAAGATTTCTTTCACTTCAAAATGTTGTTCTCCTTCCACAATGATGGGGTGGTGGTGGTGGTGGGATTTTTGTTCGTAGGGGTGATTGTTGTTCTCTCTTTATTAAACTGCAATGAAAGACTGGGTGTATTCGTCTAAGATTTTGGGGTAGTTCTAATTCAACTGTTACTGGGTTTATGATTTTCTTAATTGGAAAAGGTCCAATATATTTTGGTCCTAGTTTTTTACAGGGTTGGAGTGATTTCAGGTATTTTGTGGATAAATATACCATCTCTCCTACCCTGAATGGTGTGGGATCGGTTCTTTTTTTTTCTGCCTGTGTCTTGTATGCTTTTTTGGCATCATCTAATGCTTTCCTAGCAATTGGCCAGATATTTTGTAATTGAGCAATCCATTGCTTCAGTTCGGGAATGACCGGTTCTTTTGGGGTTAGTTCTGGTATTGGGTTGAAACTCTGGCCTGTAGCTACTTGAAAAGGAGTGTAACCTGTGCTTGAGTGGACTGCATTCTGTGAAAGGCAGTTGGTCCGTCCAATTTGACTGCTGGAAATTAATAAAACATCTTAAATATTGTTCAAGTACAGCGTTAAGTCGTTCAGAAGCCCCGTCCGTTTGAGGGTGGTGACTAGATGACAGTCCTTGGGTGGTTCCTAAGAGGGATACAAATTCTTTCCAAAATGCCAACGTAAATTGCACCCCTCTATCAGATATGATGCGTTGTGGTACCCCGTGCAATCTGTAAATATGCTGTAAGAAGAGTTTTGCTAAGCTGTTTGCAGTGGGGATTTTTTTGGCAAGGTATGAAGTGTACTTGCTTAGAGAACAGATCTGTGACAGTCCAGACTACGGTGTTTCCATTACTTTCTGGCAGTTCTATGATAAAATCCATGGCTATTTCTTTCCATGGGGCTGAGGGGTTCGCCACCGGTTGTAACAGTCCTGGCAATTTCCCTTGCAGCCTCTTAGCCTTTGTGCAAATTTGACAGCTACCCACATAGCTTTCTATGTCCTTTTTCATAGATGGCCACCAAAATTACCTTTTAGTTAAGTGTAAGGTTTTTACAAAGCCAAAGTGTCCTGCTGATTTTGTATCATGGCACAGTTGCATGAAATTGATTCTCTGGGTGGCAGGTATATATAGCTTCTCCCCCACCCATGGCAGTCCATCTTTAATTGTGCACACATGTCTATTTTTCTGGAACCATTCATCACTTTCCAAAGACTTCCTGAATTCTATTCCAGTTTAGCTATCTGCCTTCGGCTTCATTTTTGCAATTATTTTGTATAAAATGGGTAACATTTCACATTTTGAAATAAAATGGATGTTTTGAAATCTAGACTTATTTTTGTACAATTGAAAATAGTAGCAAATTTTGGAGACCCTTTACATTTGACAAATCTTTTAATGTGGAAAAATCTAAAACCATCATATAGCAAGTGTTAGATTCCAGTTTATGAAAAACATTAAGAGGTTTTATACTGTGTCTGAATGTATCAGAATGTAGGGCTGTGCAATGCTTTGAATTCTGGTGCCAGAAAGTGCCTTGAAGCATGCAGCAAAATAAATGAATGCAGTTGTCTGCAGCATCTTAAAGCGGATGCACCCCCTTCTAGATTATGTGGTGGCCTCTGCAATACTGAACCATTCCACACACAAAAATGTTGTAGATATGTGCTAGATTTATATTCTCACATAATCTGAGGTCCCCTTCATGACATTTGAACTATGCAGTTTGATTATTGTGTTTTAAATTTTATATTGTAAAATTATATATTATTTGAACAATAAAAGATTTGTGAGATTTTTGTATTCCAGTGTTTGACCATAGAATACCTGCATGCTAACAATAGAAGATAGTTCTTTGCATGCTGCTGGGTGCTTCTACTGAAGTGACAAGCATGCTTTGTGAGATTGGCATAACCTTCCTTGGCTGAAAATCCCTTCCCAGCCCTGTCTGTGACATCGTTTACCATGGTACGTGCATAATTTCATTTATCGTTTGCCCCACTAACATTCATCATTACCTTTCTTTAAAAATGTGTAACACATCAAGTGTTTTGTAACTTTTTGTTCTCTCTTATAGACAGTAGACTTAAAAGACTTCTAGATGAGCGAGAATTTTTACTTGAACAGGTAAATAAGAGCTGAATACTTTTAGTATGTTTCAGTATACTCATTGTTGGCTCATAAACTGCTGCTGATTTAGATGCTAGATTTTCATGGAGTGAAAATGGCTTCGCTGAGTTAATTACAAATTAAATATATCATTTAAATAAATTTATAAATTAAATTATTTTTAATTTATATTTTTATTATTAATTTTTTATGCCACCCATTTCACTGATATAAGCAACTCTAGGCAGTTTACAATTTAATGAAACATGAAAAAAGTAATACAAGGTAATTAAAATTCTCTAATTTGGACTGAATATAGTGTGTAGGTTTAGCAACTGTAATTTGAATGCTAAAAATGGGGTTCTTAAAAAAAATTAAATGCTTTTGTGTCTTTGTTGTAGCTTCCTCCATCTGCTTTATCATTAATTTGTGCCACTCTCCACCAAATAACATTCAAATTGTCTTACTGGAAGCTCTCTGTTTTTCCATGTAAGAATTAAGCAGGTGTAGAAATGACTTGTAGCATCAGCCAAGATTCTTATTCTTTCCATCTTTTGCTTCATGGCTTTTAAATATTCTTCCCAAGGAACACTTTGAAAAAGCTAGGAGATTTTGGAATTATTGCAAACTTTTGTTGATATAACATAGATATTAGTTCTGGATTTTTAAAAAATTATTTTCCAGATATTGTTCTATATAGTACAATATACTATTGATTTATCTGTAGGAGAGAAATGGCAGAATATGAAACTACTGTATCTATTGGATCAGGAGGGTTTTGTTAAGAGTTTTTTTTATCCAATCTTTATTATTTTTATAAATAACTCAAGATGGCAAATGTATACTGCTCAAAAAAATAAAGGGAACAGAAAATAATACATCCTACTATTAAATACAGTACATTGTGTTGTTTAAGTATTCCCTTTATTTTTTTGAGCAGTATACCTAATGCTCCCTCCTTTTTTCTCCATAACAACAACACTATGAGTAGGGTTGAGCTGAGAGTGCATGGCTGGCCCAAAGGCACCCAATTGCATTCATGCTTAAGGTGGAACTAGAACTCACAACCTCCCAATTTCTTGCCTGGTGCTTTAACCACTAGACCAAACTGGCTGTCTCAGTTTTTCATTTAAAAAGATGTGCAATGTATTACTAACTATCCTGATAACTGAATTTGGTGTCTCCAAAATCTTTTCCGTATTTTTTGAAAGGGGAAGATTGGTAGCCATCATTATTCTTCAGTGTTATGTTACTAATGTCTTCTGCATAAGCTGAAAATTCTCTTGCTATTTTCCAAGCTTTCCTCTTTTATAATTACTCTTTCATAAACCAAAACAGAGGCACCAGGTAATCTTCTGAAAGTTCTAATGATTCTATTCTTCTGTAAATTGGATCATTTCTCCTTGGATTGATTTTTTTTATGGCTTTCAGATTAAAAAATTAAAGAGACAACTGGAAGAGAAACAAAATAGTAAAATTGAGAAGTTACATTTGGAAGATGGAGTCCTAGAAAATGGCCCAGACATGCATGTGATTGATCTTCAAAGTAAGGTTAATCCCCAACTTATTTTTTTTTAAATTTAGTACTTAGTTTTTTTCTATTTACAGAATGAATATATCAGATGAAATAAGCCTCTCAGTTATTCATGCAGAGATGCAATAGCTTTTTTCTGAGCTGTAATTCTGAACTGCTGGAGTTAGCATGGTCTCAAATGAGTGGCATGTCAGAATCCATTTATATTTCATTTCTAACTATCTCCTCTGAGCTAAACCCAAATCTCATCTTCCCCTGGATTCTGCCATTCCCAAGGGGGAGAGGGAACAGGAATGGAGTTTTATGACTTTCACTTCCTCCCTTACATGTAACCTTTGTTTATTATGCCTGCCTGCTATCCATCACAATATAATCCATTGCTTTCTCACTAGGCATTCCTTCTTATCTTACGGGCAGCTAGGAAAGGGGGTGGAAAAGGGAGGAATGAAACCACCTGGAATCTGGTTTGTTTCTCCGAATGAAGTACGAGGGGGGTGGAAATGATCCTGCTGCTAACAGACTGTTATCTCTCCTCTCCCACGATGGGCTTACCACCTGGAGCTTTGCTGATCCGGAACTGACCTCAAGCAAACTGGGGTTTGCTTGAGGACACTTTAAAAATATCGATCTGTGAGGGGATTCCTCAGATCCTGTCTATTATGCCTACTATTTCCTATTTCTTAGTAAAAGTTCCTGCTCGGAAAAATCTGTCTCCAAGAGTTCTGCTTTCTTAAGGTGTGGGCTGAGATGGGTTCTGACATGGAATTTCCTCTCTTCTCTTACACAAAAATGTAGGAAAAAAGTTTTTCTGAAGTCTAATCAGCTGTATACTCAAAGTTGGCCTTTGTAGAAGGGAAGAGCAATTGTGTCATGCCCAATTGGGTGGGAAGAGTGGTAGAAAAGTTGCAATGATGCCCAGTACCAAGTTCATATATTTGGCCTTTCAGAAAATAAACAGTATCCTGTCCTGCATCCTAACAATTCAGATGCGGTAGAGGCAAGATTTGGCAGCAACATAGGAATTAAGGCTGATAAGAATTGGGCAGCTATAGTGAATGGTGGCAATCATCATTAATTTTACTTTGGGTAATTTAAAACTTTCTGACTGCCCACAGTTATTTGATCAAGAACCAACTTAATACACAATCTCAGAATTCCAGCTATGTCCATCAGTGAGCCCCAAACATCAAGAAGTGCTCCTTCTATCCTAAAACAGTCTCCATCCAGCTGATATTTTTTCTGAGAGACTGGAGAAAGAGGTGATCTTGATTCATTTCTGTTCTCTTTAGTTCCTCACTTCTTCCCTCACATAAAAATCTGCTTGAGAGCACTGGGAGAATCCTCTCGAAATAAGGGGAAGTATTAACTGAAATCTGAAGAGGGAGGGAGAACCATCTGCTGGTGGGTAACATCCTTAGCTGTGTGATTTATTTATTTATTTATTTATTTATTTTATTATATTTATATACCGCCCTTTCCCGAAGGACTCAGGGTGGTTTACAGGGTGATTAAAACGAAAAATACAAAAGTTAAAAACAATTTAAAAAATTATATCAATCCCTGAAAAAATAAAAACCCCAGTTAAAATTAAAATTAAAATTCTCAGCCTGGGCCAGAGAGCTCGAAGAGCCAGGTCTTCAGGTCCCAGCGGAATGAACGGAGGTCGGGGGCAGTCCTAAGCTCCACTGGCAGCTGGTTCCAAAGGGCAGGCACACCCACTGAGAAGGCCCTCCCCCTGGGTGTTATCCGCCGGCAATCTTTTACCGGCGGCACCCTGAGAAGACCCTCCCTGTGGGAGCGCCCTGGACGAAGGGAGCTTGATGCCGGCAGCAGGTGTTCCCTCAGGTATCCCGGACCCTTGCCATTTAGGGCTTTATAGGTCATCACCGGCACCTTGAATCTCACCTGGAGGGCAACTGGGAGCCAATGCAGTAGAGGTGTTACATGGGAGTATCGGGAAACCCCCATCACAACTCGCGCGGCCGCATTCTGCACCAGCTGAAGCCTCCGAGTGGTCCTCAAGGGCAGCCCCATGTAGAGAGCGTTGCAGTAGTCTAAACGGGAGGTCACGAGCGCATGAGTGACTGTGCGTAGGGCATCTCGGTCCAGATAGGGTCACAACTGGCGCACCAGGCGAACCTGGGCAAAAGCCCCCCTGGTCACGGCTCCTATATGATCTTCAGAGTTGAGCCGGGAGTCAAGGAGGACGCCCAAGTTGCGAACCCTATCAACGGGGGGTAACACCTCACCCCCCCATCGTTAAAGGTGGAATGGTCTGGTTAACCCGAGATGCCGATATGCACAGCCACTCAGTCTTGGCAGGATTGAGACGAAGCCTGTTTCTCCCCATCTAGACCTGGACTGCCTCCAGGCAACGGGACATCACGGCGAGGGCATCACTGGGTTGGTTCAGGGTGGAAAGAAAAAGTTGGGTATCATCAGCGTACTGATGATACTCCACCCCGAAACCACGAATGATCTCACCCAGCGGCTTCATATAGATGTTGAACAGGAGGGGCGAGAGAACCGACCCCTGAGGAACTCCACAAACAAGAGGCCTCGGGGTAGATCTCTGCCCTCCCGTCAACACCGACTATGAGCAGCCCAGGAGATAGGAGGAGAACCACCGTAAAATGGTGCCTCCCACTCCCACCCCCCTGAGATGCCGCAGTAGGATACCATGGTCGATGGTATCAAAAGCCGCTGAGATATCTAATAGGACCAGGACAGAGGAACAACCCCTGTCCCAAGCCCGCCAGAGATCATTCACCAGCGCGACCAATGCCGTCTCCGTGCTGTATCCGGGCCTGAAACCCGATTGGTACGGGTCCAGATAATCAGTTTCCTCCAGGAACAAAGGAAGCTGATGCGCCACCACACTCTCAACAACCTTCGCCAAAAAGCGCAGGTTGGAGACTGGACGATAGTTATTGAAAACAGCCGGGTCTAGGACTGGCTTCAAGGCAGCAGGGAAGACACCCTCCTTCAAAGAAGCAGTTATTACTGCCTGGAACCAGCCTCGTGTCTCCTCCCGGGCCACATAAACCAGCCAGGAGGGGCACGGATCCAACAAACAGGTGGTGGTGCTCAGCCTCCCCATGATCCTGTCCACATCATCAGGGGAAACAGGATCGAACTCAGTCCAGATAACATGCTCAAGACCGTCCGATTCCTCCACGTCAGACTCTGCCCAGTCAGAGTCCAGACCGGCCCGGATCTGAGCGATTTTGTCTGCCAGATGATGACTAAATTCCTCGGCTCGTCCCTGTAAGGGATCCTCCCTCACCTCCTGGTTAAGGAGGGAGCGAGTCACCCTAAACAGGGCGGCCAGGCGATTATCTGCGGACGCGATGAGGGCAGCGAAGTAATTAGACTTCTCCGTCCTCATCGCCGCAAGATAAGACCTTATGAATGCTAATGGATGCTAAAGGAGTTACTGTATTTGAGAATTATTTTGATGTCAGACATGATTTTATATTGTTATTTATTTAGGAGATGCAAACAGACAAATCAGTGACCTCAAATTTAAGCTTGCAAAATCTGAACAAGAGATTACAGCACTGGAACAGAATGTAAGTTTTGGTAGCATTCTTGAGTTACCTGGTTTGATTCAGTTGTTTGTATTTTTATCTAAAAGTGTTAGAGGAGAAATTAGGTTGTCTCAGCTCATTTGCTTCAAAACCATTTTCTATGAAATTAGTCAATACTGTTTATTTTTTATTTTTAATTCTAAATATATTAACTAACTGCTAATATATGATAACTGGTATTTGATTCATATTCTGAAGTAATTTATGGTGAGTTGCCATATTCTGGCTTCTGGATCCGAATGCTTGTTCATAGAATGGAACGGTTGGAAGAGACCTCTCTAGTCCAAGCCTTGGCCCAGTGTGGAAATCTGTTATATCCCTTATAGATAGCCATCCAGTATTTCATGTAGGTAACCTTAACAAAAATGAGGACTGAAATATTTGGGAAACTTTCTAAAAGCTGAATCCCAAAATTACACCTTTCTTGAAGTAGTTTTGGGCAGCTGTTGTGGACTTCTGTAATCCTTGGGATGGGATAAAACCCTAGCATATTTCTTTATTTGATGTTGGCCTTCATTCCTATTGAGTTCTTGCGAGAACCTAAAATATTGTAATGTATCGGCATACTGTATGTGTGGATCCAAGCCATGTGGCCTTTTGCAATTGATAGATGAAAATTTTGTCAATGCAATGCAATGATTTTCTAAGCTGGTCCAAGATATTTTTGATATGGCATCCAGTGTGCTGATAAATACTGGGACCAATACAGCTGGTTTATATCATAAGCTTTCAACTTCAATTTTCAGATTTTGATAGTTTTCACTCTTTTCCAATTCTTTGTCTTGTAATCTGCTATCTCCTGGTATTACCACATCAGTTATCCATACTTTCCTTTTTTCAACCAGAATTAAATCTAGTGTGCTATGAGGCAAGACTTTATTAGTTTGTATTCGGAAATCACACAGTATTTTAACCTGTCATTTTTTACTACTTTTCCAACTCTTCCAAACATCAATGCGGTTGGTGTGCCAATTTTTCATTATTGGCATATGATCATTTTTACAGATGAGCCAGTGAATTATTTTGCTAATTGATGTCATTGTTTATAATGAGTATGTACAATCTTTTTGCATGAGCCAAATATATGATCTACTATTTCTGCTGCTTTTTTGCACAGTCTGTACTTAGAATCGTTGGGTGATTTTTCAGTTCTGGGCTTGATTGCATTAGTTTGAATAGCTTGTTCTTGAGCAGCCAAAATCAAGTCTTCAGTTTCTCTTATTAATGTTCCAGTTGTAAGCTATCACCAGAGTTTACTTTTCATTTTCTCTCAAACTTTTGTAGAAATTGACCATTTAATACTTTTTCCTTGCTAGTATTTACATTATTTCAGTGTTACTGTTTTGGTTTCGCTTTTTAAGTTGCTTTAGTGCATGCTTTTCATCTTCAACAGTTTGTTTGATTTGAAGTAACCTCTACATTTCTATGGGGCAGGTATAATTTATCAATATCAATAGGGGGAAGTAATACATAGTAAAAATATCCACTTTTTTGTTCTCACAAGATAACATTTTTAATAGGAACCACAACATTTCTCTTCTGTCAGTCCCACAAATAATTCAGTCCCACGCCAAGGAAAAGTATATAAGTGATAGCCAGCACCTTGAATTACATCCAGAAGCCTTGTGAACAGCGATGGAATGGGTACCAAGTGTCACCAATTAAAATAACATGAATTCTTCTTCGATTGGCACCCTGGTTATTTAGTGAGTTATGTTAAAGCTTAGAGGGACCAAGACAACTTTTCTTGATATATTTCTAATGTTGCGGGGGGAGGGACCAAGACAACTTTTCTTGATATATTTCTAATGTGGCGGGGGGAGGGGACATGATAACCCTCAATTGTCAGAACCCACATCAACCCACTTCTTAAGAAAGTGGAACTCTTAGAGACAGGATTTTCCAAGCAGGAACTTTTACTAAGAAATAGGAGATAGCAGGCACAATATACAGGATCTGAGGGATTCCCTAACATCTCGATAATTTTAAAGTGCCCCCAAACAAACTCCACCCCACAGTTCATTCGGTCAGTTCCAGATCAGCCAATCTTCAGGTGGTAAGTCCATCATGGGAAAGGAAAGATAATAATCTGTTTTCAGCACGATCATTTCCACAGCTCCTCACACTTCCTTCAGAGAAACAAACCAGATCCTGGAGGGTTGTATTTCTTCCCCCCACCCCCTTTTCTAGTTGCCCAGTAAGTTCAGAGAGAATGCCTAGTATAGAAAGCAATTTGTTAAATTGTAATGGATAGCAGACAGGCGGAATAAACAAAAGGGTACATTTATGGAGGAAGTGAAAATAATATAGCCCACATGCCTGTTCCCTCTCCCCCTTGGGAATGGCAGAATCCAGGGGAAGATGAGATTTGGTTTTTGCACAGAGGAGATAGTTAGAAATGAAATATAAATAAATTCTGACATCCTGCCCCCCCTTAAAAATAGGAGAAATCCATCTGTAGAGGAAACAAAAATATAAATGTTAGCCTGGTTTGGTGGGATATTCTGTGTGAAACTTCTTTAGCAGCTTCAGTGCTCTGATGTGACATTTATGGACCCACTCATTTTCTGAGGAGGGAAGGTGTTTCCAAGCTACTAGGTATTGAATTGCTCCATGATACTTTCTAGAATCTGGGATTTCTTTTACCTTGAAGTGTGTTCTTCTTCAACCATGATTGGAGGGGGGAGGCGTTTGGCCATAAGGGTGACTGTTGTTCCCTTTTCAGCAAACTGCAGTGAAAAAATGGGTGTATCTGCCTAAGATTTTTGGGTAGTTCTAATTCTACTGTTACTGGGTTTATGATTCTTTTAATTGGAAAAGGTCCTATATATTTTGGTCCAAGTTTTTTACAGGGCTGTAGGATTTTATGTATTTTGTAGATAAATACACTGAATGGTATGGGTTCGACAATCTTTTTGTCTGCTAATTCTTTGTATGCTTGCCTAGCTTCATCTAAGGCTTTCCTAACGATTGGCCAGGTGTTTTGCAATTGTGCAATCCATTCTTTCAGCGATGGGATTTCCGATTTGTTTGGGATTAGTTCTGGCATAGAGTTGAAACTTTGACTGGTGGCTATTTGAAAAGGAGTGTAGCCTGTGCTGGAGTGGACTACATTATTGTAAGCAACTTATGCAAAAGGGAGTAGGTCCGTCCAATTTGTTTGCTGGAAATTAATAAAGCATCTTAAGTATTGCTTAAGTACTCAGTTTGAGAGTTCCGATTTGCCATTCCCTTGAGGATGAGTGGTTCCTAAGAGGGATAAAAATTTCTTCCAAAATTTTGATGTCAATTGCACTCCCCTATCAATATGATGCGTTGGTGTGCCCCATACAGTCTGTAAATGTGCTGCACAAATAGTTTCACTAAGGTTTTTGCAGTGGGAATCTTTTGGCAAGGGATAAAATGCACTTGTTTGGAAAACAAATCCGTAACTCCCCAGATGACAGTGTTCCTGTTGCTTTCTGGTAATTGTACTATAAAATCCATGGATATTTCTTTCCAGGGAGCTGAGGGGTTTGCCACTGGTTGTAACAGTCCGGGTGACTTCCCTTGCAACCTCTTAGCCATTGCGCATGTTGGGCAGCTGGCCATGTCGCTTTCTGTGTCCTTTTTCATGGATGGCCACCAAAATTGCCTTTTAAATAAATGTAAAATTTTTACAAATCCAGGATGCCCTGCTGATTTTGTATCATGGCACAACTGCATGAAATTGGTATATATAACTTCTCCCCCACCCAGGGTAGCCCGTCTTTGATTGTGCACACATGTCTATTTTTCTGGAATCATTCATCTGTTCCCAAGGACTTTTGGAATTCAATTCCAGTTTGGCTATCCAGCTGTGGCTTTATTTTAGCTTGAGCCCTGGTGGTTACTGGCGCTGCCAGTTGTTCAAGCATAAGTGGTTTAGAGTCAGTGGCTCGTGTGCTGTTGTATTGGGGCATGTGAGTCAGTGCATCTGCCAGGAAATTCTTTCCCCCAGCAAGTGTTTAAGTGTGAAACAGAATCAGTGAAAGTGCTGAGACCAGTAGGCTTGCTTAGGAGTGAGTTTTCTGGGTGTTTTTAGCACTTCCAAGTTTATGTGGTCTGTCCAGACTTGGAAAGGGATTTTATTTCCTTCAAGGAAATGATGCCACGTAAGTAATGACCACCTCACAACATAAGCCTCCTTTTCCCACACAGCTCAGCTTTGTTCTGTCTCAATGAGTTTCCTGGACATATATGCACACAGTTGCAGTGCCCCCTCGACATGTTCCTGTAACAATACAGCTCCCACCACCACATTGCTTGCGTCTGCCTGTATTATGAAAGGTTTATACGGGTGCCTCAGTATGGGTTCGGCAGAAAAAAGTCTCTTTAGCCTCTCAAATGCCACTTGGCATTCCACTGTCCACTTAAAGGGCTGGCTAGGTTTCACTGCCCCTGCCCCCTCATTTTTAACTAGTTCATCAGGGGCGGGGCTATTTGGGTGAACAAAGGGGTGAATTGGTGGTAGAAGTTTGTGAAACCCAGGAAACTTGGTAATTGCTTCCTTGTGAGGGGTGGTGCCCATTCTAATACTTCTCTGACTTTCTCAGGGTCCTTTTCAATGCCCTGCTGGGATATGCAATACCTCAGGTAGTCTATTCTTTCCTGGTGGAATTCACATTTCAATCATTTGGCATATAGGTGTGCAGCCCGCTTTTTTATTTAAAAAAAATGCTCTGACTAGGTTAATATGCTCCTCTTTGGTCTCAGTGAAGATAAGGATGTCATCTAAGTAAACCAGGAACCCCTTAAATAGGTGCTGTCTTAGCACTTCATTGATTAGTTGCATAAATACTGTGGGGGCCTCTTGCAGTTCAAACGGCAAAACTTTGAACTGGTGGCAACCCATTGGACAATTGAATGCGGTCTTCCATTTGTCCCCTTCCTCAATCCTAACGCAGTAGTACACTTCTCTTAGGTCTAATTTGGTAAAAATCCTTCCTTTTGATAGGTGGGATAACGTCCTTCATGAGGGGTAGGGGATACAGATTACTTTCACTAATTGCATTCGGGGCACAATAATCCATGCACAAACGCAAAGTGCCATCTAAAGAACACCATGGTGGCCACTTTGGGTTCGGCAGGTTCAATAAATCCCCTAAGTTTTTATTTATGAATATCTCTTCCATCTCTTTAGGGCTCATGGAGTACAACCTAGGCTTCTGGAGTTTTGCCCCGGGTTTGATTTCTATAGCATAGTCCCTGGGTCAGGGAGGAGGGAGCTCATCCGCCCGTTCCTCGCTGAAAACTTCAGCAAGGACCCGGTATTCTTCTGGTATTTCTGGTATTTCTTCTTTTCTCCCACTGATGCTTTCTCCCTTCCTAGGGTTGGTGGGGGCCTTTGGGGTTTTAAGTTCGCACAATCCCTCTTCGGGAATTTGAGTTCTGTTGTACTCTAATTTACCCAGGGGTTCCATTTCTTTTTCTTTAATCATTCCAGGCCTAAAATCATTGGGTATTCCATGCCTGGGGTCACTACAAATGTTATATCTTCCCCATGGTTCCCCAGGGACAGGTGGACTGGTAAGGTGGCTAAGGTAGCTGGCACTCCCCCTGCTATGGACCCATCTAACTGGCCAAATGAGATTGGTTGTTTTAGTCTCCTCACCGGAATGGCCAAGTTCCCCACAAGCATCAGCCTAATGAAGCAGCGGGTGCAGCCAGAGTCTATTAAGGCCTTTACTTTGACAGCTTCGGGCATGGAGGGAGATAATATAGTCACTGTCTTGAGGATGGGTGGAATGGATCCACTTACCAGGGATTTGCCCTTTGAGCTGTCCTCTGAGGTGTCCACCACCCGTGGTGTTGGCCGGAGTTCCCTCCCTTTCCTTGGCAGGGGTTGGGATTCTACCGCCTCTATTTTTTTAAAAATTCCATTTATATCCCGCCCTTCTCCGAAGACTCAGGGCGGCTTACAAGCTTAGCAGTAGCCTTCATTCTATGTATATGCCTGCTTATTAGGGCTTTCACACACACCCCAGCGGCATTATTACAAAGTCAGCTTAATTGCCCCCAACAATCTGGGTCCTCATTTTACCTACCTCGGAAGGATGGAAGGCTGAGTCAACCTTGAGCCTGGTGGGATGCAAACCTGCACTAATTGCAGGCAGCTGGTGTTACTTAAGGAGGCATTAGCCCACTGCTCCACCAAGGCTCCTATTGCCCTCATGGCGGGTTCTTTTGGTTTGGCTGGGGACTTCCATGATCTCCTGGCCAGTGATGGGTCTGATTTCCACTGAGGGGCTTTTGAGCGGCATTCTACGGCACGGTTGCCCTCTCACATTTGAAACAGCTCATTGACTTTTTGGCCATAACCGGTGGTTTTTCTTGCTTGTGCGTCTGCTCAGGAGGTGGGCGGGCCCATGGTTTTCCTTGGCGGTGCCTCTTCAATAGGTCTATCTCCACCTCTTCTGCCAGGATGTACCAGTCATCAAGGTGGTGTGGGTCCCCTCAAGGCAGGCAAGCATCATATAGCTTGTAGTTTAGACCGTCTTTGAAATGGGTAAGGAGGATGTCTTCCGGCCAGTTCAGCTTGTTGGCAATGGCTCAGAATTCTTGTGCATATTCAGCCACCGGGCATCTGCCCTGCCTCACTGTTCTGATTCTCTCACGGGCCTTGCAATCAGCCAGGGGGTCCTCAAATCACCTTCTCAAGGAGGACTTGAACCAGTTGAAGTCATTGAGCTCTGGGGCATTGGAGTCATGCAGGTTCACCACCCAGTCTGGTGCTAGTCTGTCCAGGGCAGATTGCATGATGCGGATGCAGGCTTTGTCACTGGGGATGTCCTGTCCGTATTCTTCCATATAAGTGAGGACTTGGGTTAGGAAAAACCCCAAGCGTGGCGGCTCCCCCCTGAATTTCGCGTCCAGCGGCGAGAATCTGAATGGATCTGTGCATTTGCCGCTGGTGGTATTCCCTCCCATCCTGATCGCCATCTACAGGTCAGCGGGGAGTGGGGGCTACTGAGGCAGTAGCTACGGGTTCAGCGGACGTCCCTGGGGCTACAGCTGTGGGGCTCAGGTTTCTCCTCCCTTAAGAGAGCTGAGGTTTTTTTTTCATCAGGTCAATAGCTTTCTCTAGGATCCAGTCTGAGTGTGGTGCATAATTTCCTTCCTCTTACTAATGTACAGGGATTTCTCCATCTCTTGCTTCCATTAGGGTTGGTGGCTGCCCCGTCTCAGGCTCACTTTTCTCGATACCTTTTCCCACTCACTTTTTTCCAATGCCCATCGACCACCGAGGTTTGTGGTCACACCTCTCCACCACCTCTTCCCCTGAGGAGTATGATGCTTCAGATCCCGATAGCTAGTGGGATCTCGGTTGGGGGAAAGGCTCCCTTTCCATGGGATTTTCTTCCTTCCCTGACTTGTTGTTTAACACTGTATTTTTTTGCAAAGTCCCCTGTAAGGTTCTTCCTTCCAGGTTGACTATTAATGCAGATCCTGTCTAATGTCAGGACCTACTTCACCCACATCTTAAGAAAGCAAAACTCTCAGAGAGTTTCTTCCAAGCAGGAACTTTTACTAAGAAATAGGAGATAGCAGGCATAATAGGATCTGAGGGGTTCCCTCACAGATCAATATTTTTAAAGTGTCCCCAAGCAAACACCACCCCACAGTTCATCTGGGCAGTTCCAGACTGGCCAATCTCCAGGTGGTAAATCCATTGTGGGAAAGGAAAAATAACATCAATCCGGTTCCGTTTGCAGCATGAACATTCCACAGCTCTTCACACCTCCTTTGGAGAAATAAACCAGATCCCGGAGGTTTGTGTCTCTTTCCCCACCCCTTTTCCTAGTTGCCCGGTAAGGGAGAAAGGTTCAGAGAGATGCATAGTATAGAAAGCAATTTGTTACACTGTAATGGATAGCAGACAAGGCGAATAAACAAAAGGTTACATTTAGTGGAGCAAGTAAAAGCAATAAAGCCCGCATGCCTATTCCCTCTCCCCCTTGCGAATATGGCATAATCCAGTGGAAGGTGAGATTTGGTTTTAGCTCAGAGAAGATAGTTAGAAATGAAATATATATGGATTCTGACAATCATTCCATGTTTACATCAACACTGTCATTTTTGGGAAGCCAAGTTCTTCATAGGCAGCTTAAAAAGTAGTGTTTTTAAATTTTTAGAATTATGTGTTAATATTTATTTTCAAGCTATGATTATATTTAGAGTTTTATTAAATTTCATTTTGTTTATTTTGCATAGACAATCCTTTGAAATGAAAAGAAAATATATATTTTTATTAAAATAAATAATACTCTCCTATCATAGGTGTTACAATTAGAAGGTCAAGTTGTTCGCTATAAAACAGCTGCAGAAAATGCTGAAAGAATAGAGGATGAATTGAAAGCAGAGAAACGTAAGCTCCAAAGAGAGGTAATCTGCATTACTGTGTACTTTTGAATTCAGAAAAAGGATTGAATAAAAAAGGTAAAAATTTAACATGAATAATAGAACCTTAGACTAATCCTTTCTGTATGAAATGAAAATTTTTACAGCATCTAGTCATGAATAATGTCCCCAAAATTACCTTCTGCAGATTGGAGTATTTTATATTTTGTTCCTGCATGTGCAAAAGCTAAAAAAAAGCCCTTTTCAGACACTAACTAAATAAAGGAGATAAAGCAAGTTGCTATAGCTTACTTACTAAAAAGGGAATGGAATCTTATTAGTCCTCACTTGTGGTTCTGGAAAGCAAAACAAAATTGAAGAAAAAACAAAATATGAAAGATATTGCCCAAAGTTTTATAATATTATAAATTAATGAATGAAATACTGTAACACAGCTGAATTCAATGCTAACACAATTTAAAGATACACAATTTGCTAATAATCTCATATTATTAGTTCCTTTTCTATGTAGGATGATTATTCAGGAAAAGCTATTAGCTTCCCCATTGACTTTGCTTGTCAGAAGGTTGCAAAACGTGATCACATGACCCCGGTACGCTGCAACTGTACATTGAAATTCATGTTGATTATAAATTTTCAGAAACAGGTCTCTCCCTTTGATGCCTTTTGCCAACCCAAAAATTTATTATAAAATAAGAATGATGTATTTTTATTAATCTAAAAAAATCTACCTCAACTGTTAGATTAAGGCATATTGAATCTGGATTTGGTTTTCATCATACCACTATTTTTTCAGAATCTGTCAAATGTAATATGTGGATAATACTGCTAAAAAATTCTGTAATGGGTAAACCTTCAAATCAGGAAAGGTTGATTGCTGAATATTCTGACATCAGTCCCAACTGAACTCTTTGTTCAGTGCTTGTCAGAGCAGATCTTCAGTTGGAAAAAAAAACATTGTGTCCTTATTCCTGCAGAAGAAATGAACTGGAATCGTGGTGTCCTTTTAATCCAAGCTGAAGGATTAAGTCTGTAGACCTGTACAATATATTAGCAAAAAGACATCTTAAACTTTTAGAGCTTAAAAATGAATTTGTAAAAGTTTTCCAGATGTTTTATGTAGGCATTGATCCTATTTGAATGATACTCCAGAAAAAGATTTCAAGCAAGCTTTCTTTTCCATCTGGCATAATATTACAGTTGTTGCTGAAGGTCAAGGAGCATGCTACTATTCTCTATACCTTAATTTGAATAAAATGTCTCTTTTAAATGTTTTTTCAGCTTCGTTCAGCATTAGACAAAACCGAAGAACTTGAAGTAAGTAATGGCCATCTAGTTAAACGACTAGAGAAGATGAAAGCCAACAGAAGTGCTTTACTCTCTCAGCAATAGATGGTAATTGTTGCTGGGGCTATTGGACTGATCGACAACCATGCCATCCCGGCTTACACCTGTATCTGTTTGGGATGCTTTGGTTGTTTCACACTTCTGAAGACAACACAGTTCATACAGATGAACCCATTTGACCTTATGCCAATATCTTGAAGATTTGGTTATGCAGATTCTGAATTGATAACTGTGTGATTATGAACAGCTGCTCCAAATGTCTCTCTCAGATTCAGTACTTAGCTGTAAGCAATTCAATAAGCACATTATATGTCCCTTTAAGTCCTTAATTTGATGTGGAATTTTGAAAACAATATTGAAAGGAAAATGCTTTTAAAAAATATTATACTGGAAATTTGAATTTCTTTTCTTTCTGGAAATTAGTTTTTTTAAGCTAATTTTCAAATTTTCTTTAACGGTGGTATCTGAAAGAGTAGTAACCATAGTATATCCTTATCAACTGCTCATGTAAAAAACACTGGAACCACAAATGTTCAATTTTGAAATCATGAAGATGGTCTTGGAAGCAAAAGTGACCTTATAAGTAGACTTCATCAAATAAAACTTTATAAGCAATTTCTCTCCTCTTCATTCATGATTACTTCTTTTCAGGGTCAATAGGCAATAACTTCACTTTAAAAAAGGAAGTGTTTTTTATTATTTAATCTCTGTATTTGGAATTCAGTTAAATGATCTTATAAAGAATGTGATGTTGCAAATAAAACCAAGCCAATGTTTTAAAAGTTGTATACTATTTCATATTTTATGTTTGTCATTACTAAATACAGTCTTGATTATCTATGATGCAAATTCTTTAGGCCAGCAGTCTAAACATTTTTGGCTTCACAGACTGACAAGCAGCGGTGGCAGTGGGGGGGAGGGAATGGTTTCCTGTGCGAATGCACAAATGAAGTTTCATGTGCTTGCCTGCGGCTTGCACAGCCTAGTTCCCAATGGGCTACACACTAGTAGTAGTTGGGAGCCCAGCGGTTGCAGACCTACTTTAGACATTTCCTTTATTTTTTATGGAAAGATGACATATCTTTGAAAAAATTGCCTAGGGTAATGTTCCCAAAGGTGCTTTTTTCACGAGGTAACTGGACTTTCTTTTTCTCTCTACATGGGGCTGCCCTTGAGGACCACCCGGAGGCTCCAACTGGTACAGAATGCAGCCGCGAGAGTTGTGTTGGGAGTCTCCCGATACTCCCATGTCACACCTCTGCTCCGTGAGCTGCATTGGTTGCCAGTTGTCTTCCGGGTGAGATTCAAGGAACTAGTAATGGTGTTTAAGGCCCTACATGGCATGGGTCCGGAGTACCTTAGGGAGCACCTGCTGCCGGCATCAACTTCCCTCCGCCCTGTACGTTCCCACAAAGAGGGCCTCCTTAGGGTGCCACCGATCAGAGAATGTTGATTGGTGGCCCCCAGGGGGAGATCCTTCTCTGTGGGTGCCCCGGAGCTATGGAATCAGTTACCGGTTGAGCTCCAGATGGCGCCCGATCTTCGCTCCTTTCGTCGCGATCTAAAGACATTCTTATTCGAACAAGCCGGCCTGGCCTGATGGGGGATTGGTGGGGGTTTTTATTGTTATTTTAATATTTGATATTTACTGTTTTTAGTGGGCATATATTTAATTCTTTTTTAACTTTTGTAACTTTGTATTTTTATTCTTGCCCTGTTCACTGCCCTGAGTCCTTCGGGAGAAGGGCGGTATATAAATATTATTAAATAAATAAATAAATAAATTGTTGAGTTGCCTCATGAAAAAGCAGCTTTGGGACAACAGCAACCAGGATAACTGAGAATCTCCATAGACGCTTAGAATAAGGCCCATAACAAATTGGCTATACACTATTATCTCTTTCCACTATTATCTCAAGTATAGAACTTATCCCTAAACTTTTTAGTAGCAATTGTTGATATCTTTTAGGAAAAGTTAATTAGCCGCTAATTACAAATGAATAAAACCAATTTTTAGTGCAGAAGAATCTTCTAGTAATGTAAACGGGGCAGTTTGCTGATTTTTCTCAATCCTGCAGCTCTCTAGAAGGATCTACCATGCAGTTCTGAAGAGAAGGATTAAGGAGCAAGATTGCATCTAGAAATTTATAGAAACTTTACGAACTGATTAAAGAGTGATCCAGAAGAAACTGTAGGGTCTGAGTTTTGAAATATTGTGATTCAAGCTCTATCCTTATATACATTTGTGCAATATAGTGCATATACAAAAGTAGCTGTCAGAATCCATTTATATCCCATTCATAAAACTCTATCTGTATGTTTTTAAAATCTTATACCTCCCCCTGGATTCTGCCATTTCTCCAAGGAGGAGAAGAGAGGATGTGCATTCAGCCTGCCGGGAGGCTGTCTTCAAAGACCAGGGGAAGAACCTTTCAACTGAGAACAACAAAGGAAGGGGGGGAAAGAGATCTGGTTTGTATCTCCGATTAGAATCTCTAAAGGAAGGGAGCAATTGTCGTGAAGACATGAGAGTTCCCTCTTTCCCATGGAAGGATTTGACACCTGAATTTAAATTGATCCAGGACAAACCAGATGGCTTGGAGGGAGGGGGCTTCTGTTGTGATTCAGGGTTAGCCTGTGTGTTCGGCAGTTGGGTCGGACGACTCAGAGGAGGAGCGGGGTGTTGAAGAGCTTGCTGAGGGGGTTGAAGATCTTGCTGATGAGAGCCCTCAGCCAGGCCCCTCCCACCTGGTCACGACAGAGACCCAGCTGTGTGAGCCTGACAGCGTGGATGAAGATGACCCACAGCTGGCCCTGTTCAAGGACGCCCGACGCAGGAGGCAGTCAATCAGGAGTAAACAGAGGAAGGCAATGGGGCACCTCGGAAGGAGGCAGAGAGAAGCCACGCCCTGAACTGTATAAAAGGGATTCCCCTTTTATACAGTGGGAGGGCTGGTTTGCTGAAGGCAACCGCTTGATTAGTTCCTGTTTCATAGCTCCTGTTTCATGGTTGGTGTCTTGTTTTGCTCTGTTTTATGTTAATAAATTTGGCAGGCTTAATTCCAGCCTCTTGCCATTTGTAAAGGGGTTGTCCCTGCTTTTCCTGCAGGGCCGGTAGCAGGCTGGTACAGAACAGTTTTAACCTGGGGACTCTTTAAAAAAGCACTAAGCTGTAACACAGTTCAGAACCTGTCTAGTATTCCCATTACCAATCATGTTTCAGTAAAAGCTCCTTTTGGACAATTTCTGTTTCAAAAGTTCGTTCTTTCCTGGGATGTGGATTGGGGTGGGTCCTGACATTAGACAGGATCTGCAGTAAGAGTCAACCTGGAAGGAAAACCCTTACCGGGGGACTTTGCAAAAAATACAATGTCTAACGATGAAGCAAGGGAGGAGGAAAGCCCCATGGAAAGGGATTTTCCCCTCAACCGAAACCCCACCAACGGGGGGAAGCCAAAGCATCAGATTCCTCCGGGGAAAAGGCAACAGAGATGCATGACCGCAAACCGCGTTGGTCGATGGGCGTTGGAAGGAAAAGTGAGTGGGAAAAGGCATAGTGAAAAGTGACCCTTAGGTGGGGCGGCCACCAACCGGGATGGAAGCAAGAGATGGAGAGCTCCCTGCATGTCAGTGAAGAAGAGCGTGTGCTAGAAAAAGCTATTGATCTGATGAAGACAACCCTTAGCTCACTAAGAGAGGAGAAAGCTGAGCACCGCAGCCGCAGCAGCGCCTGGGGCTGCAACTGCAGAGACAACTGAGGGGATCCTGTACCTGCAACACCAGGGCTGTCTGCTGGAACAGGGTTTGCTGCCTCAGTAGTACCTCCCCCCCAGAACCACAGACGGGGTCCAAGATGAGAGGCAATACCGCCCGTGACACAGACAACGGTCCAGTCAAAGACTTCCGCCTCTGGAAACAAAAGTCAAGGGGGAGCCACCACACTTGGGGTTTTTCCTAACCCAAGTCCTCAGCTATATGGAAGAGTACGGACGGGACATCCCCAATGACAAAGCCCGCATCCGCATTGTGCAATCCGCCCTGGACGGACCAGCTACAGACTGGGTGGTGAACCTACATGACTCCAAAGCCCCAGAACTCAATGATTTCAACCGATTCATGTCATTCTTGAGGCGGCGGTTCGAGGATCCTTTGGCTGATCGTAAGGCCCGGAAGAGAATCAAAATGGTGAGGCAGGGCAGATGGGTGGTGGCTGAATATACCCAAGAATTCCGAGCCATTGCCAACAAGCTGAACTGGCTAGAAGACATCCTCCTTAGCCATTTCAAAGACGGGCTAAACTATGACATGTATGATGCCTGCCTCGAGGAGACCCACACCATCTCGACCAGAGGGCATCAAAAGCCCAGGATGTATGCCATGAGCCCAAAGGAAATGGCAGAGATGGAAAGATTCATAAAGAAAAACTTAGAAAGAGGATTTATTGAGCCTGCCAAACCCAAAGTGGCCGCCCCGGTCCTGCTCAGGGAGAAGGACAGTTCTTTCCGCTGTTGTATAGATTACAGAAATTTGAACACAATTAGTGAATGTAATCTGTACCCACTACCCCTAATGTAGGATATGCTATCCCACCTATCGAAAGGAAGGATTTTCACTAAACTAGAGCTGAGGGAAGCATATTACCGCATTGGGATTAAGGAAGGAGATGAATGGAAGACCGCATTCAACTGCCCATTGGTTTGCTACCAGTTCAAAGGACTGTAAGGGGCCCCCGCAGTCTTTATGCAATTAATTAATGACGTGCTAAGAGAGCACCTATATAAGGGGGTCCTGGTTTACCTAGATGACATCCTTATCTTCACTGAGACCAAAGAGGAACATATCAACCTAGTCAGAGCAGTCCTGAAAAAGTTGCGGGCTGCCCACCTATACACTAAATTATTGAAGTGTGAGTTCCACCAGGAAAGAATAGAGTATCTGGGATATCGCATATCCCCAGAGGGCATCAAAATGGACCCTGCAAAAGTCAGGGCAGTATTAGAATGGGCACCCCCCCCACACACGGAAGCAATTGCAAAGCTTCCTGGGATTTGCAAATTTCTACCGCCAATTCATCCCTTCATTTGGCCAAATAGCCATGCCCCTCACAAACTTATTGAAAATGAAGGGGGGGTCCCCGTGTAACCCAGCCAGCCTCTGAAGTGGACCATGGAATGTCAAGTAGCATTTGAAAGGCTAAAGAGACTTTTTTCTGCTGAACCTGTTCTGAGACATCCTGATCCCGATAAACCTTTTGTAATACAGGCAGATGCTAGCAATGTAGCGGTGGGAGCCGTATTATTACAGGAAAATGATGAGGGGACGTTGCAACCATGTGCATATACATACAGAAAACACAGAAACAGAACAGCGTTGGCCCATATGGTAAAAGGAGGCTTATTCTATAAGATGGGTATTAATTACATGGCACCAGTTCCTAGAAGGAAATAAAATCCCCTTCCAGGTCTTGACAGACCACAAAAACACCCAGGAAACTCACTCCTAAACAAGCCCGCTGGTCCCAACATTTTCACCAATTCAATTTCACTCTCAAACACTTACCGGGGGGGAAAGAGAATTTCCTGGCAGATGCATTATCTCGCATGCCCCAATATAACAGCACATGAACCACTGACTCTAAACCACTTTTGCCTGAACAACAACTGGCAGCACCAGTCACCACCAGGGCTCAAATAAAAATGAAGCCGAAGGTGGATATGTCAGGACCCACCTCAATCCACATCTTAGGAAATAAGAACTCTTGGATGCAAGTTTAGTCCAAAAGGAAAATGTTTACTAGGATGGAATCGATTGGGGCAATACAAGACGGAATCTAACAAAGTTACATTTCAATCCTATATAAAGCATTCCCATTTCAGCCCCTCCCCTCATCCATTTGGTCAGGCTCTCATCATTTGCTTAGGTGTCAGGGCCTTCCATGGGAAAGGGAACTCTCCTTGGTTTTATGGTTATTGCTTTCCTTTTCAGTTGTAAATGAAGATGCAATCCAGACCTGTCTGTCCCCCTCCCTCCCCCAGTTAAAACATTCCCTGTTGTTTGAAGATCGCTTTAGTAACCATCCTCTCTCCCCCCCCCCTCGGAGAGATGGCAGAATCCCCAGAATAAGCACATTGTTCTACCTATACAATTATGAAATGTAATATAAATGGATTCTGACATTCGGCTCTCCTTTCAGAAAAAAGATGAGTCCATCTGTGGGGAAAGAAAACATAAATATTAGCCTGGTTTGTTCGGATATTCTGTATGAAACCTCTTAAGCAACTTAGGTGCTTTAACATGGAGTTTGTTAACCCACTCATTTTCTGAGGAGGGGAGGTGTTTCCATGCCACTAAATATTGTATTGTTCCATGGTGTTTTCTGGAATCTAAGATTTCTTTCACTTCAAAATGTTGTTCTCTTTCCACCATGATGGGGGGTGGTGGTGGTGGGATTTTTGCTCATAGTGGTGATTGTTTTTCTCTTTTTAATAGACTGCAGTGGAAGGTTGGGTGTATTCGTCTAACATTTTTGGGTAGTTCTAATTCAACTGTTACTGGGTTTATGATTCTTTTAATTGGAAAGGGTCCAATATATTTTGGTCCTAGTTTTTTACAGGGTTGGAGTGATTTCAGGTATTTTGTGGATAAATATACCATCTCTCCTACCCTAAATGGTGTGGGATCGGTTCTTTTTTTGTCTGCCTGTGTCTTGTATGCTTTTCTGGCATCTTCCAACACTTTCCAAACGATTGGCCATGTATTTTGTAATTGAGCAATCCATTCCTTCAGATCAGGGATAACCGGTTCTTTTGGGGTTAGTATTGGGTTGAAACTCTGGCCTGTAGCTACTTGAAAAAGAGTGTAACCTGTGCTTGAGTGGATTGCATTATTATATGCTACTTCTGCGAAAGGCAGTAGGTCCGCCCAGTCGGACTGCTGAAAATTAATAAAGCATCTTAGATATTATTAAGTCTTTCAGAAGCTCCGTCTGTCTGAGGATGGTGACTAGATGACAGTCCTTGGGTGGTTCCTAAGAGGGATAAAAATTCTTTCCAGGTTGTGTATCAACAGGACCTTATTAAGGAAGCCTTTGTGGACTTTTATTCCAAATTATATGCTAAAGATAAGATTAATGAAGCAGATATTGACGTATATCTGAAGAATGCCAACATCCCGGTTCTTACACAAGAACAAAAGGAAGAGATTAATCAATTGATAACAGAAGAAGAAATTCTTTTAGCAATTAAGCAATTGAAGGTGGATAAAGCGCCAGGCACGGATGGACTGACTGCGGTCTATTACAAAAATCTACAATCGGAGGTGATAAACCTATTAAGGGAATTGTTTCAGACAATTCAAAGGGGAGGAAGGGTGCCTCCATCTTGGAGAACTGCTTTTATTTCCCTGATTCCGAAGGAAGATCAGGATGTTACTCAAGTAAGAAATTACAGACCAATATCACTTTTGAATACGGACTACAAGATATTTGCCAAGGTTTTAGCTAACAGATTGATGAGGGTTTTGCAACAGATGATTCATGGGGACCAAACTGGGTTTATTAGTGGTAGACAAATGAAAAATAATGTGAGGCATATAGTAGACTTGGTGGAGTTTTTGGAAAGGAACAACCAGATCCCTGCGGCGTTGATCTTTTTAGATGCTGAAAAAGCTTTTGATCAACTGGATTGGCAATTTTTGATGAAAGTTTTAGATAAAATGAATTTTGGGGATAAATTTTTACAACCAATTAGGGCATTATATCAAAAACAAACTGCCCGAATAATAGTAAATAATAGTTTGACTGAAGTATGCAATATTGAAAAGGGCACAAGACAAGGGTGTCCGTTATCACCTTTATTATTTGTTTTAACATTGGAGATATTATTGATTAAAATACGGAATTCGGAAAAAATTGTTGTTGTTGTTAGTTGCGAAGTCGTGTCCGACCCATCGCGACCCTATGGACAATGTTCCTCCAGGCCTTCCTGTCCTCTACCATCTTCTGGAGTCCATCTAGGCTCACACCTACTGCTTCAGTGACTCCATCCAGCCACCTCATTCTCTGTCGTCCCCTTCTTCTATTGCCCTCAATCTTTCCCAGCATTAGGCTCTTCTCCAGTGAGTCCTTCCTTCTCATTAGGTGGCCAAAGTATTTGAGTTTTAGCTTCAGGATCTGGCCTTCTAAAGAGCAGTCAGGGTTGATCTCCTCTAGGACTGACCGGTTTGATCGCCTTGCAGTCCAAGGGACTCGCAGGAGTCTTCTCCAGCACCATAGTTCAAAGGCCTCAATTCTTTGGCGCTCAGCCTTTCTGATGGTCCAACTTTCACTGCCATACATTGCAACTGGGAAGACCATAGCCTTGACTATACGCACTTTTGTTGGCAGGGTGATGTCTCTGCTTTTTAGTGTGCTGTCTAGATTTGCCATGGCTTTCCTCCCGAGGAGCAAGCGTCTTTTAATTTCTTGGCTACAGTCCCCATCTGCAGTGATCTTGGAGCCCAGGAAAATAAAATCTGTCACTACCTCCATTTCTTCCCCATCTATTTGCCAGGAGTTGAGAGGGCCGGATGCCATGATCTTGGTTTTCTTAATGTTTAGTTTCAACCCAAGTTTTGCACTCTCCTTCTTCACCTGCAACAAGAGACTCTTTAGTTCTTCTTCACTTTCTGCCATTAGAGTGGTATCATCTGCATATCTTAGGTTGTTGATGTTTCTTCCGGCAATCTTAATTCCAACATTTGATTCATCTAGCCCTGCCTTTCTCATGATGTGCTCTGCATATAAGTTAAATAGGCAAGGCGACAGTATACAGCCTTGCCGGACTCCTTTCCCAATTTTGAACCAATCAGTGGTTCCGTGTCCAGTTCTCACTGTTGCTTCTTGGCCCGCATATAGATTTCTCAAGAGACAAATAAGATGGTCTGGTATGCCCATCTCTTTAAGGACTTGCCAGAGTTTGTTATGATCCACACAATCAAAGGCTTTAGCATAGTCAATGAAGCAGAAGTAGATGTTTTTCTGGAACTCTCTAGCTTTCTCCATGATCCAGCGTATGTTAGCAATTTGATCTCTAGTTCCTCTGCCTCTTCGAAATCCTGCCTGTACTTCTGGTAGTTCTCGATCCACATACTGCTGGAGTCTAGCTTGTAGAATTTTAAGCATAACTTTACTAGCATGAGAAATGAGTGCAATGGTGCGATAGTTTGAACATTCTTTGGCACTGCCTTTCTTTGGAATTGGAATGTAAACTGATCTTTTCCAATCCTGTGGCCACTGTTGAGTTTTCCAAATTTGTTGGCAAATTGAGTGTAGCACTTTTACTGCATCGTCTTTTAAGATTTTGAATAGCTCAGCTGGAATACTGTCACCTCCACTAGCTTTGTTGTTGCTCAGCTTTTCTAAGGCCCACTTCACTTCACATTCTAGGATGTCTGGCTCGAGGTCAGTGACCACCTCATTGTGATTATCAGGGACGTTAAGCTCATTCTTGTATAGTTCTTCTGTGTAATTTTGCCACCTCTTCTTAATCTCTTCTGCCTCTGTTAGGTCCCTGCCATTTTGGTCCTTTATCATGCCCATTTTTGCATGAAACGTTCCTTTCATCTCTCCAATTTTCTTGAAAAGATCTCTGGTCCTCCCTATTCTATTGTTTTCTTCTATTTCTTTGCATTGTTCATTTAAGAAGGCATTCTTATCTCTTCTAGCTATTCTTTGGAATTCTGCATTTAATTGGGCGTATCTTTCTTTTTCTCCCTTGCCTTTCGCTTCCCTCCTTTCCTCAGCTATTTGCAAAGCTTCCTCAGACAGCCATTTTGCTTTCTTGCATTTCTTTTTCTTTGGGATGGTTTTGGTTGCTACCTGTTGTACAATGTTGCGAACCTCTGTCCATAGTTCTTCAGGCACTCTGTCTATCAGATCTAATTCCTTAAATCTATTTGTCACCTCTACTGTATATTCAACAGGGATATGATTTAATTCATACCTGACTGGCCTAGCGCTTTTCCCTACTTTCTTTAATTTAAGCCTAAACTTTGCAACAAGAAGCTCATGGTCTGAGCCACAGTCAGCTCCTGGTCTTGTTTTTACTGACTGTATAGAGCTTCTCCATCTTTGGCTGCAGAGCATATAGTCAATCTGATTTCTGTGTTGACCGTCTGGTGATGTCCATGTGTAAAGCCGTCTCTTGGGTTGTTGGAAAAGAGTGTTTGCTATGACCATCGTATTCTCTTGACAAAATTCTATCAGCCTGTGCCCTGCTTCATTTTGTACTCCAAGGCCAAACTTGCCTGTTATTCCCGTTATCTTTTGGCTTCCTACTTTAGCATTCCAATCCCCCATGATGATAAGGACATCATTTTTGGGTGTTAGTTCTATAAGGTGCTGTAGGGCTTCATAGAACCGGTCAATTTCATCCTCTTCAGCACTGGTGGTTGGGGCATAGACTTGGACTACTGTGATATTGAATGGTTTGCCTTGGATTCGAACTGAGATCATTCTGTCATTTTGAGGATTGTATCCCAGTACTGCTTTTCCTATTTTTTTATTGACTATGAAGGCTACTCCATTTCTTCTGAGGGATTCTTGCCCGCAGTAGTATACCTGATGGTCATCTGAATTAAATTCACCCATTCCTGTCCATTTTAGTTCGCTGATACCTAAGATGTCGATGTTTAGTCTTGTCATCTCTTGTTTGACCACGTCCAGCTTTCCTTGATTCATGGATCTTACATTCCAGGTTCCTATGGAGAAAAAATCTTTACAGCATCGGACTTTCCTTTCACCACCAGACATATCCACAGCTGAGCGTCCTTTCGGCTTTGGCCCAGTCGCTTCATTCTTTCTGGCGCTACTAGTACTAGTCCTCTGCTCTTCCCCAGTAGCATATTGGACGCCTTCCGACCTGAGGGGCTCATCTTCCAGCGTCATATCGTTTTGCCTTTTAGTACTGTCCATAGGGTTTTCATGGCAAAGATACTGGAGTGGTTTGCCATTTCCTTCTCCAGTGGATCACGTTTTGTCAGAACTCTCTGCTATGACCTTTCCGTCTTGGGTGGCCCTGCACGGCATAGCTCATAGCTTCATTGAATTACGCAAGCCCCTTCGCCACGACAAGGCAGTAATCCATGAAGGGGCGGAAAAAATTAAGGGTATTCAAATTAGAGATCAGGATTATAGACTGAGGGCGTTTGCAGACGATCTGGTTGTTACAGTGACCCAGCCAGAAAATTCTGTTGTGGACCTGATGGAGATAATAATGCAATATGGGAAGGTTTCTGGATTTAAGGTTAATGTACAAAAAACTAAAATATTAGCCAAAAATATGACAGCATCGCAAAAGGCCCTTTTAGAAGGGTTAACTGGATTCGAGATTGTTAAAAGGGTTAAATATTTGGGGGTGTATTTGTCACCCTCAAATGCAAAGTTATATAAAAATAATTATGAAAAGCTATGGGGAAAATTCAAAAAGAATTGGAGAGTTGGGAAAAATTGCAATTGTCTTTACTGGGAAGAATTGCAGCAGTGAAAATGAATGTCTTGCCTAAATTTCTATTTTTATTTCAAATGATACCTATTCTTAAAAAAGATTCAAATTTGGAGGAATGGCAACGGGGTATCAATAAATTTGTATGGGCAGGGAAAAGGCCACGAGTTAAACTTAAGATTATGCAGGATACGCGTGAAAGAGGTGGTCTTAAAATGCCCAACTTTAAATTATATTATGAAGCTGCTGCGTTGTCAGTGATAAGTGATTGGATTAATTTGACACAAGGGAGATTATTAAATCTTGAGGGCCACGACTTGTTATTTGGCTGGCATGCATATTTATTGTATGATAAGAAGGTAGATAATGTGTTTAAAGTGCATATTTTAAGACAGGCATTGCTGAGAGTTTGGAAAAAGTATAGACATAAGTTAAACTACAAGATACCTTTGTGGGCAATTCTGAAACATGCAATAGAAAACATAAATGTTGGCTTCAAACATGATGTGACTACGTACAAGGAGATCTTAAGTTTGGAGAGGAACGTATGGTGTTTGAAGCCGTATAATCTTTTACGAGATGAGAAGATTGTTCAAACTTGGTTTCAATATGGTCAATTACGGGCCAGGTGGAAAGAAGACCAGAAAATTGGTTTCTCAATGACTGATGAAAATTTGGTAAAGCAAATTAGAAATCAGGGTCCAGCACATATCAAACGGATATATCTTGCATTGATAGAAATTGACTCAGAAACAGAACTTGTTAAAGATTGTATGATAAAATGGGCTCAGAATATTCAAGAAGTTATCACAATGGACACTTGGAAAAAGATTTGGGTGAGGAACGTAAAATTTACACAAGCTCAAAACTTAAGAGAGAACTTTTACAAAATGTTTTATAGGTGGCATTTAGATCCTAAAAAGCTTGCAAGTATGTATTCGAACTATCAACCTAAATGTTGGAGATGTGGTGGCGAAGATGCAACGTATTTTCATATATGGTGGACCTGTAAAAAGGTTAAGGCTTTTTGGATTAAAATCTGGTGGAATATGCAGAAGATTTTTAAGCAAAGGATAAAGTTTTGTCCGCAATTGTTCTTATTGGGCATAATTACAGATACTACTGTTGTGGACACCAAGTTGATGTTGAACTTAATTACAGCAGCAAGACTTTTAGTAGGTCAATATTGGAAGAAGGAGGAACTCCCGACTATAGAAGAATGGACTCTAAAAGTTTCTGACCTGGCGGAAATGGCAAAGATTTCGGCTTATTTGAAAGATCATTCGCAACAACGTTATATTATGGAGTGGAAAAAGTGGATTGATTATATCCAGAACAAATATGGGACTAAAAAGTTTCACTTAGCATTTGAATACGTTTTTTTCTTTTTTTTATGTGATATTAGTATTGCTTGTAGTCATTTCATATTTATTTATTTTTATTTATTTTTTATTATATTTATATACCGCCCTTTCCCTGAGGACTCAGGGCGGTTTACAGGGAATTAAAAATCAAAACGTACAAAAGTTAAAACCAGTTAAAAAATATTAAATTCACCCTGTACACTTAAAAACCCCAGTTAAAATTTTCTCCTCAGCCTGGGCTCGAGAGCTCGAAGAGCCAGGTCTTCAGGCCCCGGCGGAATGATCGGAGGTCGGGGGCAGTCCTCAGCTCCACCGGCAGCTGGTTCCAGAGGGCAGGCGCTCCCACTGAGAAGGCCCTATCCCTGGGTGTCACCCGCCGGCAATCTCTCACCGGCGGCACCCTGAGCAGACCCTCCCTGTGGGAGCGCACTGGGCGAAGGGCGTTTGATGCCGGCAGCAGGTGTTCCCTCAAATATCCCGGACCCAGGCCATGTAGGGCTTTATAGGTGATAACCAGCACCTTGAATTTCACCCGGAGGGCAACCGGAAGCCAATGTAGCTCGCGGAGTAGAGGTGTTACATGGGAGTATCGGGAAACCCCCATTACAACTCGCGCGGCCGCATTCTGCACCAGTTGAAGCCTCCGAGTGGTCTTCAAGGGCAGCCCCATGTAGAGAGCGTTACAGTAGTCCAAACGGGAGGTCACAAGCGCATGAGTGACTGTGCGTAGGGCGTCTCGGTCCAGATAGGGACGCAACTGGCGCACCAGGCGAACCTGTGCAAAAGCCCCCCTGGTCATGGCTCCTATGTGATCTTCAAAATTGAGCCGTGAATCCAGGAGGACGCCCAAGTTGCGAGCCCTATCAACGGGGGGTAACACCTCACCCCCCATCATTAGAGGTGGAATAACATGGTTATCCCGAGATGCCGATATGCACAGCCACTCAGTCTTGGCGGGATTGAGACGAAGCCTGTTTCTCCCCATCCAGACCTGAACCGCCTCCAGGCACCGGGACATCACGGAGAGGGCATCACTGGGTTGGTTCGGGGTGGAAAGAAAAAGTTGGGTATCATCAGCGTACTGGTGATACCCCACCCCAAAACCACGAATGATCTCGCCCAGCGGCTTCATGTAGATGTTGAACAGGAGAGGTGAGAGAACCGACCCCTGAGGAACTCCACAAATGAGAGACCTCGGGGCGGATCTCTGCCCCCCTGTCAACACCGACTGCGAACGGCCCCGGAGGTAGGAGGAGAACCACCGTAAAACGGTGCCTCCCACTCCCAACCCCCTGAGACGCCGCAGCAGGATACCATGGTCGATGGTATCGAAAGCCGCTGAGAGATCTAATAGGACCTGTCCCTAGCCCTCCAGAGATCATTCACCAGTGCGACCAATGCTGTGTCCGGGCCTGAAGCCCGATTGGTACGGGTCCAGATAATCAGTTTCCTCCAGGAACAGAGGGAGCTGATGCGCCACCACACTCTCAACAACCTTCGCCAGAAAGCGAAGGTTGGAGACTGGACGATAGTTGTTTAAAACAGCCGGGTCCAAAGCAGGCTTCTTGAGGAGGGGTCTCACCACCGCCTCCTTCAAGGCGGCAGGGAAGACACCCTCCTTCAAAGAAGCAGTTATTACTGCATGGAACCAGCCTCGTGTTCCCTCCCGAGCCGCATAAGCTAGCCAGGAGGGGCACGGATCCAACAAACAGGTGGTGGAGCTCAGTCTCCCCATGATCCTGTCCACATCATCAGGGGAAACAGGGTCGAACTCAGTCCAGATAACATGCTCAAGACCGCCTGATTCCTCCACATCAGACTCTGCCCAGTCAGAGTCCAAGCCGGTCCGGATCCGAGCGATTTTGTCCGCCAGATGATGACTAAACTCCTCGGCTCGTCCCTGCAAGGGATCCTCTCTCACCTCCTGGTTAAGGAGGGAGCGAGTCACCCTAAACAGGGCGGCCGGGCGATTATCTGCGGATGCGACAAGGGCGGCAAAGTAGTTAGACTTCGCCGTCCTTATCGCCGCAAGATAAGACCTTATAAAGGTTCTTAACTGCAATCGGTCGGATTCGGATCGGCTGGATCTCCAACCGCTCTCTAGACCTCGTCTCCGACGCTTCATCTCCCGGAGCTCCACAGAGAACCATGGAGCCCAACGGGATCTGCGCCGAGTCAGAGGTCGCATGGGTACAACGCAGTCGAGTGCCCTGGTGGCAGCCGTTTCCCAGGCCTCCACCAGAGCATCGACTGGGCTGTGGGTAAGGGTGATAGGTATCGGCCCAAGCGCCCTCTGGAACCGGTCCGGGTCCATTAGGCGCCTGGGGCGGAACCACCTGGTCGGTTCCGCCGCCCAGCGGCGGGGGATGGCATGACGGAAAACCAGCCTCAGGAGGTAATGATCTGACCATGACAGAGGGGTGATAGATGGAGAACCCCCTCCCAGATCATCCAACCACTGTCCAGACAGGAACACCAGGTCGAGAGTATGATCCCCCTCGTGAGTAGGGCCCTCAATAACCTGGGTCAGGCCCATGGCTGTCATGGAAGCCATGAACTCCCGAGCTAACTCCGACGACCCCCCCAGTGATGGCAGGTTGAAGTCACCCAGGACTATAAGCCTGGGGAACTCCACCGCCAACCCTGAGAGGGTGTCGAGCAGCTCAGGCAGGGCTGTTGCCACACAGCTGGGCGCCAGGTATGTGAGCAACAAGCCCAACTGAACCCGAGGACCACATCTCAAGAGGAGGGATTCACTCCCGGCCATCTGGACAATGGTGGCCTCCCGGGGACACAAGGTCTCCCGAATAACCACTGCCACCCCACCACCCCTGCCCTGAGCCCGTGGCTGGTGCAGCACCCGGAAACCTGGCGGGCATAACTCGGTGAGAGGCACCCCTCCCTCCGAACCCAACCAAGTTTCTGTGATGCACGCTAGATCCGCACATTCCTCCTCGATCAGATCACGGATGAGGGGAGCTTTGTTGACTACGGATCTAGCGTTAAAATAGACCAACCTGAGCTCAGGGGCCTGATCACCCTCATCCCCGGGTAAGAGGGTGCTAACCGAAGGGTCGGAGCGCGCCACCGCTCGGAGATAGCGGGGGCACGATCCCAGATGTTGATATGGCCCTCCGCACAAACACCTGCTGCCATTCCCTATCGCCGTGGGGATTTGAAGCCCCACCCCCACATTCCCAGAACCAGCAGCCACCTCCCCAGACCCCGTCCCGTCAGGACCTCTAACAGGACCAGACTGAGTGCCGGTTAAAGATTCCCTCCCTACCCCCCCCTCCCTCCCCCTCCCTAACTTCTTAAAATAACCGGCTAAAAATTTTATCAGGGGCCTCCTAGCATATCTTAACTCGAGGCCCCTATCTAAGCCCAGCCACCTCTAGAGTGCGATAGACTTAATAGTTTATTGTTGTTAGCATATGGTTGTTTATGATTGTTTTTTGCTTTTATACCTTGTATTTAGCTCTGGGAAGTCGGGGAGGGGGGAAGGGGGGGAGGGTTAGGGAGGGTTAGGAAGGGGTGGGTGGAGGGAGGGGGGAGGGATTGTTAAAGATAAAATGTATTGTAAAACTTTTCAATTAAAAAAAAAATTCTTTCCAAAATGCCGACGTAAATTGCACCCCTCTGTCAGATATGATGCGTTGTGGTACCCCGTGCAATCTGTAAATATGCTGTACAAAAAGTTTTGCTAATGCTTTTGTGGTCGGGATTTTTTGGCAAGGTATGAAATGTACTTGCTTAGAGAACAGATCTGTGACAGTCCAGACTACGGTGTTTCCATTACTTTCTGGCAGTTCTACGATAAAATCCATGGCTATTTCTTTCCATGGGGCTGAGGGGTTTGCCACCGGTTGTAACAGACCTGGCGGTTTCCCTTGCAGTCTTTTGGCCATCGTGCAAATTTGACAGCTACCCACATAGCTTTCTATGTCCTTTTTCATAGATGGCCACCAAAATTACCTTTTAGTTAAGTGTAAGGTTTTTACAAAGCCAAAGTGTCCTGCTGATTTTGTATCATGGCACAGAGAATCAATTTCATGCAACTGTGCCATTACATTTTCTTGTAATAGTACGGCTCCTACCGCTACATCACTCGCATCTGCCTGTATTACAAAAGGTTTGTCGGGATCTGGGTGTTTTAGGACAGGTTCAGCAGAAAAAAAGTCTCTTTAGCCTCTCAAATGCTGCTTGACATTCCACTGACCATTTTAGAGGCTGGCTGGGTTTCACGGGTGACCCCCCCCCTTTGTTTACAACAAATTTGTGAGGGGCATGGCTATTTGGCCAAATGCGGGGATGAATTGGCGGTAGAAGTTTGCAAACCCCAGGAAACTTTGCAATTGCTTCCGTGTGCGGGGGGGGGGGGGTGCCCACTCTAGTACTGCCCTGACCTTCTCAGGGTGCATTTCGATGCCCTCTGGAGATATGCGATATCCCAGGTAGTCGATTTTTTCCTGATGGAATTCACACTTCAATAATTTAGCATATAAGTGGGCAGCTCGCAACTTCTTCAGGACTGCTCTGACTGCTCATCATTTGCTTAGGTGTCAGGGCCTTCCATGGGAAAGGGAACTCTCCTTGGTTTTATGGTTATTGCTTTCCTTTTAAGTTGTAAATGAAGATGCAATCCAGACCTGTCTGTCCCCCTCCTTCCCCCAGTTAAAACATTCCCTGTTGTTTGAAGATCGCTTTAGTAACTATCCTCTCCCCCCCCTCGGAGAGATGGCAGAATCCCCAGAATAAGCACATTGTTCTACCTATACAATTATGAAATGTGATATAAATGGATTCTGACAGTATAGCCAAACTGGAATAGAATTCTGGAAGTCTTTGGAAAGTGATGAATGGTTCCAGAAAAATAGACAAGTGTGCACAATTAAAGATGGATTACCCTGGGTGGGTGAGAAGGTATACATACCTGCCAACCAAAGGATTAATTTCATGCAACTGTGCCATGATACAAAATCAGCAGGGCATTTTGGGTTTGTAAAAACCTTACACTTAACTAAAAGGCAATTTTGGTGGCCATCAATGAAAAAGGACATAGAAAGCTATGTGGGCAGGTGTCAGATTTGTGCAATGGGCAAGGGGCTGCAAGGGAAATCACCAGGACTGTTACAACCGGTGGCGAACCCCTCAGCCCCATGGAAAGAAATAGCCATGGATTTTATCGTGGAACTACCAGAAAGCAACGGAGACACCGTAGTCTGGACTGTCACAGATCTGTTCTCTAAGCAAGTACATTTCATACCTTGCCAAAAAATCCCGACTGCAAAAGCATTAGCAAAATTCATACAGCATATTTACAGATTGCATGGGGCACCACAACGCATCATATCTGATAGATGGGTGCAATTTACATCGGCATTTTGGAAAGAATTTATCCCTTTTATAAACCACCCAAGGACTGACATCTAGTCATCACCCTCAGTCAAATGGTCAATGTGAAAAGGCTAACTCAGTGCTTGAGCAATATCTAAGATTAACTTCCAGCAAACAAACTGGACGGACCTACTATCTTTTGCAGAAGTGGCATATAATAATGCAGTCCATTCCAGCACAGGGTACACTCCTTTTCAAGTAGCTACCGGTCAAAGTTTCAACCCCATGCCAGAACTAACCCCAACCGAGCCGGTAATTCCCGAACTGAAGGAGTAGATTGCTCAATTCCAAAACATCTGGCCAATCATTAGGAAAGCTTTAGATGAAGCTAGACAAGCATACAAGACACAGGCTGACAAAAAAAGAGTAGATCCCATACCATTCAGGGTGGGTATATTTATCCACAAAATACCTTAAATCACTACAACCCTGTAAAAAACCTGGACCAAAATATATTGGTCCTTTTCCAATTATTATTTTTTTTTTTGCCCAAGATGGCGACAACCACGGGCGGCGTTCTGTGAGCTCCGTGACGAGCCTACACAATGGAAAGTCCGGGAGCTCACTTGTAGCCCAGCCGAGGTCTTCATTTGGATGGGGGGGCAGGGAAACATCAGGCAAGCGTTGCTTTTGCATTGTGGAGCCTCTTCCCCCTGGAGGGCAGCAACAACAACTAAACGGCTTGTAATCTGCCGCCGATCCTCCGGCACCCGAGATCAGCTGTCGGGTGCCATTTCTGACCTCTTTTGATTTGAGGAGCTCTGCGGGGCAATGGCAGCTGGGATGGCCTTTAAACTGGCTTTTGACTATTTGGCACCCGATTTCAGCTGGTGGGCGCCGCTTCTCAGCTGCACGGAGCCCTCTGTCTCTAAGATGCTATTCCCGGCCTTCTGGCCTGCAAAATGGCCACGGATCACCCGGTGCCGGAATCAGCTGGTGGGCGCCGTTGGCAACATTTTTAACATGCTTGGCAACATTTTTAATGTGCTTCCTTTCCTTCTGGAAGATGACAGAGACCTGGCAGCACAACTGCTGTTACTGCTCATGGGGTTGGCGGCCAAAGATCGGCCACGATTGCATTTAAATTACATCTAATGCTGGCTGGAGACTGATGCAGGGTTTGAATATCTTGATATTTCCCTGCTCTCGTGACCTCCTTTTTGATACTCCGGAATGTACCTGGGACTGGACCATAGTGAGAGAGCGGCCCTGGACTGGTCATCAACCTCCCTGCTGGTGTGAGAGGCTAGTTGGGGAGGTTCTACCCGGCAATAGTGTTTTCCCACCCCAGACTGGATCTCATAGCTGTGGTGAGAGGACAGTTATGAGCTCATTATCTGGGCCGGCTCAGTTGAGAGCAGAGCCGGATTGATGGATGAAGATATGTTTCGGACAACTGATTTTCCATTTGTGAAGAATGGTTTATATAGATTTACACTTTATGGCTCGTTTACAATATTCAGTATCGGACTTGTACGCCCTCAGGGGGGGTTCTCCCTCCTGGACACGACCATCCTCTCTTTCTACCATCTCCCTTGATGACGGGCCCAATTGCTGGGACCCCGAGGTGGTTGGGCTTACCTAGGGGCCTCTGGTGGAGACACACTAAGAGGCCCCTGATACGCTTTTTAGCTAGTTATTTTAAAGCAGGGGTGTCCAAACTTTTTTCAAAGAGGGCCAGATTGGATGAAGTGAACATGCTGGAGGGCCGAACATTTTTCCGAACATTCTTTGAACATTTGCAATTAAATGCAAATGAATTATTTTATGCCAAGTTAATTGCAAATGGCATACTTTTCATTTTATAACATTAAGATCAACTGTCAGCTGAGTTTTCACAATGTATTTTAAATAAATTTTAAAAAAAACTTGCCTGCACTAATGTGAAGGGTGAAACTGAGACCTGTACTGCAGCAAATAGGCTCGGTCTGGTACAAAGGCAGTGGTTTTGATGCGCAAAATGTCATGCAGATGAGAGTCACTTAGTCTTGCCTCACCTTCCCCCCTGCCGAGGAGTGAACCAGCGCCGCACGCCCACCCCTTGCCTGGCCTTGAGGCTGCTGAAGAGTAGAGGGTGCCCAGGTAGATGGTCACAACCAATTGTTTCTGGCTGACAAAAGAACCATTGCACAAAGGGGCTCTGAAAGGCAATTTTCTCGGCTGCCACATACCAAGGGCTTCACCTACATTCCTGGTTATTTATTTATTTATTTATTTATTTATTTATTTGTTTGTTTGTTTGTTTGTTTGTTTTTATAAACCGCCCTTCTCCCGAGGGACTCGGGGCGGTGTACAGAGTAAGGTAGGCAAACATAATGAAACAGTACTGAAAAAAACAATAAATAAAACAAACTGGGACCCCAATTAGAGCTATCAGGCCAGGCCGGACTGCTGGAATAGGTAAGTCTTCAAGTCGCGCCGGAAGGTGCGGAGGTCGGGGGCCATCCGGATTTCAGTTGGTAAGCAGTTCCAGAGGGCTGGCGCACCCACTGAGAATGCCCTCCCCCTGGGGGCCACCAGCCGACATTCCTTGAGCGGTGGCACCCTGAGGAGGCCCTCTCTGTGGGAGCGCACAGGGCGGTGGGGTGTTGACATTGGCAGAAGGTGTTCCCGTAGGTAGGTTAGCACTTGAGAGGGGACGAAAGAAAGAAAGAAAGAAAGAAAGAAAGAAAGAAAGAAAGAAAGAAAGAAGGAAGGAAGGAAGGAAGGAAGGAAGGAAGGAAGGAAGGAAGGAAGGAAGGAAAGAAAGAAAGAAAGAAAGAAAGAAAGAAAGAAAGAAAGAAAGAAAGAAAGAAAGAAAGAAAGAAAGAAAGAAAGAAAGAAAGAACTCCCCATTCAGACGACCAGCGGGTATTTATAAAACCAGAAACCGTTTTGATTTGCAATGCCCCATTTTAAGAGAGGCTGCAGAGTTTCCACAGGTGGCCTCTGGAAGTTGCCTGAAGCATCCAGGGTGGGATTTAGAGTTAAGGTTCTGGGTAGAAAAGCCGCCTTTTGCAACCTGGGCTGATTTCCGAAAACGCCTGACTTGCAGGAATTGGTGCAAAGCAGAAACCGAAACTAAACGGGCTGCATAAAAAGGACTCGCATCCACTTGAGCTTCACAATCTGTTTTGGCTCCTCTCCAGTCTGATCTTCAAAGGGCAACAAGTGCCGACGTGAGCCTCTCTCTTTCTCTCGGGGGAGGGGGTGTTTTTTTATGGTGGTTCTCACGATTTCTTTTACGAACAGATGAGCATCCAGTTGTGTCCTTAACGGAGCATAAAACTTTCTCCCGCAGGGGGTGGAAAAAGCAGAGTATCGTGTGTGTGTGGGGGGGAGAGGCAGAGATAGGCTGATTTTCTGGCTATGGACGGTGAACTGAATGAAAGCCCAATGAGGGGAAGGAGACAGATTCTGCAGTGGAGGTTGGGGGCGTCGTGCCTGCGCCGCTCGTCTTCCAGGTTTGGGCGGTGACGCCAGGATGCGGCCCTCTCAGAAGGGAGGGCCGCATTTACATAGAGCAGGGAGGGCTGTCCGAGGGCCATATTAATCTGCCCCGCGGGCCGCAAATGGCCCACGGGCCGGACTTTGGACATGCCTGTTTTAAAGGGTTAGGGAATTATATAGCAGTGCAGAACAAACAGAAAAAAATACTTTGAGATGCTGATCTTGTGAACATTTATTTTAAGGTGACTTTATTGTCAAAATCAAATGCTTTTTTGGCAAATAGTTCAAAAAGGTACATTAGCCATCATAGCCAGTTGGGAGAAGGCATAAATCTGGAGGCTGTATGTTAGGAAAGTTTAAGTTCATTCATATAATGGTAGTGATTAATCAGATTCATTATTGATTTTATTCCAACACTTTACAGAAATACAAACAGCTAGAATAGACAAAAAACAACACCACACACAAGATAGTTCACACATGCTAAGAAATTCAAATAACCTGAGAGCTACCCTCTTACTCTCCACCAGCCAAGTTCTTTTCTCACAGTCCCTTTAGAACTCCATTACAGTTTGGCAGTCTGAAATACCTAGTACAGTAGACTCCAGCATTCCCATCTGCTATACTGGAGTTTCATAAATGCTCCAGTATGCCCATTTTTTCAGTGTTCTTTGCTCAAAAGACCATATTCACATCCCTCAGTTGCATCAGTCAACTTTCATCTTACAGTCTTGTTTACTCAGGTCTTTTGCAGTTAGTGCAGAGAAAGACCACCAAGCTTGTCTTTATTCACTTTGCAGCTGTCAAGTTCTCCCCTTTTCCTCACCATGGCTTAGTTGTCCTTCTGGCTCCAAAACAATGGCCTGTATGTATGAGGGGAAAGAGGATAACCTTACTGCACAATCCACAGTCCATTGAGAAACAGGAACTATAGTCTCAGCCACTCAAGTAGGAGATCCCAATAGTTCTAATGAAAGTGGTTGCATTCAAATGCTGGTCCAGACCCAGAACCACTGAGTTTATTAAGAATGAGTTTATTAAGAATGCAAAATTAATGTTTCAAGGGACTAGCATTACAATGCTTGTAAACAGAACCACAATCCAAACAATTTGTTCACAGAACTTTGAATTGTTTGGAAAACTATTTTCTTTCATTGACTGATTTGTATTGATCTCCAATGCCCCTTTAGTACTTTCCAGTGTCCATCAGTTACTCTGACCTGCATTGGCCACCAGTTTTTCCAAAGGCTACTTGTGTTCTAGTCAACCCTCCCAGCTGCATGCAGATGTTGCATGAAACTATCTCCCAGATGTTCCAGTCTCCTAAGGATCTCTTGTACCTTTAGTATTGTGAGCATAAAACAATGAACTCTAATTCTCAGTTGTGTTATCTGACCCAATTGTTTTCTGTATCCTTCTATTCTCTCTGTACAGTTTTCTATACAGTAGTTTATTGCTCAATCATTTATTGAAAAATAAAAAGATGGCTATATGTGAGTATTAAGAATTTTGCATTGTTAATGAAGAAAAACTGTGTTGAATTGTGTGTTAATTTACAATGCTCTTGTTTTGTAATATTTCTTCAAAATGTGAATATTCTTGTGAAAACTGGCCTACTGGAAACAAATCCTTTATATTATTATCTCAGAATATTTGTAAATAAATTTCCCAAAGATAGGCAACAGATTATTATTTTTCTCAAAACCTCTGAGTAACTCAATTTTCAAAGAAATACTTTTTATTTTGAAACAAACTTCTTTTTGAACAAATTAAGCATTTTCTAAGGACCATTAATTGCATGAATTAATTTCTAAGGACCATTAATTGCATGTATTTAATTAATTCTCATTCCAACTGAACCTCAAGGTGCTTTGGTTTAAATATCATTACACTAATGATGGATCCAATCTGGGTTGGTCACCAGGACCAGAGGTTCCGTCTTCGGGTTTTCGGACTTGTGCTTGAGCCCAACTTCAGGGAACTTCTCTCCAACAGAAGGTGTGCTGTGTGTGATATTTATATGGTGTCTGTTGTATGTGGCTTTTTAGATGTTGATTGGGGTGTTTTAGCAAGCCATCAACATATCCAATCAACACCTGAAAAGCCACATACAATAAACACAACACAGAGGAACGTAGCTTCTTTCTCTCTCTGAATTCACTGCTCTCTACTATTACTGTTTTTGCTCTGTTTTGCTGTACTGTTGGTTTACTACTGTTGTAAACCTGTACAACTGTGTATTGACCTCTGGACCGGTAAGAAGACTTTGTATTTTGGATTGCTACTTGGACTGTTGCTATTGTGTATGACCTGGACTGTTTATTTTTGACCGTGCATTTTTGTTCTTACACCACCTCAAAGTAAAATACTTTTTGCTTTTACAACTCAGTGTACTCTTGTGGTTACTGTGTGACTCTTACTGCTCTCCTTGTCTGTGCAACTCCTTGGTATCACAAGGAGACCTCTGCACAACAAATCCTTAATACTCTCTTGAAAGAAATTCCCTGAAAATGGGCTCCAACATGAGTCCGTAAACTCAGAAGACTTAAACCTCTGGTCCCAGTGACCGACTCAGACTGCATCCTGGGACACGTATGTATTCTCCTTCATTCGTGACTAATAGAATTTAATCAGCTGTAGTTATAATAAATTCACTATCAAAGTTTAAAGTATGATGATGTAGTAAATCTTTGATTTAATACACTTTCAGACTTAAGATACAATGATAAAAATCTGGACATCCATAAAATCCCATTCATCATTCCAAACATGCATAAAATCTCACTCCAATTTTACATTTTTTAAAAAATGCATAAAATATGCATAGATAAAATTCTATTCAGAATCAGCAGACATCCTGCTTTTATAGACACCTTTCTCCTAATGAGACCATTAAATTGAAGGTTTACTGCATTGGGAACTTACAAAAGGACCTAATAAATTAGATTCTTCCATATGAAAAAGTTGAGGCAGAAATATTATGCACACAATGTGTATGAAAGTAAACAAACATTTATTCATCTCTACTTTGGCAATAATTTAATTAATTTTAAATTATTTGAGGGGTACGACTCTCACTGTTTAGAATGGTCATTGTATCAAAAAGAGTTAAGATAAAATATGAAGTACATAAAGCATCTGCTTTTAAATATACCTAGATAGTGTACCCTCAACCCAAATGGTTTTGTAGTTCATACATACTTTAGAGCTAGTTATATTGAAAGTTCTTTACCATGTTTATCCTGAAAAAATTGGCTTCTTACACTGTTATTGTTACGTTACAGTTAGCATTAATTTGATCTCAAAGATTAGCTTCTAAAGCTTTGGTACCAGAAAATGAAAATTAGTTTTATAATAACTTGAAATATCAATTCTCCACACCAGAAGCTAAAGGTATTTAAAACTATTATACCTTTCATTACATTTGCATGTAAAATAGTTATTTTTAAAAAGAAATACACTGTATTTATGTGTGTTCAGCCTTGGTTTCAGTAAGTGCTTTGCACAGTAAATGCAAATTTAAAACAGTAGATAAAAAATGAACCAGTATCAGTAATTTCAACTTTAACAGCAACAGCAGACAGAGCTAACATATGTGTTCAATATAATGCATGACATGTCATTTCAATTTTGGCCCACATTTATTTATTGCCATACTTAAATATCCTGTACTAGCTATTAAGAACATTTTAAAATGAATAAATGATCTTAATAGGACTTTTTATTTAGTATCGAGGAGATCTCGCTTCTGAATACATAATACAATTTCAAAAAGACATTGTTGAAAGTTAAACAGGTTTTTGTAGCCAACATACATCATTTTCTTGTTGTATGGATGAACTTTTCATTTAACAAAGAGGATTGTTTTCTTCATTAGAACAACATGAACACAAGACAAAAAAACCCTTTTTTGGTGTTGGTAGTTTTAGGAAAACATCATGGCCTTGCTATCCATCTCTCATCATCATCTTGCATAGCGCTTAATGTAATCTTCAACTTTAGTTCGGAAGTCCTCCTGTATGGAGTTGGAAAATAAATATGTTTACAGAACCAACAGCCCTGTACTAATGTGTCTCCATTAAAATTCCAATACATAGTTTGCATTCTAGACAGAGTAGATTTACTCCCTATATTCCCTGAGGAGAAAAGATGTTGAATCTGTAGGAGATAAAAATAGCTGTGGCTCTTGCTCCCATCAGAAAAAGGAGTGGCCTTTGAAATTAGCTGCTACTGTACTAGATGTTTGCCAAGAGAACGTAACCTTTTTTTAATCAGTTAAGATTTAAGATTTAAGATTTAAGATTTATTGAGATTTTTATACCGCCCTTCTCCCAAAGGGACTCAGGGCGGTTCACAGGGCATAAATATAAACAACAGTACAAACATTAAAAGATAATTAAATTAATGCCCAAGTTAAAACCAGAATAATAAAACAAACCTATAAAAAACCCAAGTACCCCCATCAGGCCAGACCCGCTAGTTCAAATAAATGGGTCTTCAACCCGCGACGGAAGGATCGGAGGTCTGATGCCATCCGGAGCTCAACCGGCAGTTGGTTCCATAACGCCGGAGCACCCACAGAGAAGGCCCTCCCCCTGGGGGCCACCAGTCGACATTCCTTGACAGGAGGCACCCTGAGGAGGCCCTCTCTGTGGGCGCGCACAGGGCGGAGGGGAGTCGACGCCGGCAGCAGGTGGTCCTCGAGGTATCGCGGACCCATGCCATGTAGGGACTTAAAGATCATAACCAAAACCTTGAACCTTACCCGGAAGACAACTGGTAACCAATGCAGCTCACGGAGCAAAGGTGTAACATGGGAGTACCGGGAAACTCCCAAGACAACTCTCGCGGCCGCATTCTGTACCAGTTGGAGCCTCCGAGTAGTCTTCAAGGGAAGTCCCATGTAGAGAGCGTTACAGTAGTCTAGGCGAGAGGTCACGAGCGCATGAGTGACCATACACAAGGCCTCCCGGTCCAGATAGGGCCGCAACTGGCGCACCAGGCGAACCTGGGCAAAAGCCCCCCTAGTCACGGCCACTATGTGATCCTCCAAAGTGAGTCGTGAATCTAGGAGGACTCCCAAGTTGCGAGCCCTATCCACAGGGGGTAAAAGCTCACCCCCCCATAGAAAGAGGTGGAACATCCCAGGTGTCTCGGGAAGCCGGAATGTACAGCCACTCAGTCTTGTCAGGGTTGAGTTGAAGTCTGTTCCTCCCCATCCAGACCCGAACCGCCTCCAGGCAACGGGACATCACAGCGAGGGCATCACTGGGGTGGTTTGGGGTCGAAAAAAAGTTGGGTATCATCAGCATATTGATGATACCCAACTCCAAAACCACGAATGATCTCACCCAGCGGTTTCATATAGATGTTGAACAGGAGAGGCGAGAGGACCGACCCCTGAGGAACTCCACAAGCGAGAGTCCTAGGGGTCGACCTCTGCCCCCCTGCCAACACCGACTGCGAGCGTCCCAGGAGATAGGAGGAGAACCACTGAAAAACCGTGCCTCCCACTCCCAATCCCCTGAGACGCTGCAGCAGGATACCATGGTCGATGGTATCGAAAGCCGCCGAGAGGTCTAATAGGACTAGGACAGAGGAATACCCCCTATCCCGAGCCCTCCAGAGATCATTCACCAGAGCGACCAATGCCGTCTCCGTGATGTGCCCGGGCCTGAAACCCGATTGGTAAGGGTCCAGATAATCCGCTTCATCCAGGACCAGAGGGAGCTGATGCGCCACCACACTCTCAACAACCTTCGCAAGAAAGCGAAGGTTGGAGACTGGACGAAAGTTGTTCAATACAGCTGGGTCCAAGGCAGGCTTCTTGAGGAGAGGTCTCACCACCGCCTCCTTCAAGATGGTGGGGAAACAACCCTCACTCAAAGAAGCAGATATAACCGCCTGGAGCCAGCCTCGTGTCCTCTCCCTAGCTGCATAAACCAGCCAAGAAGGGCATGGGTCCAATAAACATGTGGTGGAACTCAGCTTCCCCATAATCCTGTCCACTTCATCAGGGGTCACAGAATCAAACTCCTCCCAGATAACATTGACAAGACCGCCCGTGTCCTGATCGTCAGACTCTGCCCAGCTGGAGTCCAAACCGGTCCGAATCCGAGCGATTTTATCCGACAGATGTTGACCAAACTCCTCGGCACGACCCTGCAAGGGATCCTCCCTCACCTCCTGATTAAGAAGGGAGCGAGTCACCCTAAACAAGGTGGCCGGGCGATTATCTGCGGACGCGATGAGGGTGGAGAAGTAATTACACCTCGCCTCCCTCATCGCAGCGAGATAAGACCTAATGTAGGTTCTTAACCGCAATCGGTCGGGTTCAGATCGGCTGGACCTCCAGCAGCTCTCTAGGCCCCGTTTCCGACGCTTCATCTCCCGGAGCTCCGCGGAGAACCATGGAGCTCGCTGGGATCTGCGCCGGGTCAGGGGCCGCAAGGGTACAACCCGGTCGAGTGCCTCAGTGGCTGCCCTTAATCAGTTAAGATTAACCATTAAGGTATCTTAATGGTTTATTGATAGCACTTTTGTCTCTACCCCAGCCTCTATCGAGACAGTTGGAAGTTTTTTTCTATTAATTTGGTCCTTTCTCTCTTCTCCTTATAAAAATTGTGCCATAGAATTTATGAGGCCTCAGTGATGATGCTGGAGAAGAATCTGCCCAGTTAATACAGACTGCTTGAATCTGCTATTGAACATCATTCTCTAAGTCTAAGGGACTAAACATGCTACAAGAAAGGCACTTTTTCTAGTTCCCATATGGTGGCATCGTTTAAGAGAGGGGACTAAGAGCATGCCCGCCCTATCTGATCTGGTAATATGAGTAGATGTCCTTCGGGAGAGATAGTCCCACAGATAATTTGACTTTGTAAGTAACGTAAGGAGGCAAAAAAGGCCTAAAACTCCCTCCTTTTAAGGCCAGAACCTTTTTGTGCTGCTGAAACTCAAACAGTTAATTCAAAAACAGTCTTCAGGCTCTTGAACTTGGTATGTGCATTCAAAGGAAGAGAAGACAAGTAAAAAGAAAGCCAAGGTAGTTGTGACTCACTAATATAATAAATCTAAGCAAAAGATTCCATCTGAACCAATCTCTTTGTGAAATGTGCAAAGCAGAAACCAGTCAGTCTGATTCTGACACACTCTAGAAGGACTGATAAGAGATAATTTAGTTTGAACTATGAAATCAATAAAATAAGAGTTTAATGTGAATTGGTTATGCAGAACTATTTTCAGACTAACATTACCTCATTTTTTGCTTGGATAGCTTTCTTAAGTTTGTTCCTTAAGTCTATGGAAAGGGCATTGTGGTTTATGTGCACTTCAGCAAATTCAATAAATATTTGGTGATGTCCTGATAAATAACTTGATAAGGTAATGTCTGGAGGACGTGAAAATTGAGTAGATACTGAATAAAAAGGTAAAGGTTCCCCCGCACATGCGTGCTAGTCATTTCCGACTCTAGGGGCCGGTGCTCATCTCCGTTTCAAAGCCGAAGAGCCAGCGCTTGTCCAAGGACGTCTCCGTGGTCATATGGCCGGCATGACTAGACGCCAAAGGCGCACGGAACACTGTTACCTTCCCACCGGAGTGGTCCCTATTTTTCTACTTGCATTTTTTTTACGTGCTTTCGAACTGCTAGGTTGGCAGAAGCTGGAACGAGTAACAGGCACTCACTCTGTTACACGGCACTCGGGATTTGACCCTCCAAACTGCCGCCCTTCTGGTCAACAAGCTCAGCGTCCTAACACACTGAGCCACCGCGTCCCTGTAGATACTGAATATAGTGTAGCCAGGGCTTTTTTCCTCATAGAACGCTCAGAACGGAGTTCCGGCACCTTTTTTGGATGGAACCTTGTAGGGTAAGCAAGGCGGGTTGTATTTATTATTTATTTTTTATTTTAATTCCATTTATATCCCGCCCTTCTCCGAAGACTCAGGGCGGCTTACAAACTTAACAGTAGCCTTCATTCTATGTATATGCCTGCTTATTAGGGCTTTCACACACACCCCCAAGCGGCATTATTACAAAGTCAGCTTAATTGCCCCCAACAATCTGGGTCCTCATTTTACCTACCTCGAAAGGATGGAAGGCTGAGTCAACCTTGAGCCTGGTGGGATGCGAACCTGCACTAATTGCAGGCAGCTGGTGTTTCTTAAGGAGGCATTAGCCCACTGCTCCACCAAGGCAGACATGTGTGAGTTCCAGCACCTTTTTCTTTTACAAAAAAAGCACTGAGTGTAGCTATTTCTCAATCATACTCAAGAGTGCCCACTGATGGCTTCTCATCAAACTGGAGACAGATACCAAGAAGGATGCCACATATCAGTCCTGTGTAGTCTTCAATATCTTTAATAAGGACTTGGATAAAGTGGTTGATGTTTTAAATAGGTGGAGTGACATTTTATGCTTTTGCAATAAGAAGGCAAAAGTATACCCACAGTCTTGTCTGTTGGCTTGATATTCTTGGTATACAACAACCTGTCAGGTTGCTATATATTCTTTATATCTAATGTTAAATCCATTTTAGATCCACAATACCTTGAAAATATTAATTTAAATATTTTCTTTTTGGAAACTACCAAATGATTTTTTTTAAAAATGAGCAGAATTGTAATTTTCAATACATTGCTACTCACTTTGTCACGTAAATGATGTTCTGCAGCTTCAATATTTAAAGGATCATCAAAATTCAAGAGATCCTAAAAAACACAAAATAGGTTTGTTTTGTTTTTAAAAAGGCTTGTTGTAAGTTATGATTGTTTGGGTCTCTATTTCTTGAATGCCAGCTTTGAACAAGCCCAATTTCAAACTGAAGTGGTATCAAAGTATCATTTGGAAAATACATTTTGTTGGACCGTCAAAATTAGCTGATGGGTCTAAATATTTTATGTATGAATAAAGTATACTGACACTAAATTCATATTTAATGCCTGAATATATTCAAGGGCTATAGAAGGCCCTTAGTAATTTGGGGTTGCTTTATAAATTGTCAGTGTAGAAAAATGGGAAGATGGAGTGCATCTTTGGGGAAAGATGTTATGAATGAATAGATAAATAAGGGTTTGGTTTAACAATCTACAATCACAATCTACAATCAAGTTATCAGACCAGAGTTTTTATTTCTCCGTGACTGCTAGTGTGCAATTTGAGCTGAATATAGGTAGTCCTTGACTTACCTCACAATTGAGCCCAACATTTCCATTGCTAAGCAAGACAGTTATTAAGTGAGTCATGACCCATTTTACAATCTTTTTGCCACGGTTGTTAAGTGAATTACTACAGTTAAGTGAATCATGAGGTTGTTAAGGGAATCTGTCTTCTCCCATTGACTTTGTTGTCAGAAGCTCCCTAGAAAGACTGCAAAAGATAATACATGCAAGTTGCCAAGCACCAGAAGTTTGATTACATGACTGGGGGAATGCTGCAATGGTTGTAAGTGTGACTAAGTCACTTTTTTCAGGGCCATTGTAAATATAAACAATGATTAAATGAATGGCTGCTAAGTCGAGGACAACCTGTAATAATTATTCACCTTCATTTGCCTAGTAGTGTAAACAAAAAGGGCAAAACTTGTACCTCTACAGTTCTTTGTTAGCTAATAAGGCTGAGTTGTGAGTAAATGGAAGCAGGGCAACTGAATCAATTTTACCCTCAAAAGCTCTACAGTTAACTGGATAAATAGAAAAATAATCGAGAAATCTGACAAATACAATTCAAATGATTGAGATTTAAAAGTGATTTTAGTTTGGGAGTTTGCAATGTGATACTTGTGAAACATATGCTTGCTAACCTCCTGACATACCTTCCCTTGTAACCTGGCAGGCCCTGGCCTTCCCATCACAGGGAATCTCAAGGCTGTTCTATCCCTTCCAATAATGGAAGTAACTCCATTCTTAGTAACTTTGGGTCTTAATTGCTGCATTTTTAAAATTGTTAGTTTATGATTTCTATTATATGGTGCTCAAAGTCACAAAGAAAATGTTCAAAACAGCTGTGCTGTTGCAAAATTAGTCATTATGGAGGTTGTGTGCATGTGTGACTGGGCAGATATAATGATGTGTATATGTATGTGTGTATGAGGATGTGTACATGGGCACATGAAGAGGTCTGTGCCTACTTGGGATGGTTACATTTGTAAGCCATGTATTCATTTACACATGTATATTATCAGATAGCCCCCCCTCCCCCCAGGGCCTAACATGGCAATCAACCTTGGACAGTTGTAGACGGAGACAGGCTTCAGTACCTGCACTGGTAAAGTCTCCAATGGATTACACTGGAGATATCCAACAGGACACTTTCTCAAAGGTGGACAATTTAAGACAGTCATTTGCTTACACAAAAAACATATTGAATTGAAACCAATTTTAGCTAAAGCCAAAAGATGCCAAAATGTCAAAAATCCTGAACATTCTTGGAACAAAAAAGCAATTATGAAGGATAAAAATAGTTGGTCAATTCATGTCACTAAGGAGAAAATATGGCTTTGGCAGAAACAGATTAACTGTCCAAGGTTTAGATGAGTTTCTCAGATTTTTGCACTACTTCATGCTGGAAATCATACAGAGTGTTAATATACTGACATGTATAGTATTTCTGTAAGTATTTATTTTATTTATTCCACGAAATAAACAAATACCTTAGAATGTCGCAATTACTTTGAAACCAGGTTTACTTGACCAGAAATGACATTATTTCTTTTAAGTTTATTTTGGAAATATAATTTTGCTGCCAAAATAAAGCATAAACTTTCTATATTGAATTTCCAATAATGTGGTCTCTTTTTTCCTCAGTTGTTTTCCTGATAGCAATGCATCCTGATGAGGGAATGTGGTATTCCCTGTAAGAACATTAAGACCCAAAGGCAGCATTTTATTCCATGTCTTATATTTTTGGGCTGTTATATGGCAGAAAGCACAAATACACAAGTAGAATAAAGTGATCTAAGTTAGCAAACTGTGCAGGATTTTATAGATCTCAGTAGATTGTTATTTTCATTATAGGATTCTTCTGCATTTTATTGTACAATATTATTTATTTCAGATGCAGAAGGGCAACATAGAATATATTTGATCTGAAATAAAATACACACCTTGACTACATAATTTGACTTTTAGGTGTTCTGACATGCCAAAATAAAGGAATGATACATTTGTCTGGAAAAACAGATAAATTGTAGTAAAGCAACTGTTACTTAGTGAAGAAACTACATGTAGCACTCAGGTGTGATGGAATGTACACCTGCGGGAGCAGTGAGGTAGACCTTTAGCAGTACCCTAGAACCCCTCAGGATATATCTAGTAGGTAAGAAAATTATAGATTTAATTAAGGCCCAAGCCCAGAAATGAGACAGCGAAATCCAATTAGGTAAATTCTTTATTTGCTTACACCTGATGGACAAAACCTTGCCAAACTATTCTAACCTATTAGATACATCCTGAAAGATTCTACAGTGTGGCTGTTTTGAGCCCCATCTCCCTCTCCCATCCATCTCAGGACTATGTAATCTCATAATCTTGGCTGCTTTCTGGGAAAGCTCTGTGTTGCCAAAAGTCTTCCCCAGGTGCACATTCCATCATATCAGGTTATGACAGCAATTGAGACTGGAATTGCTGTCGCTAAATGATGTCACAGTGGTCATGGTGTGATTGAAGTGACTGCATCACTTGGTAAAGTTGGTCCTGGTTATCATTAAATCTCAAACCGGTCAGTCCTAGAGGAGATCAATCCTGACTGCTCTTTAGAAGGCCAGATCCTGAAATTGAAACTCAAATACTTTGGCCACCTGATGAGAAGGAAGGACTCACTGGAGAAGAGCCTAATGCTGGGAAAGATTGAGGGCAATAGAAGAAGGGGACGACAGAGAATGAGGTGGCTGGATGGAGTCACTGAAGCAGTAGGCGTGAGCTTAAATGGACTCCAGAAGATGGTAGAGGACAGGAAGGCCTGGAGGAACGTTGTCCATAGGGTCGCGATGGGTCGGACACGACTTCGCAGCTAACAACAACAATCATTAAATGAGGACCACACGGGTCATTAATTGACGTGGACTTGATGTGACTGAGACTTAATGCCTTCCCCATTGACTTTTCTGTGAGAGCAGGGAATGTCAGAAATCTCAGTCATTTGACTGCAGCTCACTGCAATCATGTGACCATAGGGACACCGATGTCCAGAAGTCCAAGGATCAGTCATAACTGCCACCTGTTCAGAACCATTTTAAGTTTGAATGATTGATGAACAAGTGCTTGTAATCTGAGGACTACCTATATAATAATAAAAGTCTAGAGTATACCTTTGCTAAAAATCAGTATCTTATGCAGGAACCAAGAAACATAACACATACAAAATAACCAACTTTGATTGCAATTAATAATGCAAACTGAGGTAAGAAAGAAATCTTCTAAAGCCAAACGGCTCAATGCTTGAAATATATGTGCAATACATATAGATCCTGACATTTTTATCAACTAAAACACAACACATATTTTCTAAGATATCCAAAAATATGTGTGCACAGGTTTCTTTTAGATAATTTTGAATTGGTTATTATGAAAATATAAATTAGCCTCTTGACTGATTAAGTTTAAGGTCTAATTGTTGTTTGTTACAGTCTTGCAGACCCTTATAATAAATACTTATAGAAGGATTTACTTGAGTTTCAGGAAGCAAACATCAGTAGAAACAAATTCTATGCATGTTATTAGTTTACCTATACCACGGGTCAGCAACCCGCGGCTCCGGAGCCGCATGCAGCCTTTAAGCCGTCTCCTGCGGCTCCCAGTCCCCCTCCGCTGTTCTGGAAAAAAAGTAGGAGTAAAAAGGTCCCATTGAGAGAATGGGTCGGCGGAGGTTTGGAGGCCCCGGGGGGAGGGGCAGGGAGCTCAGGTGGCTCCGGCAGTGCCTGGGTTGAAGGTGGCGCTGTGACCCAGCACCCATTGCCAGGGAGACTTGCCGCCGCTGCTGCGCAGGTGCCTCCTGGCTCAGGGGAGCCGCACTGCAGGAAACACTTGCGAGGCTTCCTTCAGCCGGGGAAGGGCCCGTTGCCTCCGAGGGGGCCCGGGCGGGATCCTCTGAAAGAACGTTTCCTTCCTCGTCTTTGCGTGGCCCTCTGCAGTCGTCTCGGCCTGCGAATCCCCCCCTGGTATGCTGGCGGCAACAGACGGCAACAGGTGCGCGCAGCTCAGGATGCAGCGTGGGCGTCGGGGCTGCCGAGGATCGGCACAGTGCAAGCGATCCAGGGCAGGAGCTGATCCCGAAGCTTCACAAAAGGCGGAAACAAAAAAGTCCCAGAGAGAGAGAGAGAGCGCGCAGGGCGGGGGGGAGAGCAGTTTTTTCTGAGGGAGGAAAAGCCAGGACGGCAGAGCTGTCCATACTAGAGGTGGACGGGGGCAGGGCTGGTGCACATTTTGCCTTGTTCTGTGCATGCGCGTGCGTGCACACATGCACGCGCACATTTTGCAGCTCCCACTTTTTTGTGTGTGACGGAACTGGTTCCGAGTGGCTCTTTTGCTGTTCCAGGTTGCTGACCCCTGACCTATACAGTCCATAGACAATAATTTCATCAGTATGTATATGGAAAGGATCAAAGCCTGCAAGTCAAGCAATAACTACCCAATAGTAACTAATGTTGCATGGTTGGGAAGGTTAAGAGGGGTACTAAGATAGGGAATTCTAACTATAGCTAAGTTAAATTTGGATGTAACACAGGAGTAATTCAAAATGAACACAGAAGCAAAAGTGATTACAAAGGGGGAAGTGGGGAATAGCAGAGCATCCATGGGACCAGGTTAAAATTCACTTTCTGCTTCTCCTGGACAATGTTTTCTTATTTGTAATTTTCACCTTTCCGCCATATGTGGAAAAATGTTTTGTGTAGCTTTTCCTCCTCCAAGTATACATTTGTGAGTCACAATACACAAGTTGAGTAGATTGCAAATATAACATAATAGCAATAATATATATTTACATAATTCTTAAAGCATAGAAAGTAGAATAGTATGTCACTTACATGCTTAAAAGTTGTGTCTTTAAGTCCTTTCTGACTCTTGGCAATAGTCCCTGTAGTTTTCTTGGCAATATTTTTCCGAAGTGGCTTGCCATTCAGTAGTAATGGAGAGAGAATGACTGGCCCAAAGTCACCCAGGTGGCTATGTCTGGATTAGAATTCGCAGCCTCCCGATTTGTATCTTGGTGCCTTAACCCACTACACCAAAATGGACCCATACATACATGCTTGTGAACTGTAGAGTGGTGCTGAAAGTTTATGAACTCTTTTGAATTTCAGTATTTCTGCATAAATTATGCTTATTCATTTATTTACTTGAGGAAAATGAGCCAAAACATTTTTGTGGTGACAAAACTCTTAAGCACCTGCTGAAAATTTCAATCAATATTTTGTTACCATTTTTCTTTTCTATTTGTAATCTGATACTGTAATGAAAGTATCATATAAAGAGCAGTTAGTTCTCACTTTCATTTTTCCCTATTATTTCCTTCTCTGGGTGTATTCTGAATTTCTTAAATTTTAATAATTGTTAATTTAAAAACTGGATTTAAATAAAGTTAATAAATTTGTGCAATCTAAAATTCAACTGAGGGTGGGCAGAAATGAAGCCTTTGTGGAGGGAGGAGAAAACCTAAACTTTTTTGAAGTAGGAGGGAGTGAATTAAATCTTTTTTGAAGGGAGGTGCTCCTTTGTGTGCAGGAGGTTCTGAGGTCAGAGCAGCTTGGCTGCAACTGCAAGGCTGAGATAGGACTCTGCATGCTATCCTGGGCAGAAGCCTGCTGCATCATCTTAACTGCAGCAGTGAGGGTTTCTTGATCTTGCTGCATTGAATTGAGTGGGAGCTTCTATTAGTCCTGCTCAGTCCACTCTAGGGCAGTGCCAAGCTTCTGCACATCTGGATAACAGAACTCAGGCCAACAAGACCACAAACAGCTGCAGACCTAATAGAAAGGTAATGTACAGGTAGTCCTCAACATACAATTCTAATAAGGTAAAGGTAAAGGTTCCCCAGCACATGCATTCTAGTCGTTTCCGACTCTAGGGGCCGGTGCTCATCTCCGTTTCAAAGCCGAAGAGCCAGCGCTTGTCCAAGGACGTCTCCGTGGTCATGTGGCCGGCATGACTGGACGCCAAAGGTGCACAGAATGCTGTTACCTTCCCACCAATAATAGAGCCCACCAATTATGGTTATATGGTTATATGTTGTGATGGTCATAAAATGATGGCCCACTCAATTTTACATTTTTTTGCAGTGGTTGTTAACTGAATCATCAAAGTTGTTAAACAAATCCAGGGTCATTAAGTGAAGCAATGGTTCATGGTGGGCACCATTTTGCTGAAAATGTGACTGGGATGCTATAAATGTGGCCATGGTTGCCGAGTGTCTGAAGTTGTGTCTGAAAGGGACCCAACCATTTGATCTTCAAATCCATGTCCCCTCTTTGGGTCTGTTATAACTTTGACCAGTTGTTAGTCAAGGACTACTTGTATTAGATTTAATGGGTTGTGGCTTTTATGTGGGTTATATATTGTATTTCAGGCTTGTGGGTTTTCTTGCAGCCATATATAAAGACAATGACATGTGTATTATACAAGCATAATGCTATTAAATTTCAGATTTTATAATACAAACACTGCATGGAGTTCTTAAGACCACAACTGAGGCCAAAATTTCCATTGCCACGGAAAACAGTTGCCTCACTTTGCAATCTTTCTTGCCACAATTGTTAAATGAATCACTACACTTGTTACGTTACTATTATGGTTGTTAAATAACACTGGCTTCCACACTGACTTTACTTGTCAGGTTGCAAAATGTGATCACATGATGCAGGACACTGCAACTCTTGTGTGTATTCCAAAGGGTGGGTGGAAGGAAAAGCCCCTTTGGGCTTCAAAAGGGCAGCTTTGCACCATCTGCATCAGACGGGGCTGAATCAGGCTTGTGTTGCAGCCGGATTTAGCCGGAGGATAAAACATACAAAGAACAGTTGCTGGAATTGGGTATGTCTAGTCAAGGGGTAGGCAACCTTGGTTCTTTTATGGATCATGGAGTTCAACTCCCAGAATTCCTGAGCCAGCCAGGAATTCTGGGAGTTGAAGTCCACATAGCCATGTTCCAATATCTCAGAAGAGGGAGTCAAGCTATTCTCCAAAGCACCACCAGGCTGGACAAGAAGCAACAGATGGAAACTAACCAAAGAGAGAAGCAACCTGGAACTAAGGAGAAACTTCCTGACAGTGAGGACAATTAACCAGTGGAACAACCTGCCTCCAGAAGTGGTGAATGCTCCAGCACTGGAAGTTTTTAAGAAGCGACTGGACAGTCATTTATCTGAAATGGTATAGGGCAGGGGTGTCAAACTCAATTTCATTGAGGGCCGCATCAGCATTGCAGTTGCCCTCAGAGGGCCGGGTGGGTATGGCCAGGGTGGGCGTGGCCTACTGGGTAGGCGTGGCTAGAGTGCGTATGGCCTACTGGGTGGGCGTGGCCAGCTCTACATCGTTCGCATCAAGGGTGCCTGGGCAGGAGTGGGACAGATCTGAGGGTCTCTGGCAGAAGGAGGGTCTCTGGGCCAGGGCCAAGGCAGCGGGGGCCATTCCCTCACTGTTTCCAGGATGGCTTCGGGGGCCACACGAAACCACTTTGTGGGCCGCATCCGGCCCCCGGGCCTTGTGTTTGACATGTCTGGTATAGGGTTTCCGGCACATAAGACGACTTTTTAACCCATGAAAATTTTCTCAAAAGTCAGGGGTCGTCTTATACGCCCAGTCGTCTTATACGCCAAAAAATACGGTACTATAAAATTCACTGTTGCTTTTATACTGCCATCCATCTGCATGATACCTTTATTAATTTGTTGCTTTGTCATCTCAAAACAGCAGCAATTTGCCTCCTGTCATCCAACAGACTGGAGAAAAGGAGAAGGTGCCCTGAGAATGAATCAATAGAATACATTTTAATGTTCCATTCCCTTCTTTGCCTCTATGCATTGTTGCTTCAAATCTTGTGATTGGAAGGCTAATAACAGAGTTAGGGAGGGAAGGTTTTTTTTAAAAAGTGCAGGACTCGTCAAGGCTTTGGCTTACAACCATTCAGTGACCGTTTAAAAGTTACAAAAGCACCAAAAAAGTGACTTATGACCATTTTCACACTTTGCATATTTACTATCTCTGTAGCATCCCCATGGTCACATGAGCAAAATATGGATGCTTGGCAACTGATTCACTGGCAACCTATTAGCAAAACTCACTTAACAACTGTCTCACTTAGCAACAGACATTTTGGACTCTATTGTGGAAATAAATTGAGGATTACCTGTACAGTCCATTTCATTAACTCAGTATTTTCAATAGGCTTAAAAATGGCATAACAGATAATTTTATACAGAAGACTTTTTTAAAAACTATGTTAGGTTGGTAAGATCAAGATCACAAAGGTCAATTTCTATAACATCACCAATGAAGGATTATTCAATCCAATATGGAAATTAAGAAGTACATACTGGAACCACAATCACCCCTCCACTGCACACATAGTATTTCTAAGCATAAGAAAATAATGCTAAATGACAAAACATTTTTTTTATATTTTCGTCAGCAGTAACAGTCAGTAACTATTTGCATGGGTATCAACTGCTTCCTGCTCAAAGTGACCTAATGAGCAGCCAAACCACATTTATGCCTTTAGCAATATGAAGCAAAAGTTGGCTTCTGGAAGTCTATTGCACTTATTCCTAGAGTAAGTGTAAGGGATGATCAGTTTACTAATATGCGATTACTGAGCATACTTGCAGAAGGGGTCCTTATAGGTCACTAAAATCAAAGTGCTTAACAGCAAAGAAGCAGAGCAGCAAAAAACAAAGTAAAACCAAGTGAACCCAAAACGCTAACTGAAACACTGGAAAGAAAAGTAATAATCTAAAATAAAATTTAAAGGGAATTTTAAGGTTATTGAAATTACACAGATCTGTGTAATTAAACAATCTGGGAGAAATAAGTAGGAGTTGCCTTTAGATGGTATGCTATAAGAAGAGGTCAGACAGAGCTCTTACCAAAGCTAAAGGTTTGAAATGCTCCATGAAGGATTCAACTGGGGACTGAACCATTATCATGAGTCAGACTGGTGAAGAGTAAGCTACCTGGGAGGAAAGAGTAAGCTACCTGGGAGGAAAGCTAATAAAGCTCTGAGGGTCTTGTTGTTATTGCTGTATGTTGGATAACTGGTCAGAGCTCAGCTTTCAATTAGATATCGGAGTGTTTTGCTTTGTATTTGTGCCAACATATAAGTCTATACTTACTGGTGTGTGTGTGTGTGTGTGTGTGTGTGTAAATCAGATTAAATCACGCCTTCATTTTTATTAGTTAAGTGGTTTAGGAGGGAGCAAAAATGAGGCTAATGAAATTATCAGGGTTTTTTTTACTAGAGCCCACTTTATCAGATAAATCTAATAAAGGAGACTCTAGTTCAAAGATATTTATGCCATGATAAATGTGCTAGTTTTCAAAAGTTACAAGAAACTTGTAGATTTTGAATCAATAGACTAATACAGGTTTGGAAATTGTGAGGACTAATCTGTTCTGTTAAGGCTGGTTTATTATATTAGCAGATTAATCAAAATGCACACGCATTCAGTGAGGTTGTTACTTACAGTAAATAAAGAGTTTAATCCCCAAACAACATCCTGAAAAGGGAAAAAAAGGATTCAACCAAAATTAAATTTCTCAAATGCATTATATATAAAAACAGATAGATAAATAGACAGATAGGCAGACAATTAGAAAAACCACAAAGATACTGGAAACATCCTTATGAATTTTGGAATTTTTAAAGAATCTGATTTGCAAATTATTAAAAACGAATGCAAATCTTTGAAATTATGCAACCATTTAAATTTAAATCCTCTGGTTCCTGATTTTTATCTCCTTGATATCAGGTATGTTCATCAGGTATGTTCAGCAGACATGTCCAACCAGCAAAATGCACATGGCCCTGGACCCACAAGATCATAAGCTTTTAATCTTAATGCGTGCAGTTGTATACATATTATATATATTATTCCTCTTCAGTCAATGAAATGCAGGCAAGCCAAAAGGTTGGTCATGCCTGACATATTCTCAGACTTTCCAAGCTAAATGATACCCAAGTTATGAGAATAAAATATGCTGGTTAACTGGCTGTCTGATTAATTATATCACTCTAGTGGTTAAAAATGGTTTAAAGAAATGATTTTTGGCAATTTCCTCTTGTCAATTCTTTATTACCATTTCTTGATTTACTCTAGTGAGTTGAAGGGACTGTGATACTGTGTGATACTGTTCATAAGCACTACAGAGGAGAACTGCTAACAAACAATTTCTTCCCTACCTCCACAGATAGAAATCTTCCAAGGATCAAAGAGTATTCTGTTAATGGAATTACACCAACTGGATTCAGCCCAGGGTCAATTAGCCAAAAAATATAATTTATTTTATGCTATTTATAGCTTCTTGGTTTTGTTCCTACAAAGTAGCAAACAATGGAAATATACAGCAAATATAAACATGCTGTATCATTCACCATCTAAAATCTTATTTGACTCTATTTGCTTTAATAATTATATTACTACATACAAAAATCGATTTTAAATGTATTTCTTTCTCTGAAAAGGAAAACAGTATCAGTGGATAATATGACATGTGAAATAAACTGTTCTTTGCTCTTGACGACACCTTTAGCAGACACTGAATTGGTTAGAATATATAGGAGGCAGAATTCCAGGTTTAAGTTTTTTTGGTTGGTATTTTTTTTGGACACATTTCTGGTTTCAGAGTTAAAAATAGAAATACTAATTTTTCTCACAAAATTACAGAAAGAATATAATATGGATTGTAAAAAGCACCGTGAAATTGTTTGAAAATGATTTTCTGGCACTTCTGTATATAAAATTAGATTTAAAAAAAAATATCACTTAATAAGGTTCATTTTTTTTAAAAAAAGAAAAAGTCTACCACTAGGAATAGCAGAACAAGAGTTGGAAGGGACCTTAGAGGTCTTCCTGGAGGTAAATGTAGGTACATTTAAAAAATGCATAAAAATAAGTTTTAAAAAATCATTTTTAAACTGGTCCAGTGATCGAAAATGGCTGTTTTTCAGTTCCTATCAGATAATGTTATTGAGGCCTTATGAGGGGCTAAAATTCAGTTGAGAAATAGGGAAGGTAACATAATTTGCTGCATATGCTTCCTCAAATCTCGCAGATTCACAGATACCAGATTATTTCACAAGATTTAGCTCCACTCATCTGCACTGTAACTGTTCACATTACTATCCAAACTTTGCTCAAACCTGATCAGTTTAACCGGCTTTTTAAAAATGTATTTAAATTTATATGCTGGCCATTGTTTGTTTCAGTGACTCTGGACAGATTATAAAATGACTGCAAGAATTCTTCACAAGGCCCTTCAGATGTTCATGATTATTCCCTAAGGTTCTAGTAAGCAGCACTGACAGATTCAGTAAGAATACACAATATTTAATTTGTTGCTACTTGTATTGCCAATGTGTAGGCTCAAACCAGGCACTCAGTCATGAGATGGGTTTATTTCCAGTGATACTCCAGGCTTCTGTTCATATAATTTCAAGCAATCATTCTGACAAGGTGAATCAAGTAGGGTTGAATATTGTTGCCAGTCATTATTACTTAATATTTACAGGTAGTATTTGACTTGCATGATGGACTCCAAAAAAGTACTTATGACCCAGTTCCAATGACCGGAGGAAGGAGGGCTGCAGTCACATATTCACATTTTGAGTACTCAGCAACCAGCCCACATTTATGGTTGTTTGCAGCATTTCATGGTCACGTGACCACAATTTACAAAGTTTCTTTTGCCAGTACAGGTAGTCCTATACTTACAACTGTTCATTTAGTGACCATTCAAGGTTAAACAGCAGTGAAAAAAGTGATTTATGACTGTTTTCACATTTACAACTGTTGCAGCATTCCCATGATCACATGATCAAAATTTAGACCTTTGACAACTGAGTTATATTTATCACAGTTGCAATGTTCCAGGGTGATGTGATCACCATTTGTGATCTTCTGAGAAGCAGTTAATGGGGAAGTTGCATTCACATAACCATATTACTACCTTAAGTCCACTGAATCACTTAACAACTGCAGTAAGAGGTCATAAAATGAGGCAAACTCACTTAACAAATGTCTCACTTAACAATAAATTTTGGGCTCAGTTGTGATCATAAGTTGAGGACTACCTGTACTGGCTTTTACTTCCAATCTGTGGCAAAAACTACTCATTATGGACAATAGGTTCACTTAGCAATCGTGGCATTTGCTTTACAACTGCTGCAAAAAAATGTCATAAAATCAGGTCAGTCATGTGGGTGCCTCAACTTGGAACCGTCATGACATACAACAGAAATTCCAGACTCCATTACAGTTATAAGTTGAGGACTACCGGGATATAAATTATTTGCTGTCTGTCAGAAGAATTCCTGACTTCTTCCCCTGCAAGTTAGCTCATAGGTTGTTGTTTCCATATGCCAATATGGAATCCTACTTAGATCTTGATGGGATTAAAATGTGCCCTAAAATCACTTGCCATTCTCTGTAGTTAGAATTAGAACTCAACAATGCGAAGACAGAAACTTTCATCTTTCCTAAACTTCCTAGAATCTATAGGTGGCAACTAAACGGTCATGAAATCAAAGAAAAAGTTATCTTTAAAATACTTTAGGATCTTTTTCAGACTCCAGCAGAGAAGTACTCATGTGGACTATGTAGCTCAGAATACTTAAAATTCAGCTTTTGAACAATTCTATTTTTTTAACTAATGTCTACCCCCTTTTTATTTATTTATTTATTTGTTTGTTTGTTTGTTTGTTTTGTATACCGCCCTTCTCCCGGAGGACTCAGGGCGGTGTACAGAGCAATAAAGTGAAAATACAATAAAGCAACAGAGTGAGAAAAATTGTAAAACCCAAATCCATCAGGCCAGGCCGGCTTGTTGGAATAGATAAGTTTTTAGATCACGCCGGAAGGAGCGAAGGTCGGGGGCCATCCGGATTTCAGCTGGTAAGCGGTTCCAAAGGATTGGCGCACCCACCGAGAATGCTCTCCCCCTGGGGGTCACCAGCCGACATTCTCTGACCGGTGGCACCCTGAGGAGGCCCTCTCTGTGGGAGCGCACAGGACGGAGGGATGTTGACGCTGGCAGTAGGTGCTCCTGTAGGTAATCCGGACCCACGCCATGTAGGGCTTTGTATGTCATCACTAGCACCTTGAATTTCACCCGGAAGGCAACTGGAAGCCAGTGCAGATCATGGAGCAGAGGTGTAATATGGGAGTATCGGGAGACCCCCAAAAGCATTCGTGCAGCTGCACTCTGCACCAGCTGAAGCTTCCGAGTGGTTCTCAAGGGCAGCCCCATGTAAAGAGTGTTGCAGTAGTCAAGACGAGAGGACACAAGTGCATGCGTGACTGTATGCAAGGCATCCAGGTCCAGATAGGGTCGCAGCTGGCGCACCAGACGAACCTGAGCGAAGGCCCCTCTAGTCACAGCTCCTATATGATCTTCTAAGGAGAGCTGTGAATCTAAGAGGACACCCAGATTGCGAGCCTTATCTACGGGGGGTAATAGCTCGCCCCCGATATTAAGAGTTGGAATACTCTGAATATCCTGACATGCCGGTATGTACAGCCATTCAGTCTTGTCCGGGTTGAGTTGAAGCCTGTTCCTCCCCATCCATTCCCGGACCGCTTCCAGGCAACGGGACATCACGTCGAGGGCATCACTGATGTGGTTTGGGGTCGAGATGAAAAGCTGGGTGTCATCAGCATACTGATGATAACCCACTCCAAAACCATGAATGATCTCACCCAGCGGTTTCATGTAGATGTTGAACAGGAGAGGCGAGAGGACCGACCCCTGAGGAACTCCACAAACGAGAGACCTTGGGGTCGACCTCTGCCCTCCTGCCAACACCGACTGCGAACGTCCCAGGAGATAGGAGGAGAACCACCGAAGAACTGTGCCTCCCACTCCCAATCCCTTGAGACGCCGCAGCAGGATACCATGGTTGATGGCATCGAAAGCCGCTGAGAGGTCTAATAGGACTAGGACAGAGGAATATCCCCTGTCCCAGGCCCTCCAGAGATCATTCACCAGAGCGACCAATGCCGTCTCCGTGCTGTACCCGGGCCTGAAACCCGATTGGCACGGGTCTAGATAATCCGCTTCATCCAGGACCAGAGGGAGCTGATGCGCCACCACACTCTCAACAACCTTCGCAAGAAAGCGAAGGTTGGAGACCGGACGAAAGTTATTAAACACAGCTGGGTCCAAGGCGGGCTTCTTGAAGAGAGGTCTCACCACCGCCTCCTTCAAGGCGGCGGGGAAACTACCCTCACTCAAAGAAGCAGATATAACCGCCTGGAACCAGCCTCGTGTCCCCTCACGAGCTGCATAAACCAGCCAGGAAGGGCACGGGTCCAATAAACATGTGGTGGCGCTCAATCTCCTCATAATCCTGTCTACTTCCTTCGGAGTCACAGGATCAAACTCCTCCCAGATAAACATCGACAAGACCGCCCGTGTCCTGTTCGTCAGACTCTGCCCAGTTGGAGTCCAGGCCGGTCCGAATCCGAGCGATTTTATCCAACAGATATTGACCAAATTCCTCAGCACGACCCTGCAAGGGCTGCTCCCTCACCTCCTGATTGAGGAGGGAGCGGGTCACCCTAAACAGGGCGGCCGGGCGATTATCTGTGGACGCGATGAGGGCGGAGAAGTAATTAGATCTCGCCGCTCTTATCGCTGCGAGATAAGACCTAATATGGGTTCTTAGTCGCAACCGGTCGGATTCGGATTGGCTGGACCTCCAACGGCACTCTAGGCCCCGTCTCCGACGCTTCATCTCCCGGAGCTCCGCAGAGAACCATGGGGCTCGCTGGGATCTGCGCCGGGTCAGGGGCCGCAAGGGTACAACTTGATCAAGTGCCTCCATGGCCGCCCTTTCCCAGGCTTCCACTAAGGCATCCGCCGAGTTGTGAGCAGGAGAGGCAGGTGGGGCCCCAAGTGCTGCCTGGAACCTGTCAGGATCCATTAAGCGCCTGGGGTGGTACCATCTAGTTGGCTCCGTATATCCATGGCGGGGGGTGGCAAAACGGAAGACCAGCCGCAGGAGGTGATGATCGGTCCATGACAGGGGCATAACAGTTGGAGAGCCCCCACCAAGATCATCAAACCACCGTCCAGATAAGAAAACCAAGTCAAGGGTGTGGCCTCCCTCATGAGTCGGTCCAAGAATTACCTGCGTCAGGTCCATGGCCGTCATGGAAGCCATGAACTCCCGAGCTAACTCAGATGATCCTCCTAGGGATGGTAGATTGAAGTCACCCAAAACTATAAGTTTGGGGAACTCAATCACCAACCCCGAGAGGACATCGAGTAGCTCAGGCAGGGCTGCCGCTGCGCGACTAGGTGAAAGGTACACCAGCAGCAAGCCCAACTGCGCCCAAGGACCACATCTCAAAAAGAGAGACTCACACCCGACTATCTGAGGAACGGTGGTCTCCCGCGGACATAGGGTATCCCTAATAACTACCGCCACTCCCCCGCCCCTATCATGAGCCCGGGGCTGGTGTAGCACCCGGAAACCTGGTGGGCAAAGATCAACCAAAGGAACACCGCCCTCTGGGCCCAACCAAGTCTCCGTGATGCAAGCCAGGTCCGCATGCTCACCCTCAACTAGATCCCGAACAAGGGGAGCCTTATTAGCAACGGACCTGGCATTCAGGTAGACCAGCCGGAGCTCAGGAGGCTGCACATCCTCGCTCCCGGGACCTCGGGGAAGAGACAGAGGGTCGGAGCGCCTCACTGCTTGTAGATAGCGGAGATGACCCTCCCGGTATCGATACGGCCCTCTGTTCATACACCAGCTGCCGTTCCCCAACGTCCTGGGAATTGGTAGTCCCATGACCCGCTCCCGAGCCTCAGAGGCAACCGCACCCCGCTCTCCCCCTTCGCGATCAATCCCAGGCCTGGCCTGAGCAACGGTTGTTGGACCACCCCCCTTAGCCAAACAACCACAGCCCACTCCCACCCCCCTCCCTAACCCCACAAAAAAATTTACTAAAAAATTATTCTTATTCCCTAAATTGGAAGCAAGGCGAGCTTCCAATTCTTGTACAGTGTGCAACAATTACTCAGAATTTTGAAACTGTGGCGTCTAAATTCTTGCAAAACATCTTTCAAGCTCCATACTGTGTTTCCAGTGTAGTTCTCCAATGTGAGGCTGGTGAAAATAAGACTAAAAACAAGATTGGGCAAACTTCATCTATTGGTTAATAGACTTGACTACTCTGTAGCTAACACTTTTTAATGAAAAAAACAACAAAAAGTTACAATATAAAGATTAAACAGCCTACAGAGAAAGATGCATTTTTACGGATTTTCTAAATCTACAGAAAAGGGGACCCTAGTGGAAATTGTAAATTGTTTTAAATAATTATATTAAAGATAAGTATGTTAAAGATTCAGGTTGTATTCATTTGCTAAGTAATTTGCATATTCAATTAATTTTAAAAAAATCTACATTAATATCATTAACAGTTACACCTCGAACATTAAAGAATTGCTATGATGATTCAGTGAATCTTCTAAAAATACTTCATGCTCTTTGGATACCAACAAACTAAAGAATGAGAGATGTGGAAGGGCAGAAAAAATTAGTGGAGGGCAGAGAGAAAAAGATAGAAGGATCAGATATATATCCTGAATGGAACTGGATCTTTTCAGAGTTCACCACCATACTGTCTACTAAAATTAATAGTTATGGACCCGATCACTAGAAATAACAATGAACGAGCAGAATATTTAATAAAGGAGATAATCTACCAACCGCTCCCTGATCTCATAATACTTTCACAAAAGTTTCTTTCAACATATAAATGACAAGAAACAAGGTAAGAAAACAGTTGGTCCAGTAAAGAGAGAAGATGGCAAGAAAGTAACAGGCAGTAGAGAGAAAGCAGAGCTAAACTCATTCTTTGCATCAGTCTTCACGCAAAAAGAAACTAATCCAAACTATCAAAAACATAACTATAAAAGACAGACTAGAAATAAAAATTAAAATAAGCAAGAAAATGGTAATAGAACACCTGTCTGACCTTGATGAATATAAATCACTGGGACCTGATGGATTACATTCCAGAGTTTTGAAGGAGCTGGCAGATGTCATCTCATCTGTACCATATCTTTAAAAAATCCTGTACCATATCTTTAAAAAATCCTGGAGCACCAGGCAACTACCAGAAGATTCAAAAAGAGCTGATGAGGTTCCCATCTTCAAAAAAGTAAAAAAACCAGACCCAGGAAACTACAGACCAATCAACCTAACATCAATACCTGGGAAGATACTAAATCCTTAGTAAAAGGCGAAAGATTTGTACGATCTGAAGAGAAACCAGAGTAGTAAGGCCAGCTATCAAACGGAATGGTTGTGTTGAGACGCCACTCTGAATGAGCGTGCCGATCTCACAGCTTTTTCTCTGTTCACGGTGGGTTTTTTAAAAGCCCCAAATCTCTCGGAGGCGCCCTGCTGAGCAGCTCACAACGGCGGTTCGAGCTGCAGAAAGCAGGAAAGCCTAGGAAAAAGCCGGGTGAAGGAGACGGCCCATTATGGCGGCCGTGAAGAAATGACAGCTGTCAAAAATAGCAGTGAGCTATCAGGACAGCAATTCAACTAACCTGGCAGAGGAAACACTCAGCAAACTCTTGTAAGTGTTCCAGATGGTGAAATTTTGCCGGAGAATTTCACAGAAGAGAAGAGAAGAGGAGAGGCCCCAGAGCGAAAGGGGATTCACCTCCCCTGTCAGATAACAGTGAGAAGGAAACAGGGATAAAAAGAGATCTGACCTTAAAGCAATAGGTTCACAGGCTGTAAGGACTGGAAATCAAGGGTGGTTTCTCTTTCTGGCTCTTGCAATAAAGCCAAGAAGGAGTTTAACAAAAAACAAAATAAACTTGAAGAGTGACAGTGCGGATTCAGCTGAGAGAGCGGACATCTTGAAGAAGAACTAACAACCAATTGGCATCAAAGAAGGGAAGAGTGACACTTATAACTTAAGAAGTGAACTATTTGTTTCAAAAAGTTTCAGAAGGGATAAGTGGTAATTGTTTTGAGAATTTAGACCAATAAGAATTAACTGAATATAACCTATGGTATGATTGATTTGGAGGACACTAATTAGGAACAAAAAGTTGAATGTTTAAGAAGGGAGAGAAAACCTATTTGTCCCCTTGTTGTATATAATAATATTCATAACTGAACTGGCTGTGAAATCTGGTTTTTATTGTTAAAGAATTGAATAATATTGGTTATATTATTGAGGTAATTTAATGGTTATATTATTGCTACATGTTTCTATATAGAAAAGTTAGGACTGTTTGAAATATAGACATTTGAAATTGATTAATATTGATTATTATGTTTTAGAAGCGTTAGTGTAATAGGTGTAATAGGTTGGATATTGTGTTAGCAACAAAATCTAGCTTTGTTAAGATATAAGTATAACCCTGGAAGAACGATAAATTCCCCAGGTGTGGTGGAGGGAAAGACAAAGATTGTGTATAAGTGGGAGGGTTGGCTGACGTCATTTAGAAAGATGACAAGCATCCCAAATCTCACAAGAGTTGGGACTGGAAGAAAGCAGATGACCCAAGCCTCATCAGTAGAATTAAGCCCAGCAGGGCAAAGATCTATAGAGGAGATGACGCCGTGGGAGAGAGCAAGCTCACTTAAAGACATACAAGCAATATTACAATCCATGCAAGAGGTTATGTTGAGAAATCATGAGGATTTAAAAAGAGAAATAGGTGAAATAAGGAATGATACTGGAGAACTTAAAGAGAGGATGGGAGCAATGGATGGAAAATTTGAATGTTTCCAACAGCAAATATTGAAAAATGAACAGAAATTATTAGAAATGGAGGATAGAATGAATAAGGAGGAAAGAAGAGTAGATGAAATGAATGAAAAACTTTTGCAAGCAAATAAAGAGTTAGAAAAAACCATCATACTGCTTGAAACTGAGAAAGCAGACCACTATTTACGTTTCCAAAACGTAAAGGAAGAGAAGGGGGAGGACCTCCCAGAAATGATGACGGACTTGCTAGCAAGGGCCCTAGGGACAGGGAAAGATGAGATGGCAAATGAGATTGATGAAATATATAGAATTCACACAAATTATGCAAGAAGAAATAACTTACCCAAGGAGGTACATATCAGATTTGTGAAGAAGTCAATTAGGGATGAGATTTTGCAGAGAACAAGGGATGATCGAATAGAATATAGAGGTAAACAACTAATTGTCCTCAAACAAGTCCCTAGGAGGGTAAGAGATCTGAGAAGGCCCTACCAACATATTACATCAAAATTAATAAGACAAAATATTAATTTTAGGTGGCTGATGCCAGAAGGGATTGTGGTGACCTGGCAAGAAAAAAGATATAGGTTAGATTCGATTGATAAAGCAGAAGAGTTTTTCCAGCAGCATCTAGGCAATGAAGATGAACTAGAAGAAAGAGAGTTAAGAGAAGGGAACAATGCAGAGAGATATGATAGAAAGACACGGAAATCACAAGACAAAGAACAGGAAACAGAGAGAAGAGAAAAAATGAGAATGCACCATGATAACAATGATGTGAGTAGACACAAAGAAGTTAAGGAAGACAGACCAACAAGGGCAACAAGATCAAAACAGAGGCAATAATATAGAAATATTAACAGTATTATCATTAAATGTGAATGGACTAAACTCCCCAGCTAAGAGAAATATAATTTTGAATAAGCTCAGTAAGAAAAATTTAGATATAACAATTCTACAAGAAACACATATAAAGACTCAAGATTAGGATCTATTAAACTACCCTAAGTTAGGAATTAAATTTGTATCGCTTTCACAGCAGAAGAAAGGAGGAATTGTGATATACGTTAAAAAAAGAATCCCAGCAAGACAAATTTATCGACATGAGGAAGGTAGAATATTGATTATTGAAATTTCCTTGAATAAAAAAAAGGTCGCCCTGGTAGGAATTTATGCACCCAATGAAAAACAAAGACAATTTTATAAGAAATTGCATAAGGTTATTGCTGATATGGAATATGAGAACATTTGTATAATTGGCTATTTTAATGCAATTATAGACAGAGAATAAGATTATAAGAGTGAGGAAGTTAGGAAACAAACCAGGAGAATATTACCCAGTACTTTTTTAAAAAATGGTGGAGGAATTAAATATTCAAGATAGTTGGAGGGAGAGAAATTTGAATGAAAAGCAATTTACATACTATTCTGGGCGGCATCAATTGTGGTCTAGAATTGACAACGAAAGAACTAAATTCAGACATTGATGATATAATAATAGATATTAATACTTGGGCAGATCATAATCCCATTGTAATTAAATGGAAAGAACAGAAGACAACAACAAGGAGGTGGACTCTTAAAAGGCAATCCTAAGCCAAACAGAATTTAAGCATAAGACGGAGGAACAAATGCGGACATTCGTCCAGATAAATAAGAAATTTATGGGATACGGCCAAAGCAGTTATGAGAGGAACTGCAATTGTGTATATGGCTAATGAATATAAAAAGAAAAGGCAATATCGAAAAAGTTTAGAGGATGAACATAAAAAATTAGAATTAGAACTACAAAAAACCCCACAATGTAGAGATTTAAAACAACAGCTGGATTTAAATAAGCATAAATTGAATATTATAGAAAAGGGAGAAATGGCACAAAAACGTTTTTGAGCAGGCAAATAAACCTGGGAGATGGCTGGCCTATAGATTGAAAAAACAAAAAGATAATACATGGATTAGTAAATTACGTAATCAAGCTCCGCCATCTTCAGAATTTAAAGGAAGGAATGGTGAAGGAGAGCATCAGTCACGAATGGAGAGTATACAAGGAGCTGAAGGAGCTACTCTGCAGAATGATAAAGAACCCCAGCAAACTACAGGAGTGGATCAGACCCAGGTATCAACAGAAGAGGTTAGAGAACAAAGAATGACACGAGCTGCAATCAGACAAATGAGACAAGAACAAGAACAACAGAAAGCTACAATTATATTCTCAAAAACCTACTTACAGTGAAGCAGTTGGAGGAGCGAAACCGAAGAGAGTGCAGGTGGTTTTGGAAGAGGCGCTCCAAAAGCTTCAGGTCGCAAAAGATGGCGACAAAGTTTCTAACTTGGAATGTTAATGGATTAAATTCTCCGTGCAAGAGAAAGTATTTCAGTATTTAAAACAATTTAGAAATGATGTTATTTGTCTACAGGAAACGCATATCCGAGCAGCTGATCAAAAGTATTTGATAAATTTTAGGCTGGGCACACAGTTTATTGCATCTGCTCCTGACAAGAAAAATGGAGTAGTTATATATGTTAGGAACAACTTAACAGCTAACTTAATTGAAACAGATAAACAAGGAAGATATGTTATAATTGAACTATTAATGGAAGGCAAGAAAATACTTTTGGTTGGATTATACGCTCCTAATCAACAGCAAGGAGAATTTTATAAACTATTACATAGCAAGATAATTCAATGGGATTACAAATCTTGTATTTTTATGGGAGATTGGAATGGGGTTTTGGATGTACAAATGGACAAAAAAGGCTAAGTCATGCCAGATTGCCTAAATCTTTTTTTGAGATGAAAGATGATTTGGAATTGAGAGATGTTTGGAGAAAAAGAAATTTGCAAGAAAAAGACTTTACTTTTTTCTCTGATAGGCATCAATCTTTCTCCCGGATTGATTTTGTATTAATTACTAATGATTTCTTTTCTAGGATTATAGTCCAGTATGGTTGGAAATAGAAAAAGACAATGGAGACAGACGGTCTTGGCGACTAAATGAAAATTTGTTTAGATATCAAGAAAATGAGGAAGAGTGTAAAAAACAGATGAAAGAATTTTTTAATATGAATATGCATAAGGGCACTTCTATTGAGATGGTTTGGGATGCAAGTAAAGCTTATATGAGAGGAGTGTTAATATATTTGAATAATAAATACAGACGTAAACTGGAACATAGGCGAAAAGAATTAAGAGGAGGAAATTAAGAGGAAAGAGAAGGCTTAAATTTTGAATCCATCTGACAGGAAGATTAAAGAGGTAATTACTTTACTAAGAGGCCAGTTTGATATGGTGATGGCAGATCAAATGGCTACCAATTTACGGTATGCTAAACATAATACTTTTTGCAATGCTAATAAGCCAGGTAGGTGGTTAGCTTACTTGTTAAGGAAGAAACAAAGGTCACGTAATATAGATAAATAGATTATAAGGGTAAAGTGGTGTTTCAGCAGAATCTTATTAAAAAGGCCTTTGTTGATTTTTATTCTAAGTTGTATGTTAGAGACAAGATTCAAGGTGTAGATATAGATATCTACGAGAAGTTAATATCCCTGTTCTTACACAAGAGCAAAGGGAAGAGATGAATCAATTGATAAATGATGAAGAAATTATTCTAGCAATTAAGCAATTAAAGGTGGGTAAAGCACCAGGAACAGACAGTTTGACTGCCGTCTATTATTTATTTATTTATTATAAAGATTTACAGTCAGAAATGGTGGAACCTTTAAGAGAATTGTTTAGGACAATTCAATTGGGAGGAGAAGTGCCTCCATCATGGAAAACAGCTTTTACCTCGCTGATTCCGAAGGAAGATCAAGATGCCACCCAAGCCAAAAACTATAGGCCAATATCGCTTTTAAATACTGATTACACGATATTTACAAAAATTTTAGCAAATAGATTAATGAAGGTAATGCAGCAAATGATTCATAGTGACCAAACTGGATTTATAAGTGGTAGACAAATGAAGAATAATGTGAGACATATTGTAGACTTATTGGAATTTTGGGATAGAAATAAGCAGGTTCCTGCAGCGCTGATCTTTTTGGATGCTGAAAAAGCCTTTGATCAATTGGATTGGCAATTTTTATTTAAGGCATTGGAGAAAATGGAGTTTGGGGAAAATTTTTTACAATCTATTAGAGCAATATACCAGAAGCAAACAGCTCAAATAATAGTTAATGGTAGTTTGACAGAAACATGTAATATTGAAAAGGGTACAAGACAGGGGTGTCCGTTGTCACCTTTGCTGTTTGTTTTAACATTGGAAATATTATTGATGAAAATACGAGACTCAAATAAAATTAAGGGAATCAAAATAAGAAATCAAGTTTATAGATTGAGAGCGTTTGTGGATGACCTGGCTATTACAGTAAGTCAGCCGACTTACTCAGTTGTAGAGTTGATGGAGATAATAACTTTATATGGGAAAGTTTCTGGATTTAAGATAAATACGCAAAAAACTAAAATATTGTCTAAAAATATGACTATAGAACAAAAGGTTCTCTTAGAAGAGTTAACGGGATTTGAAATAGTTAAAAAGACTAAATATTTGGGGGTATATCTTTCAGCTTCAAATGTGAAATTATATAAAAATAATTATGAATTGTTATGGTTAAAAATACAAAAAGAGTTAGATGGTTGGAAAAAATTACAATTATCCTTATTGGGAAGAATTGCAGCAGTAAAAATGAATGTTTTGCCAAAATTTTTATTTTTGTTTCAAATGATACCTATACTTAAAAAGGATTCAAATTTTGAGGAATGGCAGAAAGGTATTAATAAATTTGCTTGGGCAGGGAAAAAACCACGAGTTAAATTTAAGATAATGCAAGATATACGTGAAAGAGGTGGTCTTAAAATGCCTAATCTTAAATTATATTATGAGGCTGCTGCTTTATCATCAATAAGTGATTGGTTCAATTTAACACAAGGGAGATTATTAAATCTGGAGGGCTATGATTTGTTATTTGGTTGGCATGCATATTTATTGTATGATAAGAAGGTGGATAATGTGTTTAAGATACATATATTAAGGTATGCTCTGTTGCGAGTATGGAAAAAATATCGACATAAGTTAAATTATAAAATACCAATTTAGACAATACCTAAACATGCAATAGAAAATATCAATGTTGGATTTAAACATGATGAGATTACATACAAAGAAATTTTAAGGATAGAAAGGAATGTATGGCAATTAAAGCCATATAATATTTTAAAAGAAGAAAAGATTGTACAAACTTGGTTTCAGTATGGGCAGTTACAAGCAAGATGGAAAGAAGATCAGAAAGTTGGTATTTCGATAACTGATGGAAATTTGGTAAAACAAATTAGAGATCAAGGGCAAGCAAGAAGGATAATAATAAACCTTTATTGTCAAAGTACAACATGTGTACATTGAGATTAGCTGAGCCTCCCCCCATGCTCTCTCCCCCCAACACACAGTGACAACAAACCCTCCATCCCACCACACTATGTGAACCAACTACACCACACACTGGCCTCCCAAGTCAATTCTGCATAAGATTATGTCCTATTTAAAAGTCTAACAGCCCACGGATAAAAGCTATTTTTCAGCCTGTTGGTATGGCTGGCTATATTCCTATATCTCCTACCGGATGGTAGGAGAGTAAAGAGATACCGTCCAGGGTGTGAGTCATCCCTGAGAATCTTCCTCACTCTTCCAAGGCAACGCGCCCTGGCGATGTCATCCAGTGGTGTCAGGGAACAGCCCACAATGTCTTGTGCTGTGCTCACTACCCTCTGCAATACTTTCCTATCCGCGGCTGTCAGACCAGCATACCAAACCACAATACCATACGAGAGGACGCTCTCTATAGTAGACCGGTAAAAGAGGGTCATTAGCTGTTGTTCTACCCTGTTCTTCCGCAAGACCCTAAGAAAGTGAAGCCTCTGTTGGGCCTTTCTAGCCACCTGAGTTGTGTTAACTTTCCAGGTCAGATCTTCACAGAGGTAGACTCCCAGAAATTTAAAGGAGGAAACTCTCTCTACACAGTTCTCTCCAATGTAAAGGGGGGCAGGTTCCTCCTTTTTTCTCCGGAAGTTAACACCATCTCTTTCGTCTTGCCGATGTTTAGGTGCAAGTTGTTGTTACTACACCATATGGATAGTTTTTGTACCTCCACCCTTTATGCTGTCTCATCCCCACCTGTAATAAGACCCACCACAGTTGTATCATCTGCAAACTTGATTATCGCAGTGGATGGGTCAGATGATACACAATCATAAGTGTATAAAGAGTACAGGTAGGGGCTAAGCACACAGCCCTGTGGCGTGCCGGTGCAAAGCTTCAGGGGGTGGACAAAGCAGAGCCGACCCTCACTGTTTGTAACCGATCCCTAAGAAAGTCTTGAATCCAATCGCAGATGGCGGGGGAGAATTTCAAGTCAGTCAGCTTCTCGATGAGAATGCTTGGCAAAATGGTGTTGAAAGCCGAGCTGTAGTCAACAAAAAGCATCCTAACGTAACTTCCAGGCTTCTCAAGATGACTTGCTACAGAGTGTAAAGCAGTAGCTATGGCATCGTCTGTCGACCTATTTCCCCTGTAGGCAAATTGATGTTTATCAAAGTCCAGTGGGAGGCATGTTCTAAGATGTTGGAGAACCAATCTTTCGAAGAATTTCATGACTACAGACGTTAATGTAGTCATTCAGGCACTCAACTGCAGTTTTCTTGGGGACTGGGACAATGGTAGCTGCTTTCAAGCATGATGGTACACATGCCGTTTGCAAGGAGATGTTAAAAATCCTTGTCAGGACCCCTGCTAATTGATCGGCACAATTCCTGACCACTATCCCCAGCACCCCATCTGGGCCTGCAGCTTTGCTGGGATTCACAGCCTTCAATACAGCTCTCACTTGGTGTTCACACAGGGTGAGTGGCTGAGAGTCAGAAGGCCGGCCACCAAAGGCTATGGGGTCTGGTCTTTTAACCTCGTAGCGGGCGAAGATGTTCAGCTCCTCAGCCAACGAGGCATTGGTGTTTGCCATGCTCCTCGTGCTGCCCTTATAGTTGGATAAGTGCTGCAGTCCCTGCCATACTTGCCTCGGATCGTTGTTCGCTAAATGGTTCTCCACCTTTTGTTTGTATTGTTGTTTTGCCATCCTAATGCCTCTTCTGAGATTTGCCCTGGCCTCTCTGTATCTGTCCCTGTCCCCCGCCTTAAAGGCAGAATCCCGGGCTCTCAGGAGTGTTCGTATCTCTGCAGTCATCCAGGGTTTACAGTTCCGGTAAACTCTAATGCACTTATCCGTTGTTACACTATCAGTGCATGTTCTAATATAAGAGAGTACGGCATCTGTATATGAATTTAGATCTTGTTCTTCAAATATACTCTAGTCAGTGGCTTCAAAGCAGTCCTGCAACTGACTGAGAGCACCCACTGGCCAGGTTCTGACCCTTTTTGTGACTGCCTGAGTCCTTTTCCTGAGAGGAACATACTTTGGGCACAACAGGAGTGAAAGATGGTCAGATGTACCCAGGTGGGGAAGAGGGAAAGCTCTGTATGCCTGTTTCAGATTGGAATACACATGGTCCAAAGTGTTCTTCCCTCTGGTGGAAACTGTCTTCAGACAAGCTTGATTGAAGTCCCCAGCCACGACAAGAGCGCCCTCTGGGTGAGTTTGCTGCTGCCTGGTGATGACGTCATACAGCTTAGAAAGTGCCATGTTGACATTGGCATCAGGTGGAACATAAACAGCTATAATTGATAGAAATTGATTCAGAAATGGAACTTGTCAAAGATTGTATGACAAAATGGGCCCAGAATTTTCAAGAGGTTATAACAATGGATATTTGGGAAAAGATTTGGGTCAGAAATGTAAAATTTACACAGGCTCAAAACTTAAGAGAGATTTTTATAAAATGTTTTATAGGTGGCACTTAGACCCTAAAAAATTAGCATGTATCTGAACTGTCAGCCTAAATGTTGGAGGTGTGGCTGTGAGGATGAAACGTATTATCATATATGGAGGACTTGTAAAAAAGTCAAAGCTTTTTGGATTAAAATTTGGTGGAACATGCAAAAGATATTTAAGAAAAAGATAAGGTTTTCTCCACAGTTGTTTTTGTTGGGTATTATTACAGATTTTACTGTTATAGATACTAAATTGATGTTGAATTTAATTACGGCAGCAAGACTTTTAGTAGCACAATATTGGAAGAAGGAGGAACTGCCTACTATAGAAGAGTGGACTCTCTACATGGGGCTTCCCTTGAAGACTACTCGGAGGCTCCAACTGGTACAGAATGCGGCCGCGAGAGTTGTCTTGGGAGTTTCCCGGTACTCCCATGTTACACCTTTGCTCCGCGAGCTGCATTGGTTACCAGTTGTCTTCCGGGTGAGGTTCAAGGTCTTGGTTATGATCTTTAAGTCCTTACATGGCATGGGTCCGGGATACCTCGAGGACCACCTGCTGCCGGCGTCAACTCCCCTCCGCCCTGTGCGTGCCCACAGAGAGGGCCTCCTCAGGGTGCCTCCGGTCAGGGAATGTTGACTGGTGGCCCCCAGGGGGAGGGCCTTCTCTGTGGGTGCTCCGGCATTATGGAACCAACTGCCGGTTGAGCTCCGGATGGCATCGGACCTTCGATCCTTCCGTCGCGGGTTGAAGACCCACTTATTTGAATTAGCTGATCTGGCCTGATGGGGGAATATGGGTTTTTTAATTGGTTTTTATTATTCTATCATTGTTGTATTTTAATTGGGCATTGGTTTAATTTTCTTTTAATTTTTGTATAGCTATTTATATATGCCCTGTGAACCGCCCTGAGTCCCTTGGGAGAAGGGCGGTATAGAAATCAAATAAATGAAATGAATGAATGAAATGAAAGTTTCTAACTTGGTGGAAATGGCAAAGATTTCAGCATATTTGAAAGAACAATCACAACAGAGATATATTGTGGAATGGAGAAGATGGATTGAATATATTCAGAATAAATATGGGACGGAAAAGTTTCATTTAGCATTTGAATAAGTATTGGTTTTATATGGTGTATTATTAGTTATTTGTGAGTAATATAGTTATGTTTAAGGAGAGTTAAAGTGCGATAGAATTTAATATTTTATTTTTGTTTGTTAGCATATTTTAGCTTAAGTTTGTAAGTTTATACCCTGTATTCAGCTCTGGGAAGGGGGGGAGGGGAGAGTAGGGGAGGGTTGGGGGGAGGGGAGGGGGAGGGAGGGAGTTTTTCCTTTTAAAAATGTACTGTAAAACTTTTCAATTAAAAAAAGAAAGAAATTCTATCTATATTAGAGATTTTTATGCACCCCAAATTTATAAATCTAGGAAGTGTAATTACATATAAAGATCTCTTAGACAAAAATGGAGACCTGAAAACAAGAAAAAGATTATCAGAAGATGGTGTAGAGTTGGAATGGTGGACATACTTACAAATACAGTCACGATACAGAAAAGATAAAAAAGAACCAGGGATAAAATTAGAGCATACACAATTAGATAAAATTCTTCTAGGAACAGAAGATCGAATGATAAAAAAGATATATCAATATTTATTAGAACAGGATTTGTTAGAAGAACAGGTAAAAGAAACAATGTTAACCTGGAGTAAAAATGTTGGTTATAATATTGACTTAGATAATTGGCAATTACTATGGGATAGAAATAGGAGGTTAACACTAGCCACCTCCTATAAAGAGAATTTGTACAAGATGTTTTATAGATGGCATCTTCCCCCTACAAGGTTAGCAAAAATAGATTAAAAAAATCTCACCAATGTGCTGGAAATGCAGAAGGCTTCCAGGGACCTACTATCATATGTGGTGGGAATGTTCAGAAGCGCAAAAGTTTTGGCAGCAGATAAAAAATTGGTTGGAAGAAATATTACGGCAAAAAATTGATTTAAAACCAGAAATCTTTTTATTAGGAATTATTAATGATAATTTCAGTAAAGCATCTCTCTACTTATTAGTACATATCTTAACTGCAGCAAGACTGGCATATGCCCAAAAATGGAAAAGAAAGGAAACACCCATTGAAGAAGAAATAATAGATAAAATTTTATCCTGTGCTGAAATGGACAGGTTAACCCTAGAGATCAAAAATAAGAACGAAACGGAGTATTATGAAATTTGGCAAAATTTGTACAATTGCTGAGATGAACATTGTTTGATTGGTTAATAATGTAAGGATTTCTTATTAGCATCTATATAATGGGCATAACTGAAAGATATGTAAAGGACTGAATGACAGTTTACTAAAAAAACCGACAAATGTTATATGTACAGTTTGTTATACTCTGTCCTGTTATAGACTGTATTTTAGGTTTTTGTTATTTCTTTCTGTAACATAAGATAATACTAATAGTAGTGTTGCAGCTAGGGATGTTGAATCATGTCCACTTTTGTTTTTAAATGTATATTTAATAAAACTTTCTTTAATAAATAAATAAATAAATAAATCCTTAGTAAGACCACACCTGGAATACTGCATCCAGTTTTGGTCACCACATTACAAAAAAGATCTTGAGACTTTGGAAAAAGTGCAAAGAAGAGCAACTAAGGTGATTAAGGGCCTGGAAACTAAAACATGAAAAATGGTTGCAGGAACTGGATATAGCCAGTCTAGAGGTAAGAACTAGGGTGTGTGTGACATGATCGCAATATTCCAGTATTTGAGGGGCTGTCACAAAAAAGGGGGTCAACTTATTTTCCAAAGCACCAGAAGGTAAGATAAGAAACAATGGATGGAAACTAATAAAGGAGAGAAGCAACCTGGAATTAAGGAGAAACTTTCTAACAGGACAATTAACCAGTGGAACAGCTTGCCTTCAGAAGTTATACATGCTTCATCACTGGAAGTCTTTAAGAAAAGACTATATACCTGTCTGAAATGGTATAAGATCTCCTGCTTGAGCAGGGAGTTGGAGTAGAAGACCTCCAAGGTCCCTTCCAGCTCTATTTTGGTTGAAGTAGAACTGGAAGACAGATTTCCCATAGTTCCTTGGGTTCTCTGAAAATATTTCATATTTACTGTGAACTGCCTAAAATGATCTTTTATAAAACAGGCAGCCATGTATATTTCTAAATAAAAAGATTAAGTCCCATCTATTTTAGAGGACGAGAGATTAAATTCCTACTGAAATCAATATTAGATGGGTTGATTGTATCTTAAGTATTTGTTTTCTGAAATGTTTCTAATATCCAAGGTAAAACAAAGCAATATTTATATATAACTTACCTTTAATGTTCTAGTTGGAGCCCAGCCAGTGCCATCAATAGAATGTTCTCTCAATAAACTGAAAGAGATAACAAAATATTATCTTACAAATACAATTCACAACTTTAAATACACTAGGTTTTAGAAATGCAATCAATGTAACAAAACATGCACATTCACTTAATACTGTAGACTAATATTTTACAAGTATTGCCAGAGTATATTTGCATTATAAAAAGTTCTGAAAGTATCATATTATTATATTTATATCAAATATAAGTAGTCTTCAACGTACAACCATTTGTTTAGTGACCAAAGTTACAAAAGTGAATTAAGATTGTTTCTCACACTTATGACCATTGTAGCATCCCCATTGTAGCATCCCTATGGTCACGTGATCAAAATTCAGATAGAATAGAATAGAATAGAATAGAATAGAATAGAATAGAATAGAATAGAATAGAATAGAATAGAATAGAATAGAATAGAATAGAATAGAATAGAATAGAATAGAATAGAATTGGAAGGGACTTTGGAGTCCAGCCCCCTGCTCAAGCAGGAGAACGTACACTGTCTCAGACAGGTGAATGTCCAGTCTCCTCTTAAAAATCTCCAGTGATGGAGCACCCACGATTTCTGGGGGTAAGCTATTCCACTGGTTGATTGTCCTCAACTGTCAGGAAGTTTCTCCTTAATTCCAGGTTGCTTCTCTCTTTGATCAGTTTCCAACCATTGGTTCTCACCCTTCCCTCTGGTGCTTTGGTGAACAACCTGGCCCCATCTGCCCTTTGGCAGCCCCTAAGACAGCTGCAGTGTCCTAGGGCAGGGCTTTTCAACCTTTTCACCACTTTTAGAATATGGCAACATCCAAGTACCACCAGTTGCCTAGCTCCAGCCATCTCTCACTTAGGCTTGTGCGATGCTGCCACCAATTCAGCTCATTCCCCTCCCCCGCTACCACTTTTCTAGGATTGTGGCATACCACCTGCCAGGTGCCAATGTACCACAGGTGGTACCCGTACCACTGGTTGAAAAGCCCTGTCCTAGGGTCATGTGATCATTTTTTGCAACCTTCTGACAACCAAAGTCAATGAGGAAGCTGGATTCCCTTAACAACTGTTACTAACTTAACAACTGCAATGATTCACTTAACAACTGTGGCAAGTAAGGTCTTAAAATGGGACAAAACTCACTTAACAACTGCTTAGCAACAGAAATTTTGGGCTGAATTATGGTCATAAATTGAGACTTACCTGTATGAACAGATATAAAATGATATGTTTATTTTTTAAAAGATACGGAATTATACGTGATTCTTGAAGATGTTGTTTCTTCAGATAATAACGACTGAAATTATTAATTTTGCTAGGGCTTTTCCCCCTCATATTCCTCTTAATCTGCCTTCTTGCTTGACTATTCTATTAAACATGACTATTAGTCTATTATCACTGACATGGTAAAGAATCTTTTTTATGACAATTTTAGTTATATGAACATTGATATTAGCTGCGAAGTTGTGTCCGACTCATCGTGACCCTATGGACAACGTTCCTCCAGGCCTTCCTGTCCTCTACCATCTTCTGGAGTCCATTTAAGCTCATGCTTAATGCTTCAGTGATTCCATCCAGCCACCTCATTCTCTATCGTCCCTTTCTTCTATTGCCCTCAATCTTTCCCAGCATTAGGCTTTTCTCCAGTGAGTCCTCATTAGGTGGCCAAAGTATTTGAGTTTTAGCTTCAGGATCTGGCCTTCTAAAGAGCAGTCAGGGTTGATCTCCTCTAGGACTGACCGGTTTGATCGCCCTGCAGTCCAAGGGACTCGCAGGAGTCTTCTCCAGCACCATAGTTCAAAGGCCTCAATTCTTTGGCGCTCGGCCTTTCTTATGGTCCAGCTTTCAATGCCATACATTGCAACTGGGAAGACCATAGCCTTGGCTATACGCAGTTTTGTTGACAGGGTGATGTCTCTGCTTTTTAGTGTGCTGTCTAGATTTGCCATGGCTTTCCTCCCGAGGAGCAAGCGTCTTTTTAATTTCTTGGCTACAGTCCCCATCTGCAGTGATCTTGAAGCCCAGGAAAATAAAATCTGTCACTACCTCCATTTCTTCCCCATCTATTTGCCAGGAATTGAGAGGGCTGGATGCCATGTTCTTGGTTTTCTTAATGTTAAGTTTCAACCCAACCTTTGCACTCTCCTTCTTGACCCGCAACAAGAGGCTCTTTACTTTCTGCCATTAGAGTAGTATCATCTGCATATCTTAGGTTGTTGATATTTCTTCCGGCAATCTTAATTCCAACTTTTGATTCCTCTAACCCTGCCTTTCTCATGATGTGCTCTGCATATAAGTTAAATAGGCAGGGCAACAGTATACAGCCTTGCCGGACTCCTTTCCCAATTTTGAACCAATCAGTGGTTCCGTGTCCAGTTCTCACTGTTGCTTCCTGGCCCACATATAGGTTTCTCAAGAGACAAATAAGATGCTCTGGTATGCCCATCTCTTTAAGAACTTGCCACATTTTGTTATGATCCACACAATCAAAGGCTTTAGCATAGTCAATGAAGCAGAAGTAGATGTTTTTCTGGAACTCCCTAGCTTTCTCCATGATCCAACGTATGTTGGCAATTTGATCTCTAGTTCCTCTGCCTCTTCGAAATCCTGCCTGTACTTCTGGTAGTTCTCGGTCAACATACTGCTGGAGTCTAGCTTGTAGGATTTTAAGCATAACTTTACTAGCATGAGAAATGAGTGCAATGGTGTGGTAGTTTGAACATTCTTTGGCACTGCCTTTCTTTGGAATTGGAATGTAAACTGATCTTTTCCAATCCTGTGGCCACTGTTGAGTTTTCCAAATTTGCTGGCAAATTGAGTGTAGCACTTTTACTGCATCGTCTTTTAAGATTTTGAATAGCTCAGCTGGAATACTGTCACCTCCACTAGCTTTGTTGTTGCTCAGCTTTTATAAGGCCTTCACTTCACATTCTAGGATGTCTGGCTCGAGGTCAGTGACCACCTCATTGTGATTATCAGGGACCTTAAGCTCATTCTTGTATAGTTCTTCTGTGTAATTTTGCCACCTCTTCTTAATCTCTTCTGCCTCTGCCATTTTGGTCCTTTATCATGACCATTTTTGCATGAAACGTTCCCTTCATCTCTCCAATTTTCTTGAAAAGATCTCTGGTCCTCCCTATTCTATTGTTTTCTTCTATTTCTTTGCACTGTTCATTTAAGAAGGCATTCTTATCTCTTCTAGCTATTCTCTGGAATTCTGCATTCAATTGGGTGTATCTTTTTCTCCCTTGCCTTTTGCTTCCCTCCTTTCCTCAGCTATTTGCAAAGCTTCCTCAGACAGCCATTTTGCTTTCTTGCATTTCTTTTTCTTTGGGATGGTTTTGGTTGCTAACTGTTGTACAATGTTGCGAACCTCTGTCTGTAGTTCTTCAGGCACTCTGTCTATCAGATCTAATTCCTTAAATCTATTTGTCACCTCTACTGTATATTCAACAGGGATATGATTTAATTCATACCTGAGTGGCCTAGTGCTTTTTCCTACTTTCTCCAGTTTAAGCCTAAACTTTGCAATGAGAAGCTCATGGTCTGAGCCACAGTCAGCTCTTGGTCTTGTTTTTACTGACTGTATAGAGCTCCTCCATCTTTGGCTACAGAGCATATAGTCAATCTGATTTCTGTGTTGACCATCTGGTGATGTCCATGTGTAGAGCCGTCTCTTGGGTTGTTGGAAAAGAGTGTTTGCTATGACCATCGTATTCTCTTGACAAAATTCTAATCAGCCTGTGCCCTGCTTCATTTTGTACTCCAAGGCCAAACTTGCCTGTTATTCCGGTTATCTTTTGGCTTCCTACTTTAGCATTCCAATCCCCCATGATGATAAGGACATCATTTTTTGGTGTTAGTTCTATAAGGTGCTGTAGGGCTTCATAGAACTGGTCAATTTCATCCTCTTCAGCACTGGTGGTTGGGGCATAGACTTGGACTACTGTGATATTGAATGGTTTGCCTTGGAGTCGAACTGAGATCATTCTGTCATTTTGAGGATTGTATACCAGTATTGCTTTTCCTACTCTTTTATTGACTATGAAGGCTACTCCATTTCTTCTGAGGGTAGCCCGCAGTAGTATACCTGATGGTCATCTGAATTAAATTCACCCATTCCTGTCCATTTTAGTTTGCTGATACCTAAGATGTCGATGTTCAGTCTTGTCATCTCTTGTTTGACCACGTCCAGCTTTCCTTGATTCATGGATCTTACATTCCAGGTTCCTATGGAGAAAAAATCTTTACAGCATCGGACTTTCCTTTCACCACGACACATCCACAGCTGAGCGTCCTTTCGGCTTTGGCCCAGTCGCTTCATTCTTTCTGGTGCTACTAGTACTAGCCGTCTGCTCTTCCCCAGTAGCATATTGGACGCCTTCCGACCTGAGGGGCTCATCTTCCAGCGTCATATTGTTTTGCCATTTGGTACTGTCCATAGGGTTTTCATGGCAAAGATACTGGAGTGGGTTTCCATTTCATTCTCCAGTGGATCACGTTTTGTCAGAACTCTCTGCTATGACCTTTCCGTCTTGGGTGGCCCTGCACGGCATAGCTCATAGCTTCATTGAATTATGCAAGCCCCTTCACCACGACAAGGCAGTAATCAATGAAGGGGTATATGAACATTAGATACCACTATTCTTAAAACTGAACTAAGCCACTTTTCTTAATCTATTTTAATAAGATTTAATCTATCTTCTGTTAAATGCTCTCTAATAGTTCTGATGTTTTCTAATCTGTAATTGCGAATTTCCTACTTAAGAGATGAGATTTTGAATATCAGGCAGTGGACTTTAAATAACATGCAGCTTTCTGGGACTATCCATCCCTTCAAGGAAATTCTGACTAAAGGAACAACAGTTATCTCTTTTAGCACGGCATTTAGAAAGAAGCAGAAAAGAAACAAGAAGAGAAGGAGGGGCAAGTGAGAAGGCATTTTACAAAGACTCAGGAAGCATGGAGCAAGAAAATACAGCTCCCCTTGCTGTATTTAACTAATTTTCACTCACTCGTAAATAAGACAGATGAAATGCTCCTTTTAAACAGGTACAACTCAGACTTTTCCAACTCAGCAGCTCTCTGATTCATTGAAACATGGCTGAATGATTCGATTAATGATAACTGCTTGCAAATATCAAGATTTCAGATTCAAAGAGCAGAGACTGATAAATTGACTCTTAGATTAAAACATTGATGAAAGATTATTTGAAAAAAAAAGTCAAAAAATGACAGGATGCCACACTCAATATTTTCTCCTGAAGGACGTAGCCTGGAAAATCAAGGGCCTCCAGAAGTAATACTCCAAGGCAAGATAAATACTTTCCAGGAAGAAATATATATAATGTTAGGACAAATACAAATTACAATAGACTCAAATCACGAGGAAATTCGAAACAACTTTGATGATTTAAATAAACATATTTCTAATCTAAGTCTACAATTAAAAAACACCCAGGAAATAACAATGAATGAACAAATAAATCAGATAACAGACCACAAATTAGAAGAATATGACCAAATTGATGAAATAAAAAATGAAAAGCATTACAATTTAACACTAACAGGAAAAAATATACAAGAAAAATGGAATGGACTATAGAACTTACAGGAGAACCATCAGTTTGGGAGACAGAAAGCATTTATCTTACTTAATCTTTTGTATTCCCAATAACATTTGCAAAAATAAAGGAACCGCCGCGTAAGCAGATTACATCAACTTGGAAAACTACTCAGCAAAAGAAGATGACCAGAGACAGATACAAGAGATTTGACTCATGACTTCCGGTGGCGACGCGACGCTGAAGACAGCCATCTCCGGGCTGTCCGCTCCGCGGCTTTGTTGAACTGCCGAAAACAGCGCCGATCAGCTGTTTAGGTGGTTCGGAAGCCCCCTCCTCGGGAGAAGAGGAGGGGGTGAGGCCCCAGGTAGGGGTTGAGCTCTCCGGGGCCGCCTGAGCTTTTAGTTCGGGCGGCTGAAGGATCGAGCCCCCCCGAAGCCTGGGTTTGCTCCGGGCTGCGCAGCACTTCTGCTCCGTGTTTTCGGGAGCAGAACTAAGCGTTAGCAACCACCCCTGCCAGAAGGAAAGACTTTCGAGTGTGAAGAGGCAGGCAGAGCGATACAGGAGGTCAAGGTGAAGTGGACTTTTGTTCTCTAGTTCAATGGACTTTATGGTTTTCTAAAAGTGAAAGTGCGTAGCAAGTGAAAGTGGGGGAAGATGGCGACTAAAACTTCTAAAGTTCTCCGGAGTGCGGGGGCTTCCCCAGTGCAACAGTCCTCGCTGCAAGCCTTACTTCCTCCTGCACCTGCTCCGGCACTGACGGTTAAGGATTTACAGGATGCTTTGGAAAAGCATTCACAACAAATAGCAGATATTATAGATGAAAAGATGGAAAAGCTGGAGGAGAAGATGGAAGAGAAGTTTACAGCAATGAGGGCAGACATCTTGCCTGCACTTGAAGGTGTGGCTGTATGTGTTCAATGCTTGGATGAAAAAGTGGAAGATCTTAGTCAAAAGAATTCCAGACTAGAAGCAAAAGTTTTAGAGAATGAAAATACAATGGATAAAATGGATGGAGACCTGACTCTGGTCCAGTACCACCAGATGGAGTTTGCTATCAGAATCAGAGGCTTAAAAGAGAATCCTAAAGAAGATTTAAAGCAGATAGTCTCCGAGGCTTTGGAAGTGGTACTGGGACAGCCAGCAGCTGAAATTGAGGGAAATATAGACAAAATCTTTCGTGTGAATTCATGGATTGCAAGGCAGAGGAAGTTACCTAGAGATGTGGTGGTTTACTTCACAAAGAGAGCAATCAGGAATGAAGTTATCCAAGTTTCTTATGATACTAAGCTTGTGGTTGCTGAGCAAGATGTTTTCGTTTTAAAAGAGATTCCTCCAAGAATTTTAAGGAGAAGGAAAGATTTTGCTTTTCTGGCACAGGAACTTAAGAAACGTGACATGAAGTTTAGATGGGAGATACCAGTGGGCATGGTGGTGATGCATGAAGGCACGAGACACCGTTTGGTCACAGTGATCCAGGCACGTGATTTTTATAGCAAAGTTTTAAAAGCAACCCCTCTACCACTTTTGGAATCTGCAAAGAAAAATGGCGAGGGAAAGCCTCAAGATGCTGAAGGAACACAGACAGATGAGAAAGGTACTGGAGGGGATCAAATTACAGTTTCATCGGCAGACGCTAGAGAGCAGAGGATGACGCGTGCCGCTTCAAGACGAGTGAGACAAGAGCAAGAGCAAGATCAGCAGAAAGTTATGGAACCTTCAAAGCGTACCTATAGCGAAGCTGTGGGAGGGGCGCGGCCTAAGGAAGTTAAGGGGATCCTGACAGGCGTGCTCCAGAAGCTTCAGGATGCCAAGGATGGCGACTAAGTTCCTAACTTGGAATGTTAATGGATTAAACTCACCACAGAAGAGAAAGTTTTTCAATACTTAAAACAATTTAAGACTGATGTTATTTGCTTGCAAGAAACACATATTAGGGTTATGGACCAAAAATACCTGCTGAACTTAAGGTTGGGTACGCAATTTACTGCTTCTGCAATGAATAAGAAAAATAGAGTGGTTATTTACGTCAAGAATACTCTGACAGCGGAACTAATAGAAGCAGATAAACAAGGAAGATATGTTATGATAGATCTGCTGTTAGAAGGCAAAAAAACGCTTTTGGTTGGATTGTATGCTCCTAATCAACAACAAGCTGATTTTTATACAACATTACATACTAAGATTACCCAGATGGATTATAAATCTTTTATTTTTATGGGAGATTGGAATGGTGTCTTGGACGTACAACTGGACAAGTGTGGTTCTTTTAAACATGCCCCGAGCCATGCTAGACTGCCTAAATCTTTTTTTGAAATGAAGGATGATCTGGAATTGCGAGATATCTGGAGAGACACACATCTACATGAAAAGGATTATACTTTTTTTTCTGATAGACACCAATCTTTTTCCAGGATTTATTTTATATTACTGACTAATGATTTTTTTTCTAGGATTAAGAAGATAAAGATTTGTCCAAGAACTATATCTGACCATAGTCCAGTCTGGTTAGAGATTAATAAGGACAATAGAGATAGGCGCTCTTGGTGCTTAAATGAGAACTTGTTTAGAAATCAGAGTAATGTGGAAGAATGTAAAAAACAGATGAAGGACTTTTTTGAAATTAATATGAATAAGGATACTTCTATGGACATGGTTTGGGATGCTAGTAAAGCTTATATGAGAGGGGTGTTAATATATATGAATAATAAATACAGACGTAACTTGGAAGTTAGGAGGAAAGAATTGGAGAATGAAATTAGGGAAAAGGAAAAGGCCCTAATTTTGAATCCATCGGATGTGAAGATCAAAGAGGTTATTAATTTGTTAAGAGGACAATTTGATAAGCTGATGGCTGATCAGGTGGCAACTAACTTACGGTTTGCTAGACATAACACTTTTTGCAATGCCAATAAACCAGGTAGATGGTTAGCCTACAGGTTAAGGAAAAAGCAAAGGGCTTCTAACATAGACAAAATAGAACATAAAGGTAAGGTTGTGTATCAACAGGACCTTATTAAGGAAGCCTTTGTGGACTTTTATTCCAAACTATATGCTAAAGATAAGATTAATGAAGCAGATATTGATGTATATCTGAAGAATGCCAACATCCCGGTTCTTACACAAGAACAAAAGGAAGAGATTAATCAATTGATAACAGAAGAAGAAATTTTTTTAGCAATTAAGCAGCTGAAGGTGGATAAAGCGCCAGGTACGGATGGACTGACTGCGGTGTACTACAAAAATCTACAATCGGAGGTGATAAAGCCATTAAGAGAATTGTTTCAGACAATTCAAAGGGGAGGAAAGGTGCCTCCGTCTTGGAGAACTGCTTTTATTTCCCTGATTCCGAAGAAAGATCAGGATGTTACTCAAGTAAGAAATTACAGACCAATATCACTTTTGAATACGGACTACAAGATATTTGCTAAGGTTTTAGCTAATAGATTGATGAGGGTTTTGCAACAGATGATTCATGGGGACCAAACTGGGTTTATTAGTGGTAGGCAAATGAAAAATAATGTGAGGCATATAGTTGACTTGGTGGAGTTTTTGGAAAGGAACAACCAGATCCCTGCGGCGTTGATCTTTTTAGATGCTGAAAAAGCTTTTGATCAACTGGATTGGCAATTTTTGATGAAAGTTTTAGATAAAATGAATTTTGGGGATAAATTTTTACAACCAATTAGGGCATTATATCAAAAACAAACTGCCCGAATAATAGTAAATAATAGTTTGACTGAAGTATGCAATATAGAAAAGGGCACAAGACAAGGGTGTCCGTTATCACCTTTATTATTTGTATTAACATTGGAGATATTATTGATTAAAATACGGAATTCGGAAAAAATTAAGGGTATTCAAATTAGAGATCAGGATTATAGACTGAGGGCGTTTGCAGACGATCTGTTTGTTACGGTGACCCAGCCAGAAAATTCTGTTGTGGACCTGATGGAGATAATAATGCAATATGGGAAGGTTTCTGGATTTAAGGTCAATGTACAAAAAACTAAAATATTAGCCAAAAATATGACAGCATCGCAAAAGGCCCTTTTAGAAGGGTTAACTGGATTTGAGATTGTTAAAAGGGTTAAATATTTGGGGGTGTATTTGTCACCCTCAAATGCAAAGTTATATAAAAATAATTATGAAAAGTTATGGGGAAAAATTCAAAAAGAATTGGAGAGTTGGAAAAAATTGCGATTGTCTTTACTGGGAAGAATTGCGGCAGTGAAAATGAATGTCTTGCCTAAATTTTTATTTTTATTTCAAATGATACTGATTCTTAAAAAAGATTCAAATTTGGAGGAATGGCAACGGGGTATCAATAAATTTGTATGGGCAGGGAAAAGGCCACGAGTTAAACTTAAGATTATGCAGGATACGCATGAAAGAGGTGGTCTTAAAATGCCCAACTTTAAATTATATTATGAAGCTGCTGCGTTGTCAGGGATAAGTGACTGGATTAATTTAACACAAGGGAGATTATTAAATCTTGAGGGCCACGACTTGTTATTTGGCTGGCATGCATATTTACTGTATGATAAGAAGGTAGATAATGTGTTTAAAGTGCATATTTTAAGACAGGCATTGCTGAGAGTTTGGAAGAAGTATAGATATAAGTTAGACTACAAGATACCGTTGTGGGCAATTCCGAAACATGCAATAGAAAATATAAATGTTGGCTTCAAACATGATGTGACTACGTACAAGGAGATCTTAAGTTTGGAGAGGAACGTATGGTGTTTGAAGCCGTATAATCTTTTACGAGATGAGAAGATTGTTCAAACTTGGTTTCAATATGGTCAATTACGGGCCAGGTGGAAAGAAGACCAGAAAATTGGTTTCTCAATGACTGATGAAAATTTGGTAAAGCAAATTAGAAATCAGGGTCCAGCACATATCAAACGGATATATCTTGCATTGATAGAAATTGACTCAGAAACAGAACTTGTTAAAGATTGTATGATAAAATGGGCTCAGAATATTCAAGAAGTTATCACAATGGACACTTGGGAAAAAATCTGGGTGAGGAACGTAAAATTTACACAAGCTCAAAATTTAAGAGAAAACTTTTACAAAATGTTTTATAGGTGGCATTTAGATCCTAAAAAGCTTGCAAGTATGTATCCGAACTATCAACCTAAATGTTGGAGATGTGGTGGCGAAGATGCAACGTATTTTCATATATGGTGGACCTGTAAGAAGGTTAAGGCTTTTTGGATTAAAATCTGGTGGAATATGCAGAAGATTTTTAAGCAAAGGATAAAGTTTTGTCCGCAATTTTTCTTATTGGGCATAATTACAGATACTACTGTTGTGGACACTAAGTTGATGTTGAATTTAATTACAGCGGCAAGACTTTTAGTAGGTCAATATTGGAAGAAGGAGGAACTCCCGACTATAGAAGAATGGACTCTTAAAGTTTCTGACCTGGCGGAAATGGCAAAGATTTCAGCTTATTTGAAAGATTATTCGCAACAACGTTATATTATGGAGTGGAAAAAGTGGATTGATTATATCCAGAACAAATATGGGACTAAAAAGTTTCACTTAGCATTTGAATAAGTTTTTTTTCCTTTTTTTTAATGTAATATTAGTACTGCTTGTAGTCATTTCATATGAGCTAGAGTGCGATAGACTCAATAGTTTATTGTTGTTAGCATATGGTTGTTTATGATTGTTTTCTGCTTTTATACCTTGTATTTAGCTCTGGGAAGTCGGGGAGGGGGGAGGGGGGAAGGGGGGGAGGGTTAGGGAGGGCTAGGAAGGGGTGGGCGGAGGGAGGGGGGGAGATAAAATGTATTGTAAAACTTCTCAATAAAAAAAAAGAGATTTGACTCATCCTACCAGATGGACTATTACGTGAACAAACACTTGTTTGAAAATGGCTAAAAAAATAGAGAATTTTGAATATAAAGTGGCCCTATAACAAGAGGGATAAGAATTATATTTTGTTTAAGGTTGAAGAAAGAGAATATAAAAGGGAGAAGGGAAGATCAAAGAACTATATCATTAATTAATATATTAATTATGGAATTATCAAACTTAATCATTACTGATTGTTAATTCATTATTATTATTCTTTTTTTCCTTGTTAGAATATAAACCAAGACAACACGCTGTACACCAGGCACTGGAGATTGTTATAATTAAAAACCAATAAAATATTTATATAAAAAAGAGAGATATCAAGACTCCCTACTCATTATATTAGAATATTTTAACAGTGCTAACCTAAGCCAACAGCTGCCAAGATATATTCAGCATGTCAACTGTCTCACAAGAGGCAAGAATATTTTAGACCACTGCTATTTTACATTAAAAGATGTCTATCGCTCTCTAACAAGAGTGGCTGAGCACTCTATGATTCACCTTCTACCTGTTTATAGACAAAGACTCAAAATCATAAAACCAATAGTTAAAAGAGAATTCTTAGACTGAAGAGGCAAAGTTAAAGCTACAGGCTTGCTGTGACTGCATAGACTGTAACATTTTTGAAGCTGCTTCAGTGGACTTGAATGAACTCACTGACATTGTGACATTACATGTTAGCTTTTGTGAAGACTCGTGTGCCAAACAAAACGTTATGCATCTACAGTAATAATAGACTTTGGTTCACAGCTAAGCTCAAACATCTACATTGTGCCAAAGAGGAAGTCTACAGGAAAGGAGATAGAATGCTGTACAATCAGGTCAGGAATATATTAACAACAGAGATCAGAGCAGCAAAAAAAAGCTACTCTGAAAAGCTGAGGAATCTCAACAAATGAACCAGCAAATGTGAGAAAAAGCCTGAAAAAATATCATTGGCTACAGTAGACCTCCCTCCCTTGCTGAAGAGAATCAGCAATTGGCAAATGGACCTGAATGTGTTCCACTGTAGATCTGAGGAGGCCATTGTCAACTATTGCTACCCTCTTCATCTCAGATACACCAATAAACTCCATCTCTCCGATGATCACAGAAAAAGATGTACGAGATCTGTTTCACAGACAAGACTGGAAAAGCACCTGGCCCAGACAGGGTAACTCCCTCTTGCTTGAAAGTCTGTGCTGATCAACTGGCCCAATCTTCACCCACATCTTTAATAAATCACTGGAGATGTGTCCCTTCTTGCTTCAAAGACTCTACTATCATTCCGGTGCCCAAGAAACCTTCCATCAAGAAGTTGAATGTTGCTCTGACATCCATAGTTATGAAAACCTTTGAAAGGTTAACGTTCAACCACTTGAAAGCCATCACAGATCCACTGCTAGACCCTTTGCAATTTGCCTACCAGGCAAATACTGAATGTTGGCAGATGAGGCTGTCAATATGGCACTCCACTAGATCTTACTGTCAGAACCCATCTTTTCTCTGGGGGGGGGGGAAGGAAATTTATTTCATTTCTTCTTCATCTCTTACTGAGGGTACTGCCATTCTCCTGAGGGGGAGGGGGGGAAGGCTCTGTGCTATGTTTCTCTGCTTTGCTATCATGTATCCTTTCCGCTGTTTCTACATACTTACTCTTTGAACTGTCTCTCCCTTTAAGTACCTTGGGATGAGAAAAGAATACGCCTGTCAGGACCCACCCCAATACACGTCTTAGGAAAATAATGAACTCTTGGATCCAGGTGTTGTCCAAAAGGGATTTTTACTATGACATGATCGGTTGTGGAAGTACAAGACAGGATCTGGCATTGTTTTACATTTTAACACTATTTCAACCCCCTCCCTTCAACCCCATTTGGTCACTCACATTAATTAAATTAAGGTGTCAAGCTCTTTCGTGGGAAAGGGTAATCTTCTAGTGCTTTTATTGCTATTGCTTTCTTCCTTTCAGTTTCAAATGGAGATACAACCCAGAACCCTTCTTCCCTAACCCTCCCCCTTGTTGTCCCCAGTTCAAAAGGTTTTCCTTGGTCTTTGAAGATAGCCTAAGACAGGCTGAATAAACAACTTCTCCTTCCTCCTTGGAAGGTGGCATAATCCAGGGAGAGGCACAATATTTTAAACATACATTTATGAATGTGATATAATTGGATTCTGACAATCGGCTCTCCTTAAAAAAAAGATAGGTCCATCTGTGGGGAAAAGAAAAACCATATAAATGTTAATCCGGTTTGTTCAGATATTCCGTATGAAATCTCTTAAGCAACTTTGGTGCTTTAACATGAAGTTTATTAACCCACTCATTTTCTTTTTTTTTATTAAAAGGTTTTACAGTACATTTTATCTTTAACAATCCCCCCCTCCCCCCACCCCAACCTAACCCTCCCTATCCCACCCACCCCATACCCTCCTCCTCCCCCCCCGACTTCCCAGAGCTAAGTACAAGGTATAAAAACAAAGAACAATCATAAACATCCATATGCTAACAACAATAAACTATTAACTCTATCGCTCTCTAGCTCATATAAGATAACTACTAACAATATTAATATTACATATAAAAAGAAAAAGAAAAGAAAAAAGAAAGGAAGACTTATTCAAATGCTAAATGAAACTTTTTAGTCCCATATTTGTTCTGGATATAGTCAATCCATTTTTTCCACTCCATAATATAACGTTCTTGCGAATGATCTTTCAAGTAAGCCGAAATCTTTGCCATTTCCGCCAGGTCAGAAACCTTTAGAGTCCATTCTTCTATAGTCGGCAGTTCCTCCTTCTTCCAATATTGACCTATTAAGAGTCTTGCTGCTGTAATTAAGTTCAGCATCAACTTAGTGTCCACAACAATAGCATCTGTAATTATGCCCAACAAAAACAATTGCGGACAAAACTTTATCCTTTGCTTGAAGATCTTCTGCATATTCCACCAAATTTTTATCCAAAAAGCCTTAACCTTTTTACAGGTCCACCAAATATGAAAATATGTTGCATCTTCGCCACCACACCTCCAACATTTTGGCTGAAAGTTCGGATACATACTTGCAAGCTTTTTGGGATCTAAGTGCCATCTATAAAACATTTTATAAAAGTTCTCTCTTAGCCCACTCATTTTCTGAGGAGGGGAGGTGTTTCCACACCACTAAATATTGGATCGTTCCGTGATGTTTTCTGAAATCTAAGATCTTTTACCTCAAAATGTTGTTCTCCTTCCACCATGATGGGGGGGCTGTTTTTGTCCGTAGGGGTGATTGTTGTTCCCTCTTTATTAAACTGCAGTGAAAGATTGGGTGTATTCGTCTAAGATTTTTGGGTAGTTCTAATTCAACTCTTACTGGGTTTATGATTTTTTAAATTGGAAAAGGTCCAATATATTTTGGTCCTAGTTTTTTACAGGGTTGGAGTGATTTCAGGTATTTTGTGGATAAATATACCATCTCTCCTACCCTGAATGGTGTGGGATCGGTTCTTTGTCTGCCTGTGTCTTGTATGCTTTTCTAGCTTCTTCTAACGCTTTCCTAACGATTGGCCAGGTGTTTTGTAATTGGGCAATCCATTCCTTCAGCTTGGGAATGACCGGTTCCTTTGGGGTTAGTTCTGGTATGGGGTTGAAACTCTGACCTGTAGCTACTTGAAAAGGAGTGTAACCTATGCGTGAGTGGACTGCATTATTATATGCTACTTCTGCGAAAGGCAGTAGGTCCGTCCAATTTGTTTGCTGGAAATTAATAAAGCATCTCAAATATTGCTCAAGTACTGAGTTTAAGCGTTCAGCCGATCCGTCTGTCTGAGGATGAAGACTAGATGACAGTGCTTGGGTGGTTCCTAAAAGGGATAAAAATTCTTTCCAAATTACCGACGTAAATTGCACCCCTCTATCAGATATGATATGTTGTGGTGCCCCATGCAATCTGTAAATATGCTGTACAAAAAGTTTTGCTAATGCTTTTGCAGTCGGGATTATTTGGCAAGGTATGAAATGTACGTGCTTAGAGAACAGATCTGTGACAGTCCATACTACGGTGTTTCTGTTGCTTTCTGGTAGTTCTACGAACTACCAGAACATAGAACTGTTTAGCCCCGGAATGCCTGAGAGGGTTTCACTCAGAGCACTAATTGACTCTGGCTGCACCCGTTGCCTCATAAGCCCAACTTTAGTGGGAAATTTAGGAATTCTGGTGAGGAAGCTGAAGAAACCGATATCATTCAGTCTATTAGATGGGTCCATTGCAGGGGGGACATCAGCTTCCCTTGCTACATTGCCCATCCAACTCACCACAGGGGATCTCATAGAGACTATAACGTTTGTAGTGACTCCTGGCATGGAATGCCCCCTTATCCTGGGCATGGCATGGCTAACCAAGTGGAACCCGCGGGTGGAATGGAGGACGGGAGAACTCAGATTCCCAGACGGGGAGACAGTAAGGAACCCGACTCAACCACGAAAGATAGGAAGTCCCTCCGAAACTACAGCGGCGGTGGAGGAAAGGGACATACCAGAGGAATAACGGAATCTAGCTGAAGTATTCAGTGAGGAGAAATCTGACGAACTGCCCGCCCATTGACCCACGGACTGCTCCACTGAAATCCTCTCAGGGGCAAAATTACCTAAGCCAAAATTGTATTCCATGAGCCCACGGGCACTAGAGGAGATGCAAAAGTTTATAGACAAAAAACTTAGAAAGGGTGTTTCTCCAACCGGCAAAGCCCAAGACTGCAGCCCTCGTGCTATTTTGAGAAAAGAAGGATGGGACTCTTCACCTCTATGTGGACTATAGATCTCTGAGTGCAGTAAGCAAGAGCGACCTATATCCCTCCCTCTCATGAAAGACATGCTAGCACATCTATTGAAAGGAAAAATCTTTTCGAAACTGGACTTAAGGAAGGCGTGTTACAGAATTAGAATTAAAGAGGGAGATGAATGGAAAACAGCTTTCAATTGCCCCTTAGGATGTTATCAGTTCAGGGTTCTACCCTTCGGCCTTCAAGGGGCACCTGCACTATTCATGAAATTAGTAAATGACATGCTCCGGGAGCACCTATATAAAGGGGTACTTGTTTACCTGGACGATATCCTGATATTCATTGAAACAAAGGAGGAACACATGAAGTTAGTCAGAGCTGTACTGAAAAAACTCCAGGCAGCTTACCTGTATGCCAAACTGTCTAAGGAAAAAATTGATTATCTGGGGTATTGCATCTCGCCAAATGGCATAGAAATAGACCCTGAGAAAGTCCAAGCTATAGTAGAATGGGGTCTGCCTCGCATTAGGAAGCAATTGCTAAGCTTCCTTGGATTTGCTAACTTTTACCGGCAATTCATCCCCTCCTTTGCACAGATCGCACTACCAATTATTAACTTGCTTTCTTGGGATGAGAAGTGGGCACCGACACTTACATTCTTACAACATTCTGAATCCCTAAGTGCATTCAGAAAGTATTCAGACACCTTCCCTTTTGTAAATTTTGTTACGCTTCAGCCTGATTCAGAAAAACTGAAACTGAAATATCACATTGGCATAAGTATTCAGACCCAATACTTTGTTGAAGCACCTTTGGCAGCACTGAGTCTTTTTGGGTATGATATGACAAGCTTTGCACACCTGGATTGGGAGATTTTCTGCCATTCTTCCTTGCAAATCCTCTCAAGCTCAGTCAGGTTGGATGGCGACCATCAGCTCTCTCCAAAGATGTACAATAGGGTTCAAGTCAGGGCTCTGGTCAGGCCACTTTAGGGCATTCACAGAGTTGCCCCTAAGCCATTCCTGTGTTGTCTTGGCTGTGTACTAAGGATCATTGTCATGTTGGAAAGTGAACCTTCGGAATAGTCTGAGGTCCTGAGTGCTTTGGAACAAGTTTTCATTGAGGATAAACCTGTAATTTGCTCCATTCAGCTTTCCCTCAACCCTGACCAGTCTCCCAGTCCCTGCTGCTAAAAACACCCCCACAGCATGATGCTGCCACCGTGCCTCACTGTTGGGATGATATTGACAGATGGTGAGCAGTGCCTGGTTTCCTCCAGACATAATGGTTAGAATTGAGGCCAAACAATTCAATCTTGGTTTCATTAGACCAGAGAACCTTGTTCCTCACAGTCTGAGAGTCCTTCAGGTGCTTTTGTGTAAACTCAAAGTGGGCTTTCATGTGTTTTGCACTGAGAAGAGGCTTCTGTCTAGCCACTCTACCATAAAGACCAGATTAGTGGAGGGCTGCAGTGATGGTTGTCCTTCTGGAACTCTGTCCCACACAAGATCTCTGGAGCTCAATCTGAGTGACCATCGGGTTCTTGATCACCTCTCTTACTAAGGCCCTTCTCCCCGATTGCTCAATTTGTTCAGGCGACCAGCTCTTGGAAGAGTCCTGGTTATGCCAAACTTCTTCCATTTGAGAATTATGGAGGCCACAGTATTCTTAGGAACCTTCAGTGCAGCAGAAATTTTATTGCACTCTTCCCCAGATCTGTCCCTTGCAATAATCCTGTCTCTGAGCTCATGGTTTTTGCTTTGCTATAGTATGCATTGTCAGTTGTGAGGCCTTCTATAGAGTGCTGTGTGCCTTTCTAAATCATGTCCAATGCTCGGCTTTCAACACCATTTTGCCGAGCATTCTCATCGAGAAGCTGACTTGAAATTCTCCCCCGCCATCTGCGATTGGATTCAAGACTTTCTTAGGGATCGGTTACAAACAGTGAGGGTCGGCTCTGCTTTGTCCACCCCCCTGAAGCTTTGCACCGGCACGCCACAGGGCTGTGTGCTTAGCCCCTACCTGTACTCTTTATACACTTATGATTGTGTATCATCTGACCCATCCACTGCGATAATCAAGTTCGCAGATGATACAACTGTGGTGGGTCTTATTACAGGTGGGATGAGACAGCATATAGGGTGGAGGTACAAAAACTATCCATATGGTGTAGTAACAACAACTTGCACCTAAACATCGGCAAGACGAAAGAGATGGTGTTAGACTTCCGGAGAAAAAAGGAGGAACCTGCCCCACTTTACATTGGAGAGAACTGTGTAGAGAGTTTCCTCCTTTAAATTTCTGGGAGTCTACCTCTGTGAAGATCTGACCTGGAAAGTTAACACAACTCAGGTGGCTAGAAAGGCCCAACAGAGGCTTCACTTTCTTAGGGTCTTGCGGAAGAACAGGGTAGAACAACAGCTAATGACCCTCTTTTACCGGTCTACTATAGAGAGCGTCCTCTCGTATGGTATTGTGGTTTGGTATGCTGGTCTGACAGCCGCGGATAGTAAAGTATTACAGAGGGTAGTGAGCACAGCACAAGGTTTATTATTATTATTATTATTATTATTATTATTATTATTATTATTATTATTATTATTATTATTATATTAAATTTACGACAGGTGGACTCCAATCAAGGTGTAGAAACATGTCAGCAAAGATCAAGAGAAATGAGAGGCACCAGAGCTAAATTTCACATGTTGTTGCAAAGGGTTTGAATACTTAAGCCAATGTGATACATCAGTTTTTCCTTTTTAATAAACTTAGACATTTCTAAAATTGTTTTCACTTTGTCATTATAGGATACTGAGTATAGATTAATGAGGAAATAAGTGAATTTTAACAAATGTAGAATCAGTCTGCAGCATAACAAAATTGACAAAAGTGAAAGGGATCTGAATACTTTCTGAATGCACTATATGTAAGGATCCTTTTTGTAGACTTCAGCTTAGCATTCAACACCATCATTCCAGAAATCCTCCTCTCTAAACTGACTCAGCTAGCTGTACCTGATCACACTTGTAGATGGATTATAAGCTTTCTAACGAAGAGGAAGTAGCAGGTGAAGCTAGGCAAAATCACACTGAATATCCACTCATTAGCACAGGGCTATGTGCTCTCTCCATTACTCTTCTTTGGGAGCCAAGATGGTGGAGAGGCAGCAAAGGCTGTAAAGAGCTCCTCCAAAAGTAAAAGTTTTATTTTATTTTACTTCATTTTTATTTTAACTTTTTAACCTCTTTTAATATTTTATTTTAACCTACCCCTTTTTAACTTTTTAAACCCATTTTTAACCCATTTTAACCTTTTAAACCATAGTTTTAAACTTATTTTTAAACCTGTTTTAACAAACTTGAATGGGGAAAAGAAGAAAGAGACAGCACTCTGCAGCAGAAAGTATATCCAAGCCTTTGAAGCAGCAGAATATGGAGGATTATATTGCAAACAGACCGTCTGCTCCAGTAAGTAACTCATTCGCAGGCACCTTATCAGATATAGAGCCTTGGTGGAGCAGTGGGCTAATGCCTCCTTAAGTAACACCAGCTGCCTGCAATTAGTGCAGGTTCGCATCCCACCAGGCTCAAGGTTGACTCAGCCTTCCATCCTTCCGAGGTAGGTAAAATGAGGACCCAGATTGTTGGGGGCAATAAGCTGACTTTGTAATAATGCCGCTTGGGGTGTGTGTGAAAGCCCTAACAAGCAGGCATATACATAGAATGAAGGCTACTGCTAAGCTTGTAAGCCGCCCTGAGTCTTCGGAGAAGGGCGGGATATAAATGTAATAAAAAAAAATATATTTAATTTATGTGACTCATTGGAATGGGACTTACAAACCAAACTGGAGAGCAGACAGCGTGTGGAGTTGTCCTCCTCCCTCTCGGAGAATGGCTCCCCTCCTTGGAACCCGGCAACAGCCTTTTTTGAACAGGAGGGAGATGTAGCAAATTTGAAGGGGGAAAATGTGACAGACTTCCTCTCTAGACAATGTTTGCTTACAGCTCAAACTGTAAACTCAATATATGATCTCTTGTCAATTGTCATAAATAAGGTCGACTGCCTGAAAGAATCTTTCGCAGTTTTTTAAGAGCCACCCAAATGCTGTAGAAGGACTTGGGAGGATAAGAATGGACAGACATGGGATGGCTAACTCAGAAAATGAAACTAGAGAAGGACCTTGTTCTCCTCCCAAAAATTTGAACATCTACAGAGAAAACACTCAATCAGGCAAAGGTCTAAGAGATGACCAATATAACTACAGTCTGCAAACTAACCAGGTTACTTTGCAAATTTATGACAAGAGAGTAAATAGAGGGCGTTGGAGCAATAGAGAAGCTATTAGGCTGTCCCTGAGCTAGCTGCTCCGCTGTGAATTCACTCTGATAGATCTACTACATGCAGAGTGGCTGCCAGCAAGAACACAATGTATGAGAATTCTCCTATCGTTCAAGCAGCCCACAATTCCCTTCATGCTCTTCAGAATGAAGCCCTTTCTGAGCTTTTTCTCAATATTTCCAATAAGGGTCTTTTGCTCAGAAAAAGTGTGCCCACTCCTGAAACAGCGTCACCAAGAGGGAACTGTCACTTTAAATCTAGGCTGCAACAGCCCTCACACTACTAAGCCTGAGGCTGCTGCAACTGAACTGACCCTGAGAAAGCAAAGAAGCAATATACGAACTGTGTTACCCACAGCTGCAGGAACTGCTGAGGATGTGCCAGAGGAAATGTTGATTGACCTATTGCCAGAACCTGAGCAAGTTAACATCATTCAAAGATTGGATGACCTAAAAGAGGCACTGACAACAACTCTACAGCAAAGCCTCTATTTAATTTGGCTCCACTAACCACGCAACCTTGTGACAAGATATTTAATCAACAATCTGCCTTTACCTCAACAGTAAAAAAAGGTGTTGTCACACAGGCTGAGAGTGGCGTAACTGCACTGACTGACCCAGCCCCTGAGAAACAACTGAAAGACAAAGGGCTTCATCACACAGTACCCCCTAAGCTGACAAACACTAAGGACATAATCCAGCTTACATCCTCATTTGATTTAGAAGTTCCCACAACATCTTTCCACAAGATGAACCCTCAGCCATGCCCCTCCAAAAATGGACATAAATCTACATTTACAGACTTAAGCCAGAGTCTGTATATAGAGGAGCAACAACAAGTTCTGCAACCCATGAGGAGAAATATTGAACCTCACAACAACTGTGTTTATATGGGAAGCTTAGATGATATTGACCCAGCTCCAATGTCAAGTTGACATCTGGCATTTTTACCATCTAGCCAATCAACCAAGTCAGACCACCTTGCCTCTGAGAACCCCATACAGTTGATGACCTGGAACATAGCTGGCTGGAAAGGGATGGTTGATAGTGGACTAATGAGCTTTCTCTCTAGATTTGATGTCAAGAAACCTGGCTAACCGAAGTGGACGAACCAGTACAATTGCCAGGCTTTCAGGGATGGGCCTCCCCAGCCCTAAAAACAAAGAACAAAGGGAGACCCTCTGGTGGGCTATGCATTCTTATAAAGCAAGAGTTGCAATGGCAGGAAGAGAAATTATATAACGAAGATAAGTATCCGTACTTTCTAGCTGTCAAATTTGAATATGACCAGTTTGAGTTAATATTGGTAAATGAGTACATTCCTCTAAGCACATCCCAGCACTATAATTCTGAATATTGGATGGGCTTGGAAGTTATCTTAGAAGATATATCTATACTGTACCCTCAGTCCATAGTGGTATTATTAGGAGATCTGAACGCTAGACTGGGTCCCTCTCTGTATGAGCTTGCCCAGAAGAAGGGAATCCCAGGGGAGTTCTTTGATAACCATCCTCAGTGGCTCTCGAGAGACTGTAAAAGTAATGCCTCAAGAGACTGTAAAAGTAAAGTCTCCTTAATTTTTAAGGGTAATCTCCAAATTTTGGGAGGTAAGGACAAGAATTATATATACCCTTATACATACCACTCAGCCAATTCAAGTAGTGTACTGGATCTCTTTTGTGTGTCTAGAGATAAGGCTGACCTCTTCTCAGAGGTCACAGTACACCTTAGCGACAATAGCGACCATCAGCCTGTAAGTGTGACATTGCGAGGCCGCTCAGATTTAAGACCATATAACATGGTTGACAGATGGCTCACCAAAAAGGTAGAGGTGACCCAAAATAAAAGGTTAATTTGGGCCAAAGTTGATACTAAGGCAATATTAGAATGCCTTAAAACAGAGAATGCTACTAAGTGGGCTAGAACAATACAGTCATCTACTACTGACTGGATGTCAGCCTTCAATGCATTCTCCAATCTTTGTAACATACTGAAGAAACACCTAACAGCTAAACCTACTACAAAAAGAGCCCAAGTGGGTAGACCTCGCTGGTTTGATCTTGATTGCCAGCGACAGAAAAAGAAATTGAAGGCAGCCATGAGGCTTGCCCAGAGGAATCCTACTGCCCATATACAAGCTAAGATGCTGCACACAAGAAGGGAATATAAAAAAACTATAACATTAAAGAAAAAACGTTTTGCCATTTCAATCTGGTCAGAACTTGAGTTGGCTGCCAGAAGTCATAATTCAGTATTATTTTGGCACTCTGTAGCAGGTATCCTGAAGTAAGAGAGATTTGCATTTGACATACCAATCTCTGCTGCTGACTGGGAGAATTATTATCAGTGCTTGTTTGCCCCCACCAAACCGGTAAAGAAATTATTTTTAAACAGTGATTTGGTAAATCCTAGAATTCTCCCCCCTTGGCCACCAGTCTCAGAAAAGGAGATAGTCCATCATTAAAAGCTTAAAGAGGATTTTTTACCAGAATTATTTAAGAAATTTCCCAACTGGTGGGGCCCTGTATTAGCAGGTCTTTTTACACACATAAATAACACCTGCCATATACCAGATGGGTGGAAGATGGCAATAGTTTTCCCCATATATAAAAAAGGGAATAAAAAAGGATCCTACTAATTATAAGCCCATCAGCCTGATTGACATTGTAGCAAAAATATATGCTAGGTACCTTTTGAACAGAATTGAAATCTGGGTAGAGGAAAACAACATCCTCACAGAAGAACAAGCAGGTTTTAGACAAAACAGATCTACTATTGATAACTGCTTTGTCTTGAACCATCTAATTGCCAAATATGCCTATAAGAGGAGACCCCGGTTTGCTGCTTTTATAGACCTTACAGCAGCATTTGATATGGTAAATAGAGACGTACTATGGAGTAAATTGACATCTCTTAAAATAGAACCCAGACTCCTGGCTTTGATTAAAGCCCTTTACACGAGTACCTGTTTGAGGGTGCGGTATGGGGTTAATGGGGCCCTGACTAACAGGATTCACACAAATAAAGGGATAAGGCAAGGGTGTATCCTGGCCCCATTATTATTTAATTTATACATCAATGACTTGCCAGGGTTAATGAAGGATACCATAGTACACATGCCGATGATCCTACTAACTGTAACAGCTTGCTTTATGCTGATAAGATTTTATTATCATACTCACAAGTAGGATTACGTAGGCTATTAAGAAGATTCAGCTCTTATTGCCAGGATAACTCCCTAATCATTAGCAAATCTAAATAACAAATAATGGTGTTTGGAAGAAACCATCAGAGACATAAGTGGCAATTAGATGGTGAACCAATTGAGCAGGTTAATACCTTTGTATATTTGGGAGTACCTTTTTCCAAGACTGGATCTTGGGCCTGCCATCATCAACGGAGTACATTTAGAGCAAAAGCCTGTTTAAATTTATTGCTCAAACTAAAGAACCATAGTTACCCAGGGTCCCTAGCTCCATTACTCAAGGTTTATAAGGCTAAGGTTACGACAATGCTGTTGTATGGAGCAGAAATTTGGGGTCTTTACTCAACCACAGTTTTAGAACAAACACAGTCCCAGCATTTGAGATGTATTTTAGGTGTAGACCCAAGAACATCTGCTGTAGCAGTTAGAGCTGAATTGGGAATTCATACAATTCAGGCATTATCTAAAATTAGAGCTTATAACTACTGGTGCAAAGTTAATGAAATGGAGACTGATAGATTCCCCAAATTATGCCTACTAGAGCAAATAAAACTACAATCGCAAATTTCCTGGATCACCAAACTAACAAATTTTGTAAGAAGCTGTGGCCTTCCTGTTTCTTGTGTAACAGGAGAACAATCTAAAAAAAGAGTTGCCCAAAGAATTAAGGATATAGAAGCACAAACTGATATAGCTATCCTTAGTAAGGTAGGTAACTTGAAATGGCTGAGTAAATACAAATGTACTTTTCAAGTGGACAGTTATTTGAAGTTACAACTCCCAAAACATCTTAGGGAAATATTTACAAGAGCGAGATTCGAACAGCTTGACACAATGGTCAGATATGGGAGATTTCATGCTATACCGTACAATGAGCGTCTCTCCATTTGCGGAGCGGCAGGGTAGAGGACCTGGCTCACATCCTATTTGACTGTTGTCTGTATAAGAGGGTGAGAGACAGGTATCTTGGTCTATATACCAAACGAATGACCCATTGGGATCCCCATATCAAAATAACTTATCTTATGTCCAGTCAGAACTTGAAAATAACATTTAACGTAGCACAGTATTTAAACAAAATGATCCGGTTAAGATCTGCATATGTGGGACTGATTGGGGTAGATTGCAAGGGTGACTCCGAAATATAATGTTATCATATTTTATCTATATCTTAAATTATTGTACATTACTACAATTTCATTTTAGATTGTATTTTATTACTATTTCATCTTAAATTGTATTTTATTTTAATTCCATTTTAAATTGTATTTTATCAAATTCCATTTTGGATTGCTTTTATCAAGTTTTGGTGATGGTTTGTTGCTGGAACTTTGCACTTTGATATGGCCCAAGGGCTAATCAATAAAGTTGTTGTTGTTGTACTCTTCTTTGCCCATTACCCATGACTGCATTTTGATGGATACCTGTGTTAAAGTACTGAAGTTTGCAGATGATACAACAATCATTGATCTCATTTGAGATGATAATGAGTCTGCATATAAATTAGAGGTAGACTGGCCCTGTATTGCAGCCAGAACAATCTGGAGCTGAACACTCTTAAAACTGTAGTGTCAGAATCCATTTATATTTCATTTCTAACTATCTCCTCTGTGCTAAAACCAAATCTTATCTTACCCTGGATTCTCCCATTCCCAAGGGGGAGAGGAAACAGGCATGTGGGCTTTATTGTTTTCACTTCCTCCATAAATGTACCCTTTTGTTTATTCAGCCAGTCTGCTATCCATTACAATGTAACAAATTGCTTTCTATACTAGGCATTTTCTCTGAACTTACCAGGCAACTAGAAAAGGGGGTGGGGGGAAGAGATACAACCCTCTGGGATCTGGTTTATTTTTCTGAAGGTGTGAGGAGCTGTTGAAATGATTGTGCTGCAAGTGGATTGTTATCTTTCCTTTCCCATGATGGACTTACCACCTGGAGATTGCCTGATCTGGAACTGACCAAATGAACTGTGGGGTGGGGTTTGCTTGGGGGCACTTTAAAATTATTGAGATGTAAGGGAATCCCTCAGATCCTGTCTATTATGCCTGCTATCTCCTATTTCTTAGTAAAAGTTCCTGCTTGGAAAAAACTGTCTCCAAGAGTTCTACTTTCTTAAGATGTGGGTTGGGGTGGGTTCTGACATGTAGAGATGATAGTAGATTTTAGAAAAAGCTCTCCTATTGTGATGATTTCCCCAGATGCTTCCCCAGATGTCACTTCAGAAGAGAATGAGCCAGTCCCAGGCACTTCAGGAGGGGCAATCAATAGCTCAATGCAAAGTCTGCGAGTCCAAGTGTGGGGGGGGGGAGTGGTTGATGGGAGAGAAACTGGATGAGCAGCCGGCTGAGAGTGATTTGGCTGAAGCAAAGCTGCAATAGGAGAGCCCTGAGGCTTCAGGTGGGAAAATCACACAACTGCAGCCAGTCAGTGATGAGGAAGAGGAACTGCCTTCTGCAGTTGATCCAAAAACACATATGGCAGAAAAGAGGCAGGAGCAGCTAAGGTCATCCCGACTACTTATGAAGAGGCAGCTTCATCCCCCTTGATGAGCTGCACCAGCTGACTATTTAGCACAGCAGACATATGGAGACAATGCTGGAAACTTTGTGTTCATTTCCTAGCTGTGTATTTCCTGGTTGTTGTGATTCTGCCTTGCTTTGGGCTGACACTGTGCCTTGACCTTGGATTGTTCCTTGTGAACTCTAGAATTTTCTTGCTTTGTGAACTCTCTTGTATTGTGGATTCAATTTTGCCTGATGGATTTATCTTGGTTGGGAAACTTTCAAGTGTCTTGTGGACTCATTGTCCTTTGCTCTGTGGATTAGCATTGATCTGCTTTTGGTTGAACTTAATTGGGAAAGTCATGAGTGAAGGAAATCAATAAACCCACTAAACCACCGGTATGTGTGCACATGAGTGAGCGGGACAGCACACATATTCTACTATATTTTACAATATTAGACAGCATAGTATCAACAGTACAGACCTTCAGGTTTCTGGATTCTATTATCTTTCAGGATTTGAAATGGACACCTAACATTAAAACCATCATTAAAAAAGGAAAACAAAGAATGTTCTTTCTGCATCAACTCAGAAAGCTCAGATTACCCAAGGATCTGCTGATACGCTTCTACAGAAGAATTACTGAGTCTGTCATTTTACCTCAATAACTGTCTGGTTTGGCACAGCAACCAAACCGGATAGGTAGCCTTCAAGGGATAGTTAGGACTGCTGTCATGGCTGCCATCCCCCAAGCCAAGCTTTGCAATGGGGGAGGGAAAAAGGTTGACATTACCAATGGGGGAGGGAAAAAGGTTGGAATGCAGGGAGGAGATGGGGTGTGTGTGGAAGAGAAACCTAAGCAGGCTGGCCAAGGAATAAGAAGGAAACACCTGCTAGCCAAGATCATCAAAGAGTGCAAACCAGAAAAGCCCACAAAACCAAAGGCCTGTTACCCAAACAATATATCAGCATTTAATTGAATGTTTGCTGATAACAGGGGGGATGGCCAGGGAAAAGAGAATGTTAATTGCGTTCTCTGCACACAAAAATACCAGAACCAGCTTAAACCTCTGCAACCATTTAAGCTCCACTAAGGTATACTCTTGGTAAAACAATGGTCCAGGAGTTTTCCTTTGCTAGGTGAATGAATGGGACAGTTGACATCTACAGAAAAAACAATCGCAACCAGTCTGCCTTCCGTTAAGGATCTGTATACTGCATGAACCAGAAAGAGGGCTGAGAAAATATCTACAGACTCCTCACATCCTGGACATAAACTGTTTTAACTTCTGCCCTCATGACACCATTATAGGGCATTGTATGCCAAAACAACTAGACACAAAGACAATTTTCCCCCTCATGCCATCACTCTGCTTAACACCTATTTCCCACAGCACTGTCTTAGGCTTATAGATATTTACCCATATAGTAGTCTGTATTGCTATTATTAGGGACGCGGTGGCTCAGTGGGTTAGGACGCTGAGCTTGTCGATCAGAAGGTCGGCAGTTTGGTGGGTTGAATCCCGAGTGCCGTGTAACAGAGTGAGCGCCTGTTACTCGTCCTAGCTTCTGCCAACCTAGCAGTTCGAAAGCACGTAAAAATGCAAGTAGAAAAATAGGGACCACTACGGTGGGAAGGTAACAGCGTTCCGTGCGCCTTTGGCGTCTAGTCATGCTGGCCACATGACCACGGAGACGTCCTTGGACAAGCGCTGCTCTTCGTCTTTGAAACGGAGATGAGCACCGGCCCCTAGAGTCGGAAATGACTAGCACGCATGTGCAGGGGAACCTTTACCTTCACTGCTATTATCCTTCTCATTATCTCATTTCTCATTCTTTTTCATCTTCCCTATCTTCTCCTACTGATATCATGATTTATCACTTGCTGTATCTTATGATTAATTATTGTAACTATGATTTATGATCTATGACCTATCACTTTGTTGTTTGAGAACTTATGCACTGGAGACAAATTCTTTGTGAGTCCAATTACACTTGGCCAATAAAGAATTCTATTTCTATTTCTGTTCATTCCTATTCCTATTCCTAATTAATTTTCCTTTTCACCTCATTTCAATGTATCTCAATGTTTCCTAAAGTGTGAGGCTCAGAACTGGATAATGTATGATATTTGAGAAGAGTCTGGCCAATGCATAAACTATGGAACTATTACATGACGACCAGATTTAATTGGGGTAGTTGCAGATGTTATGAATTTGTCCTTATTTCTGTCTCTGAATGTTAATTAAATTTCATGTGAGTCCTATTGATATGAAAAGGGTATCTGAATGAAGAAATAAAATCAACAGTTGATGCCTGTTTCATTTTTTAAAATTATAATTTTATTAATGATATCAAAGTATAAATACAAATGAAAATGAAAGTAGTGGGAAAATGGGGAAGAGAAAGGCAGAAAAACTGTAGGGTAAAGAGGAAAAGAAAAAGAAAAGCACTGACTTCCAAGTCATTTTAATGCAGTAGAATAACATTACAGTCTTAACAGTCCCACAAATAATCAGCCATTTATGGCTTTAAAGTTCAACCTCAGCAACCAGATACTTAATACAGATAGTCCATGACTTACAACCACAATTGGGATCAGAATTTCTGTTACTAAGCAAAGCAGTTAAGTTAATCACACCCAATTTTATGACTATTTTGCTACAGTTGTTAAGTGAATCTCATAGTCATTAAGCACATCTGATCCCCCCCCCTTTGCTTGTTGGAAGGCATCTAGGAAGGTTGCAAATGGCAAATGTCCATCATAAATACATGTCAGTTGTCAAGTGTTCGGATTTTAATCATGTGACCGTGGGGATGTTGCATCAGTTGAATTTGCAAGGACTAGTTGTTATTTTAACTAATCAGTGGAATGACTTGTGTCCAGATGTTGCGTCCTGAAGGTTTTGAAGAAGAGACTGGACAACCATTTGTCTGGAAAAATATAGGAACTCATGTTCCAGTAGGGGGTTGGACTAAAGAGTTTCAAGGCTCCTTCCAAATCTGTTAGTCTAGAATAGAACAGAACAGAATCTGAAAGGGACTTGGAGGTCTTCTATTCCAGCCCCCTGCTCAAGCAGGAGAACCTATACCATCTCAGACAGGTGATTGTCCAGTCTCTTCTTGAAAATTTCCAGTGGAGGAGCGCCCACGATTTCTGGGGGTAAGCTGTTCCACTGGTTGATTGTCCTCACTGTCAGGAAGTTTCTCCTTAATTCCAGGTTGCTTCTCTCTTTGATCACTTTCCAACCATTCTTTCTCGTCCTTTCCTCTGGTACTCTGATGAACAACCTGACCCCCTCTTCCTTATGGCAGCCCCTCAGATACTGGAATACTGCTATCATGTCTCCCCTATTTCTTCTTTAGACTAGCCAAACCTAAGTTTCTCAGCCATTCTTCATATGCTTTGGTCTCCAGGCCTTTAATCATCTTAGTTGCTCTTCTCTGAATTTTTTCTAAACTCTCAACATCTTTTTTGTGATATAGTGACCAAAATTGGCTGCAGTATTCAAGGTGTGGTCTTACTAGGGCTTTATAATATGGTACAAATACTTCGTGTGATCTTGATTCTATGCCTCTGTTTATACAACCCAGAATTGTATTAGCTTTTTTGGTTGCTGCTGCACACTGCTGGCTCATAGTTAAGTGATTGTCCACTAGGACTCCAAGGTCTCTCTCACAGTTACTGTTTTAAGCCAGATCTTGCCCAATCTGTATTTGGTTTTTCCTGCCTAAGTGTAAGACTTTGCTTTTCTCCACACTGAAACTCATTTTGTTGGATAGGATCCTGAGTTTGTCTTTTGGGGTGTTGGCTACTCTTGACAGTTTGGTGTCATCTGCAAATGTGATAAGTTCCCCTTCAATTTCCCCGTGTAAGTCATTTTTGAAGATGTTGAAGAGTACTGGGCCTAAGATAGAACCTTGTGGTACTCCACTGTTTACTTCTCTCCATGTGGATGTAGTGCCATTGAGGACTACTCGTTGAGTACAGTTTGTCAGCCAGCTACAGATTCATCTGGTGGTGATGTTGTCTATTCCACCTTTTTCTAGCTTACCAAGGAGTAGGTTGTGGTCCACTTTGTCAAATGCCTTATTGAAATCTAGGTATACTACATCCACTGCGTTTCTCTGGTCTACTAGTTTGGTCACTTTATCGAAGAATGAGATAAGATTGGTTTGGCATCATCTGCTTTTTAGCAAATCTATGCTGGCTGCTAGTTATGACTTTGTTTGCTTCTAGTTGTTCGGAGATCTGTTTTTTGATTATCTTTTCCAGGATCTTTCCAGGTATTGATGTTAAACTGATTGGTCTGTAGTTTCCTGGGTCTGTTTCCCCCCCTTTTCTTGAAGATGGGGACCACATCAGCCCTTTTCCAATCCTCGGGTACTTCCCCGGTGCTCCAGGATTTGTGAAAAATGTAGTCCAACAGTTCTGAGATAACATCTGGCAGGTTTTTCAAACTCTGGGTCCTGGTGATTTATATTCATCAAGGTTGGATAGGTGTTCTCTTACCATTTTCTTGCTAATTTTGATTTTTGTTTCTAGTATGTCTTTTGCAGGGGTTTTTTTGGTGTGTTGGGCTATGGTTTATTTTTGTGTGAAGACTGATGCAAAATATGAGTTAAGCAGCTCTGATTTCTCCCTGTTGCCTGTAATTTCCTTGCCATCTTCCCTCTTTAGTGGGCCTACAGTTTCCTTAACTTTTTAAATTGTTAATATATTGGAAGAAACATTTTTGCTGTCCTTGATTTCTGTCGCGAGTCTTTGTTTGTTCTGGGCCTTTGCTTTCTTGACTTTTTCTTTGCTGATAATCGGCCTTGGTCTATGATTCTATGAATTTCAGTGTCATTGTAACTTCAAGTGATCGGTAAGTGAGTGATTGTAAGTTGAGGACTACCTGTATTCGGATCTAGACATTTATCAAGGATAACTCCAAGTAAAGCATGTTGCAGGTACCAAGATTAGTTGTAATTAACGTGTGGATAACTATTGCAAAGGCTCCCTGGATCAAGAAGGGTTGCAACTGGTACAAAAGGTATAGTTGTCCAAACTTACTTCTTGAAACAGCTGCCATTTGCAATTCCAGCTGCAGTTTGGGATTAAGGAGCACCCCCAGAGAGTGAACTTGCTCTTTCTGGGGGAGGGCAATTCCATCCAGAGTTCACATCAGTCCCCAAGCTTCTCTTTACTAATTTCATCTTGCCTTAATTTATATTTCTTTTTTGGTAATGGACTGTTTTAAATTTACAAAATTCTATGAAAATTAGGAAGAGTTTGAAGAGAGGAGATGAGTGAAAGAAAGAAAATAAAAATAAAAGGAAAGGAACTAGATTAGGAGGAGTTATATTACCAAGCTCACTGAAGCTCACTAAAGCAAGTTAAAACAAAGCAAATTTGTATAGGGGACAAAGGAATTTTAGATGTGTGTTTTGCAACAGACAAGAAGATGGAAATGTAGGCCACCAATACTCCATGCATTCTGAATTTCAACAGCAACCACCTACTGTCACACAAAGAGTTGCATCAAAACACTATATGGCAGGGTGAGAACCCACTGTAGTACTCAGCAAGCCAAAGAGTTGTAGAGCAGATACCTACATGAACAATTCAGGAAGAATGGGTACCGACAATCATTTGTTACAAGATGTCCGCAGTGGGGAGAGAAAGGGGAAAAAAACAAGGTACAAAACCAACCACTTCACACACCCTAAGTAAAAGGTAAAGGTTCCCCCGCACATGTGTGCTAGTCAGTTCCGACTCTAGGGGCCGGTGCTCATCTCCGTTTCAAAGCCGAAGAGCCAGCACTTGTCTGAGGACGTCTCCGTGGTTCAGAAGCTGTAGAATGCAACTTCTGAGATCTGCAAGTAGGCATCACACACCACTCATAGGCTACCATACGAGGACAAATTATGCATTGTAAGGTGGGATCCAATGTAATCTACTGGATCCCCTGCATGGATTGCCCCTGTGACTATGTAGGACAGATGGGAAAGATATTAACGACCAGACTGCAAGTACACAAGTGAGCAGTCAGAAGTGGAGCCCCGAACTCATTGGTAGCCTCACACTGCAATGAACAAAGACATACATTCAATTTTGCAGCTACTAAGATTGTTGGATAAGCAAGCACAAAATCAACCAGGGAAATGATTGAAGCCAGGGAAATGGGCCCCTTGTCAGTCAACAGGAGTACTGATTTACCACCAGCTTATCACGTACTTAGGAGGCGAAGGCTTGGTAGCACAAGGACACAACAGTCAATGACTTTAATAGCCAGCCATCAACACCCCAATCAATATCTAAAAAGCCACATACAACAGGCACCACATAAATATCACACACAAACTAGCACAAAGGACACATTCTGCTAGAGAGATGTTCACTGAAGATGGGCTCCAGAAAGGAGCCTGAAAGCTCAGAAGACTAAAGCTCTGATCCCAGTGACCAACCCAGATTAGATCCTGCAATATTATCCTGGGACACATATATTCACCTTCATTCATGGAAAATATTGGTTATCTATTTTACAAACTATCATTTTTTTCAGTTTTTAAAGCAAAAGATTGTTATAACATTCTAACAGTATACTGTGTTACACTTTCACTTTCACTCTTTCCTTCCTTCCGTTTGTTAAATTTATATCAGATCTTTCTCTTTTAAGAGCTATATAGTGACTCCTTTCCTTCCTTCTAACTTTATGTAATTTACCTCTCTTCAACCTCTAATTTTCATAAAATTCTGTCCTGTTTTCTTTACAAGAATGTGCAGTTAATGGTGTTCTTTTCTTAAAGATGAAAGTAATTTACCATTTCAGAAGGGCATATTTAATAATTAATAGATTTAAGAAGATCAGATAAAGCCAGTAATGTTTTAGTTTAGAAAAATTACAATTACTAGAGTGTAGAAGCAGGTAGATGTTTATCTCTATACTTAATATACCTTTTGCAAATTTTTTGTCCACAGAATTAGCTGCTAATTAACTGCTCAACTGTTGATCAGTCTGAAGAAAAAAATCCTCTATTTAGAAGTATTAAATATTCCATTTTTTAAAAACTTATATGTGCTCTTATATGTGCTCATTTTATTTACATATTTGATAAAAATAGTAATAAAAAACTGAACTATTCAAATAATGAATTACCTCAAACAGATTTCCCCTGTCTCAGTTATATTTGGATGCCAGATTCTTGTCAAACATTTTACCTTGGGAGGCTGTCAAAGAATAAAACAGAGATTACAACATGTTATATGAAAGGAAAATTGTCCCTTCTCTACCTACCTTCTATGCGGTGTGTATCCCAGCTCCCTGTAGATACATAAAAAACAGACAATTCCTATTCCTGCCACCTCTGACATATTTTTTTCTTAATTTTCTACATAGCTATAAAAATCAAATATTGGGCAAATCATCCATTATTTTAAAAAGCATGACAAAAGTTTAGAAATATCAAATTAGAAACATTTTAATGTTTTTCACTTAAGGCAACTCATATTATTAGGAAATTAAACGAAATTTGATGGATACAAATTTAGTTAGCTCTGGGCTCAGTACTGGTTAGAGTGATGTGATTTCTGACTTTTTAAAACATAGTATCTATTTCCTTAAAGCTTAGTTAAAACTTATTTTAGAAGTTTGGGAAAAATGGAAACATTCATTCCCTCCTTACTTTTCTTCTGTACCCTCATTCCTCAATCATCCTTTTTTTAAAGCAAGGAATAGATCTGTTTAATATAAGGAATGGAAAGATGCAAAAATTTATAGCAGAATTATAATTACTAATGTATTACATATTGTGTTTTAATCTGAAACACCTTTGAGTGATTTTTGTAAGATTCATCAAAAACTTTGAACCAAAAAATTGGCCATGCATTGAATATGGTAATTTGTACTAATTTGAATACAAACTGACTTACAAAATCTAAAACAGCTACAATTTATATTGTCTAATTTTATAGCAGAGTGTCTATTGTAAGTCTTTGGGTTGTCTTACAACAACAACTGTTTATTACAGCCTTAAGGCCAGACACAATCAAAATATATAACAGCAGTAACAATCTTACATCCATATTTACAGGATATAAAACCACCAAACAATCAATATAATACAATCCAAAATTCTCAAAATAAAACATCATATTAAAATTTTTCAAACCTTAATAATGGTGCAACGTATTGTGCAGATGGTGGCACAAAATTGGGCAACCTGAATTGATATTTTTGGGTCCTTATCCGAACGTAGTAGCATTAAATAAAATTCATACCCCCTGCCTGGAAATTTCTTCAATATCGGATTATAAGAATTTGTCTAGAGTCTTTATATAGAGAACAATGAAGGAGCATATGGCTTAGAGCAGGGGTGTCAAACTCAATTTCATTGAGGGCTGCATCAGCATTGCGGTTGCCCTCAGGGGGCCGGGTGGGTATGGCCAGGGTGGGCGTGGCCTACTGGGTAGGTGTGGCTAGAGTGCGTATGGCCTACTGGGTGGGTATGGCCAACTCTACATTGTTTGCATCAAGGGTGCCTATGGGGGACTGGGCAAGAGTGGGACAGATCTGAGTGTCTCTGGCAGAAGGAGGGTCTCTGGGCCAGGGCCAAGGCAGAGGGGGCTGTTCCCTCACTGTTTCCAGGATGGCTTCGCGGGCCACATGAAACCACTTCGTGGGCCAGATCCGGCCCCCGGGCCTTGTGTTTGACATGTTTGGCTTAGAGTTTCTACAGAGCCATCACCACATGGACACAAACGAAGGTGCATAGGAGTGCCCTTAAACCGTCCAAAAAGGACTGCCAAGGGCAATGCATCCAATCTGGCTAAGGTGAAAGCTTTACGAAATTTCAAGATTGTGATGGAAGATAAATAAGAAGCTGGGAAGAATCCTTCTGGAAGCAAGTGACAAATATTGGAGTGTGACACCTTACTTAGATTTGTTTGGAGATCAATATCCCAAATTCGTTGTTTCAAGGCAGTTCTAGTATTATCAAATCCTAATGAACACAGACTTTCCTTAGAAAAGCCCAGCAATTTAATTTTATCTAGGGCTTTTTTTTCCCCATGACGATTTAAAATGGTCTATAAATACTAATGGGGTAATCCTACAGGCATCAAAATTAACTTTAGCCAAAAGGTAAGAAGAAGGATCCCCTTCATGGATTACTGCCCCTTCATGGATTACTGCCTTGTCGTGGCGAAGGGGCTTGCGTAATTCAATGAAGCTATGAGCTATGCCGTGCAGGGCCACCCAAGACGGACAGGTCATAGCAGAGAGTTCTGACAAAACGTGATCCACTGGAGAAGGAAATGGCAAACCACTCCAGTATCTTTGCCATGAAAACCCTATGGACAGTACCAAAAGGCAAAACGATATGACGCTGGAAGATGAGCCCCTCAGGTCGGAAGGTGTCCAATATGCTACTGGGGAAGAGCAGAGGGCTAGTACTAGTAGCGCCAGAAAGAATGAAGCGACTGGGCCAAAGCCGAAAGGACGCTCAGCTGTGGATATGTCTGGTGGTGAAAGGAAAGTCCGATGCTGTAAAGATTTTTTCTCCATAGGAACCTGGAATGTAAGATCCATGAATCAAGGAAAACTGGACGTGGTCAAACAAGAGATGACAAGACTGAACATTGACATCTTAGGTATCAGCGAACTAAAATGGACAGGAATGGGTGAATTTAATTCAGATGACCATCAGGTATACTACTGTGGGCAAGAATCCTTCAGAAGAAATGGAGTAGCCTTCATAGTCAATAAAAGAGTAGGAAAATCAATACTGGGATACAATCCTCAAAATGACAGAATGATCTCAGTTCGAATCCAAGGCAAACCATTCAATATCACAGTAGTCCAGGTCTATGCCCCAACCACCAGTGCTGAAGAGGATGAAATTGACCAGTTCTATGAAGCACTACAGCACCTTATAGAACTAACACCAAAAAATGATGTTCTTATCATCATGGGGGATTGGAATGCTAAAGTAGGAAGCCAAAAGATAACTGGAATAACAGGCAAGTTTGGCCTTGGAGTGCAAAATGAAGCAGGGCACAGGCTGATAGAATTCTGTCAAGAGAATACAATGGTCATAGCAAACACTCTTTTCCAACAACCCAAGAGACGGCTCTACACATGGACATCACCAGATGGTCAACACAGAAATCAGATTGACTATATGCTCTGCAGCCAAAGATGGAGAAGCTCTATACAGTCAGTAAAAACAAGACCAGGAGCTGACTGTGGCTCAGACCATGAGCTTCTCCTTGCAAAGTTTAGGCTTAAACTGAAGAAAGTAGGGAAAAGCACTAGGCCACTCAGGTATGAATTAAATCATATCCCTGTTGAATATACAGTAGAGGTGACAAATAGATTTAAGGAATTAGATCTGATAGACAGAGTGCCTGAAGAACTATGGACAGAGGTTCGCGACATTGTACAACAGGTAGCAACCAAAACCATCCCAAAGAAAAAGAAATGCAAGAAAGCAAAATGGCTGTCTGAGGAAGCTTTGCAAATAGCTGAGGAAAGGAGGGAAGCGAAAGGCAAGGGAGAAAAAGAAAGATACACCCAATTGAATGCAGAATTCCAGAGAATAGCTAGAAGAGATAAGAATGCCTTCTTAAATGAACAGTGCAAAGAAATAGAAGAAAATAATAGAATAGGGAGGACCAGAGATCTTTTCAAGAAAATTGGAGAAATGAAGGGAACGTTTAATGCAAAAATGGGCATGATAAAGGACCAAAATGGCAGGGACCTAACAGAGGCAGAAGAGATTAAGAAAAGGTGGCAAAATTACACAGAAGAACTATACAAGAATGAGCTTAACGTCCCTGATAATCACAATGAGGTGGTCACTGACCTCGAGCCAGACATCCTAGAATGTGAAGTGAAGTGGGCCTTAGAAAAGCTGAGCAACAACAAAGCTAGTGGAAGTGACAGTATTCCAGCTGAGCTATTCAAAATCTTAAAAGACAATGCAGTAAAAGTGCTACACTCAATTTGCCAGCAAATTTGGAAAACTCAACAATGGCCACAGGATTGGAAAAGATCAGTTTACATTCCAATTCCAAAGAAAGGCAGTGCCAAAGAATGTTCAAACTATCGCACCATTGCACTCATTTCTCATGCTAGTAAAGTCATGCTTAAAATCCTACAAGCTAGACTTCAGCAGTATGTGGATCGAGAACTACCAGAAGTGCAGGCAGGATTTCGAAGAGGCAGAGGAACTAGAGATCAAATTGCCAACATACGCTGGATCATGGAGAAAGCTAGGGAGTTCCAGAAAAACATCTACTTCTGCTTCATTGACTATGCTAAAGCCTTTGATTGTGTGGATCATAACAAACTGTGGCAAGTTCTTAAAGAGATGGGAGTACCAGACCATCTTATTTGTCTCTTGAGAAACCTATATGCGGGTCAAGAAGCAACAGTGAGAACTGGACACGGAACCACTGATTGGTTCAAAATTGGGAAAGGAGTCCAGCAAGGCTGTATACTGTCGCCCTGCCTATTTAACTTATATGCAGAGCACATCATGAGAAAGGCAGGGCTAGATGAATCAAAAGTTGGAATTAAGATTGCCGGAAGAAATATCAACAACCTAAGATACGCAGATGATACCACTCTAATGGCAGAAAGTGAAGAAGAACTAAAGAGCCTCTTGTTGCAGGTGAAGAAGGAGAGTGCAAAACTTGGGTTGAAACTTAACATTAAGAAAACCAAAATCATGGCATCTGGCCCTCTCAATTCCTGGCAAATAGATGGGGAAGAAATGGAGGTAGTGACAGATTTTATTTTCCTGGGCTCCAAGATTACTGCAGATGGGGACTGTAGCCAAGAAATTAAAAGACGCTTGCTCCTGGGGAGGAAAGCCATGGCAAATCTAGACAGCACACTAAAAAGCAGAGACATCACCCTGTCAACAAAAGTGCGTATAGTCAAGGCTATGGTCTTCCCAGTTGCAACGTATGGCAGTGAAAGTTGGACCATAAGAAAGGCTGAGCGCCAAAGAATTGAGGCCTTTGAACTGTGGTGCTGGAGAAGACTCCTGCGAGTCCCTTGGACCGCAAGGCGATCAAACCGGTCAGTCCTAGAGGAGATCAATCCTGACTGCTCTTTAGAAGGCCAGATCCTGAAGCTAAAACTCAAGTACTTTGGCCACCTAATGAGAAGGAAGGACTCACTGGAGAAGAGCCTAATGCTGGGAAAGATCGAGGGCAATAGAAGAAGGGGACGACAGAGAATGAGGTGGCTGGATGGAGTCACTGAAGCAGTAGGCGTGAGCTTAAATGGACTCCAGAAGATGGTAGAGGACAGGAAGGCCTGGAGGAATGTTGTCCATAGGGTCGCGATGGGTCGGACACGACTTCGCAGCTAACAACAACAAGAAGAAGGAACCATGCTCTGGCTTCCAATGAAACTATACCTATTTCTACCTGTAGGATGGCATTTTTGACACTTTTAGGTACCATCAATATGGCTCTAATAAACTTATTTTGAATAGTTTTGATAACATTGAGCTTTGCAAGTAAACAAGAGCCTTGGTGGAGCAGTGGGCTAATGCCTCCTTAAGTAACACCAGCTGCTTGCAATTAATGCAGGTTCGCATCCCACCAGGCTCAGGGTTGACTCAGCCTTCCATCCTTCCGAGGTAGGTAAAATGAGGACCCAGATTGTTGGGGGCAATTAAGCTGACTTTGTAATAATGCCGCTTGGGGGTGTGTTAAAGCCCTAATAAGCAGGCATATACATAGAATGAAGGCTACTGCTAAGCTTGTAAGCTGCCCTGAGTCTTCGGAGAAGGGCGGGATATAAATGGAATTAAAATAAAATAAAAAATAAAAAACATATTTGCGAGCCATAAAGGAGCTGAGGGACTGCCTTAGCTTGGAAAACCTTGCAAGCTGACTGGATACAGTAAGCACCTTTTGAGTGATAAAATTTTATGATAGCTGATGAGGTGCACTGTGCTACACTTGCCTGATAAAAAAGTGAGTATTCCAGGATAGGGAGGCATGAAACTGCACTCCAAGATATTTGTAAGTGCACACCTGTTCAATTGAAGTCCCATCGATTTGCCATTTGTGGATCTTATGATGGTAAGCGGCAAATACTAAAACTTTAGTTTTTTCATAATTTATTAAAAGTTTGTGTTTGTGTTCTGTGCAAAATAAAGCTAGTGCCCTAAGTGCTTTTCTCATTCCCACCTGTGAAGTAGACAAAATGACTACATCATCAGCATACAATAGTGCTGGGATTGCACTATCTTGGATTGCAGCCAACATAGGTGGATGATGGGCTGAGTCAGCAAGCACTTGCATTATTGGATTTAAATACAGATTAAAAAGTAGTGGAGCTAATATGCAACCTTGCCTTACACCTCTATGAGGTGGAACTGCTTTAGATAAATCTCCCCAGGGGGTACTTCTAATTTTTAGGGAGGTATTTGAATAAAGTGACTGAATAAGAACCAACAGCCTTTTATCAATCGTCGAATGTCTTAGACTGTACCACAATCTCTCCCTTAGTATTAGATCAAAAGCTGACTTAAAATCAACAAAGGTTGCATACAGGGAACCACGAGAGGGGGTAGAATATTTTTCAGCCAGATAGTGCAGAATTAGACAATGATCCTCCCTAAATCCGGCCTGTTCTTCAACAAGAATGTTTTCATTTTGTACCCAATCCATTAACTTTGTATATAAAAATCTGGCATAAAGTTTTATTTATTGTATTTAATAAACTAATATGCCTATAGTTTATAGGTTCAAGTCTATTTCCTTTATTTTTCTATATCAGTACTACAATGGCCTGATTCCAGTCAGATGGAAAATGTCCAGTATTATTAATATGAGTGAATAGGGTGGCTAAAACTGGGGCCCACCAGTCTTTATTTTCCCTTATTAATTCTGGGGGGATAAAATCCCCTCCAGATGCTTTACCTGGTTTTAATTGGGCAATAAAATCTTTGACTTCGGCAATGGATACTAGAGGCCAATCCGGGAGGTTGTTACAAGAGGGAATCACTTCTGAAATTACAGCAGAATTTTAAAGATGTTATTAAAATTATCCTCCCATTTGTCGGCAGATATTTGTGAAATAGGGCCAAAACGTCTATTTGTAAAAGACTGATTTATTAAATGCCAGAACAAGTGGAATTTTTAAGCTTTGCTGCTGAAATTAGACTACTCCAATTTTCTCTTATAGCCTGTTGTTTCTTTTTCTTTAAAAGATCTTTATACATTTTTTTGTAGTCTTAAGTAAATTGGAGGCGTCTGCAGAATTTTCCTGGCGAAAGGAAATTGTTGCATTTAAGAGAGCTTTTTTTGCTTTAATGCAATCACTATCATACCAAGATTTAGACTTTTTATGCGCATACGCACAATAAGTCTTGTCGAGGGAGTTTAGAGAATAATGGTAATTGACTGATACAGCGAAATTGCTTGTTCATATGAATCAGATGAGCAAATCTGAGTATGCATATGAAGCAGGGACTCTGAGGTCAACATTTCAGCCATAGTTTTAGCCAGTTCTTGAGACCACTTAATTTGTACTTGCCCCTTCATTGTAATGTCGATGGGGCAATGTGCCACTTCTAATGATTCGAGATTTGTCTTAGCATCAAAAAGACAAATTAATGGGAAATGGTCACTATCAAGGCGTGTTCCAATATAAAAGTAAACTATATGCTGTACAAAGTTCCAAGAGATCATAATATAATCCACTACACTGGCTCCCTTAGGACGCCAGCATGTGAACTCTCCTTTTAAATCACCCCTGACAGAGCCATTAAGTAGAACTAAATCTAAACTGTCCACAAATTGAGCCAAATGAAATCCTGCAATGTTACATTTTTTATCTTTAGATTGTCTGGCTGCTATATATCCCACATCAATTTTAGAGGGTACTGGCCACTTAAAATAGGTTTGTAAAAATACATCAGATTTGCCAATACGTTCATTAAAATCGCCAGCTATTATGATAATTGAGTCTGGGTAATGACATGATAGCAAATTTACATAGGTATCAAACTGATCCCACAATTTATTTATTTCCCTATGCCCACGAAATGGAGGAAAGTAGGCATTGACTAATAATACAGTATGAAATTTAAATCTAAGTAAAAGGGTTAATGCCATATTTGAGCAAGACTCGAGCATAAATATTTTTCTTTCTCATAAGAAATTGACAAATTGGAGCAATACTTAAAATGGCCAACAATACTTTTTTGTAAGGGACATACTGGGATCATTAATCTTAATGATCAAGTAATAACATCTTTAAAACTTTTGAGATTTTACAAATTTTACAATTTATGAAGAATGCTGAAGGGTATTAAAAATACTTGATATGTTCATTATTTGGCTCCAATGCACCTGCAATTCTAGAAACACTGTGAGTGTTGGAAAAGACTTCTGAAAGTAAATTGACTTTTAATTATTGCAAAAAAGGAGATGATATTTTGGAATTGGAGTACCCAAATTACCGTGTATACTTGAGTATAAGCCGACTCGAGTATAAGCCGAGACCCCTAATTTTTACCCCCAAAAACTGAAAAAAGTTATTGACTCGAGTATAAGCCAAGGCTGGGAAATGCAGCAGCTGGAGGCTGGATCCCCCGAAAGACGTCTCTGCTGAGATGAGAGAACGGGGTGGCAAGCCGCCGAGAGAATGGGGCGGTGGAGTGCTCTGCCGAGAGAATGGGGCGGCTTGCTGTTCTCTCGGTGCAGCATGGCAGAGGCTGGATCTCGCGAAAGAAGTCTCCGCTGAGCGAGAGAATGAGGCGTCTCAGCGCCCATTTTCTCGGCGAAGACTTCTTTCGGGGGATGCAGCCTCTGCCGCCCCTTTCTCTCAGCTGCCCAGCTGAGAGAAGGGGGTGACAGAGGCTGCATCCCCCAAAAGAAGTCTTCGCCAAGAAAATGGGTGGCAAGCTTCCACCGCCCCATTCTCTCAGCGGAGGCTTGCAGAGGTGGCGGCGGAGCTGCGCGCGCAGCTCTCCAAACCACCGCAGCCCGTTTGGAGAGCTGCTGCCTTCGTCCATGTTTGATGAAAGCAGCAGCTCTCCAAACTGGGGGGTGGAAGTTCTTTTTTTTTTTGTTCACTGGAGAATAAGCCGAAGTGGATTTTTCAGCCCAAAAAGTGGGCTGAAAAATTCGGCTTATACTCAAGTATATACGGTATTTGATCAATAGCTTAAGCAATATTTGACATCTTTCTTATGAGCCAAAACCACTTTTAGTTCAGAAAAAAAATATTCAAGGTCTTGTAAGGAATTTCAGATTTGGTAGGATCCAGAAAAGTTGAATTACATTACCACTATATTCTGAAGATCTCATTTACAAAAAGTATTGTTTTATATATTTATCTTATTCATCTCATAGAGCAAGTTTTCAAATAATATGTACTGAAAAATATCCCTGAAAAGCCTTTAAGGAAATATACTAGATACCTTTAAAAGGCTGTTTTCACTAATCCACATAAACACTGAAAAAATATCCTTCACGTCAGCAGCCCCCAACCTTTTGGGCACCATGGACAGGTTCCATGGAGGGTGTTTTTTCCATGGTTTGGGGTGAATCCTGCGTGTGCACAGATGGGACTTTGCTCACTTGTACTTGTTCCTGACTTGCCACAGAGTGGTGCCAGCTGTGGCCTGGGGACCCCTGCTTCAAGTCTTCTGAGTGGGGATAGAAAGACCAACAATTGGGCAATATGCCTGAACTAACAGTTTCTCTGAACAATCTACATGAGCTCCAGGAAAGTGAGGAAACCTGTAGGATCCAAAATAGAGTGGCATGAGGCCCAGAAGAGGACACTATGCTCAAAGCCCTGTATGAAGCTTGTTGAAAAGACCCTAGTTCTACATGATCCAATTTGTAAAGCACATTAAATAGAGCAAATTTAAAGTGTAAAGTGACTTTCAGAGAGTATCCATGAGACAACTGGACTTTCTTTTTTTCTCTTTGAACACATTTCACTTTTCATCCAAGAAGCTTCTTCAGCTCTGACTGGATGGTGAGGAATGGAAGGATTTATATTCCTTGCAGACAGCTGGTCATTTGCATTCTTTTAGCCAGTTGTTGATGCCACCTAGAGGCTTATCTGTGTCATGAAGGTCACCTGAGTAGTGCAAATGGGTGTAGAGCCTTCTTGGAACTGTTGAAAGGACTGTGTTGTAGATTGAAGATAGATGATATTGTATCCCTACCCCTTTGTTCAGAGAACGCTGTTCAGTTTTGACATAAACAGCCTCTTTGACCCCTCTTTCAAACCAGCGGTTCTCTATGTCCAAAATGTGGACTTTGCTGTCTTTGAAAGAGTGTCTCCTTCTTTTCCATCTTTGCTGATAGGCAAGCCTTCGGCCCAGTGATGTAGGGTTCTGGTAACTCCCATTTTGTGCTCCAGTGGGTGGTGAGAATCTAAATGTAAATATTGATCTCTCTGTGTGTGCTTTCTGTAAACTTCAGTGTGAAGGCTTTTGTCTTCCTCAATACTGCACAGTCCAGGAAGGCTAGACTATTCTCTTCCCATGTGAAATTGATGTATCTGTCCACCAAGTTGATGTTTGGTGATTGCTTCCCATTCCTGTGTTTTGATCACAATGGGGGACACAGGTGAACCCATGGCACAGCTGTGTTTTCGTTTGTATTTTGTCATTGTATTTAAAATAGGTAGTGGTAAGGCAGAGGTCTAGCATAACACATATGTGGTCTGGGCTGAGGTTGGTCTGTCACCTAAGGTGCTGTCTTGTATCAGTCGTTTCTTCACTACCGTAACAGTTTCAGTTGTTGGAATGTAAGTGATGAGGGAAGTCACATCAAAGGAAACCATGGTCTCATCTGAGTCCAGTTTTAATTTCCAAACCTTACTGGCAAAATCGTGTGAATTGTTGATGTGATGGGTGGTGCTGCCAACTATCAGAGCTAATAAGGTTGGTTAGATGTTTTAGCAATGCTATAGGGGACAGAATTTATGCTGCTGACAATTGGTTTGAGTGGCATTCCCTCTCTGTGGATTTTGGGTAGTCCATATATGCATGGCATCACTTCCCCAGGGTAAAGGCAGTACTTGTGGATTGTCGATGGCATTGTCCTTTAGTAGTTGCTCCAAGAAATCAATGACCTTTTTCTTGTAACTGCTGGCGGGATCTCTCTTCAGCGTTTCATACATGGCAGCATCCTTCAGAAGACTGTTCACCTTTATCCACCCCAAGGATAAAACACCTAGACACAAACTGAGCAACATGATATACATTGTACTGTTACAATGCAGTGAGCCATGTGCAGATCTGTAACATTGGGGAAACAAAACAACCACTTCATAAATGTACAGCACAACACAGAACAAACCCATCAGGACAAGATTGAGCAGTCCATCTGCATTTAAAAGACAAAGATATGTGTTATGCTAGACCTCTGCCTTACCACTACCTATTTTAAGTACAATGACAAAATACAAACGAAAACACAGCTGTGCCATGGGTTCACCTGTGTCCCCCATTGTGATCAAAACACAGGAATGGGAAGCAATCACCAAACATCAACTTGGTGGACAGATACATCAATTTCACATGGGAAGATGTTAAGGAGAATAGTCTAGCCTTCCTGGACTGTGCAGTATTGAGGAAGACAAAAGCCTTCACACTGAAGTTTACAGAAAGCACACACAGAGAGATCAATATTTACATTTAGATTCTCACCACCCACTGGAGCACAAAATGGGAGTTACCAGAACCCTACATCACTGGGCCGAAGGCTTGCCTATCAGCAAAGATGGAAAAGAAAAAGACACTCTTTCAAAGACAGCAAAGTCCACATTTTGGACATAGAGAACCGCTGGTTTGAAAGAGGGGTCAAAGAGGCTATTTATGTCAAAACTGAACAGTGTTCTCTGAACAAAGGGGTAGGGATACAATATCATCTATCTTCAGTCTACAACACAGCCCTTTCAACAGTTCCAAGGGGCTCTACACCCATTTGCACTATTCAGTGACCCTGATGACACAGATACCTCCAGGTGGCATTAACCACTGGCTAAAAGAATGCAAATGACCAGCTGTCTGCAAGGAATATAAATCTTTCCATTCCCCACCATCCAGTCAGAGCTGAAGAAGCTTCTTGGATGAGAAGCGAAACGTCTTCAGAGAAAAAAAGAAAGTCCAAGTGCCTCATGAAAAAGCACCTTTGAGGCACCATGAGTTGGATGACTGAGAATCTCCACAGACTTTCAGAGAAGCAGAGCACTTAGGACCATATGAATGAGTGTATCTTCAATCCAGGAAAGACCAAAATAAAAAGGAATGGATCATTATAAAGATTTAAAAGAATTGCAGTAAGTCTACTATCTGTTCAAAAGTAGAAAAGTTCAATAATACCCACAATGGGAGGGGCTTCCGGGTGGCAAGGCTCCGTTGATGGCAGCCGTTTCGGCTGTCAGTCTCGCTGTTTTCCGTAGAGCTGCCAAAAACAGCGACGATCAGCTGTTTGGCGGCTCGGAAACCCGCTCCTCGGGAGAAGAGGAGGGGGTGAGCACTTAGGCAGGGGTAGAGCTCCCCTAGACCGCCAGAGTTTAAACTCTAGTGGTTGAAGGGTGTGAGCCCCCCGGAAGCCTGAGTTTGCTCCGGACTCCGGGACGCCTCTGCTCCAAGGCTTTGGAGCAGACCAGGACGCTGCAACCATCCCTGCTATCGATATTTAACTTTGGATTACTTGGATGCAGGCAGAGCTGTGCAGGAGAATGCTGTAATAGCAAGTATTTGAACTTTAACTCAGACTACTTTGTGGAAAAGTTGCAAGCGGTGTGGAAAGTGAAAGTGCGCAATAGAATTAAGTGGTGTTAAAATGGCTACCAAACCAACTAAAGTTCCTAGAAGTGCGGGGGCCTCGCCAGTTCAGCAATCTTCATTACAGGCTTTGATGCCTCCTCCCCCCGCTCCCACACCCACACCAGCTTTAACAATAAAAGATTTGCAGGATGCTTTGCAAGAGGCTTTGAAAAAACAATCTCAACAAATAGCTGAGCTTATTGAGGAGAAGAATACAGAAATAAGGGCAGACATTTTGGTTGCATTTCAAGGGCTTGCTGTTAAGGGTATTGAATGTCTGGATGACAGAGTGGAAAAACTTAGTCAAAATAATATGAGATTAGATGCCAAAATGATGGATACTGAAACTGTGATGGAAAAGATTGATGGTGATTTAACAATGGTGCAGTACCACGAGATGGAGTTTGCTGTGAGAATCAGAGGTTTGAAAGAAGATCCTAAGGAAAATTTGAAAAAAGTATTTTCAGAAGCTCTTGAACAGATTCTGGGGCGTTCAGCAAAAGATATTATGGTGGATATAGATAAAATATTTCGTGTTAATTCCTGGATCGCAAGACAAAGGAAGTTACCTAGAGATGTGGTGGTTTATTTTATGAAGAGAGCAATTAGAAATGAGCTTATTCAAGCCTTTTATAATAACAAATTTACAGTTGCAGAGCAAGAAGTTTTAATCTTGAAAGAAATCCCTCCAAGAATTTTAAGGAAAAGGAAAGAATTTGCATTTTTGGCAGAAGAATTAAGGAAACGGGATATCCAGTTTAGATGGGAGATTCCAGTAGGCATGGTGGTGATGCACGCAGGCACAAGATATCGCCTTCACAGTTTTACAGGCACGGGATTTTTATGCTAATATTTTGAAGGCAGGTTCCCCACCATCCACGGAATGTAAAAGGAGAAATGGTGAAGGAGAGCGTCAGCCACGAAGGGAGAGTATACAAGGAGCTGAAGGAGTTACGCAGCTGAAAGATGGAGAATCCCAACAAACTACAGGAGTGGATCAGATTTCAGCACCAATGGAGCAGGTTAGAGATCAAAGAATGACACGGGCTGCAGCCAGACGAATGAGACAAAGAGCAAGAACAACAGAGAGCCATGATTACATCTCAAAAACTTACTTATAGTGAAGCAGTGGGAGGAGCGAAGCCGAAGAGAGTGCAGGTGATTTTGGAAGAGGCGCTCCAAAAGCTTCAGGTCGCAAAAGATGGCGACAAAGCTCCTAACCTGGAATGTTAATGGTTTAAATTCTCCACATAAAAGAAAGTATTTCAATATCTAAAACAATTTAAAAATGATGTTATTTGCTTACAGGAAACACATATTCGAGCAGCTGATCAAAACTACTTGACAAACTTTAGGTTGGGCACACAGTTTATTGCCTCTGCTTCTGATAAGAAAAATGGAGTTGTTATTTATGTTAAGAATACTATAACAGCTAGTTTAATTGAAGCAGATAAACAAGGAAGATATGTTATAATTGAACTATTAATAGAAGGCAAGAAAATACTTCTGGCTGGATTATATGCTCCTAACCAACAGCAAGGAGAATTTTATAAACTACTACACAGCAAGATTATTCAGTGGGATTACAAATCTTGTATTCTTATGGGAGATTGGAATGGCGTCTTGGATGTACAAATGGACAAAAGAGGTCTTTTTAAAAGTACGCCAAGTCATGCTAGACTGCCTAAATCATTTTTTGAGATGAAGGACGACTTGGAATTGAGAGATGTTTGGAGAGAAAGGAATTTGCAAGAAAAAGACTTTACTTTTTTCTCTGATAGGCATCAATCTTTTTCCAGGATTGATTTTGTATTAATTACTAATGACTTTCTTTCTAGGATTAAGAAGATTAAGATATGGCAAGAACTATATCTGATCATAGTCCAGTATGGTTGGAGATAGAAAAAGATAATGGGGACAGACGTTCTTGGCGATTAAATGAAAATTTGTTTAGATATCAGGAAAATGTGGAAGAGTGTATAAAACAGATGAAAGAATTTTTTAAAATTAATATGCATAAAGGTACTCCTATTGAGATGGTTTGGGATGCAAGTAAAGCTTATATGAGAGGAGTGTTAATATATTTGAACAATAAACATAGACGTAAATTGGAATTTAGGAGGAAAGAATTAGAGGAGGAAATTAAGAAAAAAGAAAAGGCTTTAATTTTGAATCCATTTGATGGGAAGATTAAAGAGGTCAGTTTGATATGCTGATGGCAGATCAAGTGGCAACTAACTTACGGTATGCTAGACATAATACTTTTTGTAATGCTAATAAACCAGGTAGGTGGTTAGCTTACTTGTTAAGGAAGAAACAAAGGGCTTGTAATATAGATAGAATAGAGTACAAGGGTAAAGTAGTGTACCAGCAGAATCTTATTAAAAAGGCTTTTGTTGATTTTATATGTTAGAGATAAGATTCGAGATGCAGACATAGATGGATATTTGCAGGAAGCTAATATCCCTGTTCTTACACAAGAACAAAAGGAAGGGTTGAATCAATTGATAAATGATGAAGAAATTTTTTTAGCAATTAAGCAATTAAAGGTGGGTAAAGCTCCGGGAACTGACGGTTTGACGGTTTGCCGTCTATTATAAAAATTTACAGTCAGAAATGGTGGAATCTCTAAGAGAATTGTTTAGGACAATTCAATTGGGAGGAGCAGTGCCTCCATCGTGGAAAACAGCTTTTATTTCGCTGATTCCGAAGGAAGATCAAGATGCTACCCAAGCTAAAAACTATAGACCAATATCGCTTTTAAATACTGATTATAAGATATTTGCAAAAGTTTTAGCTAATAGATTAATGAAGGTAATGCAGCAAGTGATTCATAGTGATCAAACTGGATTTATAAGTGGTACACAAATGAAGAATAATGTGAGACATATTGTAGATTTACTGGAATTCTTGGAAAGAAATAATCAGGTCCCTGCAGCGCTGATTTTTTTGGATGCTGAAAAAGCCTTTGATCAATTGGATTGGCAATTTTTGGTGAAAGTATTGGAGAAAATGGAGTTTGGGGAAAAATTCTTACAATCTATTAGGGCAATATATCAGAAGCAAACAGCTCATATAATAGTCAATAGTAGTTTGACAGAAACATGTAATATTGAAAAGGGTACAAGACCCGGGTGTCCATTGTCACCCTTACTGTTTGTTTTAACATTGGAAATATTATTGATTAAAATATGAGATTCAAATAAAATTAAGGGAATTAAAATAAGAGATCAGGATTATAGATTGAGAGCGTTTGCGGACGACCTGGTTATTACAGTAAGTCAACCGATTTACTCAGTTGTAGAGTTGATGGAGATAATAATGTTATATGGGAAAGTTTCTGGATTTAAGATAAATACACAAAAAACTAAAATACTGTCCAAGAACATGACCATAGCACAAAAGGTTGTTCTAGAAGAGCTAACAGGATTTGAAATAGTTAAAAAGATTAAATATCTGGGGGTTTATCTGTCAGCTTCAAATGTAAAGTTATATAAGAATAATTATGAATTGTTATGGGTTAAAACACAAAAAGAACTAGATAGTTGGAAAAAACTACAATTATCTTTATTGGGAAGAATTGCAGCAGTGAAAATGAACGTTTTGCCAAATTTTTTATTTTTGTTTCAAATGATACCTATACTTAAAAAGGACTTAAATCTGGAGGAATGGCAAAAAGGTATTAATACATTTGTTTGGGCAGGGAAAAAGCCACGAGTTAAATTTAAGATAATGCAAGACACGCGTGAAAGAGGTGGTCTTAAAATGCCTAATTTTAAATTATATTATGAGGCTGCTGCTTTATCATCGATAAGTGACTGGTTTAATTTAGCACAAGAGAGATTATTAAATCTTGAGGGTTATGATTTGTTATTTGGCTGGCATGTATATTTATTGTATGATAAGAAGGTGGACAATGTGTTTAAGATACATATATTAAGGTATGCTCTGTTGCGAGTCTGGAAAAAATATAGACATAAGTTAAATTATAAGATACCAATTTGGACAATACCTAAACATGCAATAGAAAATATAAATGTTGGATTTAAACATGATGAGACTACATATAAGGAAATTTTGAGATTAGAAAGGAATGTATGGCAATTAAAGCCATATAACATTTTAAAAGAAGAAAAGATTGTACAAACTTGGTTCCAGTATGGGCAGTTACAGGCAAGATGGAAAGAGGATCAGAAAGTTGCTTTCTCGATAACTGATGAAAAAGCACATATAAGAAGGATATATAATGCATTGATAGAAATTGACTCAGAAACGGAACTTGTTAAAGATTGTATGATAAAGTGGGCCCAGAACTTCCAGGAGGTTATAACAGGAGGGGAGGGTTGGGGAGAGGGGAGGGAGAGTAGGGGTTTTTTGTCTTTTTTGTTTTTTATCTAAAAAATGTATTGTAAAACTTTTCAATAAAAATAATAATAATACCGTATATACTTGAGTATAAGCCGAATTTTTCAGCCCACTTTTTGGGCTGAAAAATTCCACTTCGGCTTATACTCCAGTCAACAAAAAAAACTTACCGAGGACTTGTGCGCGGCCGAGGCTTTGGTGCTTCCGGGATCGCGCGCACCTCTCCCAAGCCACCGCCGTCCGAGACCTGCAGGTCTCCGTTCCTCCGCGCCCTGCCTGCCTGCTTCTTTCAGCTGTCTGCCCATCAGCTGTCCATAGGGATGCTGCAAAGCTCTCCTTCTCTAGGCCTTGGACTCCCTCCTGGCTGAAGAGTAGATGAACCAAGCCAGCAAGGAGACAAAATGTTTCTGCAGCTGTTTTTCCTCTGAAGGTTTTTTTTGTTGTTTTTTTTAAAGTAATCTCCGAAGGTTATGCCAGAAAATGGAGGACGCTGGGTCTTTGCAAGCTTTAGCTGTCCGCCTGGCTGCCTGAAGGCCGCCCTTTTCAGGCAGTCTGACAGACAGCTAAAACTTGCAAAGACCCAGCGTCCTCCATTTTCTGGCACAACTTTTAGGGATTTATTATTATTATTCCTACTACTACTATTACTACTACTACTACTTCAGGAGTAAAAAGTTGCAGAAAAAAATTCTCTCCTTACTAGCTTAGTTCCTCTACTCTTCCATCTGGAGCCAAGGTAAGATTTTAAAAAGGGATATTGGTTGGAAGGCAGAGGGAGAGTTTAGTTTTAGCATCTAAAAAAAGGGGGGGGGGAAATCAGCAAGTACATCCCAACCAGCTTTTTATGTTTTTGTTATTGAAGAAATATGGGGGAGGGGGAGGGGTTCTGGGGTGGGTTGGGGAGGGGATAATATTGTAACTTCAATAAAAATTTTCAATAAAAAAAAAGAAATATGGCTTTCTGGGGGAAGGTGGGGAGGGCGTTAAGGAAGGAAAGGGTTTTTGGAAGCTCGTCCTGAAGCTGCCTTTTGTGCAAGGGGCCTTTTCTCAAAGCCTAGAGAGGCAGCTTTGTTGCCTCCCCGTAGACAGCTGATGGGCGAACACCAAAAGCTCCAAAAGGCTAGGGAACTAGTCCCAGAACACCTTGGTAGGAGGAAGGGCAGAGGCAGAATTGGGAAAGAGGTAAGACAGGGTTTTCCTTCCCAGATGTTTCTCTTTGGCAAGACAGCCAGCTGTGCTGAAGCCCAGTATCTGGGGGTGGGGGAGACCTGAGGCAGGCGGGCTGGTGCTTGCATTAGGCCTCCCAGGATCCCAGAGGCTTGCAGAGCGCGGATCCAGCCTCCGAGGCATGCAGAACGGCGGATCGGCTTATACTCGAGTCAACTTTTCCCAGTTTTGGGGGGTGAAATTGGGGGTCTCGGCTTATACTCGAGTCGGCTTATACTCAAGTATATACGGTAATACCCACAATGGGAGTATGGTGAAAATGGTGGAATTGCAAAATGTCTAGAAAGCAATATTATGGCCAACTGGAAATTCCTTATAGATTTTTTCATAAAATGGAAAAAATGCACTTATGATTTGTGGCTTTAATGATTAGAAAAAAGGCTGTGTAATAAGAAAGACTAAGCTTTTTCTTGTAATTACAGAGTAAGAGATAATTTTACAATTGTACTTACAGTATATTTACTGCAAAGAAAATTGTGATAAAAGTAAATGAAAGGTCTTCAAATTTTAATATTGAAAGAGAAATTTAAAACCGAATATGCTCCAGTGGAAATTTACTAGGTGAATGGAGAAGATGAGAACCAAGAAAGGAGAGTACAAAGAAAGGATGTTAAGTGAAACATGTAGGCAAAAATTAGCTGGGTCTTAAGAGTGGGAAAGGAAGAAGACAAGCTATAAAAACATCTGTAAGAAAAGATAACTAGCAAAACAGGAAAGAACATATTTTTTTCAAAAAGGTCATAAGGAGGGCTAGAACTCAGACAACTGAGCATGTGCAATTAATTGATTAATATTAACTGACACACCTTGCATAAATTATCTCTTAATTTTACTTGCAGGACCATCTGCTGCTGGGAAAGAGTTCCCATCGCCCAGTGCGCTCACACAGAGAGGGCCTCCTCAGGGTGCCGTCAGCTAGACAATGTTGGCTGGCAACCCCCAGGGGGAAGGCCTTCTCTGTGGGAGCGCCAGCCCTATGGAACCAACTCCCCCTTGAGCTTCAGATGGCCCCAGATCTCCGGTCCTTTCGCCGCAGCCTCAAAACACTCCTTTTCCATCAGGCTGACCTGGACTGACAGGGATTTTAATTATGTTTTTAATTTTTAACTTAATTTTAATTTATTCTACTGGGGCCATTAATTTAATTTCTTTTTAACTTCTGTATTATTGTATTTTATTGTTGTTAGCCGCCCTGAGTCCTTTGGGAGATAGGGCGGCATATAAGTCCCAATAATAAATAAATAAATGTACATGGGATGATTTAGTATGATTTAGTATGTAGGAGGCAGTTGGAAAGAGTGTAACTTCATAGTACCTCAGCCAATGGGGAAAGAGGAGGGATGTGTGGCCGGGGACAGGGATGTATAAAAATGGGAATATTTTGGGTTGAAACTTTGGAGAGAACCAAGCTTTGATAGCTTCTCTCCCCACTTATTGCAATAAACGAAACAAAAGGCCTTCACTGTGTCTTGGCTGGTTATTGGTCAGGCGAGCTTGCTTCTGGACACAAAAGAAAGTAGCCAGAAGCTCATAACAATTGTAAGTCTCTTCTTTCTGAACTTTTTTCTTTCTTTTTCTTTTCTGCATTTCTTTTCATTAGTTTGTTTTAATTTTTATTTTCTTTGTAAAACCTTTAATGAAATTTATAAAAAACTAAAGAATTAAAAAGAAAATGCTTACCATGATTACCATGAATAAAAAAGTTTTAAAAATCAGACTAAAGGAATTTGGAATATTGTCTTATTTAAAGTATTTTTTTAATTAAATAAATAGACAATGTATCTCTGCATAGGAAAGAAGAATGTTTAAATAGGAAGCTGATTAGGCTGACTGGCTGACTATGGTAAACAAAGAAATAAGAAATAAAAAGGGAAATATGGAGTACTGGACTACTGAAAGGGATTAATGCAGACATGTCAAACACAAGGCCCGGGGGCCAGATCCGGCCCGCGAAGTGGTTTCATGCGGCCCGCGAAGCCATCCTGGAAACAGGGAGGGAACGGCCCCCGCTGCCTTGGCCAGAGACCCTCAGATCTGTCCCACTCCTGCCCAGGCCCCCATAGGCACCCTTGATGCCAACGATGTAGAGCTGGCCACGCCCACCCAGTAGGCCATACTCACTCTAGCCACGCCCACCCAGTAGGCCACACCCACCCAGGCCACACCCACCTGGCCCCCTGAGGGCAACCGCCATGCTGATGCGGCCCTCAATGAAATTGAGTTTGACACCCCTGGATTAAAGTATTATGGACATTTAAAAAACCTTTTTTTGGGGCTCCTTTTGTTATTTGAAATTTGAAATAAAAGAAGCTATTATTACAAAGGGAGTGAAAGTTATAGGAGAGGATTTTTGGGCCACTCCAGAATAATATATTTGGTTACGAAAAATAAATTTACAAAAGTGGATATTATTTCATTAGCCATCAAGATTATTTTATGTGTATAAGATGGAGAAATATACAGTACCCACCATGGAAGATGAAATAAGTATGTTTGTGGAATACTGAGCCTTTAATGATTTTTTGTTGAAAATGGAAAGAACTAAAATAATAATTTTAAACTGTATAATTGAAAAGGTGTTGAAGAAGAGGACAAAGGGATCATGGTTATGTTTACAAGGGAGGAAAGATAATAACTTTGGTTGTAATTACTGTAATGAAAGATAGAAGTCATGGTGTTTAATTATTTTCCTTTTTGCTTAACTGGTTGATTCCTGTACTTTTTTTCTTCTTTTACTCTTCTTTATGACTTTTATATATTTCTTATTTTTCTTTTATTTAAGTAAACATTTTCACTAAAATTATATTAAAAAGAAAAAAATGCTTTAAAAGGATTTTTACCCATCTCTTCTCTTTTAGACTTCACCTGAAAGAAAACAAGAACTCTTCTAGAATCTCAAGATCAAAATCAAGATCAAAAAGGATCTTGATAGACTTGGACATTGGGTCCTATCTAACAAATTGTTTAATGGCAAGAGATGTAAGATTCTGCATGCAGATAGGAGAAGCTAAATGCACAAGTTCAAGACAAGTGATAACTAGCTTAACAGTAATCTTTGCAAGAAGGATCTAGAAAGATTAAGCATGAACTAGTATGCTGCAGGCTATTCAAAATCTTAAAAGACAATGCAGTAAAAGTGCTACACTCAATTTGCCAGCAAATTTGGAAAACTCAACAGTGGCCACAGGATTGGAAAAGATCAGTTTACATTCCAATTCCAAAGAAAGGCAGTGCCAAAGAATGTTCAAACTATCGCACCATTGCACTCATTTCTCATGCTAGCAAAGTCATGCTTAAAATCCTACAAGCTAGACTTCAGCAGTATGTGGATCGAGAACTACCAGAAGTACAGGCAGGATTTCGAAGAGGCAGAGGAACTAGAGATCAAATTGCCAACATACGCTGGATCATGGAGAAAGCTAGGGAGTTCCAGAAAAACATCTACTTCTGCTTCATTGACTACGCTAAAGCCTTTGATTGTGTGGATCATAACAAACTGTGGCAAGTTCTTAAAGAGATGGGAGTACCAGACCATCTTATTTGTCTCTTGAGAAATCTATATGCGGGTCAAGAAGCAACAGTGAGAACTGGACATGGAACCACTGATTGGTTCAAAATTGGGAAAGGAGTCCGGCAAGGCTGTATACTGTCGCCCTGCCTATTTAACTTATATGCAGAGCACATCATGAGAAAGGCAGGGCTAGATGAATCAAAAGTTGGAATTAAGATTGCCGGAAGAAATATCAACAACCTAAGATACGCAGATGATACCACTCTAATGGCAGAAAGTGAAGAAGAACTAAAGAGCCTCTTGTTGCGGGTGAAGAAGGAGAGTGCAAAACTTGGGTTGAAACTTAACATTAAGAAAACCAAGATCATGGCATCTGGCCCTCTCAATTCCTGGCAAATAGATGGGGAAGAAATGGAGGTAGTGACAGATTTTATTTTCCTGGGCTCCAAGATCACTGCAGATGGGGACTGTAGCCAAGAAATTAAAAGACGCTTGCTCCTGGGGAGGAAAGCCATGGCAAATCTAGACAGCACACTAAAAAGCAGAGACATCACCCTGTCAACAAAAGTGCGTATAGTCAAGGCTATGGTCTTCCCAGTTGCAATGTATGGCAGTGAAAGTTGGACCATAAGAAAGGCTGAGCGCCAAAGAATTGAGGCCTTTGAACTATGGTGCTGGAGAAGACTCCTGCGAGTCCCTTGGACTGCAAGGCGATCAAACCGGTCAGTCCTAGAGGAGATCAATCCTGACTGCTCTTTAGAAGGCCAGATCCTGAAGCTAAAACTCAAATACTTTGGCCACCTAATGAGAAGGAAGGACTCATTGGAGAAGAGCCTAATGCTGGGAAAGATTGAAGGCAATAGAAGAAGGGGACGACAGAGAATGAGGTGGCTGGATGGAGTCACTGAAGCAGTAGGCGCGAGCTTAAATGGACTCCAGAAGATGGTAGAGGACAGGAAGGCCTGGAGGAATGTTGTCTATAGGGTCGCGATGGGTCGGACACGACTTCGCAGCTAACAACAACAACAAGTATGCTGCAGATGCCAAAACAGTCAGTGCAATTTTGACCTTCAACAAGGGAGATACCATGTCAAGATCATAGGAAGTAATATACTATTCTGTGCTGCACTGATGAGATTACAATGCCAAAGAACACTTAGGACCTGGAAGAAAAGTATAGAAGAGCAGAAAGGACAGTAAAGGGCTTAGAGGCTAAATCCTATGAAGAACACTTAAAGAAACTAGGTATGTTTAGCCTAGAGAAGAGAAGGCACATGGATTAATTTTCCACAGCATCCAAGGGCAAGACAAGAACCAATGGGATGGAAACAGTGAGAGATCCAAACTTTAAATAAAAAGAATGTTCTGAATATGAGAATTAATCAGAGGATCGGCCTGCATCCTGAAGTCATGAGATCACCATTATTGAATGTTTTCTAAAAAAAACTGGACAGCCATTTGTCTGGGATGGTATGAGGATTCCTGCACTGGACAGAATATTCTGTGCCAAAGCACATGCTGTTGAGAAGAACTAGAGCAAAAATAAAATAGAAGTATCTCTTGTGCTGGCTATATAATTGATATTAAAGGAGCGACCAGGCCAGAGCATCTAGTTACAAAAAAATTCAAAACTTGATCTCTGAGAAAGTCAGGTTCCAGCCTTAAAAATAAGAAAACTCAAGTTTGACACAACAAATGGCTCAAGTGTTATACCCATGACTGCCATCACATTCTTGCTTGGAAATATCAGGGCTACCCCTTTCAAAAATATCTCTTAAAGTGGGGCACCAAAATGAGACTTTTTGTCTTTCTAGGACAAAATACTACTGAAAGCAGTCCCTAATATACAGTTGCAAGAAAAAGTATGTGAACCCTTTGGGATTACGTGGAGTTTTGCAAGAATTGGCCATAAAATGCGCTGTAAACATTATGTAAGTCACAACAATAGAAAAACACAGTCTGCTTAAAATAATACTACACAAACATTAGCTGTTGTCATGTTTTAATTGAACATAAGATGGAAACATTCACAGTGCAGGGTGGAAAAAGTATGTGAACCCCTAGCTTAATGACTTCTCCAAGAGCTAATTGGAGCCAGGAGTGAGCCAACCTTGACTCCAACCAGTGTGATGATATTGGATGTGTTGCTGACAGCTGTCCTGCAAAACATACCTGTTTTGGGTTTACTGGTCTCAAGAAGCACTGTCTGATGCGAACCATGCCTCGCAGAAAAGAGCTCTCAGAAGACCTACGATCAAGAATTGTTGACTTGCATGAAACTGGAAAGGGTTACAAAAGTATCTCCAAAAGCCTTGATGTTCATGTGTCCACGATAAGACAGACTGTCTACAAATGGAGAAAGTTTAGCACTGTTGCTACCCACCCTAGGCATGGTTGTCCTGTAAAAAGAGCACAGTGCATAATACTTAATGAGGTAAAGAAGAATCCTAGAGTGTCAGCTAAAGACCTACAGAAATCTCTGGCACATGCTAACATTTTTGTTGACACATCTACAATAAGGAAAACATTAAACAAGAATGGAGTACATGGGAGGACACCACGGAGGAAGCCATTGCTGTCCAAAAAAAATATTGCAGCACGTTTGAAGTTTGCAAAAGAGCACCTGGATGTTCCACAGCACTACTGGCAAAATATACTGTGGACAGATGAAACCAAAATTGAGTTGTTTGGGAAAAACACACAACACTATTTGTGGAGAAAAAAAGGCACAGCACACCAACATCAAAACCTCATCCTCACTGTAAAACATGGCGGAGGGAGCATCATGGTTTGGGGCTGCTTTGCTGCCTCAGGGCCTGGACGGATTGTTGTCATTGATGGGAAAATGAATTCCAGAGTTTATCAGGACATTTTGCAGGAAAACGTACGACCATCTGTCCGCCAACTGAAGCTCCGCAGAGGATGGGTGATGCAACAGGACAATGACCCAAAGCATACAAGTAATTCAACAAAACAATGGCTTCAACACAACAGAATACGTTTTCTGGAGTGGCCCAGTCAGAGTCCTGACCTCAACCCGATTGAAATGCTGTGGCATGACCTTAGGAGAGCGATTCACACCAGACATCCCAAGAATATTGCTACACTGAAACAGTTTTGTGCAGAGGAGTGGTCCAAAATTACTCCAGATCGTTGTGCAGGTCTGATCTGCAACTACAGGAAACGTTTGGTTGAGGTTATTGCTGCCAAAGGAGGGTCAACCAGTTATTAAGTCCAAAGGTTCACATACTTTTTCCACCCTGCACTGTGAATGTTTCCATCTTATGTTCAATTAAAACATAACAACAGCTAATGTTTGTGTAGTATTATTTTAAGGAGACTGCGTTTTTCTATTGTTGTGACTTACATGTTTACAGCGCATTTTATGGCCAATTCATGCAAAACTCCACGTAATCCCAAAGGGTTCACATACTTTTTCTTGCAACTGTATGAGTACCCAGAAGCTCCCAGACCATTTCCTGAAGGAATTCCAAAATTTCACTGATTTTCTTAAAGCAGGGCACTTGCCCATGAACCTAAACCATGTGAGAAAGCTTTTCCAATTGACCTTATACTACTTGATAAGATAGAACAATGTGGGTTAGATAGCATCACCGCCAGATGAATTCGTAGCTGGCTGACAGGCCGTACTCATCGTGTGGTCCTCAATGGAACTGCATCTACATGGAAGGAAGTGTGTAGTGGGGTGCCCCAGGGCTCTGTTCTGGGCCCAGTGTTCTTCAACATCTTCATCAACGATTTGGATGAGGGGATAGATGGAAGATAGGCTTAAGATACAGGAGGTGTTGTGATTCAGTGTCAGCCTGTGGGTTCGGCAGTTGGGTCGGACGATTCAGAGGAGGAGGAGGAGGAGGAGGGGATTGGAGAGCCTGCAGAGGACAGTTCTAAGGCATCGCAAAGCTCTCAGCCAGGCCCCTCCTGTCTGGTTACTACTCAGACCCAGCTGTGTGAGCCTGACACCTTGGATGAAAGTGACCCACAGCTGGCCTTGTTCAAGGATGCCCGAAGCAGGAGGCAGTCAAGCAGGAGTAAACAGAGGAAGGCAATGGGGCACCTCGGGAGGAGGCAAAGAGAAGCCACACCTTGAAACTGTTTAAAACAGGAATATGTGGGAGGTGCTGGTTGCTGAAGGCAACTGTTTGAACAGCTTCTGTTTTAGTGGTTCGTATTTGTTTTGCTCAGTTTGCTGTTTTGGATCTGTTTTGTGTAAATAAATTTGGCGGGCTTACTTCCAGCCTTTTGCCTTTTGAACAGGGGTTGTACCTGACATTTCTGCAGGGCCGGTAGTAGGCTGGAACAGAACAGTTTGCCTTCAGTCACCCACCCCTTATTATTATTATGGAGCAGCTATGTGCTGAGAATGCCCAGCTCACCCAGCAACTCGCTTTGTTGGCAGCTCAGGTGGCTCAATTGCAAGCTCAGGTCCATGCTGTACCCCCACCATCACCACCACCCAGGAGAAAATAAATTTAATGGCAATCCAGAACTGTTTCCTGCTTTCCTGGGACAATGCCAGCTCTTTATCAGCGTGAGAGGAGCTGATTTCCCCACTTACCGGGATAAGGTGGGGTTTGTGTTAAGCCTTCTTTCTGCAGCTCGTTGGGGCACACCTCTGCTGGCTCAACCTAGTCTATTGTTGGACAACTTTGTGGGGTTTATGCGTCTGATGTATGAGGACCCTATAAAGACGCAGACCACTACTCGACGCTTGAAAGCTCTGAGGCAGGGTCAACGCCCCCTACAGGGCTGTATCAGCGATTTTTGGCTGCCTAGCCAGGATTCCGCATGGAATGAGGCTGCACTTGTGGATGCCTTCCAGGATGGATTGTCGGAGATGTTGGATGAGCTGGCCCGTGTGGATATTCCCTCAGACCTCAATGGGCTGATCCATCTCTGCCTACGGATCGATGCTCGGTTGCAGCAGCGAAGGAGTCGCCGTGCCACCCCAAAGACCCCTGCAGCCCCTGTTGCACGTGAGACCCCCAGTTCAAAGGGAGGAGGCAATGGAGCTGGGTGCCGCCAGGTCTCATCTATCGGTGACTGAAATGAACAGACGACGATCGGGGGGGGTGTTTTTACTGTGGGGACCCTGGGCATTTGGCTGCTTTTTGCCCAAAGAAGCGACAACAGGCATCAGTGACCAAGTCTGCCCCGAGAAAGTCCCCTACTTTTCTGTCGGGAAACACCCCGAGCCCGATCTAGACGGTGTGATAGGTCGGGCATCCCACAACAACACTGAACGACGTCTTTCCGATGCTGTCTGTGGACCTCCACAGCATCTGATATTGGAGGCACGTCTGATCCTTCCTGGCAAGCCAAAGGGGATTCCACTCCATGCCTTAATTGACTCTGGGGCCACCACAAATTTTATGGACTCAGCATTTGTGGCCAAATGGGCTGTTCCCCAGTGCCCGGTGGAACCACCCATGTTAGTGGAGACTATCGATGGTCGAGTGCTCCTGTCTGGGCCAATTAAGGCCGCCACACAACCATTATGTATGGCCATAAGTTCCCATGTGGAGGCCATCCAATTCTATATCACCTCAGATCTGCATTTCCCCGTGCTCTTGGGACTGGCGTGGCTCCGGGCGCATGACCCACAGATCTATTGGTCACAGAACTTGGTCACCTTCCCAAGCTTGCAGTGTGTGGACCACACCCGCCATATCTGTGCCGGCCAGGTGGAGGGTTCCCCAGGGGTTTCCTTGCCTCCCGAACTGTCCGACTTTGCTGATGTGTTCAGCGAGACAGAGGCGGATCAATTACCCCCGCACAGACCCTATGACTGCCCCATTGATTTAGTCCCTGACACGCCTCTCCCAGTGGGGCGTTTGTACTCCATGTTGTACCCCGAGTTGGCTGCATTGCGGGACTTTCTGGAGAAGAATTTGGCTCGAGGTTTCATCCGGCCCTCGTCCTCGCCAGTGTCTGCACCCGTGCTCTTCGTTAAAAAGAAGTCGGGCGAATTGCGGCTTTGCTGCGATTATAGAAAATTCAATGCCATCTCGGTGTGCAATCGTTACCTGCTGCCCCTCATCCCCGAACTCTTGGACCGACTCCGGGAGGCTAAGATATTCACAAAACTGGACCTGCATGGAGCTTACAACCTTGTTAGGGTTCGGCCGGGTGATGAGTGGAAGATGGCGTTTGGTACTCGTTACGGACACTTTGAGTACACGGTGATGCCGTTTGGCCTGACCAATGCCCCCACTATGTTTCAGCATTTCATGAACGATTTTTTTGGGGATTTGTTAGATCAGTTTGTCGTGATCTATTTGGACGACATCCTGATCTACTCCCCGTCGTGAGAGGTGCACCATCAGCATCTCTGTCAGGTCCTGCAACGACTCTGAGAACATCGGCTGTTTGCCAAATTGGAGAAGTGCCAGTTCTACCAGGTGGCCATCGATTTCCTGGGTCACCGCATTTCTCCTGAGGGCATCGCCATGGAGCCGAGTAAGGTCAGGTCTTTGCAGAGTTGGCAACCCCCAAGTCGTGTGAAGGATGTTCAGTGACTTCTTGGGTTTGCCAACTACTATCAGGCTTTCATCCCTGGGTTTGCTGCCTTGACAGCCCCCCTCACCCGGCTCCTGCAGAAGAAGACTCGGTTTCAGTGGAATGCTCCAGAACAACAGGCTTTCCAGACTTTGAAGGAAGCCTTCATGAAGGAGCCCATCTTGAAGCATCCTGACCCACAACGGCCGTTTGTCGTGGAGGCAGACGCCTCTGACATTGCCATTGGGGCGGTGTTACTCCAGGCAATGACGCCCAGCGGTACCCTCTTCCCTTGTGCGTACCATTCACAAAAACTGAATCCTTCGGAGCGCAATTATACAATCTGGGAGAAGGAGCTACTGGCCATCAAAGTGGCATTCGAGGCCTGGAGGCATCATCTGGAGGGAGCACGGCATCAAATCAAGGTCCGGACAGACCATAAGAATTTGGAAAGCCTGCAGACCGCTCGGAATTTGAACCAACGCCAGATCCGGTGGTCTCTTTTCTTTGCGAGGTTCAACTTCCGAGTTAAGTACATACCTAGCGGGCACAATCAGAGCGGATGCTCTGTCCAGGAAGCCCGAATATTCCCGAGTGGAAGACAAGCTTCTGCCCAGGACAGTGATCCCCATCGAGTCTTTTGCTGCGGTGCGGGAGCCAGTTGATATACAGGCTCAGATCCGGGAGGCACAGCAGCAGGAGGTGTGGGTGGCTCAGCGGAAGGAGGAGGTGGGGCCAGATTCTCCTTGGACGGTCACGGATGGACTCTTGTATTATCGTGACCGGCTCTACGTTCCGGGAGGGCCACTCAGGGGATTCATCCTCAGCCACTGTCACGATAACCTGGCGGTGGGGCATTTTGGCCTGTTCAAGACCCTGAACCTAGTCTCCCGTACCTTCTGGTGGCCCCGAGTCCGACATGACATCCAGACCTATGTCACTTCTTGTATCCCATGTAGGCAGGCCAAGTCAGCGACAGGGGCTCCACCTGGATTACTGCAGCCCTTGCCGACACCCAAAACACCCTGGGGGGCTGTGTCCATGGACTTTCTGACGGATTTACCCCCGTCTTCTGGTTTTACAACAGTGTATGTGGTGGTGGACATGCTGACCAAGATGGCGCATTTCATCCCCTGTCATGGCTTACTGTCAGCCCGCGCCACTAGTCGTATGTTCATTCAGCAGGTGTTTCGGCTACACGCCTCCCTGATAGATTCGTCTCTGATAGAGGGGCCCAGTTTACAGCCCGTTTCTGGCAGGAGTTGACGCATGCGTTGGATATCAAGATTTGCCTCTCGTCCGCGCATCATCCTCAAACTGACGGGGGAACCGAGGTCCTCGGTATTCTGGAACAATATCTGCGCTGCTACGTCAATCTGCAGCAAAACAATTGGGTGGACTATCTGGCCATAGCTGAGTTTGCATTCAACAATTCGCAGTACACCTCCACACAGATGACACTGTTCTTGGCCAATGTGGGATATCACCCCTGGTTTTTCCCCCTTTCTCCCATGGACTCACCGGAGCCGACAGCGAACAACTACATGGCAGAATTACAGGCGATCAATCGATTGGTGCGACGTCAGTTAGAGAAGGCCAAGGCCGATTACAAAAGGTTTGCTGATCGGTCAAGGCGGGATACGCCTCCACTATCGGTGGGAGATCGGGTCTGGTTGTCCACCAGGAACCTACCGTCAACACGGCCGGTGAGAAGGTTAGATCACCGATATTTAGGACTATTCCCAATCGAGGCTGTCATCAATCTGGTCACCTATCACTTAACTCTGCCACGTTCCCTGCGTGTGCATCCAGTCTTTCATCGGTCTCTGTTGGTCCCCGAGCAACCGGCCTGTCCACTCCGCCGAGCGGAACCTCCCCCATCAGGATATCGTGATGGAGACAGCACCCCTCAGTACGAGGTCGCCAGCATCAGGGACTCTCGTTGACTGAAAGGTCGTTTCCAGTACCTGATTGAATGGAAAGGCTACGGACCAGAGGAGTTCACCTGGGAGGACGTGACCACCATTCATGCTCCTGCTTTGGTGTCTGCTTTTCATGAACAATTTCCATCCTGATCGCATCCGGATCGGCAGACCCGGGGGAAGGGCCCTGCGGTGCGGGATAGTGTTGTGATTCAGGGTCAGCCTGTGGGTTTGGCAGTTGGGTCGGACGATTCAGAGGAGGAGGAGGAGGAGGGGATTGGAGAGCCTGCAGAGGACAGTTCTGAGGCATCGCAGAGCTCTCAGCCAGGCCCCTCCTGTCTGGTTACTACTCAGACCCAGCTGTGTGAGCCTGACAGCGTGGATGAAGATGACCCACAGCTGGCCTTGTTCAAGGATGCCCGAAGCAGGAGGCAGTCAAGCAGGAGTAAACAGAGGAAGGCAATGGGGCACCTCAGGAGGAGGCAAAGAGAAGTCACGCCTTGAAACTGTTTAAAAGGGGAATGTGTGGGAGGTGCTGGTTGCTGAAGGCAACCGTTTGAACAGCTTCTGTTTTAGTGGTTCGTATTTGTTTTGCTCAGTTTGCTGTTTTGGATCTGTTTTGTGTAAATAAATTTGGCGGGCTTACTTCCAGCCTTTTGCCTTTTGAAAAGGGGTTGTCCCTGACATTTCTGCAGGGCCGGTAGTAGGCTGGAACAGAACAGGAGGATCTGGACAGACTCGAACACTGGGCACTATCTAACAAAATGAAATTCAATGGTGAAAAAAGTAAGGGTCTACATTTAGGCAGGAAAAATCAAATGCACAGGTATAGTATAGGTGGTACCTTGCTCAATAGTAGTAACTATGAGAGAGATCTCAGAGTCCTAGTGGACAATCACTTCAATATGAGCCAGCAGTGTGCTGCAGCTGCCAAAAAAGCCAACACAGTGCTAGGCTGCATTAACAGAGGGATAGAATCAAGATCGCGTGAAGTACTAATACCACTTTACAATGCCTTGGTAAGGCCACACCTGGAATACTGCATCCAGTTTTGGTCACCATGATGTAAAAAAGATGTCGAGACTCTAGAAAGAGTACAGAGAAGAGCAACAAAGATGATTGGGGGACTGGAGGCTAAAACATATAGGGAACGGTTGCTGGAATTGGGTATGTGTAGTTTAAGGAAGAGAAGGGTGAGGGGTGACATGATAGCAGTGTTCCAATATCTCAGGGGCTGCCACAAAGAAGAAGGAGTCAAGCTATTCTCCAAAGCACCTGAAAGCAGGACAAGAAGCAACGGATGGAAACTAGTCAAGGAGAGAAGCAACCTAGAACTAAGAAGAAACTTTCTGACAGAACAATTAACCAGTAGAACAACCTGCCTCCAGAAGTGGTGAAGGCTCCAACACTGGAAGTTTTTAAGAAGAGACTGGCCAGCCACTTGTCTGGAATGGTATAGGGTTTCCTGCCTGAGCAGTGGGTTGGACTAGATGACCTCCAAGGTCCCTTCCAACTTATTATTATTAAGTATTCTAGATAAATGTAATGTCTTAAGAACTTGATCTTTAATCACAACTGTTCCCAAGCTATCAACTGGAAGAGATCAGACTGAAAATCCTGAAAGGAGGTTCTTTATATTGGAAACCCCACTTTAGTGAGACACAAATGGTTCTATTAGAATTACCCTCCTCATTATGTTTCTGAGTAAGAGAATAAGAAGAATAGAAACAATTATTCAAATCTTTTTGGCCACTAGGACATCTGACCATCTAGATTTAGAAATCTTGTCAGGAAGCACTGAGCATTTTTCTTCTTCCTTCTCCTCCTCTTTCTCCTCCTCCTCCTATCTTAGCAGCTGCCACAGGAGGAAAAGTTCATCAGCAACTGCCAGGGAAGTAAAAGTAGTAGGCACCCCTGCACTGTGCCACTGCTGCCATTCTTCAGACCTTTTTTTTCCCCTTTTCTTCTCTTCCTCTTTCTCCTTTTCCTACCTTAGCAACCACCTCAGAAGGAAAAGTTAGTTAAACAGTTGAAAGTTTATTAGCAACTGCCATAGGAGTAAAAGTAGCAGGCAACTCCATCCTGCTGCCACTGCTGCCACCATTCTTCAATCCTCCTTTTTCTTCTTTTCCTCCTACTGCTTCCCTAGCAGCTGCGTTGGGAAGAAAAGTTCATTACCAGCTGCTATGGGAAGAAAAGTAGCAGATGCCCTGCACCATGCCACTGCTAACGCCAATCTTCAATCCAAGCCTGGCTGAAGAGCTAATGTTCTAAAGATGGTCTCTGGAGGGACTGCACCAGGCTGATTCCTGTTAACTATGTGTTTAGTATTAGCTATCAATCCAATTCTGCCCAAAATGAATTTAACATCTGAACTTCTTAAGAAGGCAAAAGTGAAAGTTGAAGCTAGCAAGGATGTGAGGGCAATCCAGGAACTTTTCTTACACTATATTACTGGACAAGTTTAGAAATTGTTAGCTTATCTGCTGTTTGCATCTGAGAGCAAGGACTTTGATAATCTCTTTTGAAAGATTGCTTTAATCCCAAATGAAGAAGGTGCAGGATTTTGCTTGACCGCTGTGAATTAGCCAACAGAAATGTCTTGCTAGCTGCCTGAGCTGGAAATGGAATTTCTTATTATCAGAAGCTTCTGTGTTTCCCTTCCTCCAAACTCCCAAAATATATTATAAGTTTCTGAACCATTAAGAAACAAGTGGAGCTCTGTTTTAAATTTCTTTCTGGAAATCTTATAGGCTTTACCTCTCTCTGATCTTAATCTTCTCTTTTTTCTGAGAAAAATAGAGAAAATAGAGAAGACAAAACTCTGAGAAACACTTAGAGGAACTTGACTCAAAAAATAATTCCTGCTTGAAATGATTCTTCTTCATTGGAAATCGTAATTTAGGAAGGTAGAAGCTATTTTTGGCTTGGCAACTAGTTCTTTTGCTGTCTGGAAATGATAGCAATATCTCCTCTGTATTCCTGTCTGTTACCTCTGTTTGCATCCTGAGGCATATACTTCCCAGCCTACCTGGGGAGAAATTAAAGCACAGCTTTTTGATTCACATTTGTCTTCTGACCTGCTTAAGCTTTTGTACAGTCAGGAACAGCATTTCCTTTGTTTAATGCTACAGCATCAATCAGATTACCTGTGGATTGAAGCCAGGATAGAAAGACCAGCCAACAGGCTCCCCTGCATGATCTGTGGGACGCTTCAGCAGTTGTTACTAATCTGATCAGTTGGAGATCAAAAGAAAGTCTTGCTATATTTGAAGTCTATAGTTGCATTCTGCTCAAAGACATAACAGCCTATTAAGTTAGGCTGTGAAAGAATGAAGCCAACAAAAACAGAGCATTAGAGTGTACAGAAAAGAATATTGTTATTATTTTAAAAAGACAAATTGGTCAAAGTTTAGGCATTCAGGAGCTCCACTGAGACCCAACCACTCTGCTCATTAAGCTAATCTGGGAGAAATATGGTGAAATAATTGAAGATTGGGCTGTGTCTACTTGTTGCAGGATAAGGTCATATTCCAAGGTGGAAAATGTGTTTCAAGAATTAGGGATAAAAAGGACTGCTTTTTTTTCTAAAGTGCCTAGAACATATGTGGCTTCAAAAAAATGAGTCACTCTTACAATTTTTCAGTGGGTCTTATTTCTCATTGTTGGCTTGAGCTATGAATAATCCTAATCAATGTCTCACTACATGAATGTTTTTAGCCATGCTTATTGTGACATTTCAATAGAGGTTTGCAATTTCAAGCACATTTACCCTATTAGTCTCTGCATGTTTCATATGAACTCATTCAAAGAATCTGCATTAAACAAATGATAACATATAAAAGCAAAATTAAAATATGCAGCAAACTCACTGAAACAGCACTCTTTTCCCCCTGAAATTACAACTTAGTGTAAGGATCCAACTCTCTCAAAATCCATCAGCTGTTATAATCACATCCATTTTAAGCTGTTTTTACATATTTTATTTCTCTTCCCTGAATTTCTAACTAAGAACTGGTGAAAAAAAATGAAATGCTATTTTTCTATTTTAAAAATAGTGATGCAAGATAAATAATATTAAAAGTGTCAGTTCATAGTGTAATGGGAATTCTATTTCCATACAATGCAGTATTATAAGATGTATAAAATGTACATATATTATGATTTAGTATAGAATTCTCTTTAAAGAATACATGCACATTTTATCCCAAATAGTTTTGTCTTGATAATTAGAAAATTATATTTAAATCTTACAAGATTTGATTTAAAAAAGCACTCTATGCACTGAGGTTTGTCTGATTTTTCTTTTATAAATTTTATTTCTTACTGTGGAAAGCAACTAAACAAACTAAGGACATTTAAAAAGATTGGAACATACATCGAAAAAACTTGTATTATAGTAGCATTAAGAATCTTTGTCATTCCTATGAACTCTCTGAGACACATAGAAACATAGAATTATAGGGCTGGAAGGGACCTTGGAGGTCTCCTAGTTCCAATTCCTTGCGCAAGGCAACAGACGTAATGCCATCCCAGACAAATGGCTGTCCAATCTTTTCTTGAAAACCTCCAGTGATGGAGCATGTATTTGAGAAAAACTAATGAAGTACTCCTCTTTTAAATCAGTGATCTTGCAGAAATTAAACAATCTTAATTACTTACAACCATATTATAGGCATCAGGAACCTCTATTTCAAACTGAAATGTTCCATTTCGATAATAACCTTCGTCTGTTAAGAAAAACAAACTAGATGAGATTCTGTAGAAATGTTATTTTGCATTTTATAAACAGAAATAATTCTAATTTTGATAACTAGCCTGGATTAAGCTTAGCCAATCAAAAATTGAAAACACCTGCTTTGTTTTAGCAAAGTAGAATATTACAATGGCTCATGAGGGTTAGGGAAGTTCACAGAATTAAAAAAATTATATAAATGTATAGTATTGTTATACCTATGGAAGAAATACAGGAAACAATACAATAACATTAAAATTGTGTTCAGCTAAAATAACTGCAGTGATTGTATACAATTCAATATAATAATGAAACTAGGATAGTTTATCAGTGTTTAGAAAATGTTTACAGTGGGATACATATTAAAAGGTAATTACTTTTGGGGTCATAAAAAGTAAAAAATAAAATCAGTGAAGATTGGCTATAGTACATTTAAGTTTAGAGAAAATTACAAGGAATATAAAAGGGAAATTAATAGAGGTTGTACATACTTTGAACAGCTGAACTTTGAGAGAGAAAATATTTAATAAAATAAAGATGTTCAATTAAGAACAACAAAACTTCATTTCTGCCTTAAATTTTTTTATTTATGTATTACCAGCATATCTGGATAATTTACAACTTAAAAGCAGACTCAGATAGAAAACATAATAGATTTTGTTATGTGTAAACTTACATAAGTATTACTACAAGATCATGGCCCTATAGTATTGGATACTACAAATTCACAGAGGATAATGGAAAATCAGGCCTGTCCCAGCTTGGGCATTTAGGAAAGAAAAATCCTTGTCTCCATCTTTAGAGAAAAGGTATGCTTTTACTAAAGCCAAATGGTTACAGTGTAAGCAAAGTCAGATCTAAATATTCCTGCGTAAACTCTGTGATTTTCCCCTCCCAGATCCTCTCCCCTTGGTCATCTGATCAGCATCCAACAGTATTCAAATTAGATGTTTTGGTAACAGTCCCAATGGTTGGCACCTCTTCAGTGGGTGTATCAAGGTTCTGATAGAGAGAACTCTGAGGCTCAAGATTTCCTCAAAGAACATGTTTATTGGTTACATAGTATCGGCACGGTCAAAAGTGAAACCAAGTCTGAAATCCTCATCAAAGAGAGACAGTATTACAAAGTTGAACTTCCAACCCCCCAATGCTATGCAATAAGCTACGTTTCCAATAGAACAATTTGGCGGGCTTTCTAACCAAATGCTCACTTCCCCTCATCTAACAGAGAAAAATGACCTTGGTTCCCACAGGACAGCAAAATGTTTAGACTAGAAGAAATCCTCCAGTCCCCCTCCCATTCTTGTGGCAACCTAGCAAAAGCAAAATGGCTGCAGCCAGGCTTGTTGTAGAATTAACAGTCAGACCCCCTAGGAAAAAAAGCAAGTCCTGTAAATGAAGAAAAAAGCAAGTTAAGAATCCCCCCTGGGTTTAAGTGAATATTTATCATAAAACTCCTGAAACAATCTTTCATGTCAGGACTTTATACCCAGGTAGCCTCCGATAAAAGGGAGCCCTTCCACTGGACCAGATATTATCCTTATACAATCTAGAGTCAAGAATACGTTTTACCTCATAATCACTTTCTCTCTCTGCCAGAATGGGGCTGGGCACTTTTTTGGGAATTCTGTGACCTGTTTTAAATGCAAAGTTGTTAAAAATCCAAAATGACCGGCTTGCTTTGCATCATAACTACGCTGAAGGGCTTGAATGATGAGGAATGTTGGAAGGTACAGCATGGAGCCCTTCCAGGCTAGACCCTCTCGATGGGTCAATAGCGATCTATTGTCCTTGAACTAAAAGTCTGTTTTAGTTCCTCTTTCAGCTTTTGTGTTAATTGACTATCAGGTTCATTGGATCTCCTCTGCGTTAGACCTCTCAAGGTTACCTGAGAGGCTGACTGAGGCAGAAGAGTGATGGAATTAATGACCTCAAAAGCCGATGGGCTTTTACATTGGGGCATTCTACACAGAGAAACTGCCAGAAAGTTCTTCCCTCCCCCCAACAGGTATCTGAGAGTGAAATTAACCGGTTAAAGTACTGGACCTACCTAACTTGCTTAGGAGATAACTTTTGAATTTTTATAATCAGTCCATACCTCAAAAGGAACTTTGTTCCCTTCCAAGAAATGGTGCCAAGTTAGTAAAGCCCATCTCACCGCAAAAGTCTCCTTCTCTCAAACAGCCCATCGTCTGTTTATAGCATTTTGATTGAGACTTGGTTTAATGTCAAGGTTCTGATAGACAAGACCAAATAAATCAGAACTCTGAGGCTCAAGATTTCCTCAAAGAACATGTTTATTGATTACATAGTATCAGCATGATCAAAAGTGAAACCAAGTCTGAAATCCCCTTCAAAGAGACAGAATTATAAAGTTGAACTTTTCACCCCAATGCTATGCAATCAGCTATGTTCCCCAATAGAACAGTTTGATGGGCTTTCTAACCAAATGTACACCCCACCATCTAACAGAAAGAAATTGCCTTGGTTCCCACGGGACAGCAAAATGTTTAAATGAGTAGAAATCCTCCCCTCCCCCTCCCATTCTTGTGGCAACCTAGAATGAGCAAAATGACTCCAGCCAGGTTCATTGTTGAGTTGACAGCATGTTTTGCATTCCATTCTCATGCTTGATACCCTCATCTGTTGTTTCTGATTGGCACTTCTGGTTCTTATCATCCCCTTCTTAATGTTTCCTCCCCATTCTCCCCTCCCCTTTTTATAGCACTATGCCATCAATCCGAAGCAAAGCTAAATTGGAATGATGGCAGATCTGATATTCTGCCCCTCCCTTGAAAAAAGGGTTTAGTGCTGGAACAGAAAAATAAAAAGAAACGATTATAGTGTTCTGTGGGTTTCAATGAGGTTTGTCAGAGCAATTTTTATGGAATTTGCGAAGGAGTCGGGGGCTTTGACATGTTGGGCATTGACCCATTCAGTCTCGGATGGGGGAAAGTCTTTCCATGCTATTAAGTACTGCACTTTTTCTCTATATTTGCAGGAGTCTAAGATTTTTTTAACTTTGAAGTATTGTTCTCCTTCAATAAGCACAGGGACTGGGGGTGGTCCTTTTGCGGGTCCTGGAGGGAGGTGATTGATGATTTCAATAAGCTGCAGTAAAAACTGGGTGGATGCACATGAGGGTTTTTGGTCATTCTAATGTTTCTGCCAGTGCTTTGCGCACCACGGCCAGGTGCTGGGTAGTGTGTCAATCCATTGTCAGGGATGGATTTTTCAGGGTTGATATGAGGTAACTCCAGCATGACCACCAAGTCTTGACCTGTGGCAACTTGGAAAGGTGTGAAGCCAGTGCTGCTGTATATTGAGTTGTTATATGTTACCTTCATGAAGGGGAGGAGGTGAGCCCAATTGTTCAGTTGGTAATTAATGTAATAGTGAAGGTACTGTTCTAGGATGCCATTCGCACATTCACAGTCTCCATTCATTTCCAGATGGTGTCAAGTACCTGATTGGTACTCAGTAGCTTTAAGACTTCTTGTCAAAATTGGGAAGCGAACTCCACTCGGAGATGATTCACTGTGATGCGCCATAAAGTCTATATATATGTTGTGCATATTGCTTGGCTAGCATACATGCTGAAGGAATTTTGGGCTGTGGTATAAATTGTACTTGCTTAGAGAATAGGTTGCTGATGACCATATTCCTGAAGCTTTCTGGTAGTTTCACTATAAATTTCATAGATTTCTTTCCAGGGCACTTAGGGTTTTGCCACTGGTTGCAGGAGGCCAAGAGTTTTTTCTGGTCATCCTTTGGTTGAGGAGCATATGGAGCAGCTGGTGATGTAACTGTCAATAGCTTTTTCAAAGAAAGTCCCCAGAATTGTTCCTTCACCAAATGCCGGGTTTTCATGAACCCAAAGTGACCAGCCATTTTTAAATCATGGCTGAAATATACAAACAAAACTTTCTAGAACATGCAGTTTAACCCAATCCAAGGGAGCCCATTCCACATGGTACAATCGGTTTGGTGGCTTTTAAACCTATCATCTTTGTCTAAAAACACTTTCAATGTGGCTAGTAGGTCATGGGGGGGTAGCTTTTTTCTGAGCTCTGGTAATAGCAGGGGCGGTAAGCTGGCAATAGAGTAGAGTAGACTAGAGTAGACTAGAGTAGAGTAGAGTAGAGTAGAGTAGAGTAGAATAGAATATTGAAGAATACTGTGCCTAAGATGGAGCCTTGTGGTACCCCACTGCTTACCCTTCCACAAATCTATCTAGTGGTGATGTTGTCTATTTCACCTTTTTCTAGCTCACCAAGCAGTAGATTGTGCTCTACTTTGTTGAATGCCTTACTGAAATCTAAATATACTATGTCCACAGTGTTTTAAAGCGACTAATTAGGTCGCTTTATCAAAGAATGAAATAAGATTGGTTTGGCAAACCGGTGCTGGCTACCGGTTATTACCAGAAAGTAGGGGAAATACGGTAATATGGACTGTCTTTGATTTCTTTTCAAAGCAGGCTCATTTAATAGCCTGCTCAGGGCTTTCCTCTGCAAAGAAATTAGCCCAGATGTTTCTGAAACATATATACCGCCTCCACAGTGCTCCAAAGAGAATTAGACAGCGGAGTTCAATTTACAGTGAGGTTTTGAAGACTTTCTCAAGCTAATTGGGTCCACACAAGGACTTTTGTCAACTTTTCATCCAAGCACAAATAGATCAGCTGAAGGAGCCTTGGTGGAGCAGTGGGCTAATGCCTCCTTAAGTAACACCAGCTGCCTGCAATTAGTGCAGGTTCGAGTCCCACCAGGCTCAAGGTTGACTCAGCCTTCCATCCTTCCGAGGTAGGTAAAATGAGGACCCAGATTGTTGGGGGCAATTAAGCTTACTTTGTAATAATGCCGCTTGGGGGGGCGAAAGCCCTAATAAGCAGGCATATACATAGAATGAAGGCTACTGCTAAGCTTGTAAGCCGCCCTGAGTCTTCGGAGAAGGGCGGGATATAAATGGAATTTTTTAAAAAAACCCAATGCAATGGTAAAACAATACATCAGATGTGACTTCCGGTTTTTGCACCATAGCGCACGGTCACGGGATTGCGGACCCCTGCACCCCATGGCTGATTTTGCCCTGCCAGGGGACCCTAAATGTGTCTGAAGTTGCCACAGAGAGGCGACAAAAGAAAGAGGGATGCCCCAATGATCATGGAATGACAGCGGTCATTCCGTTCGATCCGGGGGAAGCCCTCTAACCCGACAGAAGAAAGGCTAGCTGCACACCAGTGTCTAGCCCAAGCTACTTGCAGCCAAAGTACAAGAGCACGAACCAGAACGACCGTGAACAGTGTGCTTGGAACTGGTGAGAGCATCAATCTTCTCTCCTCTACTCTGTAACTAAGTCCTTGGGAAAGATCCCCAAAGTAAGAAAACCTCCGAAAGTGAAGGGAGGGGACTGCACCCCTACTCCCTCATAGAAGGATGCGGTGTATTAACCTTTAAGGGGGAAAGAAATATATTGAAATCAAAGTTAAAATACTATAGTCTGGATAAATCTAGAAATTAAAAAATAACTGCTAAGATTATACATTAAAGGGTTTTGATAAAACTATAAAAATAATAATAAATAATAATTTTTGTTGGAAAAAGCTGGAAAATAAACAACTACTGGCACCTAGTGGAGAAATAGAGCAAAGAACATTAACAACACTGACTCAGAAATTGGCAAGACACCCAGAAACAAAGAATAATCTGTTCCCTTGAACTTTAATAACCCTCATAAGACAGCTGGGTGGGAACAAAGAAAGAATACATACTGGCCAGCCATATGATTAAAAAGTGTCTGAAGAAAAAGAAATACTCTGTTGTCTAAACTCAAGAATTGTTTACAGAAAAAGAAAAACTTTGACTCAGCAAATCTTTTAGGGGGAATTTACAGGAAGGACTCAAGGTGACTAAATGTACTGAATTGCAATTTTGACTGACTTGACAACTGACCCCTGAATAAAACAACTGGTTGAAGGGTGTGAGCCCCCCCGAAGCCTGAGTTTGCTCCGGACTCCGGGACGCCTCTGCTCCAAGGCTTTGGAGCAGAGCAGGACGCTGCAACCATCCCTGCCATCAAGAGGGAATTGGGGATTACTTGGATGCAGGCAGAGCTGTGCAGGAGAATGCTGTAATAGCAAGTATTTGAACTTTAACTCAGACTACTTTGTGGAAAAGTTGCAAACGGTGCGGAAAGTGAAAGTGCGCAATAGACCTAGGTGTTGCCGTAGGTAATCCAGACCCATGCCATGTACGGCTTTGTAAGTCATTACCAACACCTTGAATCTCACCCGGAGGACAACCGGCAGCCAATGCAGCTCGCGGAGCAAAGGTGTAACATGGGAGTATTGGGAAACTCCCAGTACAACTCGCGCGGCTGCATTCTGCACCAGTTGGAGCCTCCGAGTGGACTTCAAGGGTAGCCCCATGTAGAGAGCATTACAGTAGTCTACACGAGAGGTCATGAGCGCATGAGTGACTGTACGCAAGGCATCCCGGTCCAGATAGGGTCGCAACTAGCGCACCAGGCGAACCTGGGCAAAGGCCCCCCTAGTCACAGCTCCAATATGCTGTTCTAAAGAGAGCTGTGAGTCTAGAAGGACCCCCAAGTTGCACGCCCTATCTACGGGGGGTAATAACTCACCCCCCATGGCAAGAGATGGAACAACCGGAACATCCCGGGATGCCGGCACAAACAGCCACTCAGTCTTGTCAGGGTTGAGCCGAAGCCTGTTCCTCCCCATCCAGACCTGGACCGCCTCCAGGCAACGGGACATCACATTGAGGGCATCACTGGGGTGGTTTGGGGTCGAAATAAAAAGTTGGGTATCATCAGCGTACTGGTGATAACCCACCCCGAAACCACAAATGAGCTCACCCAGCAGCTTCATGTAGATGTTGAACAGGAGGGGAGAGAGGACCGACCCCTGAGGGACTCCACAAATGAGAGATCTCGGGGTGGACCTCTGTCCTCCCATCAACACCGACTGCGAGCGGTCCAGGAGGTAGAACCACTGTAAAATGGTGCCTCCCACTCCCAGCCCCCTGAGACGCCGCAGTAGGATACCATGGTCGATGGTAACAAAAGCTGCTGAGAGGTCTAATAGGACTAGGATAGAGGAACAACCCGTCCCGAGCCCGCCAGAGATCATTCACCAGTGCGACCAATGCCGTCTCTGTGCCATGCCCAGGTCTGAAACCCGATTGGTACGAGTTGAGATAATCAGTTTCCTCCAGGAACAGAGGAAGCTGATGCGCTACCACACTCTCAACAACCTTCGCCAAAAAGCGAAGGTTGGAGACAGGACGATAGTTATTCAAAATCGCCGAGTCCAGGGTAGGCTTCTTGAGGAGTGGCCTCACCACTGCCTCTTTCAAGGCAGAAGGGAAAACACCCTTGCTCAAAGAAGCAGTTATTACTGCCTGGAACCAGCCTCGTGTCTTCTCCCGGGCTGCATAAACCAGCCAGGAGGGGAAAAGGTCCAATAAACAGGTGGTAGAGCTCAGCCTCCTCATGATCCTGTCCACCTCATCGGGGGTCATAGGATCGAACTCAGTCCAGATAACACTATCAAGACCACTCGAATCCTCCGTCAAATTCTGTCCAGTCACGAGTCCAAGCCGGCCCGAATCTGAGCAATTTTATCCGCAAGATGACGACTGAACTCCTCAGCCTGTCCCTGAAAGGGATCCTCCCTCTCCTCCCAATGAAGGAGGGAGCAAGTAACCCGAAACAGGGCGGCTGGGCAATTATCTGCGGACGCGAGGGTAGTAAAGTAATTAGACTTCGCCGTCCTCATTACAAAGAGATAAGACCTTATAAAGGCTCTTAGTCGCAATCGGTCAGGCTCAGATCGGCTGGATCTCCAACAGCACTCTAGACCCCGTCTCCGACGTTTCATCTCCCGGAGCTCCGAAGAAAACAATGGAGCCCATCGGGATCTGCATCGGGTTAGGGGTCGCAAGGGGACAACACGGTCGAGTTCCTCAGTGGCAGCCCTTTCCCAGGCATCCACTAAGGCGTCGGCCGAGCTGTCAGTGAGGGAGATAGGTATAGACCCAAGCGCCATCTGGAACCGATCAGGGTCCATTAGGCGCCTGGGGTGGAAACACCTGGTCGGTTCCGCAGCTGAGCAGCGGGGGGTGACATAGCGAAAGACCAGCCGCAGGAGATAATGATCGGACCATGACAGGGGGACAATAGTTGGTAAGCCCCCTCCCAGATCATCCAACCATTGTCTAGATAAGAAAACCAGGTCGAGAGTGTGACCCCTCCCGTGAGTCGGACCCTGAATTACTTGAGTCAGGTCCATGGCCGTCATGGAGGCCATGACCTCCCAAGCTAACTCTGACGATACTCCCAGGGAAGGCAGGTTGAAGTCACCCAGAACAATGAGTCTGGGGAACTCCACCGTCAACCCTGAGAGGGTATTGAGCAGCTCAGGCAGGGCTGTTGCCACACAGCTGGGCGCCAGGTATGTTAGCAACAGGCCCAACTGAGCCCGAGGGCCACATCTCAAGAGGAGGGACTCACTCCCGCCTATCTGTACAACGGTGGTCTCCCTCAGACATAAGATCTCCCAAATAACCGCCACCCCACCGCCCCTACCCTGAGTCCACGGCTGGTGTAGTACACAGAAACCCGGAGGGCACAACTCAATCAGAGGGACACCGCCCTCTGGGCCCAACCAGGTCTCTGTGATGCATGCCAGATCCGTGTGTTCCTCCTCGATCAGATCACGGATGAGGGGAGCCTTGTTCACAACGGATCTGGCATTAAAATACACAAGCCTGACCCCAGGGTCCTGATCCCCATCAATCCCAGATAAAAGGGGGCCAACCGGAGGGTCGGAGCACGTCACCGCTCGAAGACAGGGGGGGCGTGATCCTAGATGTTGATACGGCCCTCCGTTTTCCATTGTAGTTTGCTAAAATCTCTCAGAGTTGTCCTTAATGAATGAACCTTTATTGTCAAAGTACAACCATGTATACATTGAGATTGGCTGAGCCTCCCTTCGTGCCCCCACCCCCAACTCACGGTGACACAAACCTTCCATCTTATTACACCATGTGAGCTAACTGCACAACACACTGGCCTTGCAAGTCAATCATGAATAAAGTTTATAAAATTATTTCCCGTTCAAAAGCCTAAAAGCCCATGGATAAAAGCTGTTCTTCAGCCTGTTGGTATGGCTGGCTATATTCCTATATCTCCTACCCGATGGTAGGAGAGTAAAGAGATACCATCCAGGGTGTGAGTCATCCCTGAGAATTTTCCGCACTCTTCCAAGGCAGCGAGCCCTGGCAATGTCATCCAGTGGTGTCAGGGGATAGCCCACAATGTCTTTTTTAATTGAAAAGTTTTACAGTACATTTTAAACATATACTCCTTCCCTCCCCCTCCCCCCCACATCCCCTCCCCCCCAACTTTCCAGAGCTGAATACAGGGTATTGCCTCTAACAAACGTAAGCTAGAATATGCTAACCAACTATAAATACGCTTTAAATCCTCTCGCACTTTAACTCCCCTTAAACATAAGTAAATAATAATACATCTTATAATTCTAACATTCATTCATATGCTAGGTGAAATGTTTTAGTCCCATATTTATTCTGAATATAATCAATCCATCTTCTCCATTCCGAGATATATCTCTGTTGCGATTGTTCTTTCAAATATGCCAAAAATTTTGCCATTTCTGCCAAGTTTGAAACTTTTATTAGAGTCCACTCTTCTATAGTAGGCAGTTCCTCCTTCTTCCAATATTGCGAAACCAAAAGTCTTGTTGCCGTTATTAAATTCAACATCAATTTAGTTTCTATAACAGTACAATCAGTAATAATACCCAGTAGAAATAACTGTGGAGTAAACCTTATCTTTTTCTTAAATATCTTCTGCTTATTCCACCAAATTTTAATCCAGAAAGCTTTAACTTTTTTACAAGTCCACCACATATGGTAATATGTTGCATCCTCATAACCACACCTCCAGCATTTAGGCTGATAATTTGGATACATACATGCTAATTTTTTCGGATCTAAGTGCCATCTATAAAACATTTTATAAAAATTTTCTCTTAAGTTTTGTGCCTGGGTAAATTTTACGTGTCTGACCCAATTTTTTCCCCGAAACATCCATCATTATTGGCTCTTGAATATTCTGGGCCCATTTTATCATATAATCTTTAACAAGTTCCATTTCTGAATCTATTTCTATCAATGCATTATGTATCCTTCTTATATGTGCTTGACTTTGATCTCTAATTTGTTTTACCAGATTTTCATATGTTGTTGAAATGCCAATTTTCTGATCTTCTTTCCATCTAGCTTATTTCTGGCCATACTGAAACCAAGTTTGTACTATTTTCCCTTCTTTTAAAGTATTAAATGGCTTTAATTGCCATACACTCCTTTCCAGTCTGAGAATATCTTTATATGTAGTCACATCATGTTTAAATCCCAGACTTATATTTTCTATCGCATGTTTAAGTATTGCCCAAATTGGTATTTTATAATTTAACCTGTATCGATATTTTTCCCAAACTCGCAACAGAGCATGCCTTAATATATGTGTCTTAAAGATATTATCCACCTTTTTATCATACAATAAATATGCATGCCAACCATATAATAAATCACATCCCTCAATACTCAATAATCTTCCTTCTGTTAAATTAAACCAATTACTAATTGACGATAAAGCCGCAGCCTCATAATATAATTTAAAATTGGACGTTTTAAGACCACCTCTTTCACGTATATCTTGTATTATCTTAAGTTTTACTCTCAGTCTTCCCTGCCCAAATGAATTTATTAATACCTTTCTGCCATTCCTCCAAATTTGAATCTTTTTTAAGTATGGGTATCATTTGAAACAAAAATAAAAATTTTGGTAAAACATTCATTTTAACTGCTGCAATTCTTCCCAATAAAGACAGTTGTAATCTTTTCCAAGTATCTAATTCTTTTTGTATTTTTAACCATAACAATTCATAATTATTTTTGTATAATTTCACATTTGAATCTGAAAGATATACCCCTAAATATTTAATCTTTTTAGCTATTTCAAATCCTCTTAATTTTTCTAAAACGACCTTTTGTTCTGTAGTCATATTTTTAGACAAAAGTTTAGTTTTTTGCCTATTAACCTTAAATCCAGAAACTTGTCCATATTGCAAAATTATTTCCATTAAATCTATAATCGACTGAGTCGGTTGACCTAATGTAATAACCAAGTCATCTGCAAACGCTCTCAATCTATAATCTTGATCTTTAATTTTAATTCCCTTTATTTTGTTTGAGTCACGTATCTTAATAATATTTGCAATATTAAAACAAGCAGCAATGGTGACTACGGACATCCCTGTCTTGTGCCCTTTTCAATTTTGCAAGCTTCTGTTAAACTACCATTAGTTATTATTTGGGCTGTTTGTTTCTGATATATTGCCCTAATAGGTTGTAAAAACTTATCACCAAACTCCATCTTCTCTAAAACTTTAAATAAAAATTGCCAATTCAATTGATCAAACGCCTTTTCAGCATCCAAAAAAATCAATGCTGCAGGGACTTATTTCTTTCCAAATATTCTAATAGGTTTACAATGTCTCACATTACTTTTCATTTGTCTACCACTTATAAATCCTGTTTGATCACTATAAATCATTTGCTGCATAACCTTCATTAATCTATTTCCTAAGATCTTTGCAAATATCTTATAATTTGTATTTAGAAGCGATATAGGTCTATAATTTTTTGATTGGGTAAGATCTTGATCTTCCTTTGGAATCAACATTATAAATGCTGTTCTCCACAATGGAGGCACTTCCCCTCCAGACTGAATTGTCCTAAATAATTCTTTCAAAGGTTCCACCAACTCTAGTTGTAAATTTTTATAAGTGGCTGTCAAACCATCTGTTCCAGGTGTCTTACCCACTTTTAATTGTTTAATTGCTAAAACAATTTCTTCAACAGTTATCGGTTGATTCATCCCTTCCTTCTGTTCTTGTGTAAGTGTAGGGATATTCACTTCTTGTAAATGCCTACCTATATCTAAACCTTGAGTTATATCCCTTGCATATAATTTAGAATAAAATTCAACAAAAGCATTTTTAATAAGATTTTGTTGAAACACCTCTTTACCCTTATATTCTATCTTGTCTATATTACGTGACTTTTGTTTTTTCCTTAACAAATAAGGTAACAAATAAGGCAACCATCTACCTGGCTTATTAAAATTGTAAAAAGTATTATCTTTAACATATCGTAAGTTAGTTGCCACTTGATCTACCATCAACATATCAAACTGCCCTCTTAACAAATTAATTGCTTCTTTCAACCTCTTATTCGATGAGTTCAAGATAGAAGCCCTCTTTCATCTTTATTTCCTCCTCTAACTCTTTACGCTTATATTCCAATCTACATCTATATTTATTATTCAAATATATTAAAACTCCTCTCATATAAGCTTTACTTGCATCCCAAACCATTTCAATTGGAGTACCCTTGTGCATGTTTATAGTAAAAAATTCTTTCATTTGTTTTTTACATTCTTCCACATTTTCTTCATATCTAAACAAATTTTCATTTAATCTCCAAGATCTCCTATCTCCCTTCCCCTTGTCCAATTCCATCCATACTGGACTGTGGTCTGATAAGATTCTTGGACATATGTTGATCTTCTTAACCCTAGAAAAAAAATCATTAGTAGTTAATACAGTCAATCCTGGAGAACGATTGATGTCTGTCAGAAAAAAAAGTAAAATCCCTTTCTTCCACATTTCGTTCTCTCCAAACATCTCTCAGTTCCAGATTGTCTTTCATGTCAAAAAAAGATTTAGGCAATGTAGCATGATTTGGAGTGCTTTTAAAAGGTCCTTTTTATCTTTTTGTGTGTCCAATACTCCATTCCAGTCTCCCATTAAAATACACAATTTATAATCCCATTGAATTATTTTATTATGTAGAAGTTTGTAAAATTCTCCTTGCTGTTGATTAGGTGCATATAATCCAATTAAAAGTATTTTCTTCCCTTCTATTAAAAGTTCAATTATAATATATCTTCCTTGTTTATCTGCTTTAATTAAGTTAGCTGTTAAATTCTTCTTCACATAAATGACTACACCATTTTTCTTTTCTGGAGCAGATGCAATAAACTGCATACCCAATCTAGAGTTTATCAAATATTTTTGATCAGATACATGGATATGCGTTTCCTGCAAGCATATAACATCATTTTAAAATTGTTTCAAGTACTGAAATATTTTTTTCTCTTTTCCGGTGAATTGAAACCATTAACATTCCATGTTAGAAACTTTGTCGCCATTTTTTGCGACTTAAAGCTTTCAGAGCGTATCTTGCAGATCCACAAGCATCTGCTTCTTTGGTCTCACTCCTCCCAGTGCTTCAGTATAAGTAGATTCTTGAGTTGTAATGGTAGTATATTGTTTCTGTTGTTGTTGTTGTTCCTTTCATCTGGTTGCAGCCTGTGTCACTCTTTGAGCCCTTGATTCTTCTAATGGAGCCAAGGGCTGTGCAATCTCCAAAGTTTGCTGTGCTTCTTTTGACATCAGCGAGATAATTTCTTCATCCCGCTGTGTATCTTCCAATTGTGTCTGTCCTGCTTCTTTTTCCTTTCTTCTTTTAATTTCTGGGGATGTCGGTGAGTCTGCCTTCAGTATATTACAATAAAAACCTCGTGCCTTCAGAACTGTATTAAGACAATATCTTGTACCAACATAATTCACCACTATCTCAGTTGGTATCTCCCATCTAAACTGAATCTGTCGTTTTTTTAATTCATCTGCCAGAAAAACAAATTCTTTCCTATTTCTTAAAATTCTTGGTGGTATTTCTTTCAAAATTAAAACCTCTTGATCAGCCACTTTAAATCTGTTGTTATAAAAGGCTTGTATGATCGCATTTCTGATCTTTCTCTTTGTGAAGTAAACAACCACATCTCTTGGTAGTTTTCTTTGCCTAGCAATCCAGGAATTGACACAAAATATTTTATCTATTTCCAGTATAAAATCTTCAGCTTGCCAACCCAAAATAGGTGCCACAGCTTTTGCCAATATCTCTTCCAGGTTTTCTTGTGGATTTTCTTTCAGACCTCTGATCCTCAAGGCAAACTCCATGTCCCTATATTGTATCATCACCACCTCATCATTAATTTTATCCATTTTATTCTCAGCTTCACTGATTTTAGCTTCCAATATAAATTTATTTTGATTAACTTCTTCCACACGTTCATCCAGATTCTCAATACAAACTGTCAGTCCCTGAAATGCCAGCAAAATATCCTCTCGTATTTCCTTATTTTTCTTATTAATGAGCTCAGATATTTGCTCAGATTGAAGTTTTAAAACATCTTGTAAGTCTTTTAATGTGGGTATAGGTGTGGGTATAGGTGTGGGTCCTGCAGTGTGTGGCATCAATGTTTGAAGTCCAGATTGTTGAACTGGTGAAGCCTCCGCACTTTTAGAAGCAGGGAATCTAGGTGGTTTGGAAGCCATTTTAACACCCAATTAACTTTCGCTTCTCACTTTCACTTTTCCGCCCAAATTGCAACTTTGTTGCTTCGCTGTTAAATATCCAAGACTTTTAAATCACTTTTGAGCCAACTTCAAATGTTTTTAACAGTCTTTTACAACTTTAAAAATCCACTTTATATCTTCCTCCTTCTATTTTGGCAGCGGCGGCAGCGGCGGCAGTGTTTTCATACTGCTCGGCCTGCCTCGAGCCACTTTTGGCGGCTGCGGCGTCTTCGAGCCGTTTCGGCGGTGGAGAAGACGACCGCTGGTTATCTCGCTGGCAGCGATGTCTTCTGTGCCGTTTTCGGCGGCGGCAGCAGTGACGGCGTCTTCGGGCTGCTTTGGGCGGCGGAGAGGACGACCGCGGATTATCTCGATGGCGGCGACAGCGGCGGCGTTTTTCGTGTTGTTTCGGGCCGCTTGCGGTGATGGTGGCGACGGCGTTTTCCAGGCCCGTTGGCCCGTTCCACCGGCAGTGACGGCGTCTTTGGTGATGGCGGCAACGACATGGCGGCGGCTGGCGTTCTTGTCTGGTCAGCGGTAGCTGTAGCAGTTCGGGCGGCGAATTACCAACTTACCAACTTTCTATCTGCCTCCTTTCTCCCCTGGGATGGACCTGGGTACAAGCCACAGTGGGAGAGTGGCTTGGCTCTACATCGGCAGCCCCATAGAGGTGGGAGCTCTATGGGACATGCCCCACCCAGGGTGTATATTTTGGACCACCCTCGGGAGAAGATTCGCAACCCGTCGTGAGAGGACGGGTTGTGGTCTGCTCCTGGGAGCACCCAACCGAGTGGCAGTAAGTTGGGTGATGGTCCAAATGTTCACTCCCTACGCTTCGATCCTCCTATTGGACTTTTCAATTATGGGACTGCCTTCCCTGGACTCTTTCGGACTTTATGTATCGATATACCAGCACGGACTTGTTCGCCCTCAGGGGTGCCCCCCTCTCCTGGGTGCGACCCGCCTTCTTTGCCACCCCCAGTCTCGATGAAGGGCCCAATTATTGGGACCCTGAGAGATGGCTGGGCAGGGGCAGGGGCCTTCAATATAAATTTAATAGGAGGCCCCTGGTTAACTTTTTAGTGAAATTTTTTATGGGGTTAGGGAGAGGGGTGGGAGTGGGTGGTGGCTGTTTGACTATGGGGGGTGGTCATTCAACCGTGGTTCAGGCCAGGCCTGGGTCTGATCGCGTAGGGGGAGAGCGGGGTGTGGTTACCTCCAGGGCTCGGGAGCGGGTCGTGGGACTACCAATTCCCACGACATTGGGGAATGGCAGCAGGTACATGTACAGAGGGCCGTATCGTCACCGGGAGGGCTGTCTCCGCTATTTATAAGCGGTGAGGCGCTCCAACCCTCTGTTTCTTCCCCGAGGTCCCGGGAGCGAGGATGCGCAGCCTCCTGAGCTCCAGCTGGTGTATCTGAATGCCAGGTCCGTGATTAATAAAGCTCCCCTTGTGCGGGATTTGGTTGAGGGTGAGCATGCGGACCTGGCTTGCATCACGGAGACCTGGCTGGGTCCAGAGGGTGGGGTCCCTTTGGTTGATCTCTGCCCACCAGGTTTCCGGGTGCTACACTGGCCTCGGGCTCAAGGTAGGGGCAGGGGAGTGGCGGTAGCTATTAGGGAGACCTTATGTCCGCGGGAGACCACCGTTCCTCAGATAGTCGGGTGTGAGTCTCTCTTTTTGAGGTTTGGTCCGGGGGCGCAGTTGGGCTTGCTGCTGGTGTACTTTTCGCCTAGTCGCACAGCGGCAGCCCTGCCTGAGCTACTCGATGTCCTCTCTGAGTTGGTGATTGAGTTCCCCAAACTCATAGTTTTGGGTGACTTCAATCTACCATCCCTGGGAGGGTCATCTCAGTTGGCTCGGGAGTTCATGGCTTCCATGACGGCCATGGACCTGACGCAGGTAATTTCTGAACCAATTCATGAGGGAGGCCATACCCTTCACCTGGTTTTCTTATCTGGACGGTGGTTTGATGATCTTGGTGGGGGCTCTCCATTTATTATGCCCGTCATGGACCGATCATTACCTCCTGTGGCTGGTCTTCCGTCTTGCCACCCCCCGCCGTGGGGATGCGGAACCAACTAGATGGTACCGCCCCAGGCGCTTAATGGACCCTGATGGGTTCCAGGCAGCGCTGGGGTCCCCACCTGCCTCCGTTGCTCACAACTCGGCGGATGCCTTAGTGGAAGCCTAGGAAAGGGCAGCCACTGAGGCACTTGACCGAGTTGTACCCTTGCGGCCCCTGACCCGGTGCAGATCCCAACAAGCTCCATGGTTCTCTGCGGAGCTCCGGGAGATGAAGCGTCGGAAACGGGGCCTAGAGAGCTGTTGGAGGTCCAGCCGATCCGAATCCGACCGGTTGCGACTAAGAACCTATATTAGGTCTTATCTCGCAGCGATGAGGGCGGCGAGGTGTAATTACTTCTCTGCCCTCATCGCGTCCACAGATAATCGCCCGGCCGCCCTGTTTAGGGTGACTCGCTCCCTCCTTAATCAGGAGTTGAGGGAGGATCCCTTGCAGGGTCGTGCCGAGGAGTTTGGTCAACATCTGTCGGATAAAATCGCTCGGATTCGGACCGGGTTGGACTCCAGCTGGGCAGAGTCCGACGATCAGGACACGGGCGGTCTTGTCAATGTTATCTGGGAGGAGTTTGACTCTGTGACCCCTGAGGAAGTGGACAGGATTATGGGGAGGTTGAGCTCCACCACATGTTTATTGGACCCGTGTCCTTCTTGGCTGGCTTATGCAGCTAGGGAGAGGACACGAGGCTGGTTCCAGGCGGTTACATCTGCTTCTTTGAGTGAGGGTAATTTCCCCACCGTCTTGAAGGAGGCGGTGGTGAGACCTCTCCTCAAGAAGCCTGCCTTGGACCCAGCTGTGTTAAACAACTTTCGTCCGGTCTCCAACCTTCGCTTTCTTGCGAAGGTTGTTGAGAGTGTGGTGGCGCATCAGCTCCCTCTGGTTCTGGATCAAGCGGATTATCTAGACCCGTCCCAATCGGGCTTCAGGCCCGGATACAGCACGGAGACGGCATTGGTCGCTCTGGTGAATGATCTCTGGAGGGCTCGGGACAGAGGACATTCCTCTGTCCTAGTCCTATTAGACCTCTCGGCGGCTTTCAATACCATCGACCATGGTATCCTGCTGTGGCGTCTCAGGGGATTGGGAGTGGGAGGCACAGTTCTTCAGTGGTTCTCCTCCTATCTCCTGGGACGCTCGCAGTCGGTGTTGGCAGGAGGGCAGAGGTCGACCCCCAAGGGCTCTCGTTTGTGGTGTTCCTCAGGGATCGGTCCTCTCGCCTCTCCTGTTTAACATCTACATGAAACCGCTGGGTGAGATCATTCGTGGTTTTGGAGTTGGGTATCATCAATACGCTGATGATACCCAACTTTTCATTTCAACCCCAAGCCACCCCAGTGATGCCCTCGATGTGATGTCCCGTTGCCTGGAGGCGGTTCGGGTCTGGATGGGGAGGAACAGACTTCAGCTCAACCCTGACAAGACCGAGTGGCTGTACATTCCGGCATCCCGGGACATTCAAAATGTTCCATCTCTTTCTATGGGGGGTGAGTTTTTACCCCCCGTGGATAGGGCTCACAACTTGGGAGTCCTCCTAGATTCACGGCTTACTTTGGAAGATCACATAGTGGCCGTGACTAGGGGGGCTTTCGCTCAGGTTCGCCTGGTGCGTCAGTTGCGGCCCTATCTGGACCGGGATGCCCTGTGTACGGTCACTCATGCGCTCGTGACCTCTCGTCTGGACTACTGCAATGCTCTTTACATGGGGCTTCCCTTGAAGACCACTCGGAGGCTCCAACTGGTACAGAATGCGGCTGCGAGAGTTGTCTTGGGAGTTTCCCGGTACTCCCATGTTACACCTTTGCTCCGCGAGCTGCATTGGTTACCAGTTGTCTTCCGGGTGAGGTTCAAGGTCTTGGTGATGGTTTTTAAGTCCTTACATGGCATGGGTCCGGAATACCTCGGGGACCACCTGCTGCCGGCGTCGACTTCCCTCCGCCCTGTGCGTTCCCACACAGAGGGCCTCCTCAGGGTGCCTCCGGTCAGAGAATGCCGGCTGGTGGCCCCCAGGGGGAGGGCCTTCTCTGTGGGTGCCCCGGCTTTATGGAACCAACTGCCGGTTGAGCTCCGGATGGCACCGGATCTTCGCTCCTTCCGGCGCGGGCTAAAGACCCATTTATTTGAACAAGCTGGCCTGGCCTGATGGGGGAACGTTAGGGTTTTAATGGGTTTTATATTGTGATTGTTTTAATTGGGCAATTATTAATCCGTTTTTAACTTTTGTATTTCTATTTATATGCCCTGTTCACCGCCCTGAGTCCTCCGGGAGAAGGGCGGTATATAAATTTAATAAATAATAATAAATAATAATAATAAATAATTTTATTTTATTTTCCTTATTCTTTGTTCTTCCCACTTTCTCTAAAGATTTATTCCGGCGTCATCTTCCTCCCCTTCTTATAAGTTAAACTGGAGTTAAAGATCATATACTTGCTATTTCAATATTCTCCTGCTCAGCTCTGCCTGCATCCAAGTAATCCAAAGTACAATATTGGGAGCAGGGATGGTTGCAGCATCCTGTTCTGTTTCAAAGTCTTGAAACAGAGGAGTCCCCGAGTCCAGAGCTAATTCAGGCTCCGAGGGAGCTCTCACCCTTCGATGCCCAGAGTGATAATTCTGGGGGTCTAGGGGAGCTCTACCTCTACCTGAATGCTCACCTCCCCTCTTCTCCCGAGGGGGCAATTCCCAAACCGCAAAACAGCTGATTGTCGCTGTTTTCGCGATTTAAACGGAGCAACGGGGCTGATGGTCAGAAATGACTGCCTTTGACGGAGCCTTGCCACCCAGAAGCCCCTCACAATGTCTTGTGCTGTGCTCACCACCCTCTGTAATGCTTTCCTATGTGCAGCTGTCAGACCAGCATACCAAACCACAATACAGTACGAGAGGACGCTCTCTATAGTAGACCAGTAAAAGAGGGTCATTAGCCGTTGTTCTACCCTGTTCTTCCGCAAGACCCTGAGAAAGTGAAGTCCCTGTTGGGCCTTTCTGGCCACCTGGGTTGTATTAACTTTCCAGGTAAGATCTTCATGGAAGTAGACTCCTAGAAATTTAAAGGAGGAAACTCTCTCCACATAGCCCCCCCAATGTAAAGTGGGGCAGGTTCCTCCTTTTTCCTCTGGAAGTCTAGCACCATCTCTTTCGTCTTGCTGATGTTCAGGTGCAAATTATTGCTGCAACACCATATGGATAGTTTTTGTACCTCCCCCTGTATGCTGTCTCATCCCCACCTGTAATAAGACCCACTACGGTAGTATCATCTGCAAACTTAATTATCGCAGTAGATGGGTCGGATGATACACAATGATATCTGTACAATGAGTACAGGTAGGAGCTAAGCATGCAGCCCTGTGGCGAGCCGGTGCAGGGGGGTGGATAAAGCAGAACCGACCCTCACTGTTTGTAACTGGTCCCTGAGAAGTCTTGAATCCAATCACAGATGGAGGGGGAAAATTTCAAGTCAGTCAGCTTTTCAATGAGAGTGCTCGGCAAAATGCACTCTGGTCCCCTTTTGGTTGAGGGGGAGACTTATTATGAAATTAAACAAATCCTTGACTTATACAAGGGGAGATTACAGTCCTTAGTACAGTGGAAGGGATATCTTTTTTCAGAGGCAACTCAGGTGAAAATACAGATGTCAAGGCAGATCAGTTGATAAAAAATTTTTACGATAAGCATCCTCAGAAACCTCGGGGAGATTCTTAACTTCTGTTTATTTCTTTACAGGATCTATTTTCTCTTTGGGGGGGGTCCAACTGTCAACTCTGCAACGAACCTGAATAAAGCCATTTGAATCACTTTCAGTTGTCACTAGAATGGGAAGGGGGGGTGGAATTTTTCTGCTAGCTTAAACAATTCTCTGTCCCATGGGAACCAAGGTCATTTCTGTTTGTTAGAGTGGGAGGCTGAGCTTTCTGTTAGAAAGCCCGCCAAACTGTTCTCTTGGGAAATGTAATTGATTGCACAGTAATGGGTGGGAAGTTTAATTTTGTATACTGTTATCTTTTTGGAGGGAACTTTAGTCTTGGTTTCACGTTTGACAGTGCTGATACTTTGTAGCCAATAAACATGTTCTTACAGGAAACCTCAAGCCTCAGAGTTCTGTTTTAGCTGGTCTCATCTATCGGAACCATGACAACAGTTTCTTCTCAGAAGCTCTCTAATGTTCTAATCTAGTACATCTGATTCTAATTTTTGCTATTTGAGGTAGTAATCAATGTGGAAATATACTCGCTTTTTCCACATGAAAAATTGCATTTATGTTTATTTCAAGTACATAATAGACAAGTAAAATGTAAATGGTATGATATTTATCTTCTTTATCAATGAATAAAAGATCAAATGCCTTTATGTTGAAATATTTTTAAACTATCAAATTTTTCAATGAGTGTACTGTAAATATATTCTACCTCATAAATATATTTTCTATTTCACTGTTATACTTTTATCTTAGAAGTTGCATCCAATATCACTGTTATCTTTATAAATGCAGAATTATATCATCATGGAACAGATTCTTTTCCCTGTTCCAGCCCATCCAACTTACCCATCAAATCTGCTGAGAGGAGAAACTAACCTCTAAAGGAGATGTGATACATGGCGGGAAAGAGAGTATGAAGGAAGTTCTATGGTACAGGTTGGAGTTTGCCACACACAATGAAATCTAAAATTGCCCAAACAATTTAGCAGGTGAATATTTAAATACACACAATCTGAGTCCCAGCTACATACGTCTGTAAAAAAGGCATATTGCCACACCAATCTCCGGGACAAAAGTTTTCTTAAATACTTAGCTTTCATTAGCCCCTGCTAACAGCGTCAGAGTGTAAGCTAGCATTGGGAAGACTTTGTTTTATAGCTCTTTAAGTGTGGGTGGTTTGGCCACTGAGTGCATAATCGGTCCTTTAATCTGCCGCTCGCATATGATTGAGTGTTCAGCTATGCTGGCTGATATCCACTTCATTGTATTTCCTGCCACCTGCCCCACCAGCTGGGCTCACTCATCATGTGACATCAGGCTGCCTGATGTTATTGCATGGTTGCTCCCCTCCCTGCCGTAGTCCGATATGCCACGAAATCCTTACTCACCCAGCTCAGAAGACCTCCTCCAGCTATTGAACAGGACATATTTTACATTTGATGGCAACAAGTATAAGCAAATAAAGGATACACCCATGGGGTCTCTGATCTCAGGGGTAATTACTGAAGTGGTCTTACAGAAATTAGAATGTAAGGCGAAGAAGGATTATAAACCTAAATTTTGGACACAATATGTCAATGACACTTTTGTCATCATCAGACGTCAGGACAAGGCTGGATTTATGGAAACACTTAATTCTATGTATCCAGACATCCAGTTCACAGCAGAAGAGGAGACCAACAACGCCCTAATATTGTGTCCAAAATTTAGAAGTTCAATAGCTGGAGGAGGTCTTCTGAGCTGGGTAAGGATTTCGTGGCATATCGGACTACGGCAGTGAGGGGAGCGACCACGCGATGACATCAGGCAGCCTGATGTCACATGATGAGTGAGCCCAGCTGGCGGGGCAGGTGACAGGAAATAGAACGAAGTGGATATCAGCCAGCACAGCTGAACACTTACTCATATGCGAGTGGCAGATTAAAGGACCGATTACGCACTCAATGGCCAAACCACCCACACTTAAAGAGCTATAAAACAAAGTCTTCCAAATGCTAGCTTACACTCTGACTCTGTTAGCAGGGGCTAACGAAAGCTAAGTATTTAAGAAAACTTTTGTCCCGGAGATCGGTGTGGCAATATGCCTTTTTTTATACACACGCACATACACACACACATACACACACACACACACATAAATTACCTGGGTTTATGATTAGGAGAAAGAAATGGAGTTTATTTGGGTCAGGAAAGTTCACTTGACACGTACCTGAAAATAAATATAAAAATCTGAAATAATTGACAATTTGTAATGTTTATGACCAGGATGAGGAAAGAAAATATAGAAACAAAACATGAAGATTGTAAGCAATAAAATGGCTAATGACCATTAAATGTAACATTTTAAAGCTCTATGCAAATAAAAAATGTTCATCTCTTGCAATAATTCTCAAACTCAATCACACTTTTCCATAGCAAGCCTGCAAGATAAAATGCTCAACCAGAAAGAGATCATCACTGAGGTTTCTATACACTGCATCCAACTGAGTATACTAAGGGATTCCAAAAAAAATCCTCCAAGCGCTTTATGCTTTTAAAAAGTTATTAACAGAATTTTGGTCCCAAATATAGCAATACAGATGGACTTTGACTTAAAAACATTCATTTAGCAATAGTGCAAAGTTACAACAGCACTGAAAAAAGTGACTTCCGACCATCACAGCAGCCCCGTGGCCACATGATCAAAATTTGGGCATTTGGCAACCGGCATGACAATTGCAGAATCCTTGGGTTATGCGATTGCCATTTCTGACCTGCCAGCCAGCTCCAGAGAAAGACAATGGAGAGAAGCTGGCTGTGCTATTCACTTAACAATTGTAGCAATTTGCTTAAAAACCATGAAGAAAGGTTGTAAAATCAGGCACAAGTCACTTAACAACTGCCCTGCTTAGTAACAGAAATTCTGGTTCTAGTTGTGGTCATAAGATTACTACCTGTATTCACAGCATTGGTTTTCGGTGTGGTGAAATGTAAGCAATCCCCTTAGTCACCTTTAGGAACTTGAGTACTTTTTTGTTTACAAATTTAAAAATGCCATGAACTGCTTTCATACTGTATATTACTTATGTGTGAACATACAGACATATTTCAAAGAGTAAAATATGCAACACATTCATGTTGCAAATTTCACATCCTGAAACATTAGGCATGATTAAAGCCAATCACTCATTTCAATAATATTTAATCACTTGTTCAAACTGAAATAATCAGAATGTAAAATGTTAACCTTTTTTTTCAAGATACCTCAAGAAAGGAGGAAGATGAAAAAAGCAGAACAATTTTCCCCCAAAAGACCTGAATTGTAATATCTACCTGGTAGCCTCCCTTAATTACCATTTACAAAAAAAATAAATGACAATTCCAGAAGAGCTTATGTAAATATCCTTCAATTATCTTAAATGTGTGACATAAAGATGAAAAAATAGAATCTGAATACTCCTTATAAAAATGCTAAAAACCATACTTACAAGGTAAATTTACTTCAAGTTCTGCAACTTCTATTAAAAATGAAATAAAAATGTTAGTCAATTTTATTTACCATGTTTATAGCTACATTATAACAAAATGTTTAATAACAAAAACCAATCAAACCTTTTTATAGCACAGCTACACAATATAAAATAATCCATTAAAGATTTAATTTAAAAACTAAACAAGACAAAATAATTGTTAATCGAACAGCAAATCAGTACAATAAGCCATAACAGCATTATACAAAAGAAACACTAACTAAAATAAAGCAGCAAATCATATAAGGTAAAATATAATTGTCACTGTTTACTTTTATATTTTACATGAGAGAGAACAGAATGCATTTCTATATATAGTTTATTTACTATTATATGCATATGGCTTTTATTATCAGAGTCCAAAGAAAATTCAGAAGAGAATAAAAATCAAAACTATTCTCACTTATCACAGCCTAAAAACAGGAGTAGAAATCAATTCATTCATAAATTATTTGGATAAGGGAGTAGAAGGGAAACTCATCAAATTTGTAGGCAATATCAAGCTGGGGAGAATAGCCAACATTTTAATAGATAGACTCAAGATACAGAATGATCTTGACAAATTTGGATATGTACCCTATCCAACAAAATGAATGCCATTCAGTGGTGAAAAAAGTAAGATTGTACACAGGCAAGAAAAAACAAATGCACAAACAAATAGAAAAATGGTGCCTAGCTCAACAGCAGTGACTATGAGAGGGATCTAGATGTCCTAGTGGACAACTACTTAGGTAGGAGCCAGCAGTGTGCTGTGGCTGCCAAAAAAGCCAAAGCAGTCCTACTATCAGGACCTACTGTCAGAATCCATTTATATTCCATTCCTAACTCCCTATCTGTGTAAACCTAAATCTCACCCCCTTACTGGATTCTGCCATTCCCAAGGAGGGGAAGAAAAGATGTTAATTGGCCATCCCTATCCATTAGATACAAGGTTGTTTATTCAGCCTGCCTGGGGGCCATCATCAAAGACCAGGGAAAGAACCTTTGAACTGAGAAGAACAAAGAAAGGGGGGGAATTCTGGTTTGTATCTCCAACTGGAATTTGAAGGGGAGGAAGCAAATGTTGTAAATGCATGGAAGTTCTCTTTTCCCACGAAGGGTTTTGACACATGAAACTTAACTGATCTGGGACTGACCAAATGGACTGAGGGGAGGGGTTTTTACTCGAGGACACGTTAAAAGTATCAATCTGCGACACAGTTTCCAGATCCTGTCTAGATTATCCACTGTCAATCATGTTTTAGTAAAAGTTCCCGTTTGGACAATCCTGTCTCCAAGAGTTCTTCTTTTCTAAGATGTGGATTGGGGTGGGTCCTGACATTAGACAGGATCTGCATTAAGAGTCAACCTGGAAGGAAAAATCTTACCAGGGGACTTTACAAAAAATGCAATGTCTAACGACGAGGCAAAGGACAAGGAAAGCCCCATGGAAAGAGAGTTTTCCCCCTGAACGAAACCCCACCAACGAGCTGAAGCATCATATTCCTCCGGGGAAGAGGTGGTGGAGCCGCACGACCGCAAACTGCGGTGGTTGATGGGTGTTGGAAGGAAAAGCGAGTGGGAAAATGCATCAAAGAAAGTGATCCTGAGGCGGGACGGCCACCAAACTGAATGGAGGCAAGAGATGGAGAGCTCCCTACACATCAGTGAAGAGGAGTGGATCCTAGAGAGAGCTATTGACCTGATGAAGAACACCCTTAGCTCACTAAGAGAGGAGAAACCTGAATATCGCAGCCGCAGCAGTGCCTGGGGCCGCATTGGAGAGACAGTGAGGGGGGATCCAGAACCTGCAACACCGGGGCCATCCGCTTGACCAGGAGCTACCGCCTCAGCAGCACCCACCCACCCCAGAACCACAGACGGGGATCAGGATGAAGGGCAATACCGCACGCTGCGCAGACTACGATCCATTCAAAGACTACCGCACCTGGAAGCAAAATTTAGGGGAGAGCCACCAAGCTTGGTTTTTTTCCTAACCCAAGTCCTCAGCTATATGGAAGAATACAGACGGGACATCCCCAGTGACAAAGCCCGCAACCGTATCGTACCTTCCACCTTAGATGGACCAGCTGCAGATTGGGTTGTGAACCTGCATGACTCTAACACCCCAGAACTCAACGATTTCAACTGATTCATGTCATCCTTGAGAAGGCAGTTTGAGGGTCCTTTGCTGATCAAAAAGCCCAGGAGAGAATTAAAACGGTGAGGCAGGGCAGACGGCCGGTGGCTGAATATACCCAAAAATTCCAAGCCATTGCCAGCAAGCTGAACTGGCCAGAAGACATCCTCCTTAGCCATTTCAAAGATGGGCTAAACTACGACCTGTATGACGCTTGCCTGCCTCGAGGAGATCCACACCATTTCAATGACTGGTATGTGCTGGCAGAGGAGGCAGAGATAGAACTACTAAAGAGGAAAACCATGGGGCCGCCTGCCACCTGAGCAAACACACGAGGTGGCGAAACCACTGTCCACGGCTAAGAAATCAACAGGCTGTTTCAAATGCGGGAGAGAGGGCCACTGTGCCACAGAATGCCGCTCAAAAGCCCCTCAGCACAAAACAGAGGCATTACCCTCCAGGAGACCAGGAAAGTCCCAAGGCAACCCAAAAGAACCTGCCATGAGGGGGACAGAGGCTGTAGAGTCCCCAACCCCTGCCAAGGACTGGGAGGGGATTCTGCCCTATACCGCAGGGGTGGTGGGCACCTTGGAAGACAGCTCGGAGGGAGAACCATTGGTAAGTGGATCCATTCCACCCATCCTTAAGACAGTGACTATATTAGCTTCCTCCATGCCCAAAGCCATCAAAGTAAAAGGCCTAATAGACTCTGGCTGCACTCACTGCCTCATCAGCCCAATGCTGGTGGGGAATTTTGACATTCCAGTGAGGAGACTAAAACAACCAATCTCCTTTGGCCAATTAGATGGGTCCATAGCAGGGGGGATCCCAGCTACCCTAGCCACCTTACCAATTCTCCTGTCCCTGGAGACTCATGAGGAAGACATAATGTTTGTAGTGGTCCCAGGCATGGAATACCCAATGATTTTAGGACTGGAATGGCTAAAGAAATGGAATCCCTGGGTAAATTGGAGGACAGCAGAACTCAACTTCCCAGAGGGGGAGCATAGGAATATAACACCCCAAACCTTAGGCAGATACACCCAATTTTTCACTGCAGTTTACTAAAAAGAGAACAACAGTCACCCCTACGAACAAAAACCCCACCACCACCACCAGGGAAAGAATCTTTGAACTGAGAAGAACAAAGAAAGGGGGGGATTCTGGTTTGTATCTCCGATTGGAATTTGAAGGGGAGGAAGCAAATGTTGTAAATGCATGGAAGTTCTCTTCCCTCTCCATCCTGCGCCCCCTCTTCCAAAGAGTTTGGCTGGCAGTTTGTCAATCACCACTCTTCCTCCTCCTCATCCCGCTCCCCATTCCGGCTTGAGCACACAGTTTGTGCCAGAAGAAGAAACAGGGCACTTCCCCCCACCTGCTGTTTCTCTTCCTCTCTTCTGCTTTCATAGTTTGCCTGCTCAGCTTCTCTCCAGCCATCCAATCGCACAGCTCCTCCCTCCTACAAGCCTCGAGCTCGCCGGCCCTCTCTTTTTCCTACAATTCCCTCATCATCATAAAAAATAATGAAAGACATGAGAGATGGCACCAGCGTGACTCCACATGGCGGCAGTGGAGGAAGACACTGTTGAGTGGGCCAATTTTGTGTCTGCTGCGCCTTCCTTGGGCTCCGCTCTTCCGAACATACTGCTGCCGTCTCGCCCGACTCTCTTTCCACCCCACTCTTTCGCGGCAGGGCCGTTCGGCCGTTTTTCCGTCTGCTGCGCCTTCCTTGGGATCCACTGTTTCACCCAGCGAGGTCAGGAGAGAGTCGGGTGAGATGGCAGCGGTGTGTTTGGAGGAGAGGAGCCTGAGGAAGGCGCAGCAAGTGAAAAAACGGGCGAACAGCCCTGCCGTGAAAGAGTGGGATGGAAAGAGAATCGGGCGAGATGGCAGTGGTGTGTTTGGAGGAGGGGAGCCTGAGGAAGGCGCAGCAGGTGGAAAAATGGCTGAACGGCCCTGCCACGAAAGACTGGGGTGGAAAGAGTCGGGCGAGATGGCAGCGGTGTGTTTGGAAGAGGGGAGCCTGAGGAAGGCGCAGCAGGTGGAAAAACGCCCGAACGGCCCTGCCACAAAAGAGTGGGGTGGAAAGAGTCGGGCGAGATGGCAGCAGTGTGTTCGGAAGAGCGGAGCCCAAGGAAGGCGCAGCAGACACAAAATTGGCCCACTCAACTTTCCAGCAGTCCTCCAGTGTCTTCCTCCACTGCCGCCATGTGGAGTCTGAAGAAGAAAGGAGGTTTGTGGGCAGAAGAAGTTCAACCAATCAATTCAAACTTTGCGAGGTTTTTTTGTGACAAGTTTGAATTGATTGCTTGAACTTTTTTAGTCCCACTTTTTTTTGGGGGACTGCACATGCTGGAGGACTGGGAGCCGCAGGAGATGGCTGAAAGAGCCGCATGCGGCTCTGGAGCTGCGGGTTGCCAACCAGTGGCCTAGCCTATCAAAGAGAAGGAGTAGGAGAAACATATTAACTGTCTTCCAATACTTGAGGGGCTGTCACAGAAAAGAGGCAGTTGACTTACTTTCCAAAGCACCTAAGGGGAGGACAAGGAATAACAGGTGAAACCTTTTTAAGAAGAGATACAGCCTAGAAATAAGGAGAACTTTTCTTACAGTGAGAGCAATTAATTAATGGAACAGCTTGCTTCCCAGAGCTGTTGGTGCTCCATCACTAGAGGCTTAACTGGGATGGTATAAGGATTCCTGCCTTGAGACTAGAAAACTTCCAAGGTCCCTTCCAGCCCTATGATTCTAAGTTCTATGAAACTAAAATCTAATCACTTTCCCTAAAAGTGCAAGACTAGAAACCAGACAGAAGTTATTCAGGAAAACAATCACATCTTGAATACAACCATTCTAGAACTTGGAAGATCTGGATTGGGCATGATCAATCTGCAGGTGGCCAAGTTTACATTGCTGAGATTCTTATTAACTCCCTCAGAGTTCACAGGATAAAGCTAATCCCTAGATCAGGGCTTTTCAACCAGTGGTACTTCAGCACCTGACAGTTGGTACATGACCAAGTGTAGCGAGGGGGATGAGCTGAAGTGGCAGCAGCATCAGAGAGGACTGGGGGAAAGTCAGCTGGAGCTGCGGTGTTGCTGGGGCTCTGCTGAGGGCCCTGAATAGGTGTGCACAACTAATCAGCACTTCTGATACCTCAGGGATGGTCGGCAGTCGCATGCAATCTTTGAGTGTAAAGTTAGCTGGAGTTACGAAGTTGCTGGGGCAAAGCTGAAGGCTCTGGATCAGCGCACACATAGCACTAGCTGATCAGCGCTTCTAGCAGCCTCTCCTATCACTGGGAGCAGCAGACATGCCTTGGGGTGAGAAAGTCAGTTGGAGCTGCAGGGGCTCAGTAGAGGGGCCAGGATTGGCATGTGCAGCTCCAGCTGATCAGCACTGTGTGCAATGGTCAGCTGGGGAGTGGGTGACTGCTTAGGGGAGTGAGATTGATAGTGACTGATGCTGGACCTCTCCCTGAACTCCAGAGAGTGACGCACCCAGAAGAGAAAAGGAGGGGAGGAGAGAGCAGAGGATATAAAAGGAGATTTTGGCAGGAGAGGAAGAGGGGAAAAAAGACTATGGGGAAAGAGAAGGTTACAGAGAAAGAGAGAGCGAGAAGAGGAGAGGCTTCTGTGAGACAAGCAGAGGGATCAACGAAGGAGTAGAGGTCCCAAAGGTTCTTTTTCAGGAGGCAACTGGACTTTTTCTTTGATGACATTTTCATTTCTCATCCAAGAAGCTTCTTCAGCTCTAACTGGACAGTGGGGAATGGAAGTATTTACATTCCTGGCAGACAGATGGTCATTTGCATTCTTTTAGAGTCACTGGGGCCATTTGGAGGTTTTCTGTGTCCTCAAGGGTCACCTGAGTAGTGCAAATGTGTGTAAAGCCTTTTGGCTGCATGATGTTTTCTGCCCTGTTCCTGTAGACTGCAATGTTTTCTGGAAATCCGTTTACACTCCCGCACTATCTGAAGGGTGTTCATCCCAAAGTACATAGCTAAATGTCTATGGAGATTCTCAGTTGTCCAGGTCATGGTTGTCCCAGAGGTGCTTTTTCAGGAAGCAACTGGACTTTGTTTTCCTTCGAAGAAGTTTCGCTTCTCATCCAAGAAACTTCTTCAAACATCTTCAAAAAAACCCAAAAAAGTCCAGTTGCGTCTTGAAAAAGCACCTTTGGGACAACCATGATCTGGATGACTAAGAATTTCCACAGACATTTGAAAGGAGTAGAGGCTGTGAAAGAGAGAAAGATGAGAGGGAGAGGAAGAAGGGCTGACCAGCCACCTGATCACCAAGGTAGTGGAGCATATTAATAAATATGAATAAATTCATCATATGTTCATCAGTGCAAAGGGAAAGTGATTCAGCAAAGGGACTGCCACTGAAGAAATTAACAACGGTACTTTTTTCCTTTTTTGGTCAAGTTTTTGACACCTTGCTAAGCACTGGGGGTATGAATATTGTCATGTTCTAAAAGTGGTACAATCTGTGAAAAGGTTGAAAAGCACTGCCCTTGAAAGATGTTGTCCCAATCACTTCCAATCATTGTTTAGGTGTCTGAGGTGCCATCACTAGGTGCCAAACTAAGGTGCCATCACTAGTTCAAAATATAAGCCATAGTTTGTATGTGCAGGTATTTATGAGAGGGGGAGAGGCCACCTGGGTGACTGGCAAGTGTATGACCGGCTGCAGACTGGAAAGCAAGAGGTATTCAGAGTGGAGAAGGAGGAAGAGTACACATAAACTAAACTTTAAAAAGCTCAGGAAAAAAGAGGTGAGGAGGGAAAATGAATAGTGTGAAGATGGAGAAGGAAAGGCAAAGGGCACTTTACTACATTTTTATGTTTACATCATACACACACACACACACACACACACACACACACACACACACACAGAGTCATGGCTGAAATTGTTGGCACCCCAGAAATTTTTCCAGAAAATCAAGTATTTCTCACAGAAAAGTATTGCAGGAACAGATGTTTTGCTATACACAGGTTTATTCCCTTTGTGTGTATTGGAACACAACAAAAAAAGGGAGGAAAAAAAGCAAATTGGACATAATCTCAAACAAAACTCCAAAAATGGGCTGGACAAAATTATTGGCACCCTTTCAAAATTGTGGATAAACAAGATTGTTTCAAGCATGTGATGCTCCTTTAAACTCACCTGGGGCAAATAACAGGTGTGGGCAATATAAAAATCACACCTGAAAGCAGATAAAAAGGAGAGTTCACTTAGTCTTTGCATTGTGTGTCTGTGTGTGCCACACTAAGCATGGACAACAGAAACAGGAGAAGAGAACTGTCTGAGGACTTGAGAACCAAAATTGTGGACAAAATTGTGGGGTTTTAAATACATCTTAATTATTGTTTTAACCTTGGACATTTATTTAATCGCTTTTAACTTTTGTATCCTGTTTTTGTATTTATTGCCCTGTACACCGCCCTGAGTCCTTCGGGAGAAGGGCGGTATAAAAATATAATAAAATAAAATAAAATAAAATAAATCTCAAGGTTACAAGTCCATCTCCAGAGATCTAGATTTGCCTTTGTCCACAGTGCGCAACATTATCAAGAAGTTTGCAACCCATGGCACTGTAGCTAATCTCCCTAATCGTGGACGAAAGAGAAAAATTGATGAAAGGTTGCAACGCAGGATAGTCCGGATGGTGGATAAGCAGCCCCAAACAAGTACCAAAGGAATGCAAGCTGTCCTGCAGGCTCAGGGAGCATCAGTGTCAGCGCAAACTATCCGTCAACATTTAAATGAAATGAAACGCTATGGCAGGAGACCCAGGAGGACGCCACTGCTGACACAGAGACATAAAAAGGCAAGATTACAGTTTGCCAAAATGTACTTGAGTAAGCCAAAATCCTTCTAGGAAAACGTCTTGTGGACAGATGAGACCAAGATAGAGCTTTTTGGTAAAGCACATCATTCTACTGTTTACCGAAAATGAAATGAGGCCTACAAAGAAAAGAACACAGTACCTACAGTGAAATGTGGTGGAGGTTCAATGATGTTTTGGGGTTGTTTTGCTGCCTCTGGCACTGGGTGCCTTGAATGTGTGCAAGGCATCATGAAATCTGAGGATTACCAAAGGATTTTGGGTCGCACTGTAGAGCCCAGTGTCAGAAAGCTGGGTTTGCGTCCGAGATCTTGGGTCTTCCAGCAGGACAATGACCCCAAACATATGCCAAAAAGCACCCAGAAATGGATGGCAAGAAAGCGCTGGAGAGTTCTGAAGTGGCCAGCAATGAGTCTAGATCTGAATCCCATTGAACACCTGTGGAGAGATCTTAAAATTGCTGTTGGGAAAAGGCACCCTTCCAGTAAGAGAGACCTGGAGCAGTTTGCAAAGGAAGAGTGGTCCAAAATTCCGGGTGAGAGGTGTAAGCTTATTGATGGTTATAGGAAGCGACTGATTTCAGTTATTTTTTCCAAAGGGTGTGCAACCAAATATTAAGTTAAGGGTGCCAATAATTTTGTCCAGCCCATTTTTGGAGTTTTGTTTGACATTATGTCCAATTTGCTTTTTTTCCTCCCTTTTTTGTTGTGTTCCAATACACACAAAGGGAATAAACCTGTGTATAGCAAAACATGTGTTCCTGCAATACTTTTCTGTGAGAAATACTTGATTTTCTGGAAAAATTTCTGGGGTGCCAACAATTTCAGCCATGACTGTATATATATATAAAGGTAAAGGTTCCCCCTCACATGTGTGCTAGTCGTTTCCAACTCTAGGGGTCGATGCTCATCTCTGTTTCAAAGCCGAAGAGCCAGCGCTTGTCCGAGGACGTCTCCGTGGTCATGTGGCCGGCATGACTAGACGCCAAAGTGCACAGAACGCTGTTACCTTCCCACCTTAGTGATCCCTATTTTTCTACTTGCATTTTTACGTGCTTTCGAACTGCTAGGTTGGCAGAAGCTGGGACAAGTAACAGGCGCTCACTCTGTTACGCGGCATTCGGGATTCGACCCGCCAAACTGCCAACCTTCTGATCGACAAGCTCAGCATCCTAACCCACTGAGCCACCGTGTCCCATTCCGGCACCATTTTTTTGCACAAAAAAAAAGCTTTTGCATAACTTGTGCTACTCCCCCTATTGGAAATGCTGCTGAGCACGCCAAAAGACCCGGCCAGCAAACTGCACAGGCAAGTTGTCTGCAGCAAAGGAGAGTTGGCAGGAACTTTGCACCCCTCCGTGCTGCCCAACTACACCATCCCAAGTAGATAAGTGAGGACAAGGAGTGGGAGGTGGGTTCTGCGGAGTCCATGTGGACTCCTTCCTTGTGCTCACCTGTGTCAGCCAGATTGGTGGCCTATCTGGTGCTGGACCTGCGCCTCCGCTGCCGCCTCATCCTGTGCACCTACGTGGCCACCCTGGAGCGCCTGGCCCTCAACATGATACACACTTCCACTGTGTTCTGTTCCCTCACCTTTGTAGAGACATGTGACTGCTGATTCCCGAGTGCTGGGGAAAAAAAAGAGGAATCCCTAACCTTGAATGTCAATTTCAACCTTAGCATCCAGCCCGCAGCAATGTCAAACCGCTGCACTTTCAGAGCATGGCCTCGGCACCCTCTCGAGGTCTGTAATGGTGGCGGCTGCCATGAATTCCAACGAGGAGGCCGTTGCTATAGTAATCCCAAGTGTGCCGGTTCTTTCCTGGAATCATTTGCCTTTTCCGCGCCCTCTCCTGTGAGGGGCCTTGACTTGGAAAGGCAGCCCCGCTCTCGCGTCAGGAGAAGCGAGAAATAGATGCCTCCACTTTCCCCCAAAAAGCAGGCGTACCACTCGAAGCAGAAAAGGAGAAGAGAGGGAAATATTTGAATACCTTTTTCTTAATTGGCTTATACTCTTTGGTTGCGCTGTGCCCTGTTTGCAACTCCGCTACTTACTGAGAGAAAGTTGGTGAAATCGCTTCCCGGGGGCACAAAGGGAGGAAAGATTGCCGAGAAGTCCACTTACCTGTATACTGACATTGTGAAGATTCTGGATTTCCCTCTCAGCCTTCCTATCATAGGAAGATCCAGCAGAGATTGACCAAAAAGTTCATCTCGGGTCTGAATTCCCATGCGGTGAAAAGGAGAGGGCTTGCAACTTCTGGTTGTAGTTATCCATGTTTCTGCACACTGAGATAATTGTACAAACACAGAGCCTATCATGCTTATGGATTACTGATTTAACATTTCCTATGGATTGTCTTCTGTCCATGGGAGGGAAGCTAGGTAGATTCTAAATTTCATAATTTTGGTTATTCCTTTGGCAGGGTATACATGAGAACAAGCTGCAAAGATCTTTAAAAACATGTTTCTCACACATTTATATTTCTGATATTTCTGAATCATAAATATTAAATCTTTGTTCTTTTCAATGATCCATGCTAAAGCTTTAGAAATATAATTTCCAGTTTTAGCTACAGTAAGCAAGAAAATTATGCTAAAGCTAAATTTAACATTACTTGTTAAAGATATTTACTATATTTCAGAATTAGCATTCTTTCAGTCACAATCTTATTCCTATTCAATTTAGCTGATTTTAAAATGCGATGTAAAATCATAAGCACACAAAAAGAAAACAGAAGAAACAACTGCAAATTAACTCAACAGTTCTATGCTTAGCAACATTTCCATTTAATCAAAGTCCTTGCTCTTTCCAAATCTATTTCAGAGTTTACTTTCTATATATACACAAACAATGGGAAATGAGTTTCTGGGCTGGTTCAAATTTTTTATACATTCCAAAAATTATGTCATGAGTGATATATTTATAGGTATATAATTGACAGTACAATTGGCAGTGCAGACATGCCAAATGCTTCTAAAGTGAGAACCAAAATACATATATACACAATTTTTTCTCCCCTAAATTTTCAGGTAATGTATCTTGTTATATATAAATATAAAAGCATGATAGGCTCTGTACAAGTGGCTGATTATCTCAGTGTCCAGAAACGTGGATAACTACAACCGGAAGTTGCAAGCCCTTTCCTTTTCATTGCATGGGAATTCAGACCCAAGATGAACTTTTTGGTCAGTCTCTGCTGGATCTTCCTAGGATAGGAAGGCTGAGAGGGAAATCCAGAATCTTCACAATGCCAGTATACAGGTAAGTGGACTTCTCGGCAATCTTTCCTCCTTTTGTGCCCCTGGGAAGCAATTTCACCAACTTTCTCTCAGTAAGTAGCAGAATTGCAAACAGGGCACAGCGCAACCAAAGAATATAAGCCAATTAAGAAATAAATAAATATATAAAATTATATAAATAAAAGATTGATGAGAGTTCCAGCACCTATTTAGAAAAAAAGCTGTGTGTGTGTACATATATATATACACACACATACATACATACGTACACACATACATATTCTCTCCATTTTTGTCCACGCATTTTTTTTTCTCTTCCCGCTAAGGAGTACCAATTGTTTGATTTTAACACTACCCACAAGAGGAAGCTGAGGAGCATAAACTGATTCTCAGTCATCTTTTTCAAAAGGCAACTGGACTTTATTTTCCCTTGAAGACGTTTCACTTCTCATCCAAGAAGCTTCTTCAGTTCTGACTGAACGGTGGAGGATGGAAGAATTTATATTCCTTACAGTCATCTGGTTGTTAGCACTCTTTCTGAGAGTCATTGAGGCCGCCTGGAGGTTTATCTGTGCCCTTAGAGTCACCTGAATAGTGCAAATGGGTGTAGAATCTTCTTGAAACTGCTGCAAGGACTGTGTTGTACAGTTGCAAGAAAAAGTATGTGAACCCTTTGGGATTACGTGGAGTTTTGCAAGAATTGGCCATAAAATGTGCTCGAAACATCATGTAAGTCACAACAATAGAAAAACACAGTCTGCTTAAAATAATACTACACAAACATTAGCTGTTGTCATGTTTTAATTGAACATAACTTGTAAACATTCACAGTGCAGGTGGAAAAAGTATGTGAACCCCTAGCCTAATGACTTCTCCAAGAGCTAATTGGAGCCAGGAGTGAGCCAACCTTGACTCCAATCAGTGTGATGATATTGGATGTGTTGCTGATATTGGATGTCCTGCCCTTTAAAAACACACACCTGTTTTGGGTTTACTGGTCTCAAGAAACACTGTCTGATGTGAACCATGCCTCGCAGAAAAGAGCTCTCAGAAGACCTACGATCAAGAATTGTTGACTTGCATGAAGCTGGAAAGGGTTACAAAAGTATCTCCAAAAGCCTTGATGTTCATGTGTCCACAATAAGACAGACTGTCTACAAATGGAGAAAGTTTAGCACTGTTGCTACTCTCCCTAGACGTGGTCGTCCTATAAAAATGACTGCAAGAGCACAGTGCATAATGCTTAATGAGGTAAAGAAGAATCCTAGAGTGTCAGCTAAAGACCTACAGAAATCTCTGGCACATGCTAACATTTTTGTTGACACATCTACAATAAGGAAAACATTAAACAAGAATGGAGTACATGGGAGGACACCACGGAGGAAGCCATTGCTGTCCAAAAAAAATATTGCAGCACGTTTGAAGTTTGCAAAAGAGCACCTGGATGTTCCACAGCACTACTGGCAAAATATACTGTGGACAGATGAAACCAAAATTGAGTTGTTTGGGAAAAACACACAACACTATGTGTGGAGAAAAAAAAGGGACAGCACACCAACATCAAAACCTCATCCCCACTGTAAAACATGGCAGAGGGAGCATCATGGTTTGGGGCTGCTTTGCTGCCTCAGGGCCTGGACGGATTGTTGTCATTGATGGGAAAATGAATTCCAGAGTTTATCAGGACATTTTGCAGGAAAACGTACGACCATCTGTCCGCCAACTGAAGCTCCGCAGAGGATGGGTGATGCAACAGGACAATGACCCAAAGCATACAAGTAATTCAACAAAACAATGGCTTCAACACAACAGAATACGTTTTCTGGAGTGGCCCAGTCAGAGTCCTGACCTCAACCCGATTGAAATGCTGTGGCATGACCTTAAGAGAGCGATTCACACCAGACATCCCAAGAATATTGCTACACTGAAACAGTTTTGTGCAGAAGAGTGGTCCAAAATTACTCCAGATCGTTGTGCAGGTCTGATCTGCAACTACAGGAAACGTTTGGTTGAGGTTATTGCTGCCAAAGGAGGGTCAACCAGTTATTAAGTCCAAAGGTTCACATACTTTTTCCACACTGCACTGTGAATGTTTCCATCTTATGTTCAATTAAAACATGACAACAGCTAATGTTTGTGTAGTATTATTTTAAGCAGACTGTGTTTTTCTATTGTTGTGACTTACATGACGTTTAGAGCGCATTTTATGGCCAATTCATGCAAAACTCCACGTAATCCCAAAGGGTTCACATACTTTTTCTTACAACTGTAAATAGGGGATAGGTGTTGTATCCCTCCCCGTTTTGAGAAAGGGCTGCTAAATCTTAATGTAAATAGGCACTTTGACCCCTCTTTCAAACCAGCAGTCCTCTTTATCCAGAACGTGGACTTTGCTATCTTCAAAAGAGTGGCTTTTGTCTGAACCTTGTCCTGAAGCGGTCTGTTCTCGTATGTTGTGCTATGTGTTTGTGAAGTGGTTGTTTTGTTTCTCCAATGTACAGATTTGTACATGACTTACTGCATTGTACTACATATATCACATTGCTCAGTTTGTGTTCGGGTGTTTTATCTTTGAAGTGGACAAGTTTCTGCCTTATAGTGTATTTTTGGGTTTAATATGTGTGTTTATATTATATTATATTACACGGTGGCTCAGTGAGCTAGGACGCTGAGCTTGTCGATCAGATGGTCGGCAGTTTGGCGGGTCGAATCCCGAGTCCTGCGTAGCAGAGTGAGCGCCTGTTACTTGTCCCAGCTTCTGCCAACCTAGCAGTTTGAAAGCACGTAAAAATGCAAGTAGAAAAATAGGGACCACTACGGTGGGAAGGTAACAGCGTTCCGTGCGCCTTTGGCGTCTAATCATGCCGGCCACATGACCACGGAGACGTTCTTGGACAAGCGCTGGCTCTTCGGCTTTGAAACGGAGATGAGCACCGGCCCCTAGAGTTGGAAACGACTAGCACGCATGTGCGGGGGAACTTTTACCTTTACCTTATATTATGTTGAAAATCCTCCTGAACTTTTCATATATTCCTGGAACATATGAAATGACAATGTTGTTTTGTTTATATTTCTCTTCTTTGTCTGTCATTAAAGAGCTGCTGCTGGGTCTTTTGGGGGGGATTTGATGAAGGCCCAGTTGGGATAGCCACAGGTTTTGAGGACTTCCTTGACATGTTTTTAGTTTTCTTTTCTTTGTTGGTAGACAAACGTTCAGTCCGGTGGTATGGTGTCCTGATCACTCACATTTTGTGCTCCAGTGGGTGGTGATAATCAAAATGTAGATATTGATCTGTCTGTGTGTGTGGGGGGGGTGTTCTGTAAACTTCAGTGCTCAGACGTCCGTCTTCCTTAATATGTACTGCACAGCCAAGGAAGGCCAGACTATTTTCCTTAACATCTTCCAAAGTGAATTTAATGTATCTGTCCACAGAGTTGATGTATTTGATGAAGGCTTCCAATTCCTGTGTTTTAATCTTGACCTAAATATCATCCACAAACCTATACTAGTGAGTGGGTGGAATTTCTGTGAAGGAGTTTAGGGCTTTCAATCTTGTTTTCACTCATCTTTTGTAAACAAAGTTGACCAATAGTCTGGTTAATGGGCACGTTTTCCTGTTGTTAGGAGTTGGGTATGTCCTTTATCTGATAAGATGTGGATGTGCCTCTCTTCTAGATAATGACATTGAAATTGGCTTTAATTTTTTTGTAATGATGATGCTATCCACTGTCCAATTTTCAGTTATTCTATGGAGCAGCTCTCCTCCAATTTTCCAACTCTTACATCTTTTGTTGTCATCTTTTAAATTTTATTACAAAACATCACATATCCTTTGTCTTACTCTCTATTCAATGTTAAAACTATTCCACTTCACTCCATAATATACTGCTCTTATAGCATTCATAAATCAGCCAAACAACTATCCAGAGTCATAGTGATTATAGTAGGGTACAAATATAAAAATTAATGAAAACTTAAACGATACATACTGAAGCCTATTTACTTTTTTATATACTATCTCTAAATGAAACAGCAACGTAAATCAAGAAATATGTTAAAAGATTACAAACAAATAATCAAGTAAACAATACCCCAATCAAGGAATTGGCAAAGAAGCAAACAGCCAAATCAAAGAATCTCTAACACCACCCCACCAACATTGACAGGCAAGCCACTAGAATACAGCACATTGCACTCCTTACTAGCACTGATGATGTTGCCTAGTTTGGGTAATGAAATGTCTACAAGAAAGCAAGCAAGCTCAGAGAGCACGAAGGACCCCTCAAATAATTGTGTGACATTCGGTTGAATTAATAAAAACAGTAAATATATTTAAATAGGAAAGTATATTACCTTTAACAAGCAATTTATCTCTAATTGATACTCTTCGAGTAGAGTCTGAAGTGGGGTTGGAAGTACGGGAGCCCTTGACACCATCATCCCGTTTCAGTTTACTTGCCAATGTTAGCATTAGTGCTAGCTTCAATCTAAAATACAAGTACTGAAACAAAAAATAGTTATTTTACTTTTTATTCAAAGACAATATTCTATTATATAAAAATATTCACAAATAGCTCAGTCCATGGGAATTATTTTTTCATATTTTAATATATACAAACCTTTATTACATTAAGTCAAACCAATGATCTATTTAGACCAGGTTTCTCCAACCCATGGCCCATGGGCTACATGTGGCCCCACAAGATCGTAAATTTTTAACATGTGATTAACACACATTAACTATATTATATATTTTATATGCAGCCCAAGAACAATTCCTCTTCACTCAATGCAGCCCAGGCAAACCAAAAGGTTGGACATGCATAATTTAGATCAGGCATGTTAAACTGCTGGCCTGTGGGCCGGATGCATCACGACGAAACCACCCCGTCCCCATTGCCGGCAATGGGGAAAAAGTTGTGATACATCATGTGACGTTGAGTTTTTGACATGCCTGATTTAGATCAACAATATATAATTCAAAATGTTCAAAATAGTAAGTGGTTTAGAACTGTTTTCAGAACTTGATAGTCTTCAGAAATGCATAATATAGTCCTTGTATACCACCAATCAGTTCATTTGGTGGACAACCCCCACCTCCAAATGCCATACATGGAATATTAGACAGATAGCCTGACATGTAGCTTAGCTTCTGAGGAATTAATCTTAAAATGAGAGAGGAGAAACCAGAAGATAACAGTGTAATGCTATATAAATCTACTTAGAAGTAAGTCCCACTGTAGGAAACAATTAATTTAAAATGAAAATAGGAAGGGAAGAGAAGTTGCAATGATTTTAAAATACTAATTTTTGCTCAGAAATCCAAACGAACAAACCTAAGAACGTACTTAACTTTTGCATTTTATTATTCCTCCCTGCATCTGGATGCCTGTGAGAAACAAAATGGACTAAGATGGGCCTTCACCTGATCCAGCAGGATTGTTCTTATGCTGTTTTAAAGACTGAAAGCTAAATGTTAGCTAAAAACAAACCAGAGAACCAAAGAGGCATAATAATGATAGGGGAGTTTTATTTCAAAACACCTGATGGGAGACCATTTTTTTCCAAGCATAATCCTTCCTAGAAATTCTTAACTACTTTTGTTTTCAACTCTCTCCTTTAAACAGTGAAGGCCCAAAAAGTTATCCTTGACCTGATTCTAACTAGCAGGGAGGGCTCAAGAGAAGCAGAATTAGCAGGAATCTTTAATTTTACAATAGGATAGCATACTTTGCTACTCAGAGATTAATTGGTTTACTGCAAAAATGAAACAATTACCTTGTGCATATGGAAGCAGATATAAAATACAATGAAAAAAGTACTGCGAGTTTTAAAAATACAAATTTATCAGCTACATGTTTCTATAAAATGTAAATAAAATGGCCAGGATCTTGGGGTCATTTTCATATTCTAGCTATATACAGAGGGGCACTCTTGGAAACAGGGTGCTGGATTAAAATGCCTGAACAGATCTACTAAGGTTCTTGGAAGGAGAAAAGAACGGCTAGACAAGTAAATTCCTGCAGATACGGTCAATCCTCTTAACCGAGTACCAATCCCTCCCAGCGGGCCTCCCAACAAGTACCAACCTGCCTCCCAGAGTAGGAGCAATGAGCCCGACAGCCAGAAGCAGAGCTTTTCAGACAAAGGCCGGTGGGCGCCAGGGATGGGGGCGACGACCAGCTGCTACAGAGGAACAGCTGGGCGGGGACCAGCCGGCTGGGCCCGCAGGGAAGGACCGACCACAGCCAACACCGCTCACCTGGAAAGACCATCAAGTCGCCGCTCCCACGCCAAGGACCGCCGCCACCAGGACCATCCCAGACAGCCCCCGCACCGACTGAACCGGAAGTGCACGGAACAGGCGGGGCTTTTAGAAACAAAAACGAGAAGAAACAAAATAAAACACGAGAAGGCAAACTTTATTGAGACCCAGCGAGGGTCAAGGAGGAAAGTGAATTTGCGCATGCGTTCCCTCAGAGGTACTTGTTGACAGAGGAGCTAGGAAGAAGTATCTTGCGAGAGTAAGATATCCCGCGAGAAAAGCGAGTTTATCGTCGATTTCCTATTTTTTCCGCCCACTTGCTTTCGGGTCATATTGTGGCTCTCCTTGAGAGGACACTGGAATTATTTCGAGCCTGAAAAATGGTGTTTCGGAATAGCTCTCTATGGTCTTGTTGTTTATGAAATTGTTTAAAGGTGTAGTCATAGTGGCTCCGCTCTTTGACTCATTCACCATTAGTTACTCTGATTCTCTTCTCATTTGATTACAGGTAATCCTTCACTTACGACCACAATTGAGGCAAAAATTTCTGTTGCTAAACAAGACAAGTGAATCATTACAGTTAAATTAGTAACACGGTTGTTAAGTGAATTTGGCTGCTTGTCAGAAGTTGCAAAAAGTGATCACATGGCCCAGGATACTGCAACTGTCATAAATACATGGATGTTGCCAAGCGATAGAATTTTGATCATATTTATTTATTTATTTATTTTATCACATTTATATACCGCCCTTTCCCAAAGGACTCAGGGCGGTTTACAGGGTGAATTAAAAAACAAAGATACAAAAGTTAAAAACAGATTAAAAAAAATATTCAGCCCTGCATAGGTAAAACCCCAGTTAAATTAAGATTAAAGCTAAAATTAGAATTCTCAGCCTGGGCCAGAGAGCTCGAAGAGCCAGGTCTTCAGGTCCTGTCGGAATGAATGGAGGTCAGGGGCAGTCCTCAGCTCCACTGGCAGCTGGTTCCAAAGGGCAGGCGCACCCACTGAGAAGGCCCTATCCCTGGGTGTCGTCCGCCGGCAATCTCTTACCGGTGGCACCCTGAGAAGACCCTCCTTGTGGGAGCGCACTGGACGAAGGGAGCTTGATGCCGGCAGCAGGTGTTCCCTCAGATATCCCGGACCCAAGCCATTTAGGGCTTTATAGGTCATCACCAGCACCTTGTATCTCAATGACCATGGGAATGTTGCAATTGTCATAAATGTAAAAGTAATCATAAATCACTTTTCCCAGTGCCACCATAATTTCAAGCGGCAAATGCTTGTAAGTCAAAGACTACCTGTATAATTCATGAGCTCACACCAAGTATTCTGGATCGAAAGCTCGTTGTGCTAGTGATGTAATTCCTTGTTAAGACACTTGCACTAGTCTGTTTAAGTGAATTTAGTCACAATTTAATGGTTCTTTCCAGACAGTGAACTCGTAAAGTACCTGGTTCATCTGAAATACCTTTATTTTGCATGTAGAAGAAGATTACAGCAGAGAAGGTGTGGTCAGGTGAAGTCTGGATGGTACTTTAAGGTCAAAAGACAGTAACAGGATTACTGTCCGCATGGCTTGTGTTCAGATGTTACAATGGAGGATGGAACACAAGGGAACAAGGAGAAGGGGGAAGTCCAACCCAGAAGGGGTGGATCCTAGTACAGCATCATGAGCAGGATAGGAAATACATCACAAAGGGGAAAGGTGCTGGTAGACCCAATTAACATATTATAATTTCCGAAAACAGCCACGTGGTGGCAGCACACTCCCCGTCTGGTATTTCATAATACCACCATATAAAGCCCATAACGGTAGTTATGCAAATGCAAATACATGATTGTGGTTTGTTGTTGTCATAAAACACCTAAGAAATATGAGTAATAAACCTGAGGAATAGACATAAAACTCTGAGAGATATAAAAATTAAACATGCATACATATAAACGTAAACCTGAGAGATACAAGAAGTAAACATGCGTCCATATAGGACATAAACCTGAGATATAAGAAGTAGACATGCATACATAGTGCAATAATAAGAACTGCCATTTCAGGCTGAGGTTTTGCTTGTTGCGTTCAAGACCTGAAAGATATAAAAAACATGCATGTATATTGCAACAATAACAATTGCCTTTTCAGGCTTCAATAGTCTGGATCAGGTTGAAGGCACTTTTCTTCTTGAAGGCAGGATTCAACAAGGAAAACAACGAGTTCAGTCTTCAAGAGGTAAAAGCAGAATGAGTTCTGTAATGGGTCTGATGAAGGTTTTTATGGTGCCTTGCTTTGCGACCCTTACTTCCACTTTACGTACCTTCCCATCATCGCTAAGAATGGCCTTCTCGATAAGTCCCATGGGCCACTCAATTCTTTGAACTTGTTGGTCCTTGAGCAGAACAAGGTCTCCAACTTGAAGATTGGGGTACTGATTTTTCCATTTTCTGCGAAGCAATTGGCGAGGTGTTGTACTCTCCTCCATTGATCATGATACAGAGTTCCTTTTCTGAAATCTCCAGGTGGAACGGGAACAGATCCGAACGTTTGAGTGAGAAGAGTAGCTGGAGTGAGGACGGGTGGGAATTCTGCATCAGTAGACACTGGAACTAGTGGCCTTGAGTTGATTATAGCAGACACTTCTGCTAATAAAGTGGTCAAGACCTCATGTGTAAGTCTTGTGGAGTTCAAGTCCATTAACATAGAGTCCAATATTCTACGTGTGATTCCTATCATTCTCTCCCATGAGCCGCCCATGTGGGAAGAGTGTGGAGGATTGAAGATCCAAGTGCAGCCCTTTCCAGCTTAAAAAGTCCTGGACTGACTTAGAATTGATTTCTAATTCTCTGCAGGCTCCGATGAAATTAGTTCCACAGTCAGACTTAATGAGTTTACTGGTCCTCTTATGGCAAGAAATCGTCTTAGAGCATTAATGAAACATGAGGTATCCATGGATTCCAGAACCTCAATGTGTACTGCACGCACACTCATACAAGTGAATAGTACTGCCCAACGTTTGTTATTTGCTTGACCACCACGTGTTCTACGTGCTGTTACCGACCATGGGCCGAAAACATCCAGACCGACGTGAGTGAATGGTGGGTCAGTACTTAGTTTGTCGGCTGGCAAATCGGACATTTGTTGTTGCTGATGCCTTCCTCTTAATTTTTGGCATTGAACGCATTTGTGCAGTATAGCTGTAATCTGTCTTTTTGCTCCTACAATCCAATGGCCTGCCACTCTTATGGCACCTTCTGTGAAATGTCTGCCTTGCTGCTTAACCTCTTCATGGTGATAGCATATGAGCAAGGTGGAGAGATGATGACAACCAGGTATAATAAGAGGATGCTCTTCTTGCTCTCCCAGTTTGGCCTTATTTAAACGTCTGCCAACCCTTAGCATGCCGTGAATGTCTATAAATGGGTTCAGGTTGGCGATTGGACTGTTTTTTGGAATGTTCCATTTGTCCTGGATGCATTTATTTATTATTTTTATTATTATTTATTATATTTTTATACCGCCCTTCTCCCGAAGGACTCAGGGCGGTGTACAGGGCAATAAATATAAAAGCAGAATACAAAAGTTAAAAAACGATTAAATATAGTGCTCAAATTTAAAACAATAACTAAAAACATATTAAAACCCCTGCCCTAACCCATCAAACCAGGTCGGATTGCTCAAATAAATACGTTTTTAGATCGCGCCGGAAGGAGCGAAGGTCGGGGGCCATCCAGAGCTCAACCGGCAAGCGGTTCCACAGGTCTGGCGCGCCCACAGAGAACGCCCTCCCCCTGGGGGCCACCAATTGGCATTCTTTGATCGGAGGCACCCTGAGAAGGCCCTCTCTGTGGGAGCGCACTGGACGGAGGGAAGTTGACGCTGGCCGCAGGTGTTGCCGTAGGTAATCCGGACCCATGCCATGTAGGGCTTTGTAAGTCATTACCAACACCTTGAATCTCACCCGGAGGACAACCGGCAGCCAATGCAGCTCACGGAGCAAAGGTGTAACATGGGAGTATCGGGAAACTCCCAGTACAAATCGCGCGGCTGCATTCTGCACCAGTTGGAGCCTCCGAGTGGACTTCAAGGGCAGCCCCATGTAGAGAGCATTACAGTAGTCTACACGAGAGGTCACGAGCGCATGAGTGTGTTGTGACTCAGGGCCAGCCTGTGGGTCCGACAGCCGGCTCTGATGTATCGGATGACTCTGAGGGGGAGGAGGGAAACGAACCGGCTGATGATGGTTTGGAGGAGGGAAACGAACCGGCTGATGATGGTTTGGAGGCTTTGCAGAGTCCTCAGCCGGGGACCTCTTCTCAGCTGCGTGAGCCCGAGAGTGCGGAGGAAGATGACCCACAGCTGGCCCTGTTCAAGGACGCCCCACGCAGGAGGCAGTCAAGCAGGAACAAACAAAGAAAGGCTGCAGGACTCCTCGGGAGGAGGCACAGGGAGACCACGCCCTGAGCTCTCTATAAAAGGAGTGTTTGGGGAGGGGCTGGTTGCTGAAAGCAACTTTTCCGCTTGAGAAGACAAGCTCTAGTGTTTTTGTTAACTGCGTAATTAAATCTTGGCAGAAGCCTTTTAGCCTTGGACGCTTTCCAGTCTCTTCTTTTCGAATAGGGGTTGCGAGAAGAGGGCTGGTTCAGAACAGAGTGACTGTACGCAAGGCATCCCGGTCCAGATAGGGTCGCAACTGGCGCACCAGGCGAACCTGGGCAAAGGCCCTCCTAGTCACAGCTCCAATATGCTGTTCTAAAGAGAGCTGTGAGTCTAGAAGGACCCCCAAGTTGCGTGCCCTATCTACGGGGGGTAATAACTCACCCCCCATGGCAAGAGATGGAACAACCGGAACATCCCGGGATGCCGGCACGAACAGCCACTCAGTCTTGTCAGGGTTGAGCCGAAGCCTGTTCCTCCCCATCCAGACCCGGACCGCCTCCAGGCAACGGGACATCACATCGAGGGCATCACTGGGGTGGTTTGGGGTCAAAATAAAAAGCTGGGTATCATCAGCATACTGATGATACCCAACTCCAAAACCACGAATGATCTCACCCAGCGGCTTCATGTAGATGTTGAACAGGAGAGGCGAGAGGACCGATCCCTGAGGGACTCCACAAATGAGAGGCCTCAAGGTCGACCTCTGCCCCCCTGCCAACACCGACTGCGAACGTCCCAGAAGGTAGGAGGAGAACCACTGAAGAACTGTGCCTCCCATTCCCAACCCCCTGAGACGTCGCAGCAAGATACCATGGTCGATGGTATCAAAAGCCGCTGAGAGGTCTAAAAGGACTAGGACAGAGGAGCAACCCCTGTCCCGAGCCCGCCAGAGATCATTCACCAGTGCGACCAATGCCGTCTCCGTGTTGTACCCGGGCCTGAAGCCCGATTGGTATGTGTCTAGATAATCAGCTTCATCCAAGAACAAAGGGAGCTGTTGCGCCACCATGCTCTCAACAACCTTCGCCAGAAAGCGAAGGTTGGAGACCGGATGAAAGTTGTTTAATATTGCTGGGTCCAAGGCAGGCTTCTTGAGGAGGGGTCTCACCACTGCCTCCTTCAAGGCGGCGGGAAAGCTACCCTCACTCAAAGAGGCAGTGATCACTGCTTGGAGCCAGCCTCGTGTCCCATCCCGGGCCGCATAAGTCAGCCAGGAGGGACACGGGTCCAACAAACACGTGGTGGAGCTCAGCTTCCCCATGATCTTGTCCACTTCTTCAGGAGTCACAGAATATCGAACTCCTCCCAGATAACATCGACAAGGCTGCCCGTATCCTCATCGTCAGACTGCCCAGTCGGAGTCCAGACCGGTCCAGATCCGAGCGATTTTGTCCGACAGAAAATGACTAAACTCCTCGGCTTGACCCTGCAAGGGTTCCTCCCTCGCTTCCTGATTAAGGAGAAAGCGAGTTACTCTAAACAGGGCGGCCGGGCGATTATCTGTGGACGCGATGAGGGTGGCAAAGTGGTTAGACCTTGCCACCCTCATCGCCGTGAGATAAGTTCTCGTAAACGACCCTAGTTGTAACCGGTCGGATTCGGATCGGCTGATTCTCCAACAGTTCTCTAGGCCCCGTCTCCGACGCTTCATCTCCCGGAGCTCCATGGAGAACCATGGAGCCCATTGGGATTTGCGCCGGGTCAAGGGCCGCATGGGTACAACTTGGTCAAGTGCCTCTGTGGCCGCCCTTTCCCAGGCTTCCACTAGGGCATCGACCGAGCTGTGGGCAAAGGAGGCAGGTGGGGGCCCAAGCGCTGCCTGGAACCGCTCAGAGTCCACCATCTCATTGGCTCAGCAACCCCACGACGGGGAGTGGCAAAACGGAAGACCAACCGCAGGAGATGATGATTGGTCCATGACAGGGGTGTAATAATTGGGGAAACCCCCCCCCCAAGATCATCTAACCACCATCCGGATAGAAAAACCAAATCGAGTGTGTGACACCCCCCCCCATGAGTTGGGCCCAGAATAACCTGCATCAGGTCCATGGCTGTCATGGAAGCCATGAACTCCCGAGCTAACTCAGATGATCCCCCCAGGGATGGTAGGTTGAAGTCACCCAAAACTATAAGTTTGGGGAACTCAACCACCAACCCTGAAAGGATATCGAGCAGCTCAGGCAGGGCTGCTGCTGCTCGACTAGGCGAAAAGTACACCAGCAGCAAGCCCAACTGAGCTCTAGGGCCACATCACAGGAGGAGGGACTCACACCCGACCATCTGGACTATGGTGGCCTCCCGCGGACATAAGGTCTCCCTCGCAACTCCTGCCACTCCACCGCCCCTAAAGACACTCTGTTGTACACAGCGTATGATGAGCAGCTCACTGCTAGCAATGTCTTTTGCTGATAGAGGGTTTTTACACAAGTGCCAGGCTTGACATTCAATGTCATTGAACTTGGTGTGATAACATCGTGCAATGTGGACTAACCTTGGACTAACCAAGCTTTTTCCACTCGGAGAACCGTTCAAAGTGTTGACAGTCCATGATGGTTCTCTGCTCAGATCTGGTAAGAAGAGTCTTGATTTCAGAATGAATCTCCGGATCGTTGTCCGGATCTTGAAGATCGAAGGGTTCGGCTGTGCTTTCTTCTGTATGATCAAGCAGGAACTTAGGACTTGTTAACCAGGAGGAACTTGCCAAGGCACTTGCCGATAGTGGTCTTGTAGCATGATCTACAGGATTAAGTTCTGATGAAATGTAATGCCATTGTTCAGACTTTGAGGATTTTCTGATCCTTTCTATACAATTGCTAACGTAGACATAAAAGCGTTTTGTCTGATTACATATGTAGCCCAAGACAACCTTGCTGTCTGTGTAAAATGTAATGTCATGTATGTGAATGTCCAGCTCACGCAATATAAAGTCTATAATTTCAACAGCCAATACGGCCCCACAAAGTTCAAGTCTAGGGATTGTGTGCTCAGGCTTGGGTGCCAACTTGGCTTTGCCAAACAAAAACCCTACGTGGGTCCGGTTTATAGAGTCTTTAACCTTGAGGTAGGCAACAGCTGCTATGGCCTCAGTGGATGCGTCTGAGAAAATGTGAATCTCCCTTGTCTGACTTGCTGTAAGGGAGGCTGGAGTGTAGCAGCGTGGTATGTGGATTCCATCTAAGGCATATAGAAATTGTTTCCAGGACTCTCATTTTGGGAGCTAGTCTCTTGGTAATGGTGCGTCCCAGTCTTTAGTGGACTGAAAGCTGTCGTAGTAAGGATTTACCTTGTATGGTGATGGGAGGCACAAAGCCGAGTGGATCATATAGGCTATTCAGTACTGACAAAACACCACGTTTGGTGCATGGTTTATCGATAGAGCTGACATGAAAACCAAAGGTGTCATTAGATAGATTCCACCATAGACCCAAACTTCTCTGTTCGGGAGGCGTGTCCACTCCCAGATTAAGGTCTTTAAATCCTTTGGCATAATCACTGGGCTGGAAGGCTTTCATAACTGCAGCACTGTTTGAGGCAAATTTGTGGAGTCTTAAGATTAGCTTCAGAAAGCATGAACTTCCGGTGGCAACGCGACGCTGAAGACAGCCATCTCTGGGCTGTCCGCTCCGCGGCTTTGTTTGAACTGCTGAAAACAGCGCCGATCAGCTGTTTTAGTGGTTCAGAAGCCCCCTCCTCGGGAGAAGAGGAGGGGGTGAGGCCCCAGGTAGGGGTTGAGCTCTCCGGGGCCGCCTGAGCTTTTAGATCGGGCGGCTGAAGGATCGAGCCCCCCCGAAGCCTGGGTTTGCGCAGCGCTGCGCAGCGCTTCTGCTCCGTGCTCCTGGGAGCAGAACCAAGCGTTAGCAACCACCCCTGCCAGAAGGAAAGACTTTCGAGTGTGAAGAGGCAGGCAGAGCGATACAGGAGGTCAAGGTGAAGTGGATTTTTGTTCTCTAGTTCAATGGGCTTTATGGACTTTAAAAGTGAAAGTGCGTAGCAAGTGAAAGTGGGGAAAGATGGCGACTAAAACTTCTAAAGTTCTCCAGAGTGCGGGGGCTTCCCCGGTGCAACAGTCCTCGCTGCAAGCCTTACTTCCTCCTGCACCTGCTCCGGCACTGACGGTTAAGGATTTACAGGATGCTTTCGAAAAGCACTCACAACAAATAGCAGATATTATAGATGGAAAGATGGAAAAGCTGGAGGAGAAGATGGAAGAGAAGTTTACAGCAATGAGGGCAGACATCTTGCCTGCACTTGAAGGTGTGGCTTTATGTATTCAATGCTTGGATGAAAAAATGGAAGATCTTAGCGAAAAGAATTCCAGACTAGAAGCAAAAGTCTTAGAGAATGAAAATATGATCGATAAAATGGATGGGGACCTGACTCTGGTCCAGTACCACCAGATGGAGTTTGCTATCAGAATTAGAGGCTTAAAAGAGAATCCTAAAGAAGATTTAAAGCAGATAGTCTCCGAGGCTTTGGAAGTGGTACTGGGACAGCCAGCAGCTGAAATTGAGGGAAATATAGACAAAATCTTTCGTGTGAATTCATGGATTGCAAGGCAGAGGAAGTTACCTAGAGATGTGGTGGTTTACTTCACAAAGAGAGCAATCAGGAATGAAGTTATCCAAGTTTCTTATGATACTAAGCTTGTGGTTGCTGAGCAAGAAGTTTTGGTTTTAAAAGAGATTCCTCCAAGAATTTTAAGGAGAAGGAAAGATTTTGCTTTTCTGGCACAGGAACTTAAGAAACGTGACATGAAGTTTAGATGGGAGATACCAGTGGGCATGGTGGTGATGCATGAAGGCACGAGACACCGTTTGGTCACAGTGATCCAGGCACGTGATTTTTATAGCAAAGTTTTAAAAGCAACCCCTCTATCACTTTTGGAATCTGCAAAGAAAAATGGTGAGGGAAAGCCTCAAGGTGCTGAAGGAACACAGACAGATGAGAAAGATATTGGAGGGGATCAAATTACAGTTTCATCGGAAGATGCCAGAGAGCAGAGGATGACGCGTGCCGCCTCGAGACGAGTGAGACAAGAGCAAGAGCAAGACCAGCAGAAAGTTATGGAACCTTCAAAGCGTACCTATAGCGAAGCTGTGGGAGGGGCGTGGCCTAAGGAAGTTAAGGGACTCCTGACAGTTGTCTTCCAGAAGCTTTGGGACGCCAAGGATGGCGACTAAGTTCTTAACTTGGAATGTCAATGGTTTAAATTCACCACAGAAGAGAAAGAAAGTTTTTCAATACTTAAAACAATTTAAGACTGATGTTATTTGCTTGCAAGAAACACATATTAGGGTTATGGACCAAAAGTACCTATTGAACTTAAGGTTGGGTACGCAATTTATTGCCTCTGCAATGAATAAGAAAAATGGAGTGGTTATTTATGTCAAGAATACTGTGACAGCGGAACTAATAGAAGCAGATAAACAAGGAAGATACGTTATGATAGATCTGCTGTTAGAAGGCAAAAAAACGCTTTTGGTTGGACTGTATGCTCCTAATCAACAACAAGCTGACTTTTATAGTTCACTACACAGTAAGATTACCCAGATGGATTATAAATCTTTTATTTTTATGGGAGATTGGAACGGCGTCTTGGATGTACAACTGGACAAGTGTGGTTCTTTTAAACATGCTCCGAGCCACGCTAGATTGCCTAAATCTTTTTTTGAAATGAAGGATGATTTGGAATTGCGAGATATCTGGAGAGAAACACATCTACATGAAAAGGATTACACTTTTTTTTCTGATAGACACCAATCTTTTTCCAGGATTGATTTTATATTACTGACTAATGATTTTTTTCTAGGATTAAAAAGATAAAGATTTGTCCAAGAACTATATCTGACCATAGTCCAGTCTGGTTAGAGATTAATAAGGATAATAGAGATAGGCGCTCTTGGCGCTTAAATGAGAACTTGTTTAGAAATCAGAGTAATGTGGAAGAATGTAAAAAACAGATGAAGGACTTTTTTGAAATTAATATGAACAAGGATACTTCTATGGACATGGTTTGGGACGCTAGTAAAGCTTATATGAGAGGGGTGTTAATATATATGAATAATAAATACAGACGTAATACGGAAATTAGGAGGAAAGAACTGGAGAATGAAATTAGGGAAAAAGAAAAGGCCCTAATTTTGAATCCATCGGATGTGAAGATCAAAGAGGTTATTAATTTGTTAAGAGGACAATTTGATAAGCTGATGGCTGATCAGGTGGCAACTAACTTACGGTTTGCTAGACATAACACTTTTTGCAATGCCAATAAACCAGGTAGATGGTTAGCCTACAGGTTAAGGAAAAAGCAAAGGGCTTCTAACATAGATAAAATAGAACATAAAGGTAAGGTTGTGTATCAACAGGATCTTATTAAGGAAGCCTTTGTGGACTTTTATTCCAAATTATATGCTAAAGATAAGATTAATGAAGCAGATATTGACGTATATCTGAAGAATGCCAACATCCCGGTTCTTACACAAGAACAAAAGGAAGAGATTAATCAATTGATAACAGAAGAAGAAATTCTTTTAGCAATTAAGCAATTGAAGGTGGATAAAGCGCCAGGCACGGATGGACTGACTGCGGTCTATTACAAAAATCTACAATCGGAGGTGATAAAACCATTAAGGGAATTGTTTCAGACAATTCAAAGGGGAGGAAGGGTGCCTCCGTCTTGGAGAACTGCTTTTATTTCCCTGATTCCGAAGGAAGATCAGGATGTTACTCAAGTAAGAAATTACAGACCAATATCCCTTTTGAATACGGACTACAAGATATTTGCTAAGGTTTTAGCTAACAGATTGATGAGGGTTTCTCAACAGATGATTCATGGGGACCAAACTGGGTTTATTAGTGGTAGACAAATGAAAAATAATGTGAGGCATATAGTAGAGTTGGTGGAGTTTTTGGAAAGGAACAACCAGATCCCTGCGGTGTTTATCTTTTTAGATGCTGAAAAAGCTTTTGATCAACTGGATTGGCAATTTTTGATGAAAGTTTTAGATAAAATGAATTTTGGGGATAAATTTTTACAACCAATTAGGGCATTATATCAAAAACAAACTGCCCGAATAATAGTAAATAATAGTTTGACTGAAGTATGCAATATTGAAAAGGGCACAAGACAAGGGTGTCCCTTATCACCTTTATTATTTGTTTTAACATTGGAGATATTATTGATTAAAATATGGAATTTGGGAAAAATTAAGGGTATTCAAATTAGAGATCAGGATTATAGACTGAGGGCCTTTGCAGATGATCTGGTTGTTACGGTGACCCAGCCAGAAAATTCTGTTGTGGACCTGATGGAGATAATAATGCAATATGGGAAGGTTTCTGGATTTAAGGTTAATGTACAAAAAACTAAAATATTAGCCAAAAATATGACAGCATCGCAAAAGGCCCTTTTAGAAGGGTTAACTGGATTCGAGATTGTTAAAAGGGTTAAATATTTGGGGGTGTATTTGTCACCCTCAAATGCAAAGTTATATAAAAATAATTATGAAAAGCTATGGGGAAAATTCAAAAAGAATTGGAGAGTTGGGAAAAATTGCAATTGTCTTTACTGGGAAGAATTGCAGCAGTGAAAATGAATGTCTTGCCTAAATTTCTATTTTTATTTCAAATGATACCTATTCTTAAAAAAGATTCAAATTTGGAGGAATGGCAACGGGGTATCAATAAATTTGTATGGGCAGGGAAAAGGCCACGAGTTAAACTTAAGATTATGCAGGATACGTGTAAAAGAGGTGGTCTTAAAATGCCCAACTTTAAATTATATTATGAAGCTGCTGCGTTGTCAGTGATAAGTGATTGGATTAATTTGACACAAGGGAGATTATTAAATCTTGAGGGCCACGACTTGTTATTTGGCTGGCATGCATATTTACTGTATGATAAGAAGGTAGATAATGTGTTTAAAGTGCATATTTTAAGACAGGCATTGCTGAGAGTTTGGAAGAAGTATAGATATAAGTTAGACTACAAGATACTGTTGTGGGCAATTCCGAAACATGCAATAGAAAATATAAATGTTGGCTTCAAACATGATGTGACTACATACAAGGAGATCTTAAGTTTGGAGAGGAACGTATGGTGTTTGAAGCCGTATAATCTTCTACGAGATGAGAAGATTGTTCAAACTTGGTTTCAATATGGTCAATTACGGGCCAGGTGGAAAGAAGACCAGAAAATTGGTTTCTCAATGACTGATGAAAATTTGGTAAAGCAAATTAGAAATCAGGGTCCAGCACATATCAAACGGATATATCTTGCATTGATAGAAATTGACTCAGAAACAGAACTTGTTAAAGATTGCATGATAAAGTGGGCTCAGAATATTCAAGAAGTTATCACAATGGACACTTGGGAAAAGATTTGGGTGCGGAACGTAAAATTTACACAAGCTCAAAACTTAAGAGAGAACTTTTACAAAATGTTTTATAGGTGGCATTTAGATCCTAAAAAGCTTGCAAGTATGTATCCGAACTATCAACCTAAATGTTGGAGATGTGGTGGCGAAGATGCAACGTATTTTCATATATGGTGGACCTGTAAAAAGGTTAAGGCTTTCTGGATTAAAATCTGGTGGAATATGCAGAAGATATTTAAGCAAAGGATAAAGTTTTGTCCGCAATTGTTCTTATTGGGCATAATTACAGATAATACTGTTGTGGACACCAAGTTGATGTTGAACTTAATTACAGCAGCAAGACTTTTAGTAGGTCAATATTGGAAGAAGGAGGAACTCCCGACTATAGAAGAATGGACTCTAAAAGTTTCTGACCTGGCGGAAATGGCAAAGATTTCGGCTTATTTGAAAGATCATTCGCAACAACGTTATATTATGGAGTGGAAAAAGTGGATTGATTATATCCAGAACAAATATGGGACTAAAAAGTTTCACTTAGCATTTGAATAAGTTTTTTTCCTCTTTTTTATGTGATATTAGTATTGCTTGTAGTCATCTCATATGAGCTAGAGTGCGATAGACCTAATAGTTTATTGTTGTTAGCATATGGTTGTTTATGATTGTTTTTTGCTTTTATACCTTGTATTTAGCTCTGGGAAGTCGGGGAGGGGGGAGGGGGGAAGTGGGGGAGGGTTAGGGAGGGTTAGGAAGGGGTGGGCGGAGGGAGGGGGGATTGTTAAAGATAAAATGTATTGTAAAACTTTTCAATAAAAAAAAAGAAAGCATACTTTGTGTCCTTTGGAGCTGGTCTATGGCTTCTTCATCTGTGGGTAAGGATTTGAGTCCGTCATCCACATAGAAGTCCCTTTTGACAAAATGTCAAGCATCTGCACCATAGCCTTTCTCATCATCAAGAGCAGTCCTTCGTAGACCATATGTTGCAACAGCAGGTGGGGGACTGTTTCCAAAGACATGTACTTTCATGTGATATTCGGTTATGTCATTGTCCATGTTGTTATCACGGTGCCACAGAAACCTTAAGAAATTCCTATGGTCTTCTTTTACTTTAAAGCAATGAAACATTTGCTCAATGTCAGCTGTTATGGCGACAGGTTCTTTTCTGAACCTCATGAGTACACCTACGAGGTTGTTGGTTAAGTTTGGACCAGTGAGAAGAGCGTCATTCAGGGACACACCTTGATGCTTGGCACTGGAATCAAACACTACCCTGATTTGCTTTGGCTTTCGTGGATGATATACGCCGAAGAAAGGCAAATACCAGCACTTATCGTGTTCTTGGAGAGGTGGGGCTGGCTCAGCATGGTTGCTGTCGAAGATCTTATCCATAAAGGCAATGAAATGTTCCTTCATTTCACACCTGTGCTTGGTGGAGCAGTGGGCTGATGCCTCCTTAAGTGGGCTGATGCCTCCTTAAGCAGTGGGCTTAAGTAACACCAGCTGCCTGCAATTAGTGCAGGTTCGCATCCCACCAGGCTCAAGGTTGACTCAGCCTTCCATCCTTCCGAGGTAGGTAAAATGAGGACCCAGATTGTTGGGGGCAATAAGCTGACTTTGTAATAATGCCGCTTGGGGTGTGTGTGTGAAAGCCCTAATAAGCAGGCATATACATAGAATGAAGGCTATTGCTAAGCACATTGGTTTGTGCTTCTTAGATTGTAAGCCGCCCTGAGTCTTCGGAGAAGGGCGGGATATAAATGGGATTAAAATAAAAATAAATAAATAATGTTCATTGTAGTGATTTGAGTCAAGCTAGTGCTTGATTGCAATTGTTTGGGAGTCTGGCTCTGGCAGAACGAAAGGGTAAAGGTGCAACCCAGTTGTTAGACATATCTTTGGAGAATGCAGTGTCCATCACTTTGATGAATTCTCTGTCTTCAATGGACATGGCTATTCTGTTGTCATCACATGTAGTATGAAACACTGTGCTGCCTAAGTTGTCATCACAGGTGATGGAGGTAAAATCAGATACCTGGATGATGTCAAGAGGTTTCTCCTTCATTTCATAGTGGTGAGGACATTGTCTGAAGTGAGATGCCTGTCCATTGCTTAAAATATTGGTTTTAAAGGAGTTGATCTCAGCCGGTGTGCGCATCCTATTTAAGCATACATCTCCCACTATTACCCATCCTAGGTCAAGTCTTTGTGCGTATAGGGCATCATCAGTTCCTTTGGACTGCTGGCGTATTCTATGAACTCTGAGAATGTCCCTTCCCAGCAGGACTAAGATGTCAGCGTTCATGTCCATTGGTGGAATCTCCGTAGCCAGGTGCCTTAAGTGGGGATGGTGATACGCAGCTTCTGGGGTGGGAATCTCTTCCCTGTTGTCTGCTATTTGGTCACACTCAACCAATGATGGCAATGGTATGCCCTTAATCGCTTTGATATGAGAAATCATGAACCCATCAGCTCTTCTGCCAGAAGTCTCTATCCGACCAGAACAGGTGTTGAGCGTGTATGGTGTTGCATGTCCTTCTTATGCCAAAGGTATCAAAGAATTTGGGTTTGATGAGGGATCTGTTGCTCTGCTCGTCTATTATGGCATACATCCTGACGGCCTTTTCGGGCTGACCCTTTGGATATATTTTAACTAGACATATCTTGGCACAGGATTTATGAGTGAAATTTTGTCCACACACCTCAGTGCATTAAGACGACACATTTGTAACTGGAGCACGACGTTGTTGCTCCCCGCCATGGTTTGAAGCAGGGTTGGATGTAGGTGATTGCTGTTGGTTGCCTGGAAGTGGGGCAGGATGCATAGCTGTGACATGCTTGTTGCTGTTGCATTCTGTGCACTTGACAGTGGCTTTACAATCTTTAGCAAGATGGTTATATGAAGCACAGCACCTGTAGCATATTACAAGTTTTTGGAGAACCTCTTTCCGCTCATGTGTAGCCTTGGCTCTAAGCTCACGACATTTCCTGAGAGGGTGAGGTTTTTTGTGAATAGGACACTGACGATTGGGATGTTCCTCTCCACCAGATGTCCCACTCCATTGAGTAGGGGATGATACAGGAGGTGAGATGTCCATCTTGTTTGTAAACACAGCTCCACGTGAGTTTCTGTGTTTAGGTGTGGTTTTATCATGCCTTGATGATGATGATGCAGTAGGCACACTGGATTGAGGGTGGTTGAAACTGTGATCGTTTGTTGTCCAGGTGTGTCCGCCGGTGAACTTTGATGATGATGATGTAGCATTACCACTGGATTGAGGGTGGTTAAAACATATGGGGCATCGTCAGTTCCTTTGGACTGCTGGCGTATTCTATGTAGTCTGAGCCCTGCCATTTCCACTCCATCTGCAGGCCGTATGGCAGTTTGGACACCACTGGACCGACACCGTAGAAGGAATCCAGGTGGCTTAGACCAACTAGACGTGGGTCTATTTTTGCCGATTCTATTTCCGTGAGGAGATCACTTAGTTTCTGAAGCTTATAATGGTCATTGTTGCTTATCTTTGGAAAGTTATATAGTCTTTCGTATAAGGCAGTCTCTAATGCTTCTTGGCTTCCGTAGTTTCGGTCAAGTCTTGTCCATGCAGCAGCAAGACCTGTGTCTGGGGAGTCAACGTGTGCTACGCTCAGCCATTCCACACGATCTGCGGATTCTGGGCCCAGCCACTTTATGAGTAGTTCCTCTCTGGCGTTGAAGTTGAGATCAGCAATAGCAGCTTTAAAGGTTGTTTTCCAGAATCTGTATTTCTCTGGATGGTCATTAAACTTTGAGAGGCAGATTATAAATCTGTTATTATGATGGGGGACTGGAATGGAGTTTTGGTGCCATCTGAAGACAAGAAGGGATCCTCTAAAAACTTTTGTAATTCGAAATTGCCTAAAGCTTTTTTTGATTTGAAGGAAGATCTGGAATTAAGAGATGTATGGCGGGAAAGGAATATGAGAGACAGAGATTTTACATTTTTTCGGATAGACATAAATCTTTTTCCAGGATTGACTTTATTTTGATTACTACTGATCTTTTTTCTTCGGTTAAGAACGTTAAGATTTTTCCTAGGACAATGTCTGACCATAGTCCTGTCTGGTTGGAGTTTTTTGCTGAAGATGCTAGTAGAAGATCCTGGAGGCTGAATGAGAACTTATTTACAAATGACTTGTTCTTGCAGAAATGTAGAGAACATATGAAAGAATTTTTTGTTACAAATATGCATAAAGGTATCCCGATGGAAATGGTTTGGGATGCTAGTAAAGCTTATATGAGAGGGGTTTTGATTTATATGAATAGTGCTTGCAGGCGTAAGCAAATGCAAAAACGTTTAGATATTGAGAAAGAGATTAAAGCTAAGGAGAAAAAGCTTATTTTGAATCCATTGGATAATAATTTAAGGATCTCAATACATTTATTGAAAGAACAATTCAATATGCTACTGGCTGATCAAGTAGCAATTAATTTGCGCTATGCTAAACACAATACTTTTTGTAACGCTAATAAGCCTGGTAGATGGTTGGCTTATAAATTAAGGAAGAAATGGAAATCACGTATTATAGATAAAATAGAATATAAAGGAAAAGAAGTCTACCAACAAAATTTGATTAAGAGGAGTTTTTTAGATTTTTACTCAAAATTATATTCTAAAGAAAATATACAAGCTTTAGATATAGACAAATATTTACAGGGAGCTCATTTTCCGAGACTCTCAAAAGAACAACAACTTGAGATGAATTGCCCAATTACATCAGAAGAAATTTCTTTAGCTATTAAACAGTTGAAATTGGGCAAGGCTTTGGGAACAGATGGATTAACAGCAATTTACTATAAAAAGTTGTTGCCTGAAATGATTGAACCCTTAAAGATTTTGTTTAATGAAATTCAGACTGGAGGTGCAGTTCCTGCATCATGGAGGACAGCTTTTGTATCATTCATTCCAAAGGAGGATCAAGACCTTACTCAACCTAAAAATTATAGACCTATATCGCTTTTAAATACAGATTATAAGATTTTTGCTAAAGTATTGGCTAATAGATTAATGCAAGTTTTGAAACAAATGATTCATAGTGATCAATCGGGATTTATATCTGGGAGGTATATGAAATATAACATAAGACAAACTGTAAACTTGCTTGAATACTTGGATAAGAACAACCAAGTCTCCGCAGCATTGATATTTTTGGATGCAGAGAAAGCCTTTGACCAATTAAATTGGCAATTTTTATTGAGAGTTGTTGAGGAGATGAATTTTGGAGAAGCTTTTTTACATGCTATTAAAGTTATATATCAACAACAAACTGCACAAATTATAGTTAATGGGGGACTAACAGAGACCTTTAAAATTGAAAAAGGTACAAGACAGGGATGCCCCCTATCACCATTATTGTTTGTTTTAACATTAGAGATTTTATTAATTAAAATTCGAGAGTCCTCTATGATAAAGGGAATTAAAATAAAACAGAATGATTATAGATTGAGAGCTTTTGCTGATGACTTGGTTGTGACAGTATCTCAACCATTACAGTCGGTTATAGATTTGATGGAAATTATAACTCAGTATGGTAAGGTTTCTGGGTTTAAGGTGAATAGTAATAAGACTAAGATATTATCTAAGAACTTATCTATGAGTGAAAGGGATATGTTATCTAAATTAACAGGTTTTGAAATAGTGAAAAGGTTAAATATTTAGGAGTATATATTGAAGCCTCAAATGTAAAATTGTATAAGAATAATTATGAAACACTATGGTTGAAGGCACAAAGGGATTTAAATAATTGGAAAAAATTACAATTATCATTACTGGGAAGAATTGCAGTTGTTAAAATGAATGTTCTGCCAAAGTTTCTCTTTTTGTTTCAAATGATACCTATATTGAAAAAGGATGCCAACCTTGATCAATGGCAGAAGGGTATTAATAAATTTATTTGGGCGGGGAAAAAACCAAGAGTTAAATTTAAGATTTTACAAGATGCTAGGGAAAGAGGGGGACTCAAGGCGCCGAATTTGAAATTGTATTATGATGCGGTTGCCTTGACGTGGGTTAGTGATTGGCTTAATTTAACTAATAAGAGAATACTTCATCTTGAGGGATGGGATTTGATATATGGATGGCATGCATATTTGCTTTACGATAAGAAGGTGGACAGGGCTTTTAAATCCCATATTCTTAGAAGTGCTTTATTGTGTGTCTGGAAAAAGTATTATTATAAGTTAAATTATAAAATACCGATTTGGGGAATTCCTGGACACGCGATAGAGGGTGTATCTATGGGAGTGAGTATGGATAGGGTTTCTTATAAGGAATTACTTAGATTGCAAGGGAATGATTGGCAACTTAAATCATTAGATGAGTTAAGACAAGAAAACATAAGTTACTCTTGGTTTCAATATACTCAATTGAAAGCTAGGTGGAAGTCAGATCAAAAGGTTGGCATCACAATTATAGATCAAAATTTAGTAAAACAAATTAGAGATTTAACTTGTGCACATATAAAGAGGATATATAATGCTTTAATTGAATTGGATTCAGAAACGGAATTGGTTAAAGACTGTATGATAAAGTGGGCACAAAATATTCAGGAACCAATTTCGTTGGACACTTGGGAGATAATTTGGGTGAGAAATGTTAAATTTACTCAGGCTCAAAATTTAAGAGAAATTTTTTATAAAATGTTTTATAGATGGCATTTGGATCCCAAGAAGTTGTCTAACATGTATCCTAATTTACAGTCTAAATGTTGGAGATGTGGTAGTTTAGAAGCTACCTATTTTCACATGTGGTGGACTTGTAGAAATATAAAAGCTTTTTGGATCAAAATTTGGTGGAACATTCAAAAGATTTTTAAGAGAAAGATAAAGTTTTCTCCGCAATTGTTTTTATTGGGTATTGTTGTAGATTGTGATGTTAAAGAAACTAACTTGATGTTGAATATGATAACAGCAGCACGGTTACTGGTGGGACAATATTGGAAGAAGGATAGTTTGCCTACTATAGAAGAATGGGTGTTTAAAGTTTCGAATCTTGCAGAAATGTCTAAGATTTCTGCTTATTTGAAAGATCATTCACAGGAAAGATATACTTCAGTTTGGAGGAGATGGATAGATTATATTCAGAACAAATATGGGACTAAAAAGTTCCATTTAGCTTATGAGTAGATTTTAGTGGGATATTGTTATTGGTACTTTGTTTGTAGTTATGTTAAAGGGGAGTTGAAGCACATTATGAATTTGGTTAATTGTATATTATGCATACTTTTTATTTAGAATATGATTACTATAACTATAATCCTGTATTTAGCTCTGGGAAGTGGGGGGGGGGAAGTGGGCGGGTTTGGGGGGGGATTTGGGGATATATTGTAAAATTTTGTTTTTGTAAAACTCTTTAATAAAAAAAGAGAGGCTAGAGTTGAGAAGCTCTCGGCAAAACATATATTTGGCATGATCAGAGCATTCTGACCCCTCACTCCTTGATGCCAAAGAAACCTGTGGGACTCCTTGGGTGTGAAGGTTCTCTGGTGAAGAAGGATGAGGTGCACCGGAATGGAAAGATGTTGCAAGAGCATTCAGTTGTGGTGTATGCCCTACGGTTTGTGCAGGCTGTGGATTCAACCATTGATCGTTGTTGGGAATTGCATTGTCATTGACAAGAGGTGATGCAGTTTGAAGTGTTGGCGCACCTGTGTTGTCGCGTTGAATAGGTGCAGGTCTCTACAGGCTTGGGGTCTGGGTGCTGTTCGTAGGAAGCACGGTTGACACACCTGTGTTGCTTTGAAGAAGAGGTGTAGGCCCTGGCAGGCGCGGGACGTCTGTGCTGTTTGTGGGAAGCACAGCTGACGCGCCTGTGTTTTGGCGTTGAGGAGGTGTAAGTCCTTGCAGTTCTGTGGTCTCTGACTGGTGAGTGGGAAGTGCCGAAGATGCACTTGTGCTGTGGTGTCGAAGGAGTGCAGGCCCTTGCAGTTCTGGGGTGACTGTGATGTTTGTAGGCAGTGTGGAAGGTGGCTCTGCATCATTGCAAACATTATGCTGTAACACATATTGACTGGTGCGTTCCATCGGATCTTCCACTTCTATTGGGATGGAACAATCTACCTCGGTGCTTTCCTTCGCTGCCTGTTCATAGACCTTCAGCTTTGCCAGGGCAGCTGCTCATTTCTTATCTATTTGCAGAAGTTTCATTTGGGCTTCCTCCTTTGCTTGACAGGCTTTCTCCTCTGCTTGGCGGGCCTTTCTCTGGGCTTCCTCCTCTGCTTGACGGGTCTCCTCCTCTGCTTGGCGGGTCTTTCTCTGGGATTCTATTTCAGCTTCCTTCTTGGCAAAGGATGCAAGCGCGTCCTTTTCTTCTACAAGCGCACGAGCCTCTAGTAGCTTGTCATGTATCGTTGAAGCCCTGGAGCGAGAGGATCTAGCAGACCGTGGTGTGTGTCTACTTGATGTAGACCTATGAGATTTGGTTTCTTGCAGGTCTGCAATACGGATTTTTGCCTGATTCTTTGCCTCCCGCACTAGGAGATCCCTTTGCTGGTTCAGATCCTCAATTTTGATTACTGTATTTTCCGGCGTATAAGACGACCCGGCGTATAAGACGACCCCCGACTTTTAAGAAGATTTTCAAGGTTTTTTGTCTTATACGCCAGAAAATACTTACATGCCAGTTGCCAAGTGTCCGACACAAGCCCGATTCAGCCCCGTCTGATGCAGATGGTGCAAAGCCTCCCTTTTGAAGCCCAAAGGGGCTTTTCCTTCCACCCACCCATTTGAGACCACATTTGCAGACGGAGCAGCCGCGCGTCTGGAGCCAAGCCCCGCCCAGGAGGCGGTCAGCCAGGTGGGCTTGGAAGATGCGCTGGAGAGGCGGGCTTGGGGCGGCCATGCCAAGGCCGGCTGGAGAGGGCCGCTGCGTGGTCTGCGGGCAAGAGGGGCGCCAGGCCCGCTGGAAGTCCCCGGAAGTTCCTGGAACGGGCTGGGAGGCACGCTCTTCCCCGGCCCGCTGGAAGTCCCCGGAAGTTCCCCAAACTTGGAACGGCCTGGCGGCGGGCGGGCACTCCCTCCCCGATCCGCCGGGGAGCGTCTCCCAAAGCGCAGCATCTGGCGGCCGGGAGTCCGTCGGCCTGGTCGCTGGCGAGCTGGCCCACGGCTAGGGCCGGGGCCCAGGAACTGGTAGCCGGGTGTGGGTGGGGGGAGGGAAAGCCGGGTGCAGGCTTCTGCGGCTGGTTGCGAGACCAGATGCGGGCGTCTGCCGGGAGAGATAGCGTGTAGCAGGGCGCACTCTGTTTATGCTCAGATGTCGCTTGGGTGAGGAGGAGGGGCTTCCTGCCACTCCCGGGGTCTGGCGTTTGCAAGGGGGAGGGGAAGGGGCTTAGAGGCTCTTGGGGGTGGGAAGGGAGAGTCACAATGGAGGGGGGACTGGACTAAGGAGGCTTGAAGTTGCTTTCAAGAACGGGGACGCTCGACTGATTTATGTTTTTTTTCTGGCGTATAAGACGACTGGGCGTATAAGACGACCCCCCAACTTTTGAGAAGATTTTCATGGGTTAAAAAGTCATCTTATATGCTGGAAAATACGGTAGTTCTGCTGAGGAATCGTCTACATTAGAGTCTTTTTAAAAACCTATGTATTTTTCGGGCTGCCACTGGTAACGTACATAAGCTGCAGATAGGCGATCTTTAGAGTCTCTCAATTCAGCAGGATTGCCTTTAAGACTCTGCAAAATTGTTATGGCATATGCAGTTCTGTCCCATTGCTCTGACAGACCACTGGAAAGTTCATCTTTAGTTGCCTCATAAATTTCTATGAGTTTCTGGGTTGGCTTTATTGTATGCTTGGGTCTTACAACTTCTTGGTGCAAATCAGGCTCGTCTGATTGAACCAGCTCTTCTGGATCAATGGGACACTCTGCCATGGCTAGGTTAGATACAGAAAATTTCCTAGATATTTTTGACTAATTCGACAAACTTCACTCTTTGACCACCAGGGGGTGCCCTCTTGAGTTTGCGACTTCAGGGAAGTTTGCCCCTTTAACCACTAGGGGCATCTGCTGCATGGTTAGGGACTTCAGGGAAATTCACCCTTTGACCACTAGGGGCACCTTCTGCGTGGTTAGGGACTTCAGGGAAATTCACCCTTTGACCACTAGGGGCATCTTCTGCGTGGTTGGGAACAAGCCTTTTATTGTTGAGCAGCCACTTGGGTGCTGCTTGCATAGATGGGTGCTAGTGGGATTGGGTAGGATTGCTTTGCTTTGCTACTTGCCTTTCAGATAAAAACACTTGCTTGGCTTGACATAGGTGTGAATCAGTGCTTCTCTTTCTGACTATACTTCTGCTGACAGTTTAAATATTTCAGTTTGGCCACCATCTGTCTCCTGCATTCCTAGGGTGGGGGCTCTTTCCCTTGGCAGACCCAAGAGTTGGTTACCAGTGACAACTAATAGCTTTATTGCCTATTTTTATTACTGTGTTCAGCAGTCTTAGAAAACAAAGAGAGCTAACAAACTATCAGACCTTTTCCATTTGAGTAAGAATTCAGCTTTGAAAAAAATAGGTTTGCAAAGGTAAATCACTGATCTTCTGAGACAAGACAGTCAGGAAATTTTAAAAACTTGCATTTGGTTTCACAAGACTTGAAGATTACAAACATTCAAGCAATCTGTCTGAGTGAGCAGAAGCTCATTTCCTTTTCAAGGCTTTTCCAAATCACTTTAGATCATTAGAAATCCAATGGCAAATGAGGCAGTAAGATTTTAACAGTCCTTTTGGCTGGCTTCCTTAGAAAGACAGGAAGAAACAAACAGTTCACAGAAGCTTAATCCTGAAAACAGGCTCTGCCACTTACAGAGTCAGCTTTTTTACTGTAGGCATGCACATTTTAGAAGCAGCTGGAAAGAATTCAAATTACATTTCCTGACTGAGCTTGATTGCAGGAAAACATACGCAGCCAGTAAGAATTAACTGCTGTCTTTGACTTCTTATTTGCAGACAACACACACAATGCAGCCAGTAAAATTAATGCTGTTATTTAATTTAGGCCTTTTGCAGATAACATGCATACACAATGGATTGCAGGCAGTAAAAATTAATAAATGTCTTTTGACTATTCTGAATCGAAAGCTCGTTGTGCTAGTGATGTAATTCCTTGTTAAGACACTTGCACTAGTCTGTTTAAGTGAATTTAGTCACAATTTAATGGTTCTTTCCAGACAGTGAACTCGTAAAGTACCTGGTTCATCTGAAATACCTTTATTTTGCATGTAGAAGAAGATTACAGCAGAGAAGGTGTGGTCAGGTGAAGTCTGGATGGTACTTTAAGGTCAAAAGACAGTAACAGGATTACTGTCCGCATGGCTTGTGTTCAGATGTTACAATGGAGGATGGAACATAAGGGAACAAGGAGAAGGGGGAAGTCCAACCCAGAAGGGGTGGATCCTAGTACAGCATCATGAGCAGGATAGGAAATACATCACAAAGGGGAAAGGTGCTGGTAGACCCAATTAACATATTATAATTTCCCAAAACAGGCACGTGGTGGCAGCACACCAAGAGAGACATCAACTGATATTAATACATTTCTTCTGATATTAGTTCTGACGCTTGTCCCTTCAGAAACTGTCTGCAAAATAATTCAAATTTTTCTTAACAAAAAAGCCACAAATAAATCACAGATCCTTTTTGTTCTTATGCATCCAGATAGTGTACTAAAAAAATCCTGCCTTTTGCAAAAAAAAGAGAAAGCATGCATTTCCCCATGATTCATCTGCAGATCCATAGGCTTTTGAATCTACTAGATGCACTAGTTGTGGAGATGAAAGTTTAGCAATGGATTTTTCCTCATTTAGGACTGTAGGTGTTCCGTCTCAGAGATGTGATTGCTAATCCCACTTGAAACAGCCAGAATAAACTCAAATGAAATGGGAATAAACAAATTACTTTATTCACATGCGTCCAATGTCAAGAATTCACGGTTACAGCAAAGGTCCATCCGGAATGCAAGGTTGTAATTTGGACCTATCTCATTAGGTAAAAAATATGATGAACTTTCCATCCTGTACAAAGTTACATGTTGAAAATAGAGCTTGATATCCCCAGCCACATGCCAGGGTTCCTCCAGAGAGATAATAAAAAGACAAAGGCAGGAAGTCCTGCCATAAACTATGAAAGCTCCACCCACTTAACTAGGTAAACATGGTGTTAGGCATATGGTGCTAGCCTACAATGTTGGGTTGAAAATATATTAACCATAATGCTATGTCTTTAAGTTGTTAATTGGCCAATGGGTGTGTAAGTGTTCTCATGGCCATAAGAGGAAGCTAGGAACGTAGCTTCTCTCTCTCTCTCTGAATTCACTGATCTCTACTGTTACTGTTTTTGCTCTGCTGTTGGTTTACTACTGTTGTAAACCTGAACTGTGTATTGACCTCTGGACCGGTAAGAAGACTTTGTAGTTTGGATTACTCCTTGGACTGTTGCTATTGTGTATGACTTGGACTGTTTATTTTTTGACTGTGCATTTTTGTTTTTACACCACCTCAAAGTAAAATACTTTTTGCTTTTAGAACTCAGTGTATTTCTGTGTGTGACTTTTACTGCTCTCAGTGCCCTTCCTTGTCTGTGCAACTCTTTGGTAGCACAAGGAGACCTCTGCACAACAAATTCCTTATCACTGGTTATGGGCCCAGGCCTGTACTGAGAGTAAGTACACACAGTATTCCTAGCTGAGTTTGTATTTGGTGTAAAATGGCACAGGAACTGTTGTCAGGCATCTCCTGGATAACCCGGTTGGATGGGACAAACTATGTTTCCTGGTCCACGAAATGCTGCTTGCTTTTGCGCAAGGAAGGACTATGGGCTGTTGTAAATAACCCACCAGATACTACTGCTTGGGATCCAGATGACGAAGAGGATGCAAAGAAGTTAGACAGCTTTAAACGAAGCAATGAGAAAGCTCTTTGCATTATTGGACTAACACTGAATGACCAGCAGCTTGTCCATATTCGTGGTGAGGAGTCTGCTGCTAGGTGTTGGGATGTTTTGCGAAGGCTTTATGTTCGTGACAGTGTGGGTGCACATATACACCTTACGCGTAAGCTGTTTAGGGCTCGTCTGCAGAAGAATGGAGATATGCTGACCCATTTAAATTACATGAAGGCAACTTTTCAAGAGCTTCATGAAAAGGAGCTGATTTTTTCAGAGTTGCATCAGGTCTACATTATTCTGTCATCTTTGGATGAGAGTTATGATGGATATGTTTCTTCTTTGGAAGTCCTGACCAGAGAGGAACTGACATTGACTAACATTACTGGGAGACTGCTGGAAGAGTCCAGAAGAAGGCGTGACAGAGACCAGCTGAGAGAGACACAGCCACGAGAGGAGCAGCAATTCACCACTGCTTACAACGTCAAGAAATGTTATTCTTGTGGGGCTAGAGGGCATATAGCCAAATTCTGTAGAAAGGGTAGAAAACAGAATGTGAATAGCAGTGGGAAGGCTAAGAAGGGCATTGGTTTGGCTATTTCTGGTGAATCAACATCCAGAAATAATGAATTGTGGGTTGTTGATAGTGGGGCTTCACAATGCATTACTAAAGTGAAAAAGAGGTTTGTTACTATGAAAAACAGCAACCAATATGTTTCACTAGCCAACGGTTGGAAGATGAAGGCCTCTGGTGAAGGTAATTCCTATTGTCCATGCATTAATGAACAGTTACCTATGTTATATATACCTAAACTAAGATTCAACCTGTTATCTGTAAGGGAATTGGTTAAAGTTGGGTTTGTGGTAACATTCAGAGGGGAGCAATGCACTATTGAGAGGAATGGAACCTGTGTAACTGCTAATTTGAAAAATGGTTTATTCGTTCTCACAAGTAACCAGGTTAGTACAGTTAAAGCTAACTCAATATGTGAGAACAAGAAGCCACATGATGAATGTATACATTTATTGCATAGGCGGTTAGGGCATGTAAACTTTAACTCACTACGTAAAACAGTGGAATTAGTAGAAGGAGTTAAACTGAAGCCATGTAGTAAGTATTTGAATTGCAATGCCTGTAATCAGGAAAAGAGCAAGGCAACTCCTGCAAACAGGATAAACGGCTTCAAAACAACTGTTCCTTTGGAAGTTGTGTTTGCTGATTTAATTGGACCCATGAAACCAAGTTTAGGAGGGTCATGTTATGTTTTAAGTATATTGGACCACTACTCTAGATATGGTTTTTGTTATCTGCTTAAGTCAAAGGCAGACACTTTCCAACAATTTGCAAACTGGCTGAAGTTCGTGGAGAGAAAAACAAAGAGAAAGGTTCAGTGCATAATTACTGATAATGGTACTGAATTTACAAATAAGCGTTTTGTTGATATGCTACAATCAGCTGGTATTGAGCATAAACATTCAGCCCCTTATAGGCCTCAACATAATGCTTTTGTTGAGAGACGTGGGCAAACGTTACAAGCCATGATGAGAACCATGTTACAAGATTCTGGCTTAACAGATAGACTGTGGGGGGAGGCAGCAAAATGTGCAAACCATGTTCTGAATATAGTTGTTAATACTTCTACTGGTAAAATACCATATACTATATGGCATGGTAGAAGACCAAACCTTGATTACCTGCACACGTTTGGCACCCCAGCTTGGGTCCACATTCCTGCACAACTCAGGAGTAAAGGCCAACATAGGGCTAGGCAATTATACTTCGTAGGTTACGAAGCTAACCACAGATCCTATCGTTTCTGGGAACGAGGCACAACTAATGTATATAACAGTGCTAGTGCAAAATTCCTTGAGCACGTTGGTTGGGATAGGTTAGAGCAAGAAACTGTTAATACTGATCCTCTAGTGTTTGAGGACTCCTCTGATAACGTAACTAGTAATGATAATACATCTCCTGTAAATATGAAAGATGAAGAGGAGATAGGGGAGATAAAAAATGAATCAGAGGAAGGAAAGGAGTCAGAAACTCAAAGCCCTGTAATTCCTTGGCGTTCAACGCGCATCAGACATCCACCTGATCGCTATGAAGCTAGTATAGTATGTCAAGTTAGTGTAGAGCCTTCTAACTATGATGAGATCAGGATGTATCCTGAAAAGGAACAGGCATCATGGAAAGCTGCAATGAACAGGGAGTTGAATTCTTTGCAGGATCTTAATGTTTATGAGAAAGCAAAACTGCCACCTGGTGAGCAAGCTATAGGTTGCAAATGGATATATAAAATAAAGAAGGGTGTAGACGGAACTATAACCCATAAGGCACGTTTGGTTGCACAAGGTTTTGCCCAAACTACTGAGGATTATGACGAAGTGTTTGCACCCAGTCTAAGGGCAACTACTTTAAGAGCAGCTTTAGTATGGGCGGCTAAAAACCAATATATGGTTAACCATGTAGATGTTGAAACTGCATATTTACATGCTCCATTGCAACATACTATTTATTTAAGAATACCACCAGGATTGACCAGTGATAGAGACCATGATTGTTGGGAATTAAAGAAAAGCCTCTATGGATTGAAACAATCAGGCTATGAGTGGAACAAATGTTTAGTTAATGAGTTAAGTGCAATAGGTTTTGTAGCCAGTAATGCTGATCCTTGTTTGTTTAGAAGAGAACACAACGGAGCATTATCTTTTATTTTATTATTCACAGATGATATTGCAATAATAACAAAAACTGAGTTAGAAGCACAAACTATCATTTCAAGATTGCAAACTAAATTCACAATTAGAAATCTTGGAGAAATTAGCCACTATTTGGGGTTAGATATTGTGAAAACAAATAGGGGTTTTAAGGTGTCGCAAGCCAGTAAGATATCTCAGTTATTAAAGAGATACAATATGGAAATGTGTAAACCAGCTAAAACTCCGATGGCTATGGATTTTAAGGACACTAATGTTGAGAGTCCTGTATTTGATAAGACTATGTACCAATCTTTGATAGGAAGTCTTATGTATCTGAGTAATTGGACTAGACCTGATATTTCTTACTGTGTAAATCAATTAGCTAGGTACAACAATAATCCAACTGTTAGACACTGGCAATCAGCTAAACGAGTATTAAGGTATTTGAAGCAGACTATTCACTACTCGTTATATCTAGAGCCAAATCGTGAGTTAATCCTTACTGCATATGCAGATGCGAGTTTTGCCTCTGATTCAAACACTCGTAAATCTACTTCAGGGTTGGCTGTAATGTTGGGTGATTCTTTAATTGGATGGAAGTCTATTAGACAAAAACACATAAGCTTATCTACAATGGAGGCTGAATTTTCATGTCTATCAGTGTTATGTACAGAACTGCTAGTGTACAAACAATTATTGTTAGATATGGGTTTAAATGTAAATGATCCATTCATTGTATATGAGGACAATCAAGCTGCGATAAAGATGGCTAATAATGCTGCAGTAAGAACAAGATCTAAACATACTGATCTTCGTTATTTAAATGTCAGACAATGTGTCAAAGATAAATTAATACAGTTAGAGTATTGTCCATCTGATGTAAATATTGCAGACCATTTTACGAAGGTACAAAGTGCTGTGAAACACAATGCTAATTGTGAAAGAATGTGCATAAGATTGTAAGAGTTATATATTATTCTACCCAAAGGGGAGAATGTTAGGCATATGGTGCTAGCCTACAATGTTGGGTTGAAAATATATTAACCATAATGCTATGTCTTTAAGTTGTTAATTGGCCAATGGGTGTGTAAGTGTTCTCATGGCCATAAGAGGAAGCTAGGAACGTAGCTTCTCTCTCTCTCTCTGAATTCACTGATCTCTACTGTTACTGTTTTTGCTCTGCTGTTGGTTTACTACTGTTGTAAACCTGAACTGTGTATTGACCTCTGGACCGGTAAGAAGACTTTGTAGTTTGGATTACTCCTTGGACTGTTGCTATTGTGTATGACTTGGACTGTTTATTTTTTGACTGTGCATTTTTGTTTTTACACCACCTCAAAGTAAAATACTTTTTGCTTTTAGAACTCAGTGTATTTCTGTGTGTGACTTTTACTGCTCTCAGTGCCCTTCCTTGTCTGTGCAACTCTTTGGTAGCACAAGGAGACCTCTGCACAACAAATTCCTTAACACATGGTATTCACTAAACAGTTAGACTACAATTCCCATAAGGCATCTTTTGAGGAAATAACGTTTAACCCTGTAAATACTACATGTTTTTACATACAATGCTGCTAGGGTGCTGTATTAGCCCTGTAAATGCTGAATACACTAACACAGTTCTTAATTCCTAAACTAGATATAAAATGGAGCAGCTGAATATATACTGGTCCTGCATACGTCCCGCTTGGAAATATAAATTTCCACTATAACTAACTAGAATAAGCAAAAAACATAATAATAATAATAATAATAATAATAATAATAATAATAATAATAATAATAATAATAATAATAATAATAATAATAATAAACCTTTATTGTCAAAGTACAACATGTGTACATTGAGATTAGCTGAGCCTCCGCCTGTGCTCTCTCCCCCCAACACACAGTGACAACAAACCCTCCATCCCACCACACTATGTGAACCAACTACACCACACACCGGCCTCCCAAGTCAACTCTGCATAAGATTACATCCCATTCAAGCATAGCATCAAGCATGCAACTTTGACTGTTAACTGACCATTAACTAGAATGAGAAACATGGTATCAAAACATGCATAACTTTAAGGTAAATACCAAACATGCATAACTATAACTGAGATAAGCAAAGTGTTACATCAAACAATGCAATCATGAGGTAGACACAATATGCATAGTTGAAAGTTCAGTCTTCAAGTTTGGTCTTCTTCAGCAACAGGACCAGTTCGGTGATCAATCTGGTGTAAAGCCGTTTTTTTTTAATTGAAAAGTTTTACAGTACATTTTATCTTTAACAATCCCCCCCTCCCTCCACCCCTATCTAACCCTCCCTATCCCTCCCCCCATTCCCCCCTCCCCCCCGACTTCCCAGAGCTAAATACAAGGTATAAAAACAAAGAACAATCATAAACATCCATATGCTAACAACAATAAACTATTAATTCTATCGCCCTCTAGCTCAATCTGGTGTAAAGCCGTTTAACGAGAGTCTGCAAGTCGCAACCCGACTCTTGTGGCTTCACGATCTGGACTTCAACTTGGCGAACTAGTCCATCAGAGCTAGGTAGGACCTGGCACACAAGTCCCATGGGCCAAGAGTTCCGATGGGCTTCCTTGTCTTTCAGCAAAACAAGGTCTCCTTGTAGGTTGGGTTCTTTGGTCTTCCACTTGCGGTGATCTTGAAGGGTAGACAAGTATTCTTGCTTCCAGCACTTCCAGAAGGTGTTGGCCAGCAGTTGAACTTGTCTCCATTGCTGTACGTACATATCTTTGGGGACAAAGTTCCCCGACGGTGCTGGCCAGTTGCCTGTCTTTTGAGTCAGCAAGTTGGCTGGAGTAAGGATGGTTGGGTTTTCAGGATCCGAAGAAACTAGAACCAAAGGTCGAGCGTTGATGATCGCTTCACCTTCTGCCATGACGGTAGCAAGGACCTCATGCGTCAGCCTTAGTATGTGTCAGGACCCACCCCAAACCACGTCTTAGGAAGACAAAAACTCTTGGAGTCAGTTCTAGTCCAAAAGGAATCTTTACTAGGACATGCTTGGTTGTGGGAATACAAGACAGGACTTAGTATTGTTTTACAAATTGAAATTTTATAAAGGGTACCCAGTTCAACCCCCCTTCCCTCAACCCCATTTGGTCAGCCCCATCCTTCTACTTCGTGTCAACCCTTTCATGGGGGGGGGAAAGGAACTTCGAATCTTTATGGTTATTGCCTTCTTCCTCTCCCCCTCCCTTTTGATCAAAAGGTTTCCTTGGTCTTTGAAATAACCTAAGGCAGGCTGAATCCACATATGCTCCTCCTTCCTCGGGAGATGGCAGAATCCGTATGGGGGGGATAATGTTTTAAACATACATTTATGAATGTGATATGAATGGATTCTGACAGTATGTTTGTCAACATAGAGTTCAGGATTTTGTGGGTTACGCCAATCGTGTTCCCACACTCCTCCTATATGAGATGCATGGGGAGGATTAAATGTCTAAACACAATTTTGGGCCTTTAGGTACATGTCAATTTCTGACTCAGGATGAATGCCTTCATCAATCTGCAGTTCCTTGCAGGCCCCTACAAAGTTAGTTCCACGGTCGGATCTAAATGTCTTAACTGGGCTTCTCTAGGCTTGGAATCTTCTTAGAGCATTGATAAAAGAGGAAGATGAGGAGATGACAGAATCCGTATCGAAGGGGGGATAATGTTTTAAACATACATTTATGAATGTGATATAAATGGATTCTGACATCCCGCTCTCCTTAAAAGAAAGATATGTCCATCTGTAGGGAAAGAAAGAAAGAAAGAAAAAACATATAAATGTTAACTTGGTTTGTTCGGATATTCTGTATGAAATCTCTTAAAGCTTTGGTGCTTTAATGTGGTGTTTGCTGACCCATTCGTTTTCTGAGGAGGGGAGGTGTTTCCAAGCCACTAAATATTGGGTTGTTCCATGATGGTTCCTGGAATCCAAAATTTCTTTCACCTCAAAATGTTGTTCCCCTTCCACCATGATGGGAGGTGGTGGTGGTGGGATTTTTGTTCGTAGGGGAGATTGTTGTTCTCTCTTTATTAGGCTGCAGTGAAAGATTGGGTGTATTTGTCTAAGATTTTTAGGTAGTCCTAATTCAACTGTTACTGGGTTTATGATTCTTTTAATTGGAAAAGGTCCAATATATTTTGCTCCTAGTTTTTTGCAGGGTTGGAGTGATTTAAGGTATTTTGTGGACAGATATACCATCTCTCCCACTTTGAACGGTGTGGGATCGGCTCTTTTCGTGTCTGCCTGTGTTTTGTATGCTAGTCTAGCATCTGTTAACACTTTTCTGACAATAGGCCAGGTGTATTGTAATTGAGCAATCCATTCCTTTAGTTCTGGAATTACCGGTTCTTTTGGGGTCAGTTCAGGTATAGGGTTGAAGCTTTGGCCTGTAGCTACTTGAAAATGAGTGTAACCTGTGCTGGAGTGGACTGCATTATTATATGCCACTTCTGCGAAAGGCAGCAGGTCTGTCCAATTGTTCTGCTGTAAATGTACATAAAATCTTAAATATTGCTCAAGTACTGCGTTAGATCTTTCACATTGTCCGTTACCTTGAGGATGATGACTAGATGTCAATCCTTGGGTAGTTCCTAACAGGGATAAGAATTCCTTCCAAAATGCCGAGGTAAATTGCACCCCTCTGTCAGATATGATGTGTAGTGGTGCCCTGTGTAATCTGTAAATATGCTGTACAAAAAGTTTTGCTAATGCTTTTGCAGTTGGAATTTTTTGGCAAGGTATGAAATGTACTTGTTTAGAGAACAGATCTGTGACAGTCCAGACAACAGTGTTTCCGTTGCTTTCTGGTAGTTCTACGATAAAGTCCATGGCTATTTCTTTCCATGGGGCTGAGGGATTCGCCACCAGTTGTAACAGTCCTGGCAATTTCCCTTGCAACCTCTTAGCCATTGTGCAAATTTGACAACTGCTCACATAGCTTTCTATGTCTTTTTTCATAGATGGCCACCAAAATTGCCTTTTAGTTAAGTGTAATGTTTTTACAATTCCAAAATGTCTTGCTGATTTTGTATCATGGCACAGTTGCATGAAATTGATCCTCTGGGTGGTAGGTATGTATAACTTCTCACCCACCCAAGGTAACCTATCTTTAATTGTGCACACATGTCTATTTTTCTGGAACCATTCGTCGCTTTCCAAGGACTTTCGGAATTCTATTCCGGTTTGGCTATTTACTTCCCTCTTCATTTTTACTTGTGCCCTGGTGGTATCTGGTGCTGCCAGTTGTTCTGGTACAAGCGGTTTAAAGTCAGTTACTCGTGTGCTGTTATATTGGGGCATGCAAGATAATGCGTCTGCCAAGAAGTTCTTCCCCCTCAGAAAATGTTTGAGAGTGAAATTGAATTGGTGAAAGTGTTGGGACCAGCGGGCTTGCTTAGGAGTGAGTTTCCTGGGCGTCTTTAGTGCTTCTAAATTTTTGTGGTCTGTCCAGACCTGGAAAGGTATTTTATTCCCTTCCAAAAATTGTCGCCATGTTAATAACGACCACCTTAATGACAATGCTTCCTTCTCCCATATTGTTGTTCTGTTTCCGTGAGTTTTCTGGATGTATATGCGCAAGGTTGCAACATCCCCTCATCATTTTATTTATTTATTTATTATATTTTTATACCGCCCTTCTCCCGAAGGACTCAGGGCGGTGTACAGGGCAATAAATACAAAAACAGGATACAAAAGTTAAAAGCGATTAAATAAATATCCAAGGTTAAAACAATAATTAAGATGTATTAAAACCCCAACCCTAACCCATCAGACCAGGTCAGACTGCTCAAATAGATACATTTTTAGATCGCGCCGGAAGGAGCGAAGGTCGGGGGCCATCCGGACTTCAACCGGCAAGCGGTTCCATAGGTCTGGCGCGCCCACAGAGAACGCTCTTTCCCCCTGGGGGCCACCAATCAACATTCTTTGATCGGAGGCACCCTGAGGAGGCCCTCTCTGTGGGAGCGCACTGGACGGAGGGAAGTTGACGCCGGCCGCAGGTGTTGCCATAGGTAATCCGGACCCATGCCATGTAGGGCTTTGTAAGTCATTACTAACACCTTGAATCTCACCCGGAGGGCAACCGGCAGCCAATGCAGCTCGCAGAGCAAAGGTGTAACATGGGAGTATCGGGAAACCCCCAGCACAACTCGCGCGGCTGCATTCTGCACCAGTTGGAGCCTCCGAGTGGACTTCAAGGGCAGCCCCATGTAGAGAGCATTACAGTAGTCTACACGAGAAGTCACGAGTGCATGAGTGACTGTACGCAAGGCATCCCGGTCTAGATAGGTTCGCAACTGGCGCACCAGGCGAACCTGGGCAAAGGCCCCCCTAGTCACAGCTCCAATATGCTCTTCTAAAGAGAGCTGTGAATCTAGAAGGACCCCCAAGTTGCGCGCCCTATCTATTTTCCTGTAATAATACAGCCCCGACTCCTACATCACTCGCATCTGCCTGTATTACAAAAGGTTTGTCGGGATCTGGGTGTTTTAGTACAGATTCAGCAGAAAAGAGTCTCTTTAGCCTCTCAAATGCTGCTTGACATTCCATTGTCCATTTTAGAGGCTGGCTGGATTTCACAGGCCCCCCCTTCGTTTTTAACAAGTTTGTCAGGAGCATGGCTATTTGGCCAAATGCGGGGATGAATTGGCAGTAGAAATTTGCGAACCCCTGGAAACTTTGCAATTGCTTCCGTGTGCTGCCCACTCTAATACTGCCCTGACCTTCTCAGGGTCCATTTCGATGCCCTCTGGAGATATCCCAGGTAGTCGACTTTTTTCCTGATGGAATTCACACTTCGATAATTTAGCCTATAAGTGGGCAGCTCGCAACTTTTTCAGGACTGCTCTGACTAGTTTGATATGTTCCTCTTTGGTCTCCGTGAAGATAAGAATGTCGTCCAGGTAAACCAGGACCCCCTTATATAGGTGCTCCCTTAGTACGTCATTAATTAATTGCATAAAGACTGCGGGGGCCCCTTGCAGTCCGAATAGCAATACTTTGAATTGGTAGCACCCCATTGGGCAGTTAAATGCAGTCTTCCATTCATCTCCTTCCTTAATCCTAATACGGTAATATGCTTCCCTCAGATCTAGTTTAGTAAAAATCCTTCCTTTCGATAGGTGGGATAGCATATCCTTCATTGGGGTAGCATATCCTTCATTGGGGTAGAGGGTACAGATTACATTCGCTAATTGTGTTCAGATTTCTATAATCGACACACAAGCGAAAAAACCATCTTTCTTCTCCCTGAACCATCTTTCTTCTCCCTGAACAGGACTGGGGCAGCCACTTTGGGTTTGGCAGGCTCGATGAACCCTCTTTCTAAGTTTTTCTTTATGAATCTTTCCATTTCCCTTGGGCTCATGGCATACATCCTGGGTTTTGGGAGTTTTGCCCTGGGTTTGAATTCTATGGCGCAGTCTGTGGGGCGGTGGGGGGGAAGCTCATCTGCCCGCTCCTCACTGAAAACATCAGCAAGGTCCCTGTATTCCTTCGGTATCTCTGGTAACCCCTTCTCTTTCCCCCTGCTGCTGTCTCCTCCCTTCGGGTTGGGGGGGTGCTTTGGGGGGTTACATTTTCCTGCTCCCCTTTTGGGAAGTTGAGTTCTGCTGTCCTCCAGTTTATCCCGGGGTTCCATTTCTTCAGCCATAAAATGTTGGGCTGATGAGGCAGCGGATGCAGCCAGAGTCTATCAGAGGTTTTATTTCGAAGGCTTTAGGCATAGAGGAAGCTAATATAGTCACTGACCTAAGTATAGGTGGAAGGAGTCCACTTACCAATGGTTCTCCCTCTGAGCTGTCTTCTGAGGTGTCCACCGCCCCTGTGGAGTAGGCCGGAGTCCAATCCCAGTTCCTGGCAGGAATTGTGGACTCTACAGCCCCTGTCCCCTTCATGGAAGATTCTTTTGGGTTGCCTTGGGGTTTCCGTAGTTTCTTGGGGGGTGATGACTCTGTTTTATGCTGGGGGTTTTTTGAGCGGCATTCTGTGGTGTGGTGACCTTCTCTCCTGCATTTGAAACAGCCTGTTGATTTTTTAGCTGTGGGCGGTGGGTTCTCCTTCTTGTGTGTTGGCTCAGTTGACGGCCCCAACGGTGTCTCTTCAGTAGGTCTATCTCCCCCTCCTCTGCCAGGACATACCAGTCGTTGAGATGGTGTGGGTCTCCTCGAGGCAGGCAAGCGTCATACAGGTCATAGTTTAGCCCGTCTTTGAAATGGCTAAGGAGGATGTCTTCTGGCCAGTTCAGCTTGCTGGCAATGGCTCGGAATTCTTGGGTGTATTCAGCCACCGGCCGTCTGCCCTGCTTGACTGTTTTGACTGTCTCCCGGGCTTTACTATCAGCCAAAGGATCTTCGAAACGCCACCTCAAGGATGCCATGAACCGGTTGAAATCATTGAGTTCTGGGGCATTGGAGTCATGCAGGTTCACCACCCAGTCTGTAGCCAGTCCATCCAGGGCGGATTGCACAGTTCGGATGCAGGTTTTGTCACTGGGGATGTCCCGTCCGTATTCTTCCATATAGCTAAGGACTTGGGTTAAGAAAAACCCCAATTGTGATGGCTCCCCCTTGAATTTTGTTTCCAGGGGCGGGAGTCTTTGACTGGAGCATTGCCTGTGCCGCGGAGGGTCTCTCTCCTCATCTTGCTCCCCGTCTGGGATTCTGGGTGGGTGGGTACTGCTGAGGCAGCGACTCCTGTTCCGTTGGATGGCCCTGGGGTTTCAGGTGCTGGATTCCCTCTGTTACCTCTCCAGTTGCGGCCCCAGGCACTGCCTCGGTTGCATTTTTCAGCCCTCTCCTCCCTTAGTGAGCTCAGGGTTGCTTTCATCAGATCAATGGCTTTTTCCAGGATCCGCTCCTCCTCACTGGCGTGCAGAGAGCTCTCCATTTCTTGCCTCCATTCTGGTTGGTGGTCGCTCCGCCTCAGGGTCACTTCTCCCGAAGTCTTTTCCCACTCACTTTTCCTTCCAACGCCCATCAACCACCGGGGTTTTTGGTCATGCTGCTCCACCACTTCTTCCCCAGAGAAATATGCCGCTTCAGCTTCCCATCATCTCTAGGATTCCATTCGGGGGGAAGACTTCCTCTCCATGGGGCTTCCCTCCTCTCTTGCTTTGTCGCCAGACATTGTATTTGTTGCAAAGTCCCCCGGTAAGGGTTCTCCCATCCAGGTTGACTTCCAGTCAGGACCCACCCCAAACCATGTCTTAGGAAGACAAAAACTCTTGGAGTCAGTTCTAGTCCAAAAGGAATCTTTACTAGGACATGCTTGGTTGTGGGAATACAAGACAGGACTTAGTATTGTTTTACAAATTGAAATTTTATAAAGGGTACCCAGTTCAACCCCCCTTCCCTCAACCCCATTTGGTCAGCCCCATCCTTCTACTTCGTGTCAACCCTTTCGTGGGGGGAGGGGGAAAAAGGAACTTTGAATCTTTATGGTTATTGCCTTCTTCCTCTCCCCCTCCCTTTTGATCCCCCTAGTTCAAAAGGTTTCCTTGGTCTTTGAAATAACCTAAGGCAGGCTGAATCCACATATGCTCCTCCTTCCTCGGGAGATGGCAGAATCCGTATGGGGGGGATAATGTTTTAAACATACATTTATGAATGTGATATGAATGGATTCTGACAGTATGTTTGTCAACATAGAGTTCAGGATTTTGTGGGTTACGCCAATCGTGTTCCCACACTCCTCCTATATGAGATGCATGGGGAGGATTAAATGTCTAAACACAATTTTGGGCCTTTAGGTACATGTCAATTTCTGACTCAGGATGAATGCCTTCATCAATCTGCAGTTCCTTGCAGGCCCCTACAAAGTTAGTTCCAGTCGGATCTAAATGTCTTAACTGGGCTTCTCTAGGCTTGGAATCTTCTTAGAGCATTGATAAAAGAGGAAGTGTCCGTAGATTTGATAACTTCGATGTGGACCGCTCGATTGCTGAGACACGTGAAAAGTACTGCCCAACATTTGCTGTTTGCTTGACCACCTCTGGTCTAACGAGCAGACACGGACCAAGGCCCAAATACGTCTAGGCCTACGTTGGTAAATGGTGGACTTGGGATGAGGCGCTCGGGTGGCAGGTCAGCCATCATCTCTTTGTTTATGGCAATGCAGACATCTGTACAAGACGGTGGCAATGCATCTTTTGGCTTCCACTATCCAGAAACCAGCTGCTCTGATGGCACCTTCCGTGAAGTGCCTGCCTTGATGGTGGACGGTTTCATGGTAGTGTTGGACCAACAGGTGTGTGACATGTTGATGGGTGGGAAGGATGATAGTATGCTTGATCTCTGACGCCATTTCAGCTTTATCTAGACATCCTCCTACTTGGAGTAAGTTATAACTATCTAAAAATGGATTCAATTTTAGCAATGCACTAGACTTTGGAATAGTCCTTTTGGCTACCAGACATTCAAATTCCATCAGGTATATATTCTGTTGTACACTTCGAAAAATCCCTCTTTCGGCTTGGAAACAGCTTTCTGGGAAGCCCATTTTGTGATGCAAGAAACGGACGATCACCGCTATGACCGCTACAAGAGGTTTCCATCTGGAAAAGCATTCGAAGCGAGCCAGTTCTAAGAAAGGATTGGGAGGCAGATTTTTTGCCTCCTTGATGTTTGTAGACAGAAAATCTGTGGCTTACTGGGTACCTGAGGTCGAATGTCATTACCTTGATCTGGGTCTAGAAGCTCGTAATGTTCTAGTTTTTCTGACCCCTGGCTATCTGGATACGTGTTCTGTTCCAGCCTACTACCGGCCCTGCAGAAATGTCAGGGACAACCCCTTTTCAAAAGTCAATAGGCTGAAAATAAGCCAACCAAATTTATTTACACAAATGAAACGAAACAGATCCAAAACAGAGCAAAACAAATACTAACCACGACTAAATCAGAAGCTGTTCAAACAGTTGCCTTCAGCAACCAGCACCTCCCACACATTCCCCTTTTAAACACAGTTTCAAGGCGTGGCTTCTCTTTGCCTCCTCCTGAGGTGCCTCATTGCCCTCCTTTGTTCACTCCGTCTTGTCTGCCTCCTGCTTCGAGCATCCTTGAACAAAGCCAGCTGTGAATCGTCTTCGTCCAAGCTTTCAGGCTCACACAGCTGGGTCTGAGGAGGAACAAGATGGGAGGGGCCTGGCTGAGAGTCTGCGATGCCTCAAGCTTTCCTCTGCAGGCTCTCCAATCCCCTCCTCCTCCTCCTCCTCAGAATTGTCCGATTCAGCTGCCAAACCCACAGGCTGACACTGAATCACAACAATAAGCTAAGAACTCAGGACCCTTTAGCCAGACTGAATCTGCCAACTGTGCTGCCAGAATGGACTGTGTAGCTTGGTCTGCCTGATTCTGATCTGTTGGAACATATCACAACTGTTCAGGATTTGAAGATCTTCTGATCCTTTCTACTCTATTGCTTACGTAAACATAGAAGCGTCTGCTTCTGTTGTGAATGTAACCTAACACCACTTTGCTATCTGTGTAGAAGGTGGTGGATTGAAACTCAAGGTCCATTGCTTTAGTTATCAGGTCTACTATTTCTATGGCTAAAACAGCACTGCAGAGTTCTAATCTGTGAAGGGGAAAAAATTCAGACCCGGGTCAATAGAGAGCTCTGAACCAGCCAGGCAGCCTCGTCTCCATAAAAACCTCCCGAGCAACTGCCCACTGAACTTTTATTCACCTCCAACATTACAAAAAACTCCATCAATCTCATACAACATAGGATACATAGATAATAGGATATATAGTGAGAATTTCTCAGGTGCCTATGAGATCATACAAAAACAAGACACTATATGTGAAAGCTTTATCATACCGTTTCCCAAACCTCCCACATGCCAGCCTGCCTGTGAGTCAGGAGAGTTTGCTCTATACTGTAACTCACATGGAGGCCCTTAAGGGGGTTTGGGAAAGCTGAAGGCTGAGAAACCAAATTCTTGGGAGGCCAAATTCTGGCCGTTCCCACAAATCTGGGCATGGTGTGACCTTGTAGTGATGCTAGCTTCCCCTTTCCCATGACGAAACTGACTCTGCAACTCTCCCCACTGTAGACTTTTATGTATCCTAAAGCTGCTGTTGCCTTCGTCGAAGTGTCCAAGAACACGTGCAGCTTCTTTTTCGTTGTGGTGGCAAGTGGAAAGGGAACATACGTGCTCTGTAGGTGGACGCTTTGGAGACAACTTAGGAATCTGCTCCAAGTCTCCCACTCTTGCTTGTGCTCTGGTGGAAGTGGCTTGTCCCAGTCCGCAGTGTGTTGGGAGAGTAAGTGCAGAAGAAGCTTTCCTTGGACTGTTACAGGTGCAGCAAAACCTAGAGGGTTGAACAGTCTGTTTACTGTGGACAAGACTCCTCTTTTTGTGAAGGCATTGTCTTTCGTCGGGGCTCTGAAGGTGAAGACGTCCTTTTTCAAGTCCCAACACAAACCAAGTGAGGATCATCTGTGCCAAAGTTGAGATCTTGTAGACCTTTAGTGTGGTCTTCAGGATTGAAGGCTGCCAACACTTCTTCACTGTTGGAAGCGATTTTATGCAACCTAAGGTTAGCTGCCGCTAACATCTGGCGTGTCCGTTTTAGTAGGTCTATAGCTTCTGCTGGAATGGGTACAGACTTTAGGCCATCATCGACATAGAAGTCCTGTTCTACGAAGCATCTGGTGTCTGCTCCGTATTCGGCTTCACCTATACAGGTGGTGCATTGCAGACTGTAATTTGCAATTGCAGGGGAAGAGCCATTTCCAAAGATGTGTACTCGCATTCTGTATTCTGCTATCTGCTGAATGTCAGCCATGGCTGCCACAGCTTCCTTTCTGAAGCGGATGAGTACACCAACCAGACTGTTGATGAGGTCAGGCCCTTTGAGAAAGCCTTTGTTCAAAGAGATGCCTTGATACTGTGCACTGGCATCGAAGACTACTCTTATGTGCCCTGGTTTTTGTGGGTGGTACACTCCAAAGAATGGTAGGTACCAGCATTCTTCATCTTCCTTCAATGGTGGGGCAGGCTCTGCGTGTCCGTTCTGGAACATCTTTTCCATGAACTCTAGTAGATGAGCTTTTATTTCAGGCTTCTTGTTCATGACTCCCCTCAGATTGTTGAGGTGCAAGAGGGCTTGCTCATGGTTGTTAGGTAGATGCTGCCTGGGTATACAGAAGGTAGTGGGGCTACCCAACTTCCTGTGGCATCCTGCAGGCATTCCTTGTCCATGAGCTCTAGAAACACTTTGTCTTCTATTGACGGGGCCACATCATAGTCTTCTTTGTTGGTCTGGAGGCTTAGATGTTGACAGAGTAAAGTGTTTTTGGCATGGTTTCAGGTGGGATGCTCTCCCATTACTAAGAATAGTCATCGCTGAGACGTTCACTTGGGTTGGAACTTGCAGCCGATTAACACAGACTGTTCCTCTGATGATCCATCTGAGCTCTGTCTTGTTGGCCACTGGGGCACCTGGCAGGCCTTTGATCTTTTCATCATAACTAATGGACTCAGGGGCGTCTCTTCCCAACAAAACTAGGATTTTAGCTTCAGGATCTAAGGGAGGAATTAGATCAGCTATGTGTGACAGGTAAGGTATGTTTTCTGCCACTTCTGATTTTGGGATCTCACTGAGATCATCTGGTAAGGAGTTCCATTCCAGCACTGGCAGCAGCAGAAACTGTGAACTCCCATCTAATGACTCTATGCCCAGTCCAGAGATTTTCCTCCCCGCCGTGCAGTGTGTTACAGTGCATGTTTTTATTGTGAAAATCACCCTTTCACTTGGGACGTTGAAGAGGTCAAAGAAAGCTGACCTGGCTAGTGTAGCATTGCTTTGTGCATCCATTACCACATACATCTTCACAGCTTCCTGTGGGCATCTGTCAGGGTAGACTTTAGCTAGGCAGATGGGGGCACATGAACGAGGGCATGGTGAGTCTACACATATTGCTGTGCAGTGGACCTGGACCATTTCTGGGTGTTCTTTGGAGTCATGTTGAAGCTCCTTCGACATAGAAAGGGTTGAGGTTGCTTGTTGTGGCTGCTTAGAGTCTAGGTGCAAGGGCCCCGAGTCCTTGTCACTGTTGCACAGGTGGCATTTCACCTTAGCTGCACAATCTTTGGCCATGTGGTTCATAGACTCACAGCACTTATAGCATATTCTATGCTCTTTGAGCAGGGCCTTTCGTTTGTCCATGGACTTCCTTTGGAATTCTCTACACCTGTTTAGAGAATGTGAAGATTTATAAAGTGGACAAGTCAGGCCTTTATCTGATTGTCGAGGTTCAAATTGAGTTTTCCTCGGCAGTCGCTTGTCTGAAGTCTTCTTTGGCCAGGTTGTGACCTGTCTTGTGCACAGAAATATGTGTTTTGCCCCTTGTGGTTTGGAATGGGCCCTTGGAAGTGCCAGAGTTCTGGCTGGTCCATTTGACCACTGGAGATGAATTATCTGTGTCATCGTGGTTGGAGGTGTTAGTGGACCATTCTGCTTCAGCAGCTACAAATTCTGCAAGAACAGCAAAAGGGGGTGGGGTGAGCTTCAGGATTCTGTTTCCTGTAAACCTCAGCTATATCGACCCATTTGTCTCTCAACTCCCTTGGTAGTTTTTTAGTGATGAGCTTCTGATTCTTGAACTGATCAAGGCAGTCAAGCCTCGGCACGTTGGGCTCGCTTCGTACTGATTTTAGCATTGTGAGTGAATTGGCCAAGTCCAACAACTGCTTAGGGTTATTGATATTGATGTTGGGGAATTTGTAAATGTGGTCTAGGAGCGAAGCCTCTGTTTGTGCGGGTTCGCCATACCACTTATTGAGCTTTTCCCAGGCTTGCTGAAGGGCGATAACCAGGTTGCTTAAGTGAGCTATTTTGGTGTTCTTTACTATCTCTGCAGATGCTGGTCCCATCATGAGCCTGAGCTCATCGCCTGGCGATAGCCCTTCGTCATGGAGGGCTTGCTTGAACTTGTATTTCCACAATATGTATTCCTTCCTTGGTTTATCAGAGAATTTCTGTATACCTTTGGATGCCAAGTTTAGCCTTCCTCTGCAGGGTATTTGAGGATAGGTTGGTGCTGCGTAGGGGGTGTAGCTGGGTGGAATTGGTGCACTGCTCCCGAACATGGGGGCATATGCCAAGGCTGGCAGGTGATTTACTTCAGCATGTTGTCTGCTGAGTGTAACTTGCCATGGCGCGTACAAGGGGCCTTGAGGGTTTGGCCTGAATTCCTCTGCCTTTACAGGAGGAGGTCTGACTTCTTATGTGCTTACTTGTTGGGGAGGATCTCATCATTCAGGTGGTATGTTGCCGTCTCCCTGGTCAGCAGGCACATCTGGTGTCCGAGATTCTCTTTCATGGTTGTGTGTGTAAGCAGCACCTTGGGATGCTGTTTCCCATTGATGCAGTAGAAACTCTAGTCTGGCCTGAGTCCTGGCATTCTCGTCCTGCAGCAGCTGCTCTTCCTGCTGTGGAGTCGTCACCATTGCAGATGGACCTATCTGGTTGCAATCTGTGGCTTGGTTCATTGGAGCTGGTTGTGTAGCTCCAGACACCTGACCTAGCCAAGAGGTGTCCAAGATACCAGTCCATTTTTGTACAGGGACATGAGCTAGTTTCCTCATTTTAGCAGTGATTTTTTCTATTACTTTACCTTGATCATCTATCTGAAGGCAGAAATTTGTTAAGCTAAATTTTCTACAAACACACCCCTCCTTTCCTAACAAGTAATCTAAAACCAAGTGATTCTGATATACTGCTGTACGTAGTTGTGTGCTAGTCTTAGTAAGTACATATAAAGCTGGAGCTGTTCCATTAGTAATAATCTCCAATACAGCTTGCAAGCTTATTATCGTATTAAGCATATATATTGGGGTTTGGTAACCATACATTCCATCTTCTGCCCATGTGGCTGGTCCATACACTTGTATGATTCTTTCTGGAGGCCATTTTTCCTCACCCCATTTTCTTTGACTAGATAATTTTACACTTCATTTTTCTCTATGACCTATCTCATCATACACTGGGTGTCAGAATCCATTTATATTTCATTTCTAACTATGTCCTCTGAGCTAAACCCAAATCTCATCTTCCCCTGGATTCTGCCATTCCCAAGGGGGAAAGGGAACAGGCATGGAGCTTTATGGCTTTCACTTCCTCCCTTAAATGTAACCTTTGTTTATTCCGCCTGCCTGCTATCCATCACAATATAATCAATTGCTTTCTCACTAGGCATTCCCTCTCAACTTACAGGCAACTAGGAAAGGGGGTGGGAAAGGGAGAAATGCAACCCTCTGGAATCTGGTTTGTTTCTCCAAATGAAGTGTGAGGAGGGTGGAAATGATCCTGCTGCAAACGGACTGTTATCTCTCCTTTCCCACTATGGGCTTACCATCTGGAGCTTGGCTGATCCGGAACTGACCGAATGAACTGTGGGGTGGGATTTGCTTGGAGACACTTTAAAAATATCGATCTGTGAGGGAATTCCTCAGATCCTGTCTATTATGCCTGCTGTCTCCTATTTCTTAGTAAAAGTTCCTGCTTGGAAAATCTTGTCTCCAAGAGTCCTTCTTTCTTAAGATGTGGGCTGAAGTGGGTTCTGACACTGGAATTCCCCATTTTTCTCCTTGCTGTATTGGGAGAAGGAAGAAACTGGGTTTGATTGTCCCCAAGACACATGTCAATTCCATCCTTTGGGAAATATGTCATAAGCATAACTACCACAAATCCAATATATCCCATCAGGTGCTTTCCATCTTAGGGAAACATTTCCTGGGCTATCCCATAGTTCCTTCAATTGAGTAATATTTTCAAAAGGATTGGAGGGCTCAGTTGTATTTTCACCACTCCACCAGGTCCTAATAGGGTTACCTCCTACTGTTCCATTTGTTTGTATTCCATTTTCACAAACCAACTGTCCTACTGGGGTGTTGAAGTCTGCAGAGGCTTCCCTTATAAAACTTACTTCGCCTATAATAGAAGTTTGGGTAGTCCACCAAGAAGGTCTATCCTTTGATGTCCTGGTGAGGTTCATCTCGGCTATAACAGAGATGTCTATCTCTTGTCTCCCAGGGCCATTGTTCTCCCATGTTAGTGCCACCACACACATAACAATCAGTAATATTTAGGGAGTCTGCTATTCTTTCAGCCAAATCAATGAACAGATTCTTTGTTATGGCTGGGATCTCAATTTTTGTTACCATCTCTTCATAGAAAGAGTGAAAAAGCCTATATTGTGTGGGATTTAAGTTTTCTTGAGTTACCTGTATATACAGTATATTAAAGTATGTGGATCCGTACCTGTTCCATCTATTGCAAATCCATATTCTCTACACCCAGTTTTTGGATCATAGAATTTAAAACAAACAGGAGTGCATTCTTCAAGGCCACAATTGGATAGGCTCGTTCCCTCAGTTAATTTGGACCAACTGTTGCTAATTACTTCGTGTCTCTCTTGGGCCAGGCTGAGATAAATACCAATAGTCTTGAGTCCCTTCTCCATATCTTCCTGAGAAACTACTTCATTTTAGCACAGAGTTTACATATTTCTTCTCTGATCTATAACTTTGCCTCCAACTTAGAGACCCACATTATGCAGCTTTCCCTTTTTCTATAGTTTTGCAGGCATCAAAGCATATTTGGTCCTGTTTATATAGTATGGTTGTTTGATTGGTTCCCAATAAGTAGTCCTGTTGCTTATTATTACTATAGGGCCAAATTTTAATAGTCTGTGGTATTTAACTCCTTGTGGGTCAAAACATGTTATTTTTCCTTTAGCATTGCACACCTGATATCTGGTGTGATTGTATTTACATGTTCCTGTAATGCTTTTACATTCAAAGAAAGTGATATATAAGAGTTCTAGTTATTTGTTTTCCCATCTTGTTTTTTATCATACATGGTTCACAATCATTCCTCATTTATCCACACATGTCCATCAACAATCCACTCAAGTACCACCAGGTCATTCAAGTCCATATCATCACTATAAAGTCCTAAAAGATCTTCAACTGTAACTATATCACACTCTTCTACACAGTCACCATGAATAGGGGCACAATCACAACAATGGGTACAACAACAGCAGTTACACCAATACCTGCAATCAAAGAACCAGCACATCAGGTAGTTGTTCAGTATTTTGCATGGGTAGTTCAATCTCCTTCTGTTTTGGTTTGCCAAATAACTGTATGGACATCCAATCTTCCCTGCAAAAGAAGAACAGAACCACCAACCGTACAATGACCAATGCCCCAATAAGCACAAATCCCCCTATTTCAACCACATTTAGAGTCATTTAGAGCACTGGGAAATTTTGAATTTCAGAGGATTCTTACTAGGTTCTATGGTCCAAACTGGTTCGGTGCTGGCTTTCACTCTGGTATGATGAGAGCACCCCTTCTCTTTTGTGCTGACTGCTTTTTCAGTGGTTAAGAGTTCTTGAAATGGTCCTTCCCACTTGGGATGAAGTTTTTCCTCTTTTCAGGTTTTGATTAATACCCACTGTCCTGGTTGGAAATGATGTACCACAAAGTCAAGTGGGGGGTTTCTGTGCCTGCAGCCCTTTGTTCCCAAGAACAGATAAAGCAAAAGACAGCCCTAGTATTTAATTCTTTATAAACATGTCATTAGTTTCATAGTGTGGAATTTCCCCCACCTGAGGTAATTTAAAATCAAATTGAAAGCATTGAAATGGCCTCACCACTAGATGTCATAGAGTTTTTTAATTTACTTGTTTATGTATCATATATTTATCACAGATTTGTATAATTAAAGTATAAATACAACTATTCTGTCTTAGAAAAGTATCCGCCATCTCTTGTGATCCCACCTTCAGTGGCTGCATCTGTGTCCTAGCTATTGCTTTCAACATCCATCTCCCATCTGGCAACATCCACCTCCCGTTTTCTTCTACTTTCCATTTTTCTATACATTTGAGCTGACCATGTTAATGGCAGTGTTCCTGCTCCCAACAATTTTAATGCATGCATTTCACAAGTCTGTGCAAACCAACTTAAAATCAATTTTCCTGCTTCTTTCTATTATCCATTCTTTCACTTCCCTTCTGCCACTCTGACTTAACTTCTTTCTTTTCTTCTTCCACAAGTACATCTTCTGTGCTTCCTCCAGAAGCTCATTCATAGACTTCTTTGACCACCCATCAATCTTTTGCAACTGTCTGGTTATATCTGGCCAGCTGTTAGCAACATAATTAAGTTTTAAAAGGGCCTGGGTGGTTTCTTCATCAGGATCCATTTCTGAGTACTTCCTTATATTGTCTTTCCAGGAACTCTGTAGGAGTTTCATCCTTCTTTTGTCTAGCCTCAGACACTTTAGAAACATTTTTGAATTTTGGTATTGCTTCTCTAATTCCCTTTATGATTATGTTTCTGAGGGTTTCCATATTTTGTCTATTTGCAAGTACATTGCTATTCTGATTTGGCCTAGCAATTGGGTATTTTCCTTCTCCATCAGCATTGTTTCCATTCTCCCTGTTATATACTCTTATGGCAGCTTTCCTAATTAGGTCTCTTTCCTCTGGATTGAATAAAGTTTTCATAATGGAAGTAAGTTCATGCCATCTGTAAATACTGGGTCTGTCAATGCTGCTAACATCGGAAGTTCTTGCTTGACAACATAGGCAGATGTAGCCTTGTATGTTACTTTCAGTGTTAGAATTAGTGGACGTGGGGGGAGGAGTAATGAGAATGTATCTCAAGATTGTAATAAGAGAAGATAAGAATTGGCTGGTTGAAGAAGGGAGGGAAAGTTTGCATTTTAAACTAATTAGAGAATGTGATTTATGATGTTTAATTAAGGGACAGAATTGTGCTTTGATACTATGTGTTTAGGGGAGGAGAATTCAGATATTGGCTTCAAACATGTATGTGCCAAAGGCTATGCTTTTCTATTAAAGATTCTTTAAGGTAATCAATGCCTCTTTGAAGAGTTTCATTTGTCTCTTTGAAGAGTTTCATTTGTCGGAACCATGACATTAAGCCAAGATCTGCAATTTTTCAAACTATCTAGGGGACTTGAACCCCAGCCGCTCTCTCTAGAGTTGAGAGAAACTGGCAAAGATTCAAGAGGATATTTCATCATGGGAAAAGAGAAACTGCTTGAAGCCAGCAACCTGGCAGCAGCTGCTACCCCAGGGGGGAGAGTGACAGACGCAAGCCTGGGGAGGAAGAGCTTTTGCAGGACTCCCAGCTAAGAGAGCTGATCTGGACGTTAGATTGGTCCAGCGCAGTGGAGACTCCAGAAGTCTCGAGACTGCTTTACCACCCTCAAAGGATTCAAAAGCAGTGGGGGAGAGCCACTAGGATGTCTGCCACTGAGGACTCAGGTGAGTGGGAATGCCTGTCTGCAGCTCATAGCCAGACAGTGGGAAGACTAGGCAGGCTACAGCAGAGAAGCAGAAATCAACTCCTGCTGAGAGAAGCCTCCAACCCCTCCTTTGCAGATCAGACAGCCTTCCAGCCCCTGAAATCCCCTGCCAGGGCCTCCAGCCCTGCAGAGAGAGAGAGAATCCCAGTCTGAGGCCCCTGCATCAATGGGAAGTGTGGCAGCCCCTGCAGCAACCTCTGAGCTTGCTACAGCTAATAGAGGCCTTGCAACAGATTGGGATGGTGCAGAAGCCAGGAGATCAGCAGCTGGTGGGAGGACGATCACAGCAAGGAGGCTGGTTGCAGCCCCTGAACATGCAGCCCCTGGGTATGCAGAGGCAGCCAGGATGGGACCAGCAGCAACTGGGTGAAACAGCCACAGTGGGGGCCCCAGCAGCCAGTGATTACTCCACCTTTCAGATCAACCTTCAATGGGGACCCAGAGAAGCTGATATTTTTCCTCAACCAAGTGCACTCTCATTTGAACCGCTGGGCCTATCTCTACCTGGACCCAGGCGCTATGGTCCATGTTATTGCGACCAGCTTAGAGGGAGAGGCATCCAAATGGCTGAGCAATTTATATAATGAGCAAGCCCCTGAATTGGAGGACCCCCCCACCTCTTCCTCCTAGGACTAAGAGAAAGATTTGAGGACCCATCCATTGCCCTTAAAGCAGAAGAACATTCCAAGTTGGGGAAAAAGTTTGTCTGTTGACCAAATATTTACGTCTTAAATTACCCAGTAAGAAATTAGGACCAAAATTCTTTGGGCCTTTCCCCATTGTAAGAATCATCAGCCCAGTCACAGTTGAATTGAAACTCCCTAGGCTTTTAGGGAGAATTCACTCTGTCTTTCACTGCAGCTTGTTGAAACCTTTTTGAGAATCCACTTTAAGATCTCCCCCTAAGAAGGCACCCAGGCCCCTCGTAGTGGCGGGCCAAACCCACTGCCTACTACCAAGCTGACTATCCCCTCTCTGAAGGAGTGGATTGCACAGCTCCAAAACACCTGGCCAGTTGTGAGAAAGGCTTTAGATGAGGTTAGAGAAGGATATAAGATCCAGGCAGATAAGAAACGAACAGAACCTAAGCCATTCCAACTGGGGGAGAAAGTATACCTGTCCACAAAATACCTGAAATCCTTGCAACCCTCTAAGAAACTTGGACTTAAATTTTTAAGACCTTTCCCCATTAAAAGAATAATCAATCCAGTGACAGTAGAATTGGAACTTCCTAAGACGCTTAGGCAAGTTCACCCAGTGTTTTGCTGCAGCTTATTAAAACGTGAATTGAACTCACTCTTAAGGCCAGCTGCAGTCCCTCCTCCTCCAATCATGGTAGAGGGAGAGCAGCATTTTGAAATCAAAGACATCTCATAATACCATGGCTCCACACAATAATTAGTAGCCTGGAAACACCTCTCTCCCTCCCAAATGAATGGGTCTATAAATATCATGTAAGGGCCCCCAGATTACTTAGTAAATTCCATGCTATATATCCTGATAAACCAGACTAATCCCTGTGTCTATCTCCCATTTTTGTTTCTTCTACAGGTGGATCTCTCTTTATGAGGGGCGGCATGTCAGAACCTGCTTATTGGGAGGGGGGCATTCCTCTTGGTTAAATCCTTTTCCCTTTTTTCCTGCGGGTTCTGTTATACTCCTGGGGGAAGGGGGGAAGCTCTGGGAATTACAATGTATGTGTCAACTCTGCTAACATTGGATGTTCTTGCTTTGACAATATATGAAGATGCAGCCATTTTCTCTTTAACCTGTGCGTTACTTTTAGAGTTAGAATTAGATGATGCTGAGGGGAGGAAGAATGTGTATGGAGATTAGTTAGACATAATAACATAGCAGTAGAGCATTTTTCAAGGCTGTTTGACATAAGAGATGATAGGAGATGGTGGGCTGGAGAACTGGTAGAAAGGTCTGCCTTTCAAACTAATTGGAGAATGTGATTTGTGACTGTTAATTATAGGAGGGAACTGTGCTTTGATTCTATATGCTTAGGGGAGGGGAATTCAGATTTCGGCTTTGACCATGTACGTGCTGATGCTATGCTACTCGAATAAAGACTCCTTAAGGTAAACAGTGCCTCAAAGTTCTTTAAAGAGTTCATCTGTCGGAACCCTGACATCAAGCTGAAATCCACAAAGTTTTCAAACTATCTAGGGCTCCCGAACCCCAGTTGCTCTCCCAGGACTTGGGGAATAGACTGATGAAGATTCGGGGAAGATTTCATCATGGAGGAGGAGAAATTGCCTGAGGCCAGCACCCTGGCAGCAGCTGCTACCCCAGGGGGGGAATGACAGTGAACAAGCTGGTGGAGAAGGAGCTTTGCAGGCCTCCCAGCTGGGAGCGAAACCCAAGCAGCTAGGAGAGCTGATCTGGTCGTCAGATTGGGACAAGCCCAGCGGAGACTCCAGATGCCTCGAAATGGCCTTGCCACCCCTAAGGGCTTCAAAGGCAGAGAGGATTCGGGTGAGTGGAAATACCTGTCTGCAGCCTGTAGCCAGTCAATGGATTATTTGGCAGAAAGATGTGAAGAGCTAGAAGTGAGGAGTGGGGAACAACTCCTGCTGAGAGAGGCCCCCAGCCCCTCCTTTGCAGATCAGACAGCCTTCCAGTCCCTGGAGTCCCCTGCCAGGACCTTCAGCCCCACAGAGAGAGAGAACCCCAGCCTGGGCCTCCCACAGCATTGGGGAATTTGGCAGTCCCCGCAGATGGAAGTTCAACAACCTCTGAACTTGCATCAGCTAATAGAGGCCTTGCAACAGCTTGGGATAGTGCAGAAGCCAGGAGAGCTACAGTTTAGAGGCTGGTCGCCGCCGCTGAACACTCAGCAACCACTGAGGGGCCCACAAATGAGGGAGGCTCAGCAACAACCCCCTCCAAGACCACAGGGAGCCCAACAGCAATTGAAGCTAACACGATTTTTGGCAGACCAGCAGTAGAGGGTGCCATAACTCCCTTCAGGCCAACAACAGAGAAGAAAACAGCAATCCCTACCCATCCAGCAACCATTGAGGAGCCTACAGCAGAAGTTGTTGTTAGTTGTGAAGTTGTGTTCGACCCATCATGACCCTATGGACAACGTTCCTCCAGGCCTTCCTGTCCTCTACCATCTTCTGGAGTCCATTTAAGCTCACGCCTACTGCTTCAGTGACTCCATCCTGCCACCTCATTCTTTGTCGTCCCTTTCTTCTATTGCCCTCAATCTTTCCCAGCATTAGGCTCTTCTCCAGTGAGTCCTTCCTTCTCATTAGGTGGCCAAAGTATTTGAATTTTAGCTTCAGGATCTGGCCTTCTAAAGAGCAGTCAGGGTTGATCTCCTCTAGGACTGACCGGTTTGATCGCCTTGCAGTCCAAGGGACTCGCAGGAGTCTTCTCCAGCACCACAGTTCAAGGGCCCTGCCTCCTCACAGACCCAATGATTGTTCTATTGAACTGCTGCTGGGAGCCAAACTTCCACGACCGAAAATGTATGCTATGTCCCCCCTCAAAATGTAGGAGATGCAGCAATATGTGAACAAAAACCTAATGAGGGGATTCATTGAACGGGCCAAGTCTGCTGTGGGAGCCCCTGTATTATTCAAAGAAAAAAAAGATGGGTCTCTTTGTCTTTGCATAGATTACAAAGGTCTGAACGCAGTGAGTGTGGAAAATAAATACCCCCTCCCCCTCCTGAAAGCCTTACTAACCCACCTGGCTAAGGAGAGTGTCTTCACTAAATTATACCTGAGAGTAGCATATTACCAGGTGAGAATAAAGGAGGGAGACAAGTGGAAAACTGCCTTCAACTGCCCCATGGGGAGCTATCAATTCAAAGTCATGCCATTTGGACTACAGCGGGCCCCAGCCATATTCATGCAGTTGATTAATGAGTCCTACATGATCACTTATACAAAGGGGTTTTGGTGTATCTTGATGATATCCAGATATACAGCACGAATATGATCATATAAAGCTGGTGAGAGAAGTGCTAAAGAAACTATTGAATGCCAAGCTTTATGCCAAATTGTCAAAACGTGAATTTCACGAAACCCGATTAGATGATCTTGGCTACAGAATTTCCAATGAGGGCATTGAAATGGACCCCGCCAAAGTGAAAGCTATAATTGAATGTCAGCCCCCAAAGACTCACAAACAGCTCCAGATCTTCCTAGGTTTTGCCAATTTCTACTGTCAGTGAAAGAGCCACTTGGAACCAGTTCCCTCACAAAAGGAAAAACTGGGAGCCGCAAAAAATGTGTGTGCATGCGCGTACATGCGTGCAAGTGCAGAACAGGGTTTGACTGAAGAGTGGAGCCAAGGCGAGATATGCACCTACCATGCATATTTGAATTGATTGGTTGAACTTTCTTAGTCCCATTTTTTTGGGGGGGGACTGCACATGGCAGAGGACTGGGAGCCACAGGAGACAGCTGAAAGAGCCGCATGTGGCTCCAGAGCCGTGGGTTGCAGACCTGTGCACTAGAAGGAAGGAAATATGGACAGATCACAAAAATCTAGAGGCACTGAAAACTTCCCACAAATTGTCCCCAAAGCAAGTGTGGCGGGCAGAGTACTTTAACCGTTTCAATTTCACCCTAAAGTACATAACCGGGAGGAAAAAAACTTCCTGGCTGATGCGCTATCAAGATTGCCCCAGTACAAAAGTGAACACGAAGAGGTTAATGAGGCAGTTATCTCCAATCCACAAACTGCTGCTCAACTCAAGCCTCGCAGGACCCCTAATCCTGATGACCCTGGGGCAAAGAAAATAAAACAAGAACTCCTCACCGACCAAAGGTTCAAAGACAATCAAACTTCCCTAACGTATGGATGGTTTGGCTTACAAGGGGGGAAAACTGTACTTACCTTTGGATATTTAAAAACTCTACATCTCATCCACCGGCAATTTTGGTGGCTGGGGCTAAAATGAAATGTGGAAAACTATGTCAGGAGTTGTGCTGTATGTGCCACCATGAAAAGAATCCCAGAAAAAAACCCTGGGTTACTGCAGCTGGTGGCAGACCATTCTCAACCATGGGAAGAAATAGCTATGGGCTTTATAGTAATCCTACCTGAAAGCAGAGGAAATACTGTCATCTGGACTGTAATAGACCTGTTCTCGAAGCAGGCTTATTTCATCACCTGCAAAGGACTCCCATCAGCCCAACTATTAACTAAATTGTTCTGGAAACATATCTACCGGCTAGATGGTGCCCCTAAGTGAGTAATTTCAGACAGAGGGGTGCAGTTTACAGTGAAATTTTGGAGGAGCTTTCTTAAATTAATTGGATCATCTCAAGGCTTATCATCTGCATTTCATCGAGCTACCAATGGGGCCGTGGGATCCGCTAACAAGATGGTGGAGCAATATCTCAGATGTTATGTTTCATACCAACAAACAAACTGGACCAACCTCCTCCCTTTCACAGAGGTGTCTTACAATAATTCTGTTCACAGCAGCACTGGCTACACACCTTTCAGGGTAGTCACAGGAAAAGAGTTCAGCCCAATCCCTGGATACCCTCAGTCACCCTCTGCTTCCCAGACACTTGATCAATGGTGAGGGGGTGGGAAGAAGTTTGGAGAAACACAAAGCTTGCTTTAAAAAAGACTTCTGAGACCTATAAAAAGCATGCTGATAAAAAGAGGGCTCCCCTAAGAACATTCCACATTGGGGAAAAGGTTTATCTGTTAACTAAATATTTACACGTCAAATTACCCATAATAAATTAGGACTGAAATTCTTGGGGCCTTTCCCCATTGTGAGAATCATCAACCTGATCACAGTAGAATTGAAACTCCCTAGACTTTTAGGAAGTATTCACCCGGTCTTCCATTGCAGCCTACTGAAACCTTTTTGGGGCTCCACTTTAAGACCTTCCCCTAAGGAGGCACCCGGGCCCCTCATAGTAGTGGGTCAAACTCACTATGAAGTGAAACATATTCTTGACTCTAGAATTTTAAAGGGGAAATTGCAGTACCTAGTACAATTGAAGGGATACTCGTTGTCTGAAGCCACTTGGATGAAATCCAGTGATGTGAAAGCTGACAGACTCATTCCTTGGGTGAGAAAGGAATGTGCCTCTGGACATCTGGCTTATCTCTCGCTGCAGAAAAGAAGGTGCAAAGACCTAACAAACGGTTTCACAGCCTTGGGAATGGCATTTTATCAGCCTTGTTCCTACAGTGGATTCAACACCTGGGGATTGGCTGGTTTGAAATGACTGGATGAACTATTGGGATGGGGTTTGATTTTTGCTCTTTTAACCTATTGATTTGCATGAGAACCCCTCACATCCTGCCTTCTATACCTGCTGTCAACTTCTCCTAATAAAAGTTCATTTTGGGATGACTTCATTCCAAGAGTCCTGCTTTCTTGGGAAGAGACTTTCAAGTGGGTCCTTACAGGGACCTTGGAGTCCCAGAAGGTGATTGTCAGGACCCACTTCAAGCCCACATCTTAAGAAAGCGGAACTATTGGAAACAATTTCTTCCAAGCAGGAACTTTTATTAAGAGTAGGTGACAGCAGGCATAATAGACAGGATCTGAGATTTCCCGCACAACATAGTAGATTATAGTATCCCCAAGCAGGACCCCACCCCATAGATTGACCACCTGATGTGGGATAGCCAATCCCCTAGAGTTAAGTCCGTTGTGGGAACTGGGGAGATAACATCGTCTTGTGTCCAGCTCACGCAGTGAGGTTTGGCGGCTTCTTCACACCTTTCTCTGAGAGCGTAGACATAAACCAGGCACTGAGGTTACATTCCTTATTTCCTCCTTTGTTCTTAACTGACAGTTTAAAAGAGTTCAGAGAGAGAGATAACGCAGGAAACCGTCCCAATAAAAAAGTAAAGTATTGTAGTGAATAGAGGAAGTGAAAGTAATAGCCCTGCAGGCACACACCCCTCCCCCTTGGAAGTATGGCAAAACCCAGGAAAAGGTGGAATGAAATAGAAATGAAATAAAATAGGAATGGGTTTTGACAGCAATCACTTAACAATGTTAGCAATGTGTGGCAGCAGCCAAAAAAGCTAATTTTTGGTTGTATTAACACTCAAAGTATTAGTGCTGCTTTATAAAGCCTTAGTAAGACCACACCTGGAATACTCCAGTTTTCGTCATCATATTACAAAAAGATGTTGAGAGTTTGGAAAAAGAGCAAAGAAGGTGATTAAATGATTAAAGATGATTAATGGCCTGGACATTAAAACATATGCAGATTGGCTGCAGGATTTGGGTTTGGCTAGTCTAGAGAAAAGGAGGGCTGGGGGGGGCATGATAGCAGTATTCTATGGGGTCAATTTATTCTCAAAAGCACCAGAGGGCAGGATAAGAAACAATGGATGGAAACTTATCAAGAAGAGAAGCAACCTGAAATTAAGGAGAAACTTCCTAACAGCGAGGACAATTAACCAGTGGAACAGCTTGCCTTCAGACATTGTGGGTGCTTCATCACTGGAGATTTTTAAGAAGAGACTGAAGAGTCACTTGTCTGAAATGGTATAGGATCTCCTGCTTGAGCAAGTGGCTGGACTAGAAGACCTCCAAGGTCCCTTTTAGCTCTATTTTTTCATATCTTGATGATGCTCCTCTATTGATGGGAGCATTGCCAGTTAACTTCCCTGAAGATCTAGGAAGAGGGAGGGCCAGGGGCATTTATATAATATGGTCAAAAGAATACTCAAGATGTTAGAGTGGTGCAATTGAAGCTTTGTTTAATTTTTAAGTGTATTTCAGTTGTGATTTTGAGCTTTCTGATCACAACCCTGGGAAGTATTCCAAGCCTAGGCTAGGTTACAGATCCTGAGGTGCTGAGACTGCTTTTTCCTAGATTCTTGGCAATGGCAAACTGACAGCTGGACTTAGGGGTGCCACTTTGGTCTTAATGGTAGGAGTGGGCATGCCTGATAACTGCATGGCATTCCAAGAGGCTTCCTATTGTTTTAAAAAGTGAATAGAATAGAATAGAATAGAATAGAATAGAATAGAATAGAATAGAATAGAATAGAATAGAATAGAATAGAATAGAATAGAATAGAATAGAATAGAATTAGAATTAGAATTAGAATTAGAATTAGAATTAGTACTTTGGAAAATAATTTGACTCCCTCTTCTTTATGGCAGCTCCTCTGGGATACTGCTATCATGTCTCTCTTATTCTTTTCTTTAGACTAGCCAACCCCAAGTCCTGCTCCCGATCTTCATATGTTTTAGTCTCCAGGCCTTTGATCATTTTAGTTGCTCTTCTCTGAATTTTTTCCAAGGTCTCAACATCTTTTTTTATTCTAGGTGTGGTCTCACTAGGGTTTTATAAAGTGATACTAATACTTTGCATGATCTCGATTCTATGCCTGTGTTTATTCAACCCAGGATTGTATTAGCTTTTTTGGCTGCTGCTGCACACTGCTGGCTCATAGTCAAATGATCATCCACTAGGACTCCAAGGTTCCTCTCACAGTTGCTGTTTTTGAGCCAGGTCTCACCTAATCTGTACTTATACCTTTGATTTTTCCTGCCTAAATGTAAAACCTTGGTTTTCTCCACATTAAAACTCATTTTGTTGGATTGGGCCCATTATTCAAGTCTGTCAAGATCTTTTTGGATTCTGAGCTTGTCTTCTGGGGTGTTGGCTATTCCTGCCAGTTTGATGTCATTCATCTGCAAATTTGATGAGTTCTCCATTGATTCCCTCATCTAAGTCATTTATGAAGATATTGAAGAGTACTGGGCCTAAGACGGAGCCTTGTGGTACCCCACTGCTTACTTCTTTCCTTTTAGTTTAATATAAAGAAATAGAGATATACACATAAGAAAAAAGCAACAGAAAATGATTACACAAATAGGGCATCTGTTAGAGTAGGCAAATTTGTAAGCCAGGCAGAGTTGGTTTAATGTTAAGCCTAAGTAAAATAACATCTTTGATTTGTCTTTTCATTATATCTATCAAGAGCCAGTTACAAGCAGAGAGCCAGCAATATCAATACAAGACTATAACCTAGTAGCAAAGTAAATCCAATGTTTTTGTATATTGATAAATTCCAGACTTCTGGTATGTACAGTAATTGAGATTTTTCCTTTGTTCCCACCTTCCCCTCTAGTTATCTTTGAGTGTCCAATTAGATTCTAATAAATTGTTTGAGTAATAGTCCCTGGCTTCATGGGCTGGATGGTTCTGCATTCTATAGTGTGACCTTGGAATGGCTGGTGGCTCTCATAGGACAGCACAAATTGCATAGTTTTGATTCCTCTCATGCTACCCGCCCCCCCTTATCCCCCCTTGCAGTTCTCCCCCCCATTGTGTATGGCAAGCTGGCAGCAAGCAAAGAATGGCATAGCAGGATGGGAGTCCTGATATTCTGCTTCTCCTGGTGGCGCAGTGGGCTAATGCCTCCTTAAGTAACACCAGCTGCCTGCAATTAGTGCAGGTTCGCATCCCACCAGGCTCAAGGTTGACTCAGCCTTCCATCCTTCCGAGGTAGGTAAAATGAGGACCCAGATTGTTGGGGGCAATAAGCTGACTTTGTAATAATGCCACTTGGGGGGGACCCAAAGCCCTAATAAGCAGGCATATACATAGAATGAAGGCTATTGCTAAGCACATTGGTTTGTGCTTAAATTGTAAGCCGCCCTGAGTCTTCGGAGAAGGGCGGGATATAAATGGGATTAAAATAAATAAATAATAAATAATGTTTAGCCCTGAACAAAAGAGAAAAAAAAGTCAGGGTTAGACAATAAAATTATTTAGGTTTGTCAGGGTATTTGTTGTGAAATTGGTGGGTAAATCAAGATGAGCACACATGGTAAGCATCGACCTATTCAGTATCTGAAGGGAGAAAATCTTTCCATAAAACTAAGTATTGCAGTTTGCCACTATGAAGGTGGGAGTTATGAATCTCTTTTACTTCAAAATTAATACAGGTGGTGGTTTTGCTGTGGAACACAAAGGTGATTGCAGTCTTCAAAAAGCTGCAGTGGAAAACTGGATGGGCACGTTTAAGGTTTTGGGATGGGGTGAAGTCTATGAGTGCCATTCCTTTCTTTCCCCCCCCCCCTTCTTTCAGCTTATGGAGACTTTCTCTTTTTTTCTTGATGCTTCATGTAGGGGCTGCTGCCAGTTGAGCAGCTAAGCACTCAGCAGACTGGGGGCCCTCTTTGCTGGAGTGGTAGCATTCAGTGGAGCATCATCAGGGGCTGGGCTACATTGGGACTTAGACCCTCCTTTATTGAAAAGTTTTATAAAAATTACAATGTTATCCCATCCCCAACCCCCCAACCCCCCCTCCCCCTCCCCCACTTCCCAAAGCTGATTACAGGGTTACAAATATATAGTAATCATAATCTAACTAACATTGAGCGACTATATAAATAACCAAATACATAATACACTTTAACCCGCCTATAACATGATTACAAACACTCTAAAAATATCCAACTTATAGGGAAAAAAATTAAATTATAACAATCTAAAATTTACTCATAAGCTAAATGGAACTTTTTAGTTCCATATTTTTTCTGAATATAATCTATCCATCTTCTCCAAACCGAAATGTATCTTTCTTGTGAATGATCCTTCAAGTAAGCAGAAATCTTAGCCATTTCTGCTAAATTTGACACTTTAAGCGTCCACTCCTCTATAGTAGGCAGACAGTCCTTCTTCCAATATTGCCCTACCAATAACCTCGCAGCTGTTATCAAATTCAACATCAAGTTAATTTCTTTAGTATCACAATCTGTAATAACACCCAATAAAAATAATTGTGGAGTAAACTTTATCTTTCTCTTAAAAATCTTTTGAATGTTCCACCAAATTTTAATCCAAAAAGCTTTTATATTTCTACAAGTCCACCAAATATGAAAATAAGTAGCATCCAAACTACCACATCTCCAACATTTGGGCTGTAAATTAAAACATTTTATAAAAATTTTCTTTTAAATTTTGGGCTTGAGTAAATTTTACATTTCTAACCCAAATTACCTCCCACACATCCAATGGAATCAGTTCTTGAATATTTTGAGCCCACTTTACCATGCAGTCTTTTACCAATTCCGTTTCCGAGTCCAATTCTATTAAAGCATTATAAATTCTCTTTATATGCGCTCGAGTTTGATCTTTGATCTGTTTTACCAAGTTTTCATCCATCAGTGTCAAACCAACCTTCTGATCTAACTTCCACCTAGCTTGCAATTGAGTATATTGAAACCAAGACTGTACGATATTTTCTTGCTTTAACTCAGCTACTGACCTTAGTTGCCAATCACTCCCTACCAATCTTAGTAGTTGCTTATAAGAAATCATATCCATATTCACACCCATAGATACCCCCTCTATTGCGTGTCCAGGAATCCCCCAAATTGGTATTTTATAATTCAACTTATAATAATACTTTCTCCAAACACGCAATAAAGCACTTCTTAAAATATGAGATTTAAAAGCCTTATCAACTTTTTTATCATAAATCAAATATGCATGCCACCCATATAATAAATCCCATCCCTCAAGATAAAGTACACTTTTATTAGTTAAATTAAGCCAATCACTAACCAATGTTAAAACCACTGCATCATAAATAATTTCAAATTAGGCACCTTAAGTCCTCCTCTTTCCCGAGCGTCTTGTAAAATCTTAAGTTTAACTCTCGGTTTTTTCCCCGTCCAAATAAATTTGTTAATACCCTTCTGCCATTCATCCAAATTAGCATCTTTTTTCAAAATAGGTATCATTTGAAACAAAAAGAGAAACTTTGGTAAAATGCAAGACAAATCTTATTGCATTCTTTGACAAAGTAACAAAATTAGTGGAACAGGGACTGGCCAGTTTGAATGCCTTGCAGTCCAAGGGACTCCCAGGAGTCTTCTTCAGCACCATAGTGTAAAGGCGTCAATTCTTTGGCACTCAACCTTTCTTATGATCCAACTTTCACAGCCATACATTGCAACTGGGAAGACCATAGTCTTGACTATACGCAGTTTTGTTGACAGGGTGATGTCTCTGCTTTTTTTGTGTGCTGTCTAGATTTACCATGGCTTTCCGCCCCAGGAGCAAGCGTCTTTTAATTTCTTGGCTACAGTCCCCGTCTGCGGTGATCTTGGAGCCCAGGAAAATAAAATCTGTCACTACCTCCATTTCTTCCCCATCTATTTGCCAGGAATTGAGAGGGCCGGATGTCATGATCTTGGTTTTCTTAATGTTAAGTTTCAACCCATCTTTTGCACTCTCCTTCTTCACCCGCAACAAGAGGTTCTTTAGTTCTTCTTCACTTTCTGCCATTAGAGTGGTATCATCTGCATATCTTAGGTTGTTGATATTTCTCCCGGCAATCTTAATTCCAACTTTTGATTCATCTAGCCCTGCCTTTCTCATGATGTGCTCTGCATATAAGTTAAATAGGCAGGGTGACAGTATACAGCCTTGCCGGACTCCTTTTCCAATTTTGAACCAATCAGTGGTTCCGTGTCCAGTTCTCACTGTTGCTTTTTGACCCGCAAATAGGTTTCTCAAGAGACAAATAAGATGATCTGGTACTCCCATCTCTTTAAGAACTTGCCACAGTTTGTTGTGATCCACACAATCAAAGGCTTTAGCATAGTCAATGAAGCAGAAGCAGATGTTTTTCTGGAACTCCCTAGCTTTCTCCATGATCCAGCATATGTTGGCAATTTGATCTCTAGTTCCTCTGCCTCTTTGAAATCCTGCCTGTACTTCTGGTAGTTCTCGATCCACATACTGCTGGAGTCTAGCTTGTAGGATTTTAGGCATAACTTTACTAGCATGTGAAATGAGTGCAATGGTGCGATAGTTTGAACATTCTTTGGCACTGCCTTTCTTTGGAATTGGAATGTAAACTAATCTTTTCCAATCTTGTGGCCACTGTTGAGTTTTCCAAATTTGCTGGCAAATTGAGTGTAGCACTTTTACTGCATCGACTTTTAAGATTTTGAATAGCTCAGCTGGAATACTGTCACCTCCATTAGCTTTGTTGTTGCTCAGTTTTTCTAAGGCCCACTTCACTTCACATTCTAGGATGTCTGGCTTGAGGTCAGTGACCACCTCATCATGGTTATCAGGAATGTTAAGCTCATTCTTGTATAGTTTTTCTGTGTAATTTTGCCACCTCTTCTTAATCTCTTCTGCCTCTGTTAGGTCCCTGCCATTTTGGTTCTTTATCATGCCCATTTTTGCATGAAACGTTCTCTCCAATTTTCTTGAAGACATCTCTGGTCCTCCCTATTCTATTGTTTTCTTCTATTTCTTTGCACTGTTCATTTAAGAAGGTATTCTTATCTCTTCTAGCTATTCTCTGGAATTCTGCATTCAATTTGGCGTATCTTTCTTTTTCTCCCTTGGCTTTCGCTTTCCTCCTTTGCTCAGCTATTTGCAAAGCTTCCTCAGACAGCCATTTTGCTTTCTTGCACTTCTTTTTCTTTGAGATGGTTTTAGTTGCTACCTCTTGTACAATGTTGCGAACCTCTGTCTATAATTCTTCAGGCACTCTGTCTATCAGATCTAATTCCTTAAATCTATTTGTGACCTCTACTGTATATTCCCCCTTCATGGATTACAAACTGTGGCAAGTACTTAAAGAGATGGATGTACCAGACCATCTTATTTGTCTCTTGAGAAACCTATATGTGGGCCAAGAAGCAACAGTGAGAACTGGACACGGAACCACTGATTGGTTCAAAATTGGGAAAGGAGTCCGGCAAGGCTATATACTGTCGCCCTGCCTATTTAACTTATATGCAGAGCACATCATGAGAAAGGCAGGGCTAGATGAATCAAAAGTTGGAATTAAGTTTGCCGGAAGAAACATCAACAACCTAAGATATGCAGATGATACCACTCTAATGGCAGAAAGTGAAGAAGAACTAAAGAGCCTCTTGTTGCGGGTGAAGGAGAGTGCAAAAGTTGGGTTGAAACTAAACATTAAGAAAACCAAGATCATGACATCCGGCCCTTTCAATTCCTGGCAAATAGATGGGGAAGAAATGGAGGTAGTGACAGATTTTATTTTCCTGGGCTCCAAGATCACCGCAGAGGGGACTGTAGCCAAGAAATTAAAAGACGCTTGCTCCTCAGGAGGAAAGCCATGGCAAATCTAGACAGCACACTAAAAAGCAGAGATATCACCCTGTCAACAAAAGTGCATATAGTCAAGGCTATGGTCTTCCCAGTTTAGATTTTTTTTTAGATTTTAGATTTTATTGAGATTTTTATACCGCCCTTCTCCCAAAGGGACTCAGGGCGGTTCACAGGGCATAAATATAAACAACAGTACAAACATTAAAAGATAATTAAATTAATGCCCAAGTTAAAACCAGAATAATAAAACAAACCTATAAAAAACCCAAGTACCCCCATCAGGCCAGACCCGCTAGTTCAAATAAATGGGTCTTCAACCCGCGACGGAAGGATCGGAGGTCTGATGCCATCCGGAGCTCAACCGGCAGTTGGTTCCATAAGTTGCATTGTATGGCAGTGAAAGTTGGACCATTAAAAAGGCTGAGCGCCAAAGAATTGAGGCTTTGAACTGTAGTGCTGAAGAAGACTCCTGAGAGTCCCTTGGACTGCAAGGCGATCAAACCGGTCAGTCCTAGAGGAGATCAACCCTGACTGCTCTTTAGAAGGCCAGATCCTGAAGCTAAAACTCAAATACTTTGGCCACCTAATGAAAAGGAAGGAGTCACTGGAGAAGAGCCTAATGCTGGGAAATATTGAGGGCAATAGAAGAAAGGGACGACAGAGAATGAGGTGGCTGGATGGAGTCACTGAAGCAGTAGGCATGAGCTTAAATGGACTCCAGATGATGGTAGGGGACAGGAAGGCCTGGAGGAACATTGCCAATAGCGTCGCGATGGGTCGGACACAACTTTGCAGCTAACAACAACAAAAACTGTATATTTAACAGGGATATGATTTAATTCATACCTGAGTGGCCTAGTGCTTTTCCCTACTTTCTTCAGTTTAAGCCTAAACTTTGCAAGAAGAAGCTCATGGTCTGAGCCACAGTCAGCTCCTGGTCTTGTTTTTACTGACTGTATAGAGCTTCTCCATCTTTGGCTGCAGAGCACATAGTCAATCTGATTTCTGTGTTGACTGTCTAGTGATGTCCATGTGTAAAGCCATCTCTTGGGTTGTTGGAAAAGAGTGTTTGCTGTGACCATCATATTCTCTTGACAAAATTCTATCAGCCTGTGCCCTGCTTCATTTTGTACTCCAAGGCCAAACTTGCCTGTTATTCCAGCTATCTTTTGGCTTTTTAGCATTCCAATCCCCCCGATGATAAGAACATCATTTTTTGGTGTTAGTTCTATAAGGTGCTGTAGGGATTCATAGAACCCGTCAATTTCATCCTCTTCAGCACCTGTGGTTGGGGCATAGACTTGGACTACTGTGATACTGAATGGTTTGCCTTGGTGTTGTGATTCAGGGTCAGCCTGTGGGTTCGGCAGTTGGGTCGGATGACTCGGATGACTCAGATGAGGGGGAGGAGGGGGGTGTTGAAGAAGAACTTGCTGATGATGGCTTGGAGGCTCCGCAGAGCCCCCAGCCAGGCCCCTCTTACTTGGTGGAGACCCAGCTGCGTGAGCTCGACAGTGTGGACGAAGATGACCCACAGCTGGCCCTGTTCAAGGACGCCCGACGCAGGAGGCAGTCAAGTAGGAGCAAGCAGAGAAAGGCTGTGGGACTTCTCGGAAGGAGGCAAAGAGAGGCCACGCCCTGAACTCTAATAAAGGGAGTGTTTGGGGGAGGGCTGGTTTGCTGAAAGCAACCGCTCCAATAGAGGATCAAAGCTCCGGTATCTTGTTTCATGTTTTGTTTGTTTGTTTAATAAATTTGGCAGTCGTTTTCCAGCCTCTGCTGTTTGTACAGGGGTTGCCTTTCTGCAAGGCCGGTAGCAGGCTGGTACAGAACACTTGGATTCGAACTGAGGTCATTCTGTCATTTTGGGAATTGTATCTCAGTATTGCTTTTCCTACTCTTTTATTGACTGTGAAGGCTACTCCATTTCTTCTGAGGGATTCTTGTCCGCAGTAGTATACCTGATGGTCATCTGAATTAAATTCAGCCATTCCTGTCCATTTTAGTTCTCTGATTCCTAAGATGTCGATGTTCAGTCTTGTCATCTCTTGTTTGACCACGTCCAGCTTGCCTTGATTCATGGATCTTACATTCCAGGTTCCTATGGAGAAAAAATCTTTACAGCATCGGACTTTCCTTTCACCACCTGATACATCCTCAGCTGAGCGTCCTTTTGGCTTTGGCCCTGTTGCTTCATTTTTTTCTGGCACTACTAGTACTAGCCCTCTGCTCTTCCCCAGTAACATATTGGACACCATCCAACCTGAGGGGCTCATCTTCCAGCGTCATATCGTTTTGCCTTTTGGTACTGTCCATGGGGTTTTCCTGGCAAAGATACTGGAGTGGGTTGCCATTTCCTTCTCCAGTGGATCACGTTTTGTCAGAATTGTCTGCTATGTCCTGTCTGTCTTGAGTAGCTCTGCACGGCATAGCTCATAGCTTCATTGAATTACACAAGCCTCTTCCCCATGACAAGTCAGTAATGAATGAAGGGGTAGACAGCATTACTGATAAAAAAAGATAAAAAGGACAAGTATAAGAATTGGAAAGAGGGGCACATAACTAAGTCAGAATATCAGCAAATAGCCCATGCCTGCAAAGATGAAGTGAGGAAAGCTAAGGCTCAAAATGAACTAAGGCTTGCAACCAAAGTCAAAAATAACAAAAAATGCTTCTTTCAACATATAAAAAACAAGAAAAAAGTTAAGGAAATGATTGGTCCATTAGTGGGGGAAAGTGGCAAGAAGGTGACAAGCAATAGGAGAAACCAGAACTATTTAACTCGTTTTTTGCATCTGTCTTTACACAAAGGAAAAAAACAGTCCAACCTACCAAAACCAGTGCCATAAAAAACAGAATAGAAATGCAAGTTAAGATAGGAAAAAAAAATGGTAAGTGAACACCTGTCCATCCTAGACAAGTTCAAATCACCAGGACCAGATGGATTACACCCCAAAGTTCTCAAGGAACCGGCAGACGTGATCTCAGAACCACTGAACTATATTTTTCAAGGATCCTGGAGCACTGGGGAACTACCAGAGGACTGGTAAAAGGGAAAAAAATAGATCCGGGAAACTACAGACCAATCAGCCTGACCTCAATACCTGGGAAGATTCTGGAAAAGATAATCAAACAACAAATCAGCAAACACCTAGATGCAAACAAAGTCATCACTAAAAGTCAACGTGGGTTTGTCAAAAACAGATCATGCCAGACAAATCTTATCACATTCTTTGACCAAGTGACAAAATTAGTGGACCAGAGGAATGCTGTAGATATAATTTACTTGGATTTCAGTAAGGCATTTGATAAAGTAGATCACAACTTACTACTTGATAAGATAGAAAAATGTGGGTTAGATAGCATCACCACCAGATGGATTCGTAGCTGGCTGACAGGCCGTACTCAACGTGTGGTCCTCAATGGAACTGCATCTGCATGGAAGGAAGTGTGTAGTAGGGTGCCCCAGGGCTCTGTTCTGGGCCCAGTGCTCTTCAATATCTTCATTAATGATTTGGATGAGGGGATAGATGGGGAACTCATCAAATTTGCAGACGACACCAAGCTGGCAGGAATAGCCAATACTCCAGAAGATAGGCTTAAAATACAAGAGGATCTGGACAGACTCGAACACTGGGCGCTATCTAACAAAATGAAATTCAATGGTGAAAAAAGTAAGGTTCTAAATTTAGGCAGGAAAAATCAAATGCACAGGTATAGTATAGGTGATACCTTGCTCAATAGTAGTAACTGTGAGAGGGATCTCAGAGTCCTAGTAGACAATCACTTCAATATGAGCCAGCAGTGTGCATTAACAGAGGGATAGAATCAAGATCAAATGAAGTACTAATACCACTTTATAATGCTTTGGTAAGGCCAGACCTGGAATACTGCATCCAGTTTTGGTCACCACAATGTAAAAAAGATGTCGAGACTCTAGAAAGGGTACAGAGAAGAGCAACAAAGATGATTGGGGAACTGGAGGCTAAAACATATAGGGAACAGTTGCTGGAATTGGGTATGTATAGTTTAACGAAGAGAAGAGTGAGGGGTGACATGATAGCAGTGTTCCAATATCTCAGGGGCTGCCACAAAGAAGAGGGAGTCAAGCTATTCTCCAAAGCACCTGAAAGCAGGACAAGAAGCAATGGAAGGAAACTAGTCAAGGAGAGAAGCAACCTAGAACTAAGGAGAAACTTCCTGACAGTTAGAACAATTAACCAGTGGAACAACCTGCCTCCAGAAGTGGTGAATGCTCCAACACTGGAGGTTTTTAAGAAGAGACTGGACAGCCATTTGCCTGAAATGGTATAGGGTTTCCTGCCTGAGCAGGGGGTTGGACTAGATGACCTCCAAGGTCCCTTCCAATATTATTATTATTATTATTATTATTATTATTATTATTATTATTATTATTATTATTATTATTATTATTATTATTATCATCATCATCATCATCATCATCATCATCATCAGATGTATTTGTAACTGGCTAACCAATCGCACTCAACATGTAGTCCTCCATGGAACTGCATCTACATGGAGGGAAGTGTGTAGTGGGGTACTACAAGGGTCTGTTTAAATGTCTTCATCAATTATTTGGATGAGGGTATAGATGGGCAACTCATCAAATTTGCGGATGACACCAAGCTGGCAGGAATAGCTAACACTTCTGAAGATAGACTTAAGATATAGAAGGATCTTGACAAAATTGAACATTCGGCACTATCTAACAAAATGAAATTCAGTGGTGCAAAAAAGTAAGATTCTACATTTAGGCAAGAAAAAACAAATGCACAAGTATAGTATAGGTGGTACCTGGCTTAATAGTAGTAACTGTGAGAGGGATCTTTTTTTATTTTTATAAATGAATCTTTATTTACATTTCGTGTTAAAAACACACCATACACCAACAAAGACAAAAAAAACATTTACAATATACAAAAAATGAAGAAATCAAAAAATTGAAAACCATTTCAAAAATTTCACATTATATCTACTTCTAAACTAACAATTATATTCCACTCATTAAGTCTCTTATAACCATTCAACTCCAAAGCTTATTCATTAACAAAGACTATATCACTTCATTTTTGACCAACCTCCAAGCCACCCTCATTTCTTTAATCTTTTATCCATCCAAATATACCATTTATTCCATGATAGAAATGCTGGTGTCTCTTCTTTACCCTTCAACTTCTTGGTCAATGTGTCTGCTTCTGCACAATCAAGTATTCTCCTAATTATAACTTCATCCGGCGGGGTATAATTTGCCTTCCAAAATTGAGCATACCCCATCCTTGCCGCCGTTAAGATATGTAAAACCAAATACCATATTTCCTTCTTAATATTTCCAGGCCTGGAGCCAAGCAGATACGTCTTTGGTTTAAGATCAACTAAACACCCTGTGATTTCCTCTATCCATTTTTGGATCCTCATCCAATATCTAACCACTTCCGGACATGTCCACCATAAGTGATAATATGTGCCAATCCCTTTAACACACTTCCAACAATCGGCTGACAATCCGGGGAACATTTTGGAAAGTCTAGCCGGAGGGAGATGCCATCTATAAAGCATTTTGTATATGTTCTCCTTATATGACGTGGAAACCACCAGCCTCATATTAGTCCACCAAATCTCTTCCCATTTCTCAAGTGGAAGTGCATAACCAAAATTCTTCCCCCAGGCAATCATCACATCTTTTACCACCTCCTCCCCTACTACCCTAGTTAGCAACAATTTATAGCACTTAGATATCATCTCTTTCTCCGGACCCAGCAGAATCTTATCTAATTCCTGCAGATTCAGATAAATACCCCTTCCTTCCTTATCCTTCTTATACCTTGACTGGATCTGCAGGTAGGCCCACCACTCCAATTGAAACTCTTGCTGAGCCAGATCTTGTCGTGTTTTGAGTTCTCCCCTGCTATCTAAAAGTTCTTTATAAGTTGGTCTTCTTCCCTTCTTGAGTAGGGTCGGATGGGTCAAGGCTTCCAAGGTTGATAACCAACACGGAATTTGCGCATAGTACGTAGCCCTTATCTTATCCCAATTCCGAATCAGTATTTCCCTTATGTAGTGGCGAGTAAACTGTTTGCTTGGAGGAGTACCTTCCCGCCAAAGAGCTGCATGCCATCCCTGCAGCAAATCAAATCCTTCCAAACTCAACAATCGATTATTCCTTAGACTTATCCATTCCTTGCCCCAAACTAAGAGGGCAGCCTGATAGTAAAGTTCCCAGTTCGGTAGGCCAAGGCCCCCTCTTTCCTTAATTTCTTGCATCATTTTTTCCCCCAATCCTGGGCCGTTTCCCCTGCCAAACAAATCTAGAAACTACCCCCTCTAACTCTTTTAAAAATTTCAGCGAAAGTTTAACTGGTGCTGTCTGAAAAAGAAAATTCCATTTCGGCAAAACATAAGATTTCACTGTGGCTACCCTTCCTAATAATGACAACTGTATCCCACCCCATTTTCCCAGGTCCATTTTTGTTTGTATCAGTAATTTAGAATAATTATCCACCCTAATACTTGAACATCTTCCGGTCAACCAGATTCCTAAATATTTCACCTTCTTCACGATTTTAAACCCTGTAGTGTCCTCTAACATCTGTTTATTTCTATTTGAAAGATTTTTCGTCAATATATTTGTCTTATCTTTATTTACTTTCAAACCAGCCACGTTTCCAAATTCCTCAATCCTTTTTAGTAATGCCGTGCTGGATTCCAGAGGGTTTTCCAAAACGAAGACCATATCATCTGCAAACGCCTGCAGTTTATAAATTTGGTCTCTTATCTGAAGCTCAGTAATCTCCTCATCTTTCCTTATTATTCTCAGTAGGGGTTCTAAGGTTAGGATAAATAAAAGTGGGGAGAGTGGACAACCCTGCCTAGTGCCCTTACAGATGTCAAATTTGTCAGTTAAATTCCCATTTATCAACAATCTTGCTTCCTGCTTAGTATAGATTGCTTTAATCATATTACAGAATTTAGCCCCAAACTCCATATGTTCCAACTGACACATCAGGAAATCCCAATTAACCCTATCAAATGCTTTTAGAGCATCGATAAATATTAAAGCTAATTGTTTATCTGGTTGGCTTTCATAATACTCCAGAACATTTAATATAATTCTGAGATTATCTTTTATTTGTCTAGTGGGAAGGAACCCATTCTGGTCTGTATGTATGAATTGGTTTAAGTAAATTTTTAATCTATCTGCAATTATTGTTGCAAATATTTTATAATCTGAATTAAGAAGGGATATTGGCCTATAATTTTTAATATGCTTCGAAGGGAAGTCATCCTTAGGAATCAAACTAATATTTGCCTCCAACCAGGTTTGCGGGACTATAGCCTCATCCAAAATTTCATTAAATAGATCTTTCATATGTTTTCCCAACGATTCCACTAATACCTTATACAATTCTGCAGGAATTCCATCAGTGCCTGGGGTTTTCTGACATTTCTGTTGTCTGACCGCTTTTTCAATTTCTGCTATTGTTATCTCCTGATCTAAGGCCTCTTTCTCATTAGGAAATAACTTAGGAAGGTCTGACTCCGTCAGGTATTGTTTAATCCTCTCCTCAGGAACCTTTTCTTCCTGATATAATTCTGTAAAAAACTCAATTGCTATCTTTTCTATCCCTTCTTTATCCCCTATCAGTGTCCCCCTCTTATCCTCTAACTGCTCAATTCTTCTACTTTCCTTCTCTTTCCTTATTCTATAGCTAAGCCATCTCCCTGGTTTATTGGCATATTCAAAATAGTTCTGCCTTGCCACCCTAATTTGATGTGCTATTTTCTCTTGGTCCACAAGGTTGAGTTTATGCCTCCAAAAATCCACCTGCTCCTTCCCGTAAACTTTCTGTGGGTTTACCTGGAGAGCCTTCTCTGCCTTAGTAAGTTGCTCAACAATTTCCCTCCTACTTTCCTCCTCCTTCCTACGTTTAACTGCCATCTGTTTTATTATCAAGCCTCTCAAATAAGCTTTAGCCGTATCCCAAACTATTCGTAGGGGCATCCCTTCCGTCCTATTTTCTAAAAAAAACAGACTCATCTCTTGTTTAATTTTTTTTATTGAAAAGTTTTACAGTACATTTTAACTTTAACAATCCCCCCCTCCCCCCACCCCTACCTAACCCTCCCTATCCCTCCCACCCATTCCCCCCTCCCCCCCGACTTCCCAGAGCTAAATACAGGGTATAAAAACAAAGAACAATCATAAGCATCCATATGCTAACAACAATAAACTATTAATTCTATCACCCTCTAGCTCATATAAAATGATTACAAGCAATATTAATATTACATATAAAAAGGAAAAAAAACAGAAACGGAAACTTACTCAAATGCTAAATGAAATTTCTTAGTCCCATATTTGTTCTGGATATAATCAATCCACTTTTTCCACTCCATAATATAACGTTCTTGCGAATGATCTTTCAGATAAGCCGAAATCTTTGCCATTTCCGCCAGGTCAGAAACTTTTAGAGTCCATTCTTCTATAGTCGGCAGTTCCTCCTTTTTCCAATATTGACCTATTAAAAGTCTTGCTGCTGTGATTAAGTTCAGCATCAACTTAACGTCCACAACAGTAGCTTCTGTAATTATGCCCAACAAAAACAATTGCGGACAAAACTTTATCCTTTGCTTAAAGATCTTCTGCATATTCCACCAAATTTTTATCCAAAAAGCCTTAACCTTTTTGCAGGTCCACCATATATAAAAATACGTTGCATCTTCGCCACCACACCTCCAACATTTAGGCTGATAATTCGGATACATACTTGCCAGCTTTTTAGGATCTAAATGCCATCCATAAAACATTTTATAAAAGTTCTCTCTTAGGTTTTGGGCTTGCGTGAATTTTACGTTCCTCACCCAGATCTTTTCCCACGTGTCCATTGTAATAACTTCTTGAATATTCTGAGCCCATTTTATCATACAGTCTTTAACAAGCTCTGTTTCTGAGTCAATTTCTATCAATGCAAGATATATCCGTTTGATATGTGCTGGACCCTGGTTTCTAATTTGCTTTATCAAATTTTCATCGGTCATTGAAAAACCAATTTTCTGATCTTCTTTCCACCTGGCCTGTAACTGGGTGTATTGAAACCAAGTTTGAACGATCTTCTCATCTCGCAAGAGATTGTACGGCTTCAAACACCAGACATTTCTTTCCAAGCTTAAAATCTCCTTATACGTAGTCACATCATGTTTGAAGCCAACATTTATGTTTTCTATTGCGTGTTTTGGGATTGCCCACAACGGCACCTTGTAGTCTAACTTATGTCTATACTTCTTCCAAACTCTCAACAATGCCTGTCTTAAAATATGCACTTTAAACACATTATCTACCTTCTTATCATACAACAAATATGCATGCCAGCCAAATAACAAGTCATGGCCCTCAAGATTTAATAATCTCCCTTGTGTCAAATTAATCCAATCACTTATTCCTGATAACGCAGCAGCTTCATAATATAATTTAAGATTAGGCATTTTAAGACCACCTCTTTCACGAGTATCCTGCATAATCTTAAGTTTAACTCGTGGCCTTTTCCCTGCCCACACAAATTTATTGATACCCCGTTGCCATTCTTCCAAATTAGAATCTTTTTTAAGGACCGGTATCATTTGAAATAAAAATAAAAATTTAGGCAGGACATTCATTTTCACTGCTGCAATTCTTCCCAATAAAGACAATTGCAATTTTTCCCAACTCTCCAATTCTTTTTGAATTTTTCCCCATAACTTTTCATAATTATTTTTATATAACTTTGCATTTGAGGGTGACAAATACACCCCCAAATATTTGACCCTTTTAACAATCTCAAATCCAGTTAATCCTTCTAAAAGGGCCTTTTGCGGTGTTGTCATGTTTTTGGCCAAAATTTTTGTTTTTTGTACATTAACCTTAAATCCAGAAACCTTCCCATATTGCATTATTATCTCCATCAGGTCCACAACAGAGCTTTCTGGCTGAGTCACCGTAACAACCAGATCGTCTGCAAACGCCCTCAATCTATAATCCTGATCTCCAATTTGAATACCCTTAATTTTTTCCGAATTCCGTATTTTTATCAATAATATATCCAATGTTAAAAAAATAATAAAGGTGATAACGGACACCCTTGTCTTGTGCCCTTCTCAATATTGCATACTTCAGTCAGACTATTGTTAACTATTATTCGGGCAGTTTGTTTTTGATATAATGCCCTAATTGGTTGTAAAAATTTATCCTCAAAATTCATTTTATCTAAAACTTTCATCAAAAATTGCCAATTCAGTTGATCAAAAGCTTTTTCAGCATCTAAGAAAATTAGCGCCGCAGGGATCTGGTTGTTCCTTTCCAAGAACTCCACCACATCTACTATATGCCTCACATTATTTTTCATTTGTCTACCACCAATAAACCCAGTTTGATCCCCATGAATCATCTGTTGCAAGACCCTCATCAATCTATTAGCTAACACCTTAGCAAATATCTTGTAGTCTGTGTTTAAAAGCGATATTGGTCTGTAATTTTTAACTTGAGTAACATCTTGATCTTCCTTCGGAATCAAAGAAATAAAAGCAGTTCTCCAAGACGGAGGCACCCTTCCCCCACCTCTGAATTGTCTGAAACAATTCCCTTAACGGCTTTATCAGCTCCAATTGTAAAGTTTTGTAGTAGACCGCAGTCAGACCATCCGTGCCTGGCGCTTTATCCACCTTCAGTTCCTTAATTGCTATAAGAATTTCTTCTTCTGGTTCCGGTGGCTCCGCGGCGACGGAGACAGCCTTCCCGGGCTGCCCGCGGCTCAGCTGAGTCTTTTTTCGCCCGAAACAGCGCCGATCAGCTGTTCGGGCGATTTTGAAGCCCCCTCCTCGGGAGAAGAGGAGGGGGTGAGGCCCCAGGTAGGGGTTGAGTTCTCCGGGGCCGCCTGAGCTTGGAGCTTGGGCGGCTGAAGGATTGAACTCCCCCGAAGCCTGGGTTGCTCCCAGCTGGCCGGCGTCTCTGCTCCGGATTTCTTGGAGCAGAGCCAGGCGTCTGCGACCACCCCTGCCTGAAGAAAGGACTATGGATTAAAAGGAGCAGGCAGAGCGGTACAAGAGGAAAAGGTGAAGAGGATTATTTTATTTTACTCTCGAGCTTGGTGGACTTTTTAAACTTTAAGTGAAAGTGCGTCACAATTGAAAGTTAAAGATGGCAACTAAACCTCCCCCTAAAACTCTTCGGAGTGGTGGATCTTCTCCGGTGCAACAATCATCGTTACAGGCGCTGCATCCTCCTGATGTATTGACACCGAAGGATTTACGAGATGTGCTGGATAAACATGCCCAGGTAATTCTGGAATCAATTAACCAATCAATGGGTGATAAATTTGCACAGATGGAGGAGAAATTGGAGAAACTGGAGGAGAAAATAGAAGAGAGGATGGAACAGAAGTGCAGCGTGATGAAGGTAGACATTTTGTCTTCAGTGCATAAAGTGGCGGAATGTGTGGAGGATTTAGATGAAAAAGTGGATGATTTGACCCAAAAGAATGCAATATTAGAAGTAAAAGTACGGGAGAATGAAAATTTAAGAGACAAAATGGAAAGGGAGTTAAGCCTTGCCCAATATTACCAGATGCAGTTTGCTGTTAGAATCAGAGGTTTAAAGGAGAATATTAAGGAAGATTTAAAGCAGCTGGTTTCTGAGGCTCTCGAAGTGGTATTGAACCAGCCAGCATCTGAAATAAGAGCAGCTATGGATAAAGTGTTCCGTGTGAATTCATGGATTGCCAGACAGAGAAAGTTGCCTAGAGACGTGGTGGTTTACTTTGCAAAAAGAGAAATCAGAGATGAAGTTATACAAGCTGCCTATGATGCTAAAGTTGTGATTGCTGATCAAGAAGTTTTGGTTTTAAAAGAAATCCCTCCAAAGATTTTAAGGAGAAGGAAGGACTTTACATTTTTTGTGCAAGAGCTCAAGCAACGAGATATAAGGTTCAGATGGGAGATTCCAGAAGGGCTGATGGTGATGCATGAAGGTAAAAGGTATCGGCTGATTACTGTGAAGCAAGCGCGTGATTTTTACAATAATGTTTTAAAAGCAACCCCATTAACACTTCTGGAAGCTGCAAAGGGATCTGGAGAAGGAGAACATCAAGAGGATGAAACAGAGGATAATGGTGCTGGAGGAGATCAAGCTATAACTTCCTTGGACGATCCTAGAGAGCAAAGGGTAACGCGTGCTGCTTTAAAACGAGCAAAGAAAATAAAAGAACAAGACCAGCAGAAGTCTTCAGAATCTTCACAACGTACTCATAGCCAAGCAGTGGGAGGAGCACGGCCTAAAGAAGATAGTCCTATCAAAGCTGTGCTCCAAGAGCTTTGGGAGGATATGCATGGCAACTAAATTCTTAACCTGGAATGTTAATGGACTAAATTCACCACAGAAGAGGAAGAAAGTTTTTCAATATTTAAAGCAATTTAAGATAGATGTTATATGTTTGCAAGAAACGCATATTAGAGTTTTGGATCAAAAGTATTTATCGAACTCGAGGTTGGGTACGCAATTTGTTGCTTCTGCAGAGAACAAGAAAAATGGAGTGGTTGTTTATGTTAAAAGTGCCTTAACAGCAGACTTAATTGAAGCAGACAAGCATGGAAGATATGTCATGATTGAGCTGCTGTTAGAAGGTAAAAAGACGCTTTTAGTTGGATTATATGCACCTAATCAACAACAAGCTGACTTTTTTAGTTTACTACACACAAAGCTTACCCAGTTGGATTATAAATCTTTTATTTTTATGGGGGACTGGAATGGTGTTTTGGATGTACAGCTGGACAAGGCTGGAGTTTTCAAGCGCATTCCAGGTCATGCTAGACTGCCTAAATCTTTTTTTGAAATGAAGGATGACCTGGAATTGCGAGATATTTGGCGTGAGAGACATTTGCAGGAGAGGGATTATACTTTTTATTCTGATAGACATCAATCTTTTTCGAGGATTGATTTTATTTTGCTGACTAATGATTTTTTTTGGAGGACCAAAAAGGTGAAGATTTGTGCAAGAACTATCTCTGATCACAGTCCAGTCTGGTTAGAGATTGATAAGGAGAAAAGAGACAGGCGCTCGTGGCGCGTAAATGAGAATTTGTTTAGAAATCAGAGAAATGTGGAAGAATGCAAACAGCGGATGAAGGATTTTTTTGAGACTAACATGAATAAGGGTACCTCTATGGATATGGTTTGGGATGCTAGCAAGGCCTATATGAGAGGGGTGTTGATATATATGAATAATAAACATAGACGTGCAGTGGAAACTAGAAGGAAAGAACTGGAGAATGAAATAAAAGAAAAAGAAAAGGCTTTGATTTTGAACCCAGAGGATGTGAAGACCAAGGAGGCTATTAGACTGTTAAGAGGACAATTTGATAAATTAATGGCTGACCAAGTGGCAACCAATTTGCGGTTTGCCAGGCATAATACTTTTTGCAACGCTAATAAACCAGGTAGATGGTTAGCTTATAGATTGAGGAAAAAACAAAGGGCTTCTAATATAGACAAGATTGAGCATAAAGGAAGGGTTGTGTTTCAACAGGATCTTATTAAGGACGCTTTTGTGGATTTTTATTCGAAACTATATGCTAAAGAGGAAATTAATGAAAAAGATATTGATATATATTTGGAGAATGCTAGCATCCCGGTTCTTACGCAAGTACAAAAAGAGGGGATTAATCAACTGATTACAGAAGAAGAAATTTTCACAGCAATTAAGGAATTGAAGGTGGATAAAGCACCAGGTACGGATGGCTTGACTGCGGCCTATTACAAAAATTTACAATTAGAGATGATAAAACCGTTAAAGGAACTGTTCCAGACAATTCAGAGGGGGGGAAAGGTGCCACCGTCTTGGAGAACAGCTTTTATTTCTTTGATTCCGAAGGAAGACCAAGATGCTACTCAAGTTAAAAACTATAGACCAATATCGCTTTTAAATACAGATTACAAGATATTTGCTAAGGTTTTGGCTAATAGACTGATGAGGGTTCTGCAACAGGTGATCCATGGGGATCAAACGGGGTTTATTAGTGGTAGGCAAATGAAAAATAATGTGAGGCATATAGTTGATGTGTTAGAGTTTTTGGAAAGGAACAACCAGATTGCTGCGGTGCTAATTTTTTTAGATGCTGAAAAAGCTTTTGATCAATTGAATTGGAAATTTTTGCTGAAAGTTTTAGACAAAATGGATTTTGGGGAAAATTTTTTACAACCGATTAGGGCATTATATCAAAAACAAACTGCCCGAATTATAGTTAATAATAGCTTGACAGAAGCATGTAATATTGAGAAGGGCACAAGGCAAGGGTGTCCGTTATCGCCCTTGTTATTTGTGTTAACATTAGAGATATTATTGGTTAAAATTCGGAATTCAGGAAAAATTAAGGGGATACAAATTGGAGATCAGGACTACAGATTGAGAGCATTCGCAGACGATCTGGTTGTTACAGTGACCCAGCCAGAGAACTCTGTTGTGGACCTGATGGAGATAATAACACAATATGGGAAGGTTTCTGGATTTAAAGTTAATACACAGAAAACCAAAATTTTGGCCAGAAATATGACAGTTTCGCAAAAGGCTCTCTTAGAAGGATTAACTGGATTTGAGATTGTTAAAAGGGTCAAATATTTGGGGGTGATTTTGTCGCCCTCTAATACAAAGCTATATAAAAATAATTATGAAAAACTATGGGGGAAAATTCAAAAAGAATTGGAGAGTTGGGAAAAATTGCAATTGTCTTTGTTGGGACGGATTGCAGCAGTGAAAATGAATGTCCTGCCTAAATTTTTTTTTTTATTCCAAATGATACCGATTCTTAAGAAAGATTCTAATTTGGAGGAATGGCAGCGAGGTATCAATAAATTTGTGTGGGCAGGGAAAAAGCCACGAGTTAAACTTAAGATTATGCAGGATACACTTCCGCTGGCGGCGCGGCGCCGAAGACAGCCTCCCCTGGCTGCCCGCGGCTCAGCTGTTTGTTTTTTCGCCCGAAACAGCGCCGATCAGCTGTTCGGGCGAAATTGAAGCCCCCTCCTCGGGAGAAGAGGAGGGGGTGAGGCCCCAGGTAGGGGTAGAGTTCTCCGAGGCCGCCTGAGCTTCGAGCTTGGGCGGCTGAAGGATCGAACTCCCCCGAAGCCTGGGTTGCTCCCAGCTGGCCGTCGTCTCTGCTCCGAACTTCCTGGAGCAGAGCCAGGCGTCTGCGAACCATCCCTGCCTGAAGAAAGGACTATGATTTAAAGGAGCAGGCAGAGCGGTACAAGAGGAAAAGGTGAAGAGATGAAGAGGATTATTTTATTTTACTCTCAAGCTTGATGGACTATGCTTAAAACTTAAAGTGCAAGTGCGTCACAATTGTAAGTAAAAGATGGCGGCTAAACCTCCCCCTAGAACTTTTCGGAGTGCTGGAAATTCTCCGGTGCAACAACAATCATTACTGCAGGCGTTGCATTCTCCTGATGTATTGACATCGAAGGATCTTGAAAAACATACCCAGTTAATTTTGGAGTCAATGGGTGTTAAATTTGCACAGATGGAGGAGAAATTGGAGAAATTGGAGCAGAGAATGGAAGAAAGGATGGAGCAGAAACTTAGAGAGATGAAGGTAGACATTTTGTCCTCAGTGCATAAAGTAGCTAAATGTGTGGAGGTGCTGGATGATCAAGTGGAAGACTTGACTCAAAAGAATGCTATATTAGAAGCAAAAGTATTGGAAATTGAAGATTTAAAAGACAAAATGGATAGCGAACAGAGTTTGGCTCAATTTTACCAGATGCAGTTTGCTGTTAGAATTAGAGGCCTAAAAGAGAATATTAAGGAAGATTTAAAGCAGCTGGTTTCTGAGGCTTTTGAGGGGGTATTGAACCATCCAGCATCTGAAATAAAACAAGGCATGGACAAAGTGTTTCGTGTGAATTCCTGGATTGCTAAGCAGAGAAAGTTGCCTAGAGATGTGGTGGTTTATTTTGTAAAAAGGGAAATTAGAGATGAAGTTATACAAGCTGCCTATGATACTAAAGTTGTGATTGCTGGTCAAGAAGTTTTGGTTCTAAAAGAAATTCCTCCAAAGATTTTAAAGAGAAGGAAGGACTTTATATTTCTTGTGCAAGAGCTCAAGCAAAGAGATATAAGGTTCAGATGGGAGATCCCAGCTGGGTTGAGCTTCATGTATGATGGCAAAAGGTACTGTTTGGGTACTGTGAAGCAAGCGCATGATTTTTACAACAATGTTTTAAAAGCAACCCCATCAACACTTCTGGAAGCTGCAGAGGGCTCTGGAGAAGGAGAACATCAAGAGGATGAAGATGGACAGATAGACGAGAAGGGTACAGGAGGAGATCAAGCTGCAACTCTTTTGGATGATCCTAGAGAACAGAGGGTGACGCGTGCTGCCTTAAAACGCTCAAAAAAGATTAAAAAATAAGACCAGTAGAAATCTATGGAACTTCCACAATATACTTATAGTCAAGTGGTAGCTGTGTTTTTAAGAGTTTTGGGATGATATCTATGGTAACAGAATGTTCAATTTGGAACTAATGGACAATTTACTACAGAGGAAGAGGAAGAAAATTTTGTGGGTTAATGCGGGTTAATTTGTGTAAGAACTATCTATTATAGCCTATTTTGGCTAGAGAGGTTAATAGGGATAGGTGCTTGTGATGTGTAAGTGAGAATATGTCTAGGTAATAGTGAATTGTGGAAGAACATAGATGGGAATGATGCTAGTTTTCTTTTATTTTAGTTCTTTATACATATTTAGTATTGTTAAGGATTGGTTTACTCTATATAAGCTAGAGAGTGATGGATTTTAGAGTTTATAATTGTTAGTATATGATTGTTTATGATTGCTTTTTAGATATATACCTTGTATTTTGCTCTGGGAAGTCGGGGGGGGGGAGGGGGGGAGGAGGGGAAGTAGAGGGGTGGGAGGCAGGGGAGGGAGGAGGGAGAGGGGGAGGGGGGGAGATAGGGGGGAGGTAGGGAGGGGAGGAGGGAGGGGGAAGGGGGGTTTTTCAAAGGAAAATTGTATTTTAAAACTTTTCAATAAAATCCCTTCTTTACTTGGTTTGAAAATAAAAAAAAAAAAAAAAAAAAAGATTATGCAGGATACTCGTGAGAGAGGTGGCCTTAAATTGCCTAATTTTAAATTATATTATGAAGCTGCTGCATTAGTAGGAATAAGTGATTGGATTAACTTGACGCAAGGGAGGTTATTAAATCTTGAGGGCCATGATTTGTTGTTTGGCTGGCATGCATATTTGTTGTATGATAAGAAGGTAGACAACGTGTTTAGGGTGCATATTTTAAGACAGGCACTGCTGAGAGTTTGGAAGAAGTATAGACATAAGTTAAGTTGTAAGATACCATTGTGGGCAATTCCAAAACACGTAATAGAAAATATACATGCTGGCTTCAAACATGATGTGACTACGTACAAGGAGATCCTTAGCTTGGAAAGAAATGTTTGGTGTTTGAAATCATATAGCCTCTTGCGAGATGAGAAGGTTGTTCAAAATTGGTTTCAATATACTCAGCTACGGGCCAGGTGGAAAGAAGATCAGAAAAATGGATTTACAATGACTGATGAAAATTTGATAAAGCAAATTAGAAATCAGGGACCAGCACATATCAAACGGATATATCTTGCATTGATAGAGATTGACTCAGAAACAGAGCTTGTTAAGGATTGTATGATAAAATGGGCCCAAAACATCCAGGAAGTTATCACAATGGACACTTGGGAAAAGATTTGGGTGAGGAACGTAAAATTTACTCAAGCTCAAAATCTAAGGGAGAACTTTTACAAAATGTTTTATAGATGGCATTTAGATCCTAAAAAGCTTGCAAGTATGTATCCGAATTATCAGCCTAAATGTTGGAGGTGCGGAGACGAAGATGCAACATATTTTCACATATGGTGGACATGTAAGAAGGTTAAGGCTTTTTGGATAAAAGTCTGGTGGAATATGCAGAAGATTTTTAAACAGAGGATAAAGTTTTGTCCGCAACTTTTTTTGTTGGGAATAATTGCAGACGCTACAGTTGTGGACACTAAGTTGATGTTGAACTTAATTACGGCAGCAAGACTTTTGATAGGCCAATATTGGAAGAAAGAGGGACTGCCGACCATAGAAGAGTGGACCTTAAAGGTTTCCGACCTGGCAGAGATGGCGAAGATTTCGGCCTATTTGAAAGATCACTCGCAAGAACGCTATATTATGGAATGGAGAAAATGGATTGAGTTTATCCAGATCAAGTATAGGGTTAAGAAGTTTTATGTAGCATTTGAATGAGTCTTCTTTCGTTTTTTTTTCCTTTTCTTATTTTAGTTTCTTTTTATACATATTTGATATTATTAAGGTTTGTCTTATCCTATATAAGCTAGAGAGTGTTGGATTTTAGAGTTTATAGTTGTTAGTATATGATTGTTTATGATTGCTTTTTATATATATACCTTGTATTTAGCTTTGGGAAGTCGGGGGGGGGGGGGAGGGGGGGAGGGGGGGGAGGTAGGGGGGGGAGGAGGGAGGGGGAAGGGGGGATTTTTAAAGGAAAATTGTACTTTAAAACTTTTCAATAAAAAAAAAAGAATTTCTTCTTCTGTTATCAATTGATTGATCTCCTCCTTTTGTGCTTGCGTAAGAACCGGGATGCTAGCATTCTTCAAATATACATCAATATCTGTTTCATTAATCTTCTCCTTAGCATATAATTTAGAATAAAAATCCACAAAGGCTTCCTTGATGAGATCCTGTTGAAACACAACCTTTCCTTTATATTCAATTTTATCTATATTAGAAGCCCTTTGCTTTTTCCTTAACCTGTAGGCTAGCCACCTACCTGGTTTATTGGCATTGCAAAAAGTATTATGCCTAGCAAACCGTAAATTAGTTGCCACCTGATCAGCCATCAACTTATCAAATTGTCCTCTTAGCAGGTTAATGACCTCCTTAATCTTCACATCCAATGGGTTCAAAATTAGGGCCTTTTCTTTTTCCCTAATTTCATTCTCCAGTTCTTTCCTTCTAGCTTCCAAATTACGTCTATATTTATTGTTCATATATATCAACACCCCTCTCATATAGGCTTTGCTAGCATCCCAAACCATGTCCATAGAGGTATCCTTATTCATATTAATTTCAAAAAAATCCTTCATCTGCTTTTTACATTCTTCCACATTTCTCTGGTTTCTAAACAAATTCTCATTTACGCGCCAGGAGCGCCTATCTCTATTGTCCTTGTTGATCTCTAACCAAACTGGACTATGGTCAGAGATAGTTCTTGCACAGATCTTTACCTTCTTGATCCTAGAAAAAAAGTCATTAGTCAGTAATATAAAGTCAATCCTAAAAAAAGATTGATGTCTATCAGAAAAAAAAGTATAATCCTTTTCATGTAGATGTGTATCTCGCCAAATGTCTCGCAATTCCAGATCATCCTTCATTTCAAAAAAAGATTTAGGCAATCTAGCATGACTCGGGGCATGCTTAAAAAAACCAGCTTTGTCCAGCTGTACGTCTAGGACACCATTCCAATCTCCCATAAAAATAAAAGATTTATAATCCAGTTGGGTAACCTTTATATGTAGTAAGTTAAAAAAATCAGCTTGTTGTTGATTAGGAGCATACAATCCAACTAAGAGCGTTTTTTTGCCTTCTAGCAGCAAATCTATCATAACATATCTTCCTTGCTTATCTACTTCAATTAGTTCCGCTGTCAGAGTATTCTTAACATAGACAACCACTCCATTTTTCTTATTCACTGCAGAAGCAATCAATTGCGTACCCAACCTTGAGTTCAATAAATACTTTTGGTCCATAACCCTAATATGCGTTTCTTGCAAACAAATAACATCAGTCTTAAATTGTTTTAAATATTGAAAAACTTTCTTTCTCTTCTGTGGTGAATTTAATCCATTAACATTCCAAGTTAAAAATTTAGTCGCCATTCTTGGTGTCCCGAAGCTTCTGGAGCACGTCTGCCAGGACCCCTGTAGCTTCCTTGGGCCGCACCCCTCCCACAGCTTCACTGTAAGTACGCTTTGAAGGTTCCATAACTTTCTGCTGGTCTTGCTCTTGCTCTTGTCTCGCTCGTCTTAAGGCGGCACGCGTCAACCTCTCTCTCCAGCAGCAGCCGATGAAACTGTAATTTGATCCCCTCCAACACCATTCTCCTCTGTCTGTATTCCTTCAGCATCTTGAGGCTTTCCCTCGCCATATCCCTTTACAGCTTCCAAAAGTGGTAGGGGGGTTGCTTTTAGCACATTACTGTAAAAATCACGTGCCTGAGTCACAGTAACCAGACATTGTCTTTTACCTTCGTGCATCACCACCATTCCGACTGGAATCTCCCATCTAAACTTGATATCACATTTCTTAAGTTCCTGTGCAAGGAATGCAAAATCTTTCCTTCTCCTTAAAATCTTTGGAGGAATCTCTTTTAAAACCAAGACTTCTTGCTCAGCAACCACAAACTTAGTATCGTAAGCAGCTTGAATAACTTCATCCCTAATTGCTCTCTTTGTAAAGTAGACCACCACATCTCTAGGTAACTTCCTCTGCCTTGCAATCCATGAATTTACACGAAAGATTTTATCCATACTTCCCTCAATTTCAGATGCTGGCTGGCCCAGTACCGCTTCCAAAGCCTCGGAGACCAGCTGCTTTAAATCTTCTTTAGGATTCTCTTTTAAGCCCCTGATTCTAATAGCAAACTCCATCTGATGGTACTGGACAAGGCTCAATTCTCCGTCCATTTTGTCCCTTATATTTTCATTCTCTAATACTTTTACTTCTAATATAGAGTTCTTTTGACTAAGATCCTCCACTTTTTCATCCAAACGTTGCACACATTCAGCCACACTTTCAATTGTAGACAAAATGTCTGCCCTCATTGCTCTAAACTTCTCTTCCATCTTCTCCTCCAATTTCTCCTCCAGCTTTTCCATCTTTTCATCCATCATATCTGACATTAATTGTGAATGCTTTTCAAAAGCATCTTGTAAATCCTTAAGCGTCAATGCCAGAGGAGGTGCAGGAGGAAGCAAAGCTTGCAACGAGGTCTGTTGCACCGGGGAAGGCCCCGTACTCCGGAGAGCTTTGGAAGTTTTAGCCGCCATCTTCCCCCACTTTCACTTGTTGCTCACTTTCACTTTAAAGCTATAAATTCCATTGAGCTAGAGAGTAAAAATAAAAGTCCACTTCACCTTGACCTCCTGTACCGCTCTGCCTGCTCCTTAATTCTCAAGAGTCTTTCCTTCTGGCAGGGGTGGTTGCTAACGCTTGGCTCTGCTCCAAAAATCACGGAGCAGAGACGCTGCACAGCTCGGAGCTAACCCAGGCTTCGGGGGGGCTCGATCCTTCAGCCACCCAAACTTTCAGCTCAGGCAGCCCCGGAGAGCTCAACCCCTACCTGGGGCCTCACCCCCTCCTCTTCTCCAGAGGAGGGGGCTTCAGATCCACCTAAACAGCTGATCGGCGCTGTTTTCGATGAAACAACAAAGCTGCGGAGCGGACAGCCCGGAGATGGCTGTCTTCAGCGTCGCGTCGCCACCGGAAGTCAACCATCTCTTGTTTAATTTTTTGTACAAAAACCGTATCCTTCAGGATCTCCAGGCTCATCATCCATCTACTCCTCACTCTACTCCCCCTTATCAATGTAATAGCCACCGGGTTGTGGTCCGCCCATTCGTTCATCAAAATCATGGCATCTTTTGCATAAGGTATCAGCCCATCCGACAACCATACCATATCCAACCTAGACCATGAGTTATGCCTGGGGGAGTAGTAGGTATAACGTTGAGAGGCTGGGTTAATCACACGCCATATATCCCTAAGGCCAAATTCTTCACATATATCCCTAAATACTTTGGGTAAGACCCTCCTATCTTTCCCTTTTTTCTTCTTCAAATCAACCCTCCCTGTTTTGTAATCCTTAGCGCTATCTACCACCGCATTAAAGTCCCCCAAGAGACACATCTGCTCATACTCCAGATCTAATATTTTTCGATATATTTTCTGGAAAAAGTCTCCCTGATTATTATTAGGTGCATATATGCCTACCAGTAACACTTTGCTTCCCACCATTTCTATCTCCAGCATCAGGCTTCTCCCCTCTGGGTCCGCCCATAATTCTTTAGGACACAAGTACTCCTTAACATACATTGCTACACCTTTCTTTTTCTCCTCAGCAGATGCTACAAATAATTTCCCTAGTTTAGAGTAACTCAACAAATTAATTTGGCTTTTCTTAATATGAGTTTCCTGAAGGCATAATACATCAGCTCCACATTTCCTTAATCTAGTTAAGATATTTTTTCTCTTAACAGGAGCATTGAGACCATTAACATTGAGTGTCAAAAAATTCACCCCTTGACACATCCTTACTTACGTGGGGCCTTAGATTTGGTAGTCTGTCTAGTTACCCTCTTACATTCTCCCTTTCCCTCTCCACCCCCTCCCCCTTCCCCCTCCGCTCCCCCAGATTCCTCTCCTCCCTCTGACTTCTACTCTCCACTTCTCCATCACTCTCCTGATCACTAGTCCCACAAAAATTTTTATAGAAATCTTGTGCGTTGTGTAGACTCTCAATCTTTATCTTTCGGTCTTCCCACATCACCAGGAGCCCCTCTGGAAGCAGCCATTTATATGTCACACCTTTTTTCCTCAATTGCAAAGTAACAAATTGATAGCGTTGACGTTGCTCTCGGACCCTTCTTGGCAGTTGCTTAAGAATTGTAACCGGACAGCCTTTATACTGAATTGGTTGATCTCTAGCTCTATGAAGTACTTCATCTCTAAGTGCCTTTTTGGTAAACCTAACATGCACTTCCCTAGGGAGGCTATATCGCCTGGCATAATTGGTATAAACTCGAAAAGCCTGATCAATATCGCACCGAACCTCTTTTTTCTCTTTCCCCACCAGGTCTGCAATCATTTCTCCTACCACTTCTTCCAGCTGTTCTTCTCTGTCTTCCATAACATTTTGGAAGCACAAAAAAAGGCTGTTTTCTCCATCTCCAGGTACACCATATCATCTTCCAGCTTCTTGGATGCTTGCGTGCACCTGTGCTCCCATTTCTCCATCCGCTTCTCCATATTCTCAGAGTCCTTTACTACTGTTTTAATTCGCTCTTCATGCGTATCCAGAGTCACCTGGACTGCACCCAATTTTCCTTTAATTTCCTTCATCTCCTCTCTCATGTCTCCCAACTCAGCCTTCAAGCTGTCAAAATTCCTCTCCATTATGTCCTGCATATTTTGTAACATCGTATAAATCCCTTGAATTGTAGCAGATTTTTCTGTCGTTGGTAGGTTCTCCATCGACTTCCTAACCCCTGGTGGCGTCGTAACGGGAGAGGCTGCTGCTGTCAAGGTAGGGGCCTTCCTTAAGGTTTTAGTTGACGTTGTCGTTAAAGACATTCAGTTTGTCCCAGGAGGTTTCTCCACACTACTGTACACCACAGGTTGACTCCTTCCCAGAAACTTTATCACAAACCCCGTACTTCCTTCTAATAATTTCACTTCCGCTCTTTAGGTAGAAGAAAAAAAAGAAAGAAGGAGTCACATCAATATCCGTCAGTTTCTATAAGTCCACAAAGCAATACACTAACTTTTTCAGGGAAGAGAAAGCTTCCACCAATCATGTCATATTCGTAGACAAGTCCATTTAAGCCTCTAATCAGCATTCACGGCAGCAAAAGACAAAAGGGGTAACAAAAAAAAAGAAAAAAGAAAAAAAAAGAAAAGAAAAGAAGAAAGGAAAGAACCGCCCCCGATAACTGGCTGCCACTCCTTTCACTTCTGCTTAGCACCCCGCCAGCGCGCTCACTCAGAAAGTCTTTAAACTCACTTCCAGTCTTTCTCACTTCCCTTTTTGTAGCTGCATCAGCAGAATTGTATTTACTTTTTTTTCCTGTGTAAGCTCATGTTCAGTCTGTGGTGTATCAAAACCCCTAGATACTTTTTGCAATATCAAGATATGCAGATGATACCACTCTAATGGCAGAAAGTGAAGAGGAACTAAAGAACCTCTTGTTGCAGGTGAAGAAGGAGAGTGCAAAAATTGGGTTGAAACTTAACATTAAGAAAACCAAGATCATGACATCCGGCCCTCTCAATTCCTGGCAAATAGATGGGGAAGAAATGGAGGTAGTGCCAGATTTTATTTTCCTGGGCTCCAAGATCATCGCAGATGGGGACTGTAGCCAAGAAATTAAAAGACGCTTGCTCCTGGGGAGGAAAGCCATGGCAAATCTAGACAGCACACTAAAAAGCAGAGACATCGACTTCCGGTGGCGGCGCGGCGCCGAAGACAGCCGTTTTCGGGCTGTCCGCTCCGCAGCTGTGTTTATCCACCGAAAACAGTGCCGATCAGCTGTTTAGGTGGATTTGAAGCCCCCTCCTCGGGAGAAGAGGAGGGGGTGAAGCCCCAGGTAGGGGTTGAGCTCTCTGGGGCCGCCTGAGCTGAAAGTTTGGGCGGCTGAAGGATTGAGCCCCCCCGAAGCCTGGGTTGCTCCGAGCTGCTCAGCATCTCTGCTCCGGGATTTTTAGAGCAGAGCCAGGCGTTAGCGACCACCCCTGCCAGAAGGAAAGACTTTTGAGTAATAAGGAGCAGGCAGAGCGGTACAGGAGGTCAAGGTGAAGTGGATTTTTATTTTTACTCCCTAGCTCAATGGACTTTATAGCTTTAAAGTGAAAGTATGCAACAAGTGAAAGTGGGGAAAGATGGCGGCTAAATCTTCCTCTAAAGTTCTTTGGAGTGCGGGAACTTCCCCGGTGCAACAGACATCGTTGCAAGCTTTGCTTCCTCCTGCACCTCCTGTGGCATTGACGCTTAAGGACTTACAAGATGCCTTTGCAAAGCAATCCCAGGTAATGTCAGAAATGATGGATGATAAGATGGTAAAGCTGGAGGAGAAACTGGAGAAATTGGAGGAGAGGATGGAAGAGAGGTTTAGTGCAATGGAGGAGAAGATGGAAGAGAAGTTTAGTGCAATGAGGGTAGACATTTTGTCTACAATTGAAAGCGTGGCTGAATGTGTGCAACGTTTGGATGAAAAAGTGGAGGATCTTAGTCAAAAGAACTCTATATTAGAAGTAAAGGTACTGGAGAATGAAAATTTAAGGGATAAAATGGACGGACAATTGAGCCTTGTCCAGTACCATCAGATGCAGTATGCTATTAGAATCAGGGGCTTAAAAGAGAATCCTAAAGAAGACTTAAAGCAGCTGATTTCTGAGGCTTTGGAATCAGTATTGGGCCAGCCAGCATCTGAAATAGAGGGAAGCATGGATAAAATTTTTCGTGTAAATTCATGGATTGCAAGGCAGAGGAAGCTACCTAGAGATGTGGTGGTCTATTTTACAAAGAGAGCAACTAGAGATGAAGTTATTCAAGCTGCTTATGATACTAAAGTTGTGGTTGCTGAGCAAGAAGTCCTGGTTCTAAAAGAGATTCCTCCAAAGATTTTAAGGAGAAGGAAAGATTTTGCATTTCTTGCACAGGAACGTAAGCAACGTGATATCAAGTTTAGATGGGAGATTCCAGTCGGATTGGTGGTGATGCACGAAGGTAAAAGATACCGTCTGGTTACCGTGACTCAGGCGTGTGATTTCTACAGCAATGTTTTAAAAGCAACCCCTCTATCACTCTTGGAAGCTGCAAAGGGATCTGGAGAGGGAAAATTTCAAGATGCTGAAGGGGGACAGACAGAGGAGGACGGTGCTGGAGGGGATCAAATTACAGCTTCATCGGCTGCTGCTGGAGAGCAGAGGTTGACGCGTGCCGCTTTAAGACAAGCAAGACAAGTACAAGAGCAAGACCAGCAGAAGTTTATGGAACTTTCAAAGCGTACTTACAGTGAAGCTGTGGGAGGAGCGCGGCCCAAAGAAGTTGCAGGGGCCATTGAAGATGTGCTCCAAAAGCTTCGGGGCGCCAAGCATGGCGACTAAATTTCTAACCTGGAATGTCAATGGATTAAACTCACCACAGAAGAGAAAGAAAGTTTTTCAATATTTAAAACAATTTAAGATTGATGTTATATGTTTGCAAGAAACGCATATTAGGGTTATGGACCAAAAGTATTTATCGAACTCAAGGTTGGGCACGCAATTTGTTGCCTCTGCGATGAATAAGAAAAATGGAGTGGTTGTCTACGTTAAAAGTACTCTAACAGCGGAACTAATTGAAGTAGATAAGCAAGGAAGATATGTTATGATAGATTTGCTGTTAGAAGGTAAAAAAACGCTTCTAGTTGGACTGTATGCTCCTAATCAACAACAAGCTGATTTTTTTAGTTTACTTCACACAAAGGTTACCCAATTGGATTACAAATCGTTTATTTTTATTGGGGACTGGAATGGTGTTTTGGACGTACAGATGGATAAGGCTGGTTCTTTTAAGCGTGTTCCGAGTCATGCCAGATTGCCTAAATCTTTTTTCAAAATGAAGGACGATTTGGAACTGCGAGATATTTGGCGTGACACACATCTACATGAAAAGGATTATACTTTTTTTTCTGACAGACATCAATCTTTTTCCAGGATTGATTTTATTTTGCTGACTAATGATTTTTTTTCTAGGATTAAGAAGGTAAAGATCTGTGCAAGAACTATTTCTGACCATAGTCCAGTTTGGTTAGAGATCAATAAGGACAATAGGGATAGGCGCTCGTGGCGCGTAAATGAGAATTTGTTTAGAAATCAGAGAAATGTGGAAGAATGTAAACAGCAGACGAAGGATTTCTTTGCAATTAATATGAATAAGGATACCTCTATGGACATGGTTTGGGATGCTAGCAAGGCCTACATGAGAGGGGTGTTGATATATATGAATAATAAATGCAGACGTACTTTGGAAGTTAGAAGGAAAGAACTGGAGAATGAAATTAGGGAAAAAGAAAAGGCCCTAATCGTGAACCCATTGGATGTGAAGACTAAGGAGGTTATTAACCTACTAAGAGGACAATTTGATAAGTTGATGGCTGATCAAGTGGCAACCAATTTACGGTTTGCTAGGCATAATACTTTTTGCAATGCTAATAAACCAAGTAGATGGCTAGCTTACAGACTAAGGAAAAAGCAAAGGGCTTCTAATATAGATAAAATTGAATATAAGGGAAAGGTTGTGTTTCAACAGGATCTTATCAAGGAAGCTTTTGTGGATTTTTATTCTAAATTATATGCTAAGGAGAAGATTAATGAAAAAGACATTGATGTATATTTGGAGAATGCTAGCATCCCGGTTCTTACGCAAGCACAAAAGGAGGAGATTAATCAATTGATAACAGAAGAAGAAATTCTTATAGCAATTAAGGAATTGAAGGTGGATAAAGCGCCAGGTACGGATGGTCTGACTGCGGCTTATTACAAAAATTTACAATTGGAGTTGATAAAGCCGATAAAGGAACTGTTCCAGACAATTCAGAGAGGGGGAAAGGTGCCTCCGTCTTGGAGAACTGCTTTTATCTCTTTGATTCCGAAGGAAGATCAAGATGCTACTCAAGTAAAAAACTATAGACCAATATCACTTTTAAATACAGATTACAAGATATTTGCTAAGGTGTTGGCTAACAGATTGATGAGGGTTCTGCAACAGGTGATTCATGGGGATCAAACTGGGTTTATTAGTGGTAGGCAAATGAAAAATAATGTGAGGCATATAGTTGATGTGATAGAGTTTTTGGAAAGGAACAACCAGATCCCTGCGGCGCTAATTTTTCTAGATGCTGAAAAAGCTTTTGATCAATTGAATTGGCAATTTTTGATGAAAGTTTTAGATAAAATGAATTTTGGGGATAAATTTTTGCAACCAATTAGGGCATTATATCAAAAACAAACTGCCCGAATAATAGTTAACAATAGTTTGACTGAAGTATGTAATATTGAGAAGGGCACAAGGCAAGGGTGTCCGTTATTGCCTTTATTATTTGTGTTAACATTGGAGATATTACTGGTAAAAATACGGAATTCGGAAAGAATTAAGGGTATACAAATTCGAGATCAGGATTATAGATTGAGAGCGTTCGCAGATGATCTGGTTGTTACGGTGACCCAGCCGGAGAACTCTGTTGTGGACCTGATGGAGATAATAATGCAATATGGGAAGGTTTCTGGATTTAAAGTTAATGCACAAAAAACTAAAATTCTGGCCAAAAGCATGACAGTATCGCAAAAGGCTCTTTTAGAAGGATTAACTGGATTTGAGATTGTTAAAAGGGTCAAATATTTGGGGGTGTTTTTGTCACGACTCTAATACAAAGTTATATAAAAATAACTATGAAAAATTATGGGGAAAAATTCAAAAAGAAATGGAGAGTTGGGAAAAATTGCAATTGTCTTTATTGGGAAGAATCGCAGCAGTGAAAATGAATGTCCTGCCTAAATTTCTATTCTTATTTCAAATGATACCGGTTCTTAAAAAAGATTCTAATTTGGAAGAATGGCAACGGGGTATCAATAAATTTGTTTGGACAGGGAAAAGGCCACGAGTTAAACTTAAGATTATGCAGGATACTCGTGAAAGAGGTGGTCTCAAAATGCCTAATCTTAAATTATATTATGAAGCTGCTGCGTTATCAGGAATAAGTGATTGGATTAATTTGACACAAGAGAGATTATTAAATCTTGAGGGCCATGACTTGTTATTTGGCTGGCATGCATATTTGTTGTATGATAAGAAGGTAGATAATGTATTTAAAGTGCATATTCTAAGACAGGCATTGTTGAGAGTTTGGAAGAAGTATAGACATAAGTTAGACTGCAAGATGCCATTGTGGGCAATTCCAAAACACGCAATAGAAAACATAAATGTTGGTTTCAAACATGATGTGACTACGTATAAGGAGATTTTAAGCTTGGAAAGAAGTGTCTGGTGTTTAAAATCGTATAACCTCTTGTGAGATGAGAAGATTGTTCAAACTTGGTTTCAATATACTCAGTTACGGGCCAGGTGGAAAGAAGATCAGAAAACTGGTTTTGCAATGACTGACGAAAATTTGATAAAGCAAATTAGAAATCAGGGTCCAGCACATATCAAACGAATATATCTTGCATTGATAGAAATTGATTCAGAAACAGAACTTGTTAAAGATTGTATGATAAAATGGGCCCAGAATATCCAAGAAGTTATTACAATGGACACGTGGGAAAAGATCTGGGTGAGGAACGTAAAATTTACACAAGCTCAAAACCTAAGAGAGAACTTTTATAAAATGTTTTATAGATGGCATTTAGATCCTAAAAAGCTTGCAAGTATGTATCCGAATTATCAGCCTAAATGCTGGAGGTGTGGTGGCGAAGATGCAACATATTTTCACATATGGTGGACCTGTAAAAAGGTTAAGGCTTTTTGGATAAAAATTTGGTGGAATATGCAGAAGATCTTCAAGCAAAGGATAAAGTTTTGTCCGCAATTGTTTTTGTTGGGTATAATTACAGATGCTACTGTTGTGGACACTAAGTTGATGTTGAATTTAATTACAGCAGCAAGACTTTTGATAGGTCAATATTGGAAGAAGGAGGAACTGCCGACTATAGAAGAATGGACTTTAAAGGTTTCTGACCTGGCGGAAATGGCAAAGATCTCAGCTTATTTGAAAGATCATTCGCAAGAACGTTATATTATGGAGTGGAAAAAATGGATTGAATATATCCAGAACAAATATGGGCCAAAAAATTTCATTTAGCATTTGAATAAGTCTTCCTTTCTATTTTTTTTCTTTTTATATGTAATATTAGTATTGCTTGTAGTTATCTTATATGAGCTAGAGAGTGATAGATTTAAGAATTTATTGTTGGTAGCATATGGATGTTTATGATTGTTCTTTGTTTTTATACCTTGTACTTAGCTCTGGGAAGTCGGGGGGGGGTAGGGGGAAAGGGGGGAGGGGTAGGGAGGGATAGGTAGGGGTGGGGGGAGGGGGGGATTGTTAAAGATAAAATGTATTTTAAAACTTTTCAATAAAAAAAAAGCAGAGACATCACCCTGCCAACAAAAGTGTGTATAGTCAAGGCTATGGTCTTCTCAGTTGCAATGTATGGCTGTGAAAGTTGGACCATAAGAAAGGCTGAGCGCCAAAGAATTGAGGCCTTTGAACTATGGTGCTGGAGAAGACTCCGGCAAGTCTCTTGGACTGCAAGGCATTCAAACCGATCAGTCCTAGAGGAGATCAACCCTGACTGCTCATTAGAAGGCCAGATACTGAAGTTGAAACTCAAATACTTTGGCCACCTAATGAGAAGGAAGGACTCACTGTGGAAGAGCCTAATGCTGGGAAAGATTGAGGGCAATAGAAGAAGGGGACGACAGAGAGTGAGGTGGCTGGATGGAGTCACTGAAGCAGTAGGCATGAGCTTAAATGGACTCCAGAAGATGGTAGAGGACAGGAAGGCCTGGAGGAATGTTGTCCATGGGGTCACGATGGGTCGGATACAACTTCACAACTAACAACAACAACTGCCTAGTATTGTTTCCTAAATCCTATACAGTACTATGCCTTTGATTTTTCTTTCCCAAATGAAGCCTTTTCATTTGGTCCCGTTAAATTTTTTTTGCTAGTATTATCTAGAGATAGCATTTTGTGACACTATCTACCTTAGTGTTTACTATTTCCCTAACTGCTATCCATAAATTTGATGATAATATTTTCTAACTCCCAATCCAAGTAATTTATAAATGCATAAATACTGTACAGCATAAGGTCTAGAATAAACCCAGAGTAGCTGAGATTCTAAAGAATAGACAGACCCAGGAATTTTGTAGCGAAGTATAAACTAATTAAATATCAGTGCATTTAAAGTAATAGGACTGGGAATTCTTTCCACCATTTTATTTATTTATTTCATTTTAAAACCACCCATGTCCCTCACAGAGGGACTCTTGATGGTGTACAATAAAATCATGGCATGTTCTTAGGAACGATTGGAAATGTATAAATTTAATTCTTGAAGAGAGGTAACTAAGTAGGCAGATAGATGGAGCACTGTAATTACCTACCAATGTCTTCTCATTTCCGAAGTATTTATCTATGAAGAGGGCTTGGTTGGAAATACTTTTCTTTCAACATTTCTGTTGAAAAAAATCTGACACCAGTTTGTAGTATTTTTTGTAAGAGTATTAAAACAAACCAGACAATGAGGCATATACAGTAATTATAATTACAACTACTTCAGTACTTGTTAATTGGTTATGGCAGGTGCAATAAGTACCAAAAATGACTACCAAACAAAATTTTCCCATAAGGAATAATGTAGTGAGTCACAAGGAAGCTGACACCAACAAGTTTTAGCTTGTGTGTCGAGTACCAAACAAACGATGAGTACCAGGACAAAATTTTTCCATCAAAATGGGTTGAGTAATAAATTTGAAGGGTTTCAAGGCAGTTAGTACCAAGGTACCACTGTACTTTCTGTCTGGAAGTAAGTTTGAGCTTTCTATTGCACAGAAAGTTCTTGAGTAGGTTTTATAGAATTAAATCATATTATTCTTCCCAAAATCATACTAATAAACCCACGGACATTAAACCAAAATGAAAGATCATATCATATGCATAGATGTTCCCTCTATCCTTTTATACTTCCAGCATAATGGAAGCCCCTTTTCAACATTCTCTGAGGTGTCCAATAAACACAGAACAAATATTTTGTTAACGTCATAAAAAACTTACTTGGTAATCTTTAAGATCTGCTTTATTGGTAGATTCATATGGAATATTCCAATTCTTGATTCCAAAACAAAATAAATAACAAATATCAACCTGAACAATGCTTTCTGTCTGTTTACAAAACTCTAGATTTGAAATCATTCAGGAAACATTTCAGAAATTTTAGATACTGTGAATATATCTGATCAAATCTCAAAAGATGTTTTAATTGCCTATACTATCATTCTGCAGTTTTACATAATCCAAATTTCTCTTACAATAATTAAGATGATTTAAAACTTAACTGGTGATTTACCAATTCAAAGTATATTGTTACTAGTCCATTTTCCCCCAAATAATTTTACTGTAATTTTCAAACTGGAATTATCCTGAGTGCAAGTTTATTACTCCACTTATATGCAACTTTATTTCCAAATATTTACATCTACAAATGAATATCATTTTTCTTGGTATAATTATTTCAAGGTTTTTTATAAGAATTCAGATACCAAGGAAAGTTCAAACATTTTGTGGTTTGCCTATATGAAATATATAAAACAGTAATCAACTGAGTAACTTTATACAAACTGTTGCACAACAGCAGCACTTGTTGTTAATAATAATAATAATAATAATAACAATAACAACAACAATAATAATAATATAATGAGCATATAATAATAACTTACATTCAACTCCAATTGCTTTTTTATCCAGAATATCCTTTGACTGCATGAAAGGGAAGCTGGTGATTCCAATACCAAATTACTGTATATGCTCACTGATAAGCTGAGAATTTTACTTTCTAAAATGCAACCTCAAAATTGGTATCAGCTTATCTGCAGATGGGCTTATCCACAAATGTAAACAGTATTTTTTTAAAGAATCCATATATTGCTTAACAACTGGTTGCTTAGGGATCATTCAAAGTTATGACAACCCCCCCTCCCAAAAGTACTTATTTTCCAGACTTAAAATTCTAACGAACATCACCATCCTGGTGGTCTCATGAACGCATTTTGGGTGCTTGACAACTGGCTTACATTTACAGCCTTCTGCATTATCCCATGGTCATGTGACTGTGATTTATGATTTTTTTTTGCCAAAAATAGCTTTTATTTCCAGTTTCTGGCAAAAAATACTAAACAATCATGACATTTGATTTATGACCTCTGTATTCACTTAATGACCACCACAAATAATGTCATAAATTGGGGCGATTGGGACCACTTAATGATTGGAATGGCTCATGAGTATAATTCTGGGCTCAATTATGGTTGTACATTGATGACAAATAAGTCTATCCATGGATAAGCTGACCCTCACATTTCACATATTTTTTGAAGGTGGCATAGATTGTACTAAATAAATAATGTTAAAACTGCACATTTTCATTTAGAAATTCCTTTGATCTGCATAATTTTGAACATAATTATTTACCTAACATAAATTAGAGTGAATCTGCTCAAGCAAGGCCCAAGTTGAACAATGTACAAGAATATATGAGGCAGATAGACTCCAAACGAACTAATATTCTTCTGGACCCTCAGAAACAGTAGAATAAAAGGCAATATTCATTTAAGTGTAAATATTGATTGTAAAAAATATAAAACACTATTTATATATGTGTATACATGTGCTCCAAATTTTGTGGTTCAAACCTTCTACCTACTTTTGTATTGTATATTTGTTTTGAACAAGCAGATTATTTATTTAACCATGAACTTAAGAGACCATAGTTAATGTGTCTGTCTAAAATCTTTAATCCATTGACCTGTTTAACTTCCATTTTAACAACCAACTGATTTCACTCACAGTATAACTTGTGATTTTAACTTTTGCTTTTAGCAATTTTTTTTCTTTTTTAAATTCTATTTTCTTTTTTGAATAACTAATTTACTTTCCACTTTATTCTTTCTGAGATGTCAGAGTTCAAGAGGGAGTAAAGCTGAGTTCATATAAAGAATAAAATACATTTAAGGAAAAAGAAGAAAGTAAAAAAAAAGTAGATTTTATACAGGCAATGCTGCATTTGCATGAAATTTCACCAAACTGGTATAAGGACCCACTTAAATTTACATCTTAAGAAGACAGAACTCTTGGAAATATTTTCTTCCAACAGGAATCTTTAAGAGAAATTAACTGAAGGCATGCTAGACTGGATCTGGGGAGTCCTCCCCATCATTCAACGTTTTAAAGTGTTCCCAAGTAGCCCCCCCTGCATTTACATTTTTTTGTAGCTGCATCAGCAGAATTGTATTTACTTTTTTTCCTGTGTAAGCTCATGTTCAGTCTGTGGTGTATCTTCCGGGCGATCCAAACTGGCAGATTCTAGGTGTTTATTTCAGGGAAGATAATATTAGTCCGGCTCAGTTGGCACGATCATTCAATCCTTATATTGCCCAGACTCCAAGTGTTGTATCTTTCCCCCTCCCCTTTTCCCTCACTGTCGGCTCAGGGAAGATCTTCAGAGAGGCATAGGATGAAAGGCAGATGGCTATATTGTTATGTTTAGTATACTCTGAGTGAATCAACAAAAGGTTACTTTGTACTGAAGACAGAAAGTGAAAGCAACAAAAGTCCCCATACATTCCCCCTCCCCTTTTTTGTATGACAGAATCCAGGAGAACGCAAGGGATCGATTTTTAATCAGAGAAGACAGGTAGAAATGAAATCTAACTGGATTCTGACAATATACTTTCAATTATTCAAAAATCAAACTAGTGTCTTAAACTTTACAAGATCTGATTTCAGCTAAAGGAAGAAAATACTGTGTTCTAGATCTTTTTGTTAAGCTTAACCTTTTACTATGGCATTTTTGATATTTTTCTTATGACAGGGAAGTTTATAAATGAAGCATTTGTTGGTATTTTATTGGTTTGTTTGTTTGTTTATTATTAAACCTCTATGCCACCTGTCTTGCTGATGCAACTCTAGGTGGTTACAGTCAGACAAAATACCATATAAAACATCACAACAATAAATCAGTTAACCAGTTAAAATTCAGTTACAATTCAATTAAACAAGATGAAAAGGAAGAGACCAAAGTATGCATAAGTTGAAGTTAGGGTCCAACTAATCCAATAACCACCTCCAAGGTGCCACTGCTGGGTTGGGGCTCCAGGCCAGTTGGCAGAGCCAGTTCTTCAAAGCTTTTTTGGAAGGCCAGAAGGTAGGATCACTTCAGAGGGCAGGATGTTCCAGAAGGTGGGTATCACAGCAGAAAAGACTCTTCCTCTGGATCTCACTGGCCAAAATTCCTTGACTAGCATGTCCATAGCATGTCACTTCTGCTGCTGTGGTAGGATGGGCCTGTCTCATTGGAATAAGTCAGTTCCTCAGACAACCTGGACTCATGCTACATAGGGCTTTATAGATGATAACAAACACCTTGAATTAGACCTGGAAGCAAACTGGCTACCAGTGCAGTTCATAGAATAGCAGGGTAACATGGGCCACTTAGAACTGCTCTCACAGCAGTGTTTTGCACCAGCTGAAGCTTCCAAATAGTTTTCAAGGGTAGCCCCATGCAGAGGAGGTTGCAATAGTCCTGTTGTTATATGCACTTAGCAAAAAGGACTTATTTTAGAAATGGTTAGACTCCAGTTCAGCAACAATATTATAGGAGAAATGGCTACCTTATTTTCTTCCTGGACTTTCATTATCATTGTCAGGTCCACCATCTTCGGCTTGGTGTCATGCTGGCATCTTGCCATCAAAGGAGGGAGAATCAAATGGGTAGCAATAAACCTACAGTAGTGGCCAAAATTGTGGAAACCGTTTGGGAAAAGTGTACAGTAGAAATACCACCTTTGGTTAAGTTTCCACCAATTTTTCTTCTAATTTCTTTATAACTGTAGCCTTGTTCACTTAATAAGACTATTTTACATTGCTTTCTGGGCAACCAGTCAACTCTTTGCACCATTATTTTAATTTTATTACGTTTTACAAGCTCACTAAATGAAAGGAAAAAAAAAACCAACCAACTTGATAGCGATCTCATAACACACTGACAAATTTCCTCCTCTCAGCTTCAATGTTGTTGTTAGCTGCGAAGTCGTGTCCGACCCATCGCGACCCTATGGACAACATTCCTCCAGGCCTTCCTGTCCTCTACCATCTTCTGGAGTCCATTTAAGCTCACGCCTACTGCTTCAGTGACTCCATCCAGCCACCTCATTCTCTGTCGTCCCCTTCTTCTATTGCCCTCGATCTTTCCCAGCATTAGGCTCTTCTCCAGTGAGTCCTTCCTTCTCATTAGGTGGCCAAAGTACTTGAGTTTTAGCTTCAGGATCTGGCCTTCTAAAGAGCAGTCAGGGTTGATCTCCTCTAGGACTGACCGGTTTGATCGCCTTGCAGTCCAAGGGACTCGCAGGAGTCTTCTCCAGCACCACAGTTCAAAGGCCTCAATTCTTTGGCGCTCAGCCTTTCTTATGGTCCAACTTTCACTGCCATACATTGCAACTGAGAAGACCATAGCCTTGACTATACGCACTTTTGTTGACAGGGTGATGTCTCTGCTTTTTAGTGTGCTGTCTAGATTTGCCATGGCTTTCCTCCCCAGGAGCAAGCGTCTTTTAATTTCTTGGCTACAGTCCCCATCTGCAGTGATCTTGGAGCCCAGGAAAATAAAATCTGTCACTACCTCCATTTCTTCCCCATCTATTTGCCAGGAATTGAGAGGGTCAGATGCCATGATCTTGGTTTTCTTAATGTTAAGTTTCAACCCAAGTTTTGCACTCTCCTTCTTCACCCGCAACAAGAGGCTCTTTAGTTCTTCTTCACTTTCTGCCATTAGAGTGGTATCATCTGCGTATCTTAGGTTGTTGATATTTCTTCCGGCAATCTTAATTCCAACTTTTGATTCATCTAGCCCTGCCTTTCTCATGATGTGCTCTGCATATAAGTTAAATAGGCAGGGCGACAGTATACAGCCTTGCCGGACTCCTTTCCCAATTTTGAACCAATCAGTGGTTCCGTGTCCAGTTCTCACTGTTGCTTCTTGATCCGCATATAGGTTTCTCAAGAGACAAATAAGATGGTCTGGTACTCCCATCTCTTTAAGAACTTGCCACAGTTTGTTATGATCCACACAATCAAAGGCTTTAGCATAGTCAATGAAGCAGAAGTAGATGTTTTTCTGGAACTCCCTAGCTTTCTCCATGATCCAGCGTATGTTGGCAATTTGATCTCTAGTTCCTCTGCCTCTTCGAAATCCTGCCTGCACTTCTGGTAGTTCTCGATCCACATACTGCTGAAGTCTAGCTTGTAGGATTTTAAGCATGACTTTACTAGCATGAGAAATGAGTGCAATGGTGCGATAGTTTGAACATTCTTTGGCACTGCCTTTCTTTGGAATTGGAATGTAAACTGATCTTTTCCAATCCTGTGGCCATTGTTGAGTTTTCCAAATTTGCTGGCAAATTGAGTGTAGCACTTTTACTGCATTGTCTTTTAAGATTTTGAATAGCTCAGCTGGAATACTGTCACTTCCACTAGCTTTGTTGTTGCTCAGCTTTTCTAAGGCCCACTTCACTTCACATTCTAGGATGTCTGGCTCGAGGTCAGTGACCACCTCATTGTGATTATCAGGGACGTTAAGCTCATTCTTGTATAGCTCTTCTGTGTAATTTTGCCACCTCTTCTTAATCTCTTCTGCCTCTGTTAGGTCCCTGCCATTTTGGTCCTTTATCACTCAGCTTCAATACATGACATCAAAACAAGATGACACCTGATTGGCTCTCTAAACACTCATGCTCATAGGCTACAATCACATGACGGAAAGCTACCTGATATCAACCTAGGCAAGTTGTGCTTCCTTTTTCTGGTTATTTGGCTATAACTTTTCATAGAATACAGTACAGATAATTGAACAAAGTTTGTTGCATTACATTCTTGATTAAATTATCTTTCCACTGATATATAATTTTATGGTACTACCCCCCCCCAAAAAAAAGTGGTGTTATTAGGCATCAAACCTCAAACTTTACCCAAAAGGTTTCCACAATTTTGGCCACTACTGTATATGCATTCTTGTGTGGGAATTCGGGAGTGGGATGACAGCTGAGGAAAAGCAGATCACTATGGGACCAGTTCATGTTAAGGCACCTTCAAAGCCATTTGTCTTGAGTGTGGAAAGTTACCAACTGAAACACCTCAGAGTTCCCAAAACATCCAGGCACCATCTCATTGACTGGGGTTGAACGAGTCATGGGGGAGGGATGGGACCGAAGGAAATCAATTTTGTCTTTTTGCATGGGAACTCAGATTCTGCCTGACTTTACTGCAATCAGCATTTCTTAGTAAAACTGCCTTTACTTCAACCAAATGGAGTTGAGGGTTTTTCTTCCCTACGGGATCAAACTGGAGCAGGTCTGACAATAGGTGGAATCTGCAATTGTGGTCAACTCAGAGAGGACATTATCTTTATTGTGGGGACCATGGCCACAATGTCGGCTCAAGGGAATGACCCAGAGGTGATTGAATTCTGGGGGGAGGCTTCATCCAGGCCTCCCCTGGGATTGGATCTCTCCAAGTGTCCAGGTGGAAGGTGGAAAGCTGTGGCAACCTAATAAGACCCACATGGTTCCTGGTAGTCAGAAGGAAGGAAGACTGGGAGGAGAAACCCAAGGGAGTCACTTTCACCCATGGGAGCCATGACAGCTGCCAATGGGAGCAACAAGTGCAGCTGGAGGAGCTAGAGGAAGAAGAAGAGATGAGCCAGGCTGACTGGATGATGCAGCAAGCCATAAAGTTCATGTGTGAAGCTTTCAAAAACCTCAAGGCACACAAAGCCCTTGCTCGAGTGGTGCAACACGATGACCAGCTGCTCCCAGCCACAGCAACTGATGGGGTGACTACATCTGCCACCATGGGTAACTTAGGAGCCAGATCAGCAACTTGTCCCCCCCCGCAGGAGCAGCACAAACAACGAGGGGCCAAAAGACTCCATCGCTGTGTGTTAAGTTTGATGGAGACTCCAAGCAACTGGGGTTCTTCTTGGCCCAAGTATGGACCTACATGCAGGAGTACGGTCCAGAGATCGCTACAGAAGGTGGCAAGGTGCAGTGTGTCACAATAGCCTTGGAAGGGGTGGATGGTCACCCTCCATAACCACAATGCCCCAGAGCTTATAAACTTCAACCGAGTTATGGCAGCACTCCGCAAGCAGTTTGAGGACCACCACCCCCGCTGCTGATCGCAAAGCCAGAAACCATGTCAAGACTATCAGCTAGGGATGCAGAGGGATAACCGAGTACACCCAAGAGTTCCATGACCTGGCTTGCAGGCTCACTGACAGTGCACAGGACATCCTGATTGGCTACTTCAAAGACAGGCTGAGTGATGAAGTCTATAATACCTGCATCTCCAGGGGCTCCCCCTCCCACGCTCCATGGCTGGTACATGTTGGCAGAGGAGATGGAAATTGACCCAACTTGAAATAAGCATTGCCCAGGGCATGGATGGTGGAAATCCTTTCCAGAGAAAAAGGAAGCACCAAAGCTGCAGTCATGTGTCCCAAGCCCACAGTGATGCTCAACTGCTTGATTTAAATTTAGACACTTTTTCAAGATGGCGGACGTGTTGGGCTGAGCTCCGCGAGCTCCAGTTGTTGGGTGTCCCTTGGGAGCCCCTCAGGGGTCCTTTTGGGCCCCTGGGTAGGGGATTTGGACTATTAATTCCAGAGGCAAAGAATGAGGTAGCTTGCTGTTGGTTTGCTCCCGTCTATGAGTGGCTGTTTCCATCTGCTCCGTCTGCTGCTTCGCCTGCTGTTTCCATCTGCTTTGTCTGCGCTGCCGCTGTGTTTGCTGTGTTCGGTCTCGGCCTGCCGGTTTCTGCAGCCTCAGCGTCTCCGGGTTGCTTCGCCTTGGCGTCTCCGGGCTGCCTCGGGCTGCTCCTGAGGGGTTGTGGCTGGTGGTGATGGCGTTTTCTGCTGTTTCGGGCAACGCTGTTGTTTCTGGGCAGCTCTCGGCGGTTTTCGGCGGCGTCTCTGAGGCTCCAGCTGATCGGCGGCGGCCTCGGAGTTCCAGCTGATCGGCGGTGGCCTCGGATCTCCAGCTGATCGGCGCCTCCATTTTGGCGCTTCCGTGTTGGCGGCGACGGCAGCGGCGGCGGCGGCGGGGATTTCTCTGTTGGACCTGCCTCGGGCTGCTTTCGGCGGCTGCGGCATCTTCGGGCCGTTTCGACGGCGGAGGGGACGACCGCTGGTCAGCTTGGTGGCAGGGATGTCCCTTGTACTGTTTTTCGGGCCGCTGCCGGCGGCGGAGGCAGCGACGGTGACGGCATCCTCGGGCTGCCTTGGGCAGTGGAGAGGACGACCGCGGCGACGGCGGCGGTGCTGTTGCTTCGTTTGCCTTGTTCCGGCCTCTGACGGTGATGGCGACGACGGCGTTTTCGGGGCTTGCTGGCCCGTTCCATCGGCAGCAATATGGCGGTGGTCGGTGCTTTCATCTGGTCTGTGGTGGCCGTAGCAGCTTCGGTGGACTGCCAACTACTAACTTTCCATCTGCCTCCCTATTCCCCTTTGGACTGGGACGGACCTGGGTGCAAGCCGCAGTGGGAGAGCGGCTTGTTTTACATCGGCACTCCCATAGAGGTGGGAGCTCTATGGGTTATGCCCCACCCAGGGTGTACATTCTGGACCATCCCCTGGATCAGACTTTCGACCTGTCGTGGGAGGACGGGTTGGGGTCTGCCCCCGGGAGCACCCAACCGGGTGGCAGTAGGTTGGTCGATGGCCCGAATGTTTCACTCCCTCCCTTTCGAACCTCCTACTGGACTTTTCCATTACGGGACTGCCTTATCTGGACTTGTTGGACTTATGTATAGATACTCCAGCACGGACTTGCTCGCCCTCAGGGGTGCCCCCCTCTCCTGGGTGCGTCCCGCCTTTTTTGCCACTCCCAGTCTCAATGAAGGGCCCAATTATTGGGACCCTGAGAGATGGCCGGGTAAGGTCAGGGGCTCTCGATTCAAATTTAATAGGAGGCCCCTGGTTAATTTTTTAGTTAAATTTTTTAGGGGGTTAGGGAGAGGGGTGGGGGGTAATGGTTGTTTGACTATGGGGGGTGACCATACAACCATGGTGCAGGCCAGGCCTGGGTCCGACTGCGTTCGGGGGGAGCGGGGTGTGGTTACATCTGGGGCTCTGGAGTCGTGAGATTATCGATTCCCACGACACTGGGGTATGGCAGCAGGCGTATGGACAGAGGGCCGTATCGTTACCGGGAGGGCCGTCCCTGCTGTTTACAAGCGGTGAGGCGCTCCGACCCTCTGTTTCTTCCCCGAGGTGCCGGGAGCGAGGATGTGCAGCCTCCTGAGCTCCGGCTGGTTTACCTGAATGCCAGGTCCGTGGTTAACAAGGCTCCCCTTGTGCGGGATTTGGTGGAGGGTGAGCATGCGGACCTGGCTTGTATCACCGAAACCTGGTTGGGCCCAGAGGGTGGGGTCCCTTTGGTTGATCTTTGCCCACCAGGTTTCCGAGCGTTACACCGGCCTCGGGCTCAAGGTAGGGGCGGGGGAGTGGCGGTAGTTATCAGGGAGACCTTATGTCCGCGGGAGACCACCGTCCCTCAGATAGTCGGGTGTGAGTCTCTCTTTTTGAGGTTTGGTTCGGGGGCGCGGTTGGGCTTGCTGCTGGTGTACGTTTCGCCTAGTCACACAGCGGCGGCCCTGCCTGAGCTACTCGATGTCCTCTCCGGTTTGGTGATTGAGTTCCCCAAACTTTTAGTTTTGGGTGACTTCAATCTACCATCCCTGGGAGGTTCATCTGAGTTAGCTCGGGAGTTCATGGCTTCCATGGCGGCCATGGACCTGACGCAGGTAATTTCTGAACCAACTCATGAGGGAGGCCACACCCTGGACCTAGTTTTTTTATCTGGACGATGGTTGGATGATCTTGGTGGGGGCCCTCCATTTATTATGCCCCTGTCATGGACCGATCATCACCTCCTGCGGCTGGTCTTCCGTTTTACCACCCCCCGCCGTGGGGATGCGGAACCAATTAGATGAACCTGACGGGTTCCAGGCAGCGCTGGGATCCCCACCTGGGATCCCCACCTGCCTCCGTCGCTCACAACTCGGCGGATGCCTTAGTGGAAGCCTGGGAAAGGGCAGCCACTGAGGCACTGGACCGAGTTGTACCCTTGCGGCCCCTTATCCGGTGCAGATCCCAACGAGCTCCATGGTTTTCCGCGGAGCTCCGGGAGATGAAGCGTCGGAAACGGGGCCTAGAGAGCTGCTGGAGGTCCAGCCGATCCGAATCCGACCGGTTGTGGTTAAGAACCTATATTAGGTCTTATCTCGCAGCGATGAGGGCGGCGAGGTGTAATTACTTCTCCGCCCTCATCGCGTCCGCAGATAATCGCCCGGCCGCCCTTTTTAGGGTGACTCGCTCACTTCTTAATCAGGAGGTGAGGGGGGATCCCTTGCAGGGTCGTGCCGAGGAGTTTGGTCAGCATCTGTCGGATAAAATCGCTCGGATTCGGACCGGTCTGGACTCCAGCTGGGCAGAGTCTGACGATCAGGACACGGGCGGTCTTGTCAATGTTATCTGGGAGGAGTTTGATTCTGTGACCCCTGATGAAGTGGACAGGATTATGGGGAGGCTGAGCTCCACCACATGTTTATTGGATCCGTGCCCTTCCTGGCTGGTTTATGCAGCTAGGGAGAGGACACGAGGCTGGTTCCAGGCGGTGATATCTGCTTCTTTGAGTGAGGGTAATTTCCCCACCGTCTTGAAGGAGGCGGTGGTGAGACCCCTCCTCAAGAAGCCAGCCTTGGACCCAGCTGTGTTGAACAACTTTCGTCCAGTCTCCAACCTTCACTTTCTTGCGAAGGTTGTTGAGAGTGTGGTGGCGCATCAGCTCCCTCTGGTCCTGGATGAAGCGGATTATCTGGATCCGTACCAATCGGGTTTCAGGCCCGGGTACAGCACGGAGACGGCATTGGTCGCTCTGGTGAATGATCTCTGGAGGGCTCGGGATAGGGGATGTTCCTCTGTCCTAGTCCTATTAGACCTCTCAGCGGCTTTCGATACCATCGACCATGGTATCCTGCTGCGGCGTCTCAGGGGATTGGGAGTGGGAGGCACGTGTTCTGAACCAGCCCTCTTCCGGCCTTGTAATAAGGCAAACCCCTATTCAAACAGAAGAGACTGGAGAGCGTCCAAGGCTGAAAAGCGTTTGCCAAGATTTAATAGTCAATTAACAGAACAAGAAACAAAAACACAGGAACTTGAATCCTCAAGCGGAAGGGTTGCTTTCAGCAACCAGCCCCTCCCCAAACACTCCTTTTATTGAGAGCTCAGGGCGTGGTCTCCCTGTGCCTCCTCCCGAGGAGTCCCACAGCCTTTCTTTGTTTGTTCCTGCTCGACTGCCTCCTGCGTCGGGCGTCCTTGAACAGGGCCAGCTGTGGGTCATCATCCTCCGCACTATCGGGCTCACGCAGCTGAGAGGAGGTCCCCGGCTGAGGGCTCTGCAAAGCCTCCAAGCCATCATCAGCCGGTTCGTCTTCCACACCCTCCTCCTCCCCCTCATCTGAGTCATCCGATACATCCGAGCCGGCTGCCGGGCCCACAGGCTGGCCCTGAGTCACAACACTATCCCGCACCGCAGGGCCCTTCCCCCGGGTCTGCCGATCCGGATGCGGTCGGGATGGGAACTGTTCGTGAAAAGCAGTCACCAACGCAGGGGCATGAACGGCGGTCGCGTCTTCCCATGTGAAGTCCTCCGGCCCGTACCCTTTCCACTCGATTAGGTACTGGAAGCGACCTTTCAGCCAGCGGGAATCCCTGATGCTGGCGACCTCGTACTCGGGGGTGCTGCCGCCATCGCGAGGTCCTGATGGGGGAGGTTCCGCTTGGCGAAGTGGACAAGCCGGTTGTTCGGGGACCAACAAGGACCGATGGAAGACGGGGTGCACGCGCAGGGAACGTGGCAGAGTTAAACGATAGGCGACCGGGTTGATGACGGCCTCGACTGGGAACGGTCCAAGGTAACGGTGGTCCAGCTTTCTCGCCGGCCGAGTGGATGGTAGGTTCCGGGTGGACAGCCAGACCCGATCCCCCACCGATAGTGGAGGCGTATCCCTTCTCGACCGATCGGCGAACCTCTTGTAGTCGGCCTTGGCCTTCTCCAGCTGCCGTCGCACCAACCGATGGATCGCCTGTAGCTCCGCCATGAATTCGTTCGCTGCCGGCTCCGGTGAGTCCACAGGAGAAAGGGGGAAAAACCGGGGGTGATAACCCACGTTGGCCAAGAACGGTGTCATCTGCGTGGAGGTGTGCTGCGAGTTGTTAAAAGCAAACTCGGCTATGGCCAAATAGTCCACCCAATTGTCCTGCTGCAGGTTAACGTAGCAGCGCAGATACTGCTCTAAGATGCCGATGACCTTCTCGGTACCCCCGTCGGTCTGAGGATGATGTGCGGACGAGAGGCAAACCTTAATGTCCAACGCCCGCATCAACTCCTGCCAGAAGCGGGCTGTAAACTGGGCCCCCCTATCGGAGACGACTTTATCGGGAAGGCTGTGCAGCCGGAACACCTGTTGGATGAACATGTGACTAGTAGCGCGAGCTGACGGTAAGCCGCGACAGGGGATGAAGTGCGCCATCTTGGTCAACATGTCCACCACCACAAACACTGTCGTGAAGCCGGAGGATGGGGGTAGATCCGTCAGAAAGTCCATGGACACAGCCCCCCAGGGTCTCTTGGGTGTTGGCAAAGGCTGCAGTAAACCAGGCGGGGCTCCTGTCGCTGACTTGGCCTGCCTGCATGGGATGCAGGAGGTGACATAAGACTGGACATCGTGTCGGACTCGGGGCCACCAGAAGGTACGGGAGACCAGGTTCAGAGTCTTGAACAGGCCAAAATGCCCCGCAGCCGGGTTATCATGACACTGGCTGAGGACGAGTCCCCTGAGTGGCCCTCCTGGAACATAGAGCCGGTCACGATAATACAGGAGTCCATCCGTGACCGACCAAGGCGAATCTGGCCCCACCTCTTCCTTCCGCTGAGCCACCCACGCCTCCTGCTGCTGTGCCTCCCGGATCCGAGCCCGTATATCCACCGGCTCCCGCACCGCAGCAAAAGACTCGACGGGGATCACTGTCCTGGGCGGAAGCTTGTCTTCCACTCGGGTGTACTCGGGCTTCCTGGACAGAGCATCCGCTCTCTGGTTGTGCCCGCTTGGTATGTACCGCACCCGGAAGTCAAACCTCGCAAAGAAGAGGGACCACCGGATCTGGCGTTGGTTCAAATTCCGAGCGGTCTGCAGGCTTTCCAGATTCTTGTGGTCCGTCCGGACCTCGATTTGATGCCGCGCCCCCTCCAGATGATGCCTCCAAGCCTCGAACGCCGCCTTAATGGCCAGCAGCTCCTTCTCCCAGATGGTATAGTTGCGCTCCGAGGGATTCAATTTCCGAGAGTGAAACGCGCAAGGGAAAAGGGTACCGTTGGGCGTCGCTGCCTGGAGTAACACGGCCCCAATGGCAATGTCGGAGGCGTCCGCCTCCACGACAAACGGCCGTTGCGGGTCAGGATGCTTCAAGATGGGCTCCTTCATGAAGGCGTCCTTCAAAGCTTGGAACGCCTGTTGTTCGGGGGCGTTCCACTGGAACCGAGTCTTCTTCTGCAGGAGCCGGGTGAGGGGGGCTGTCAAGGCAGCAAAGCCAGGGATGAATGTTCGATAGTAGTTGGCAAATCCAAGAAGTCGCTGAACATCCTTCACGCGACGCGGGGGTTGCCAACTCTGCAACGACTCAACTTTACTCGGTTCCATGGCGATGCCCTCAGGAGAAATGCGGTGACCCAAGAAATCGATGGTCACCTGGTAGAACTGGCACTTCTCCAACTTGGCAAACAGCCGATGTTTCCGGAGGCGCTGCAGGACCTGACGGAGATGCTGATGATGCACTTCACGCGACGGGGAGTAAATCAGGATGTCGTCCAGGTAAATCACGACAAACTGGTCCAACAGATCTCGAAAGATGTCGTTCATAAAATGCTGAAACACAGCGGGGGCGTTGGTCAGGCCAAACGGCATCACCGTGTACTCGAAATGTCCATAGCGAGTACCAAACGCCGTCTTCCACTCATCACCCGGCCGAACCCTGACGAGGTTGTAAGCTCCACGCAAGTCCAGTTTCGTGAAAATCTTAGCCTCCCGGAGTCGGTCCAAGAGCTCGGGGATGAGGGGCAGCGGGTAGCGGTTACGCACCGTGATGGCGTTGAGTTTCCGGTAGTCACAGCAAAGCCGTAACTCGCCCGACTTCTTTTTGACGAAGAGCACGGGCGCAGACACTGGCGAGGACGAGGGCCGGATGAAACGAGCCAAATTCTTTGTCAGGAAGTCCCGCAATGCAGCCAACTCGGGCTCCGACATGGAGTACAAACGCCCCACTGGGAGAGGCGCATCAGGGACTAGATCAATGGAGCAGTCGTAGGGCCTGTGCGGGGGCAATTGGTCCGCCTCTGACTCGCTGAACACGTCAGCAAAGTCGGACAGTTCGGGAGGCAAGGAAACCCCTGGGGAACCCTCCACCTGGCCGGCACAGATATGGCGGGTGTGGTCCACGCACTGAAAACTTGGGAAGGTGACCAAGTTCTGAGACCAATAGATCTGTGGATCATGCGCCCGGAGCCACGCCAGACCCAAGACCACGGGGAAGTGCAGATCCGAAGTGATGTAGAACTGGATGGCCTCCACATGAGAACTGATGGCCATACAGACTGGTTGCGTGGCGGCCGTAATAGGCCCGGACAGGAGCACTCGACCATCGATGGTCTCCACTAGCATGGGCGGATCCACCGGACACTGGGGAACAGCCCATTTGGCCACGAAGGCCGAGTCCATAAAGTTAGTGGTAGCCCCAGAGTCAATTAAGGCATGGACCGGAATCCCCTCTGGCTTGCCAGGAAGGATCAGACGTGCCTCCAAAATCAAATGCCGTGGAGGTTCACAGGCACCGTCGGAACGGCGTCGCTCGGCATGGTCGTTGTGGGTCGCCCGATCTATCACACCGTCTAGATCGGGCTCGGGCCGTTTCCCGACAGCAAAGTAGAAGACTTTCTCGGGGCAGGCTTGGTCACTGATGCCCGCTGACGCTTCTTCGGGCAAGAAGCAGCCAAATGTCCAGGGTCCCCACAGTAAAAACACAACCCCCCCGATCGTCGTCTGTCCATTTCCGTCACCGATAGACGGGACCTGGCGGCACCCAGCTCCATTGGCTCCTCCCTCTGGACTGGGGGCACACGCTCAACAGGAGCGGCAGGGGTCTGTGGGGTGGCACGGCGACTCTTTCGCTGCTGCAGCCGGGCATCGATCCGCAGACAAAGATGGATCAGCCCATTCAGGTCTGAGGGAATGTCCACGCGGGCCAGCTCATCCAACATCTCCTCCGACAAGCCATCCTGGAAGGCATCCACGAGCGCAGCCTCATTCCAGGCGGAATCCTGGCTAAGCAGCCGGAAATCGCTGATGTAGGCCTGTAGGGGGCGCTGACCCTGCCTCAAAGCTTTCAGGCGTCGGGTGGCGGTCTGCGCCTTAATTGGGTCCTCGTACATGAGGCGCATATGGTCACAAAACCCCCCAAAGTTATCCAACAAAGGGCTAGGCTGTGCCAGCAGAGGCGTGCCCCAACGAGCTGCATCCCCCGACAGAAGGCTCAACACGAATCCCACCTTATCTCGGTCAGTGGGGAAATCAGCTGCTCTCACGCTGATAAAAAGCTGGCATTGTCCCAGGAAGGCAGGAAACAGTTCTGGGTTACCAGCAAACTTATCTGGCATAGCTATCTGACATTTCCTCCTGGGTGGGGGTGCAGCATGTACCTGCACTTGCAGTTGAGCCACCTGAGCTGCCAGCAAAGTGAGTTGCTGGGTGAGCTGAGCATTCTCGGCAAGAAGCTGCTCCATCGTAGTAGTAAGGGGTGGGAGGCTGAAAGCAAACTGTTCTGAACCAGCCCTCTTCCGGCCTTGTAATAAGGCAAACCCCTATTCAAACAGAAGAGACTGGAGAGCGTCCAAGGCTGAAAAGCGTTTGCCAAGATTTAATAGTCAATTAACAGAAGAAACAAAAACACAGGAACTTGAATCCTCAAGCGGAAGGGTTGCTTTCAGCAACCAGCCCCTCCCCAAACACTCCTTTTATTGAGAGCTCAGGGCGTGGTCTCCCTGTGCCTCCTCCCGAGGAGTCCCACAGCCTTTCTTTGTTTGTTCCTGCTCGACTGCCTCCTGCGTCGGGCGTCCTTGAACAGGGCCAGCTGTGGGTCATCATCCTCCGCACTATCGGGCTCACGCAGCTGAGAGGAGGTCCCCGGCTGAGGGCTCTGCAAAGCCTCCAAGCCATCATCAGCCGGTTCGTCTTCCACACCCTCCTCCTCCCCCTCATCTGAGTCATCCGATACATCCGAGCCGGCTGCCGGGCCCACAGGCTGGCCCTGAGTCACAACAGCACGGTTCTTCGGTGGTTCTCCTCCTATCTCCTGGGACGTTCGCAGTCGGTGTTGGCAGGGGGGCAGAGATCGGCCCCTAGGTCTCTCGTTTGTGGAGTTCCTCAGGGGTCGGTTCTCTCGCCTCTCCTGTTCAACATCTACATGAAACCGCTGGGTGAGATCATTCGTGGTTTTGGAGTTGGGTATCATCAATATGCTGATGATACCCAACTTTTTATTTCGACCCCAAACCACCCCAGTGATGCCCTCGCTGTGATGTCCCGTTGCCTGGAGGCGGTTCGGGTCTGGATGGGGAGGAACAGACTTCAACTCAACCCTGACAAGACTGAGTGGCTGTACATTCCGGCATCCCGGGACATTCAAAATGTTCCATCTCTTTTTATGGGGGGTGAGTCTTTACCCCCCGTGGATAGGGCGCGCAACTTGGGAGTCCTCCTAGATTCACGGCTTACCTTAGAAGATCATATAGTAGCCGTGACTAGGGGGGCTTTCGCTCAGGTTCGCCTGGTGCGTCAGTTGCGGCCCTATCTAGACCGGGAGGCCTTGTGTACGGTCACTCATGCGCTCGTGACCTCTCGTCTTGACTACTGCAATGCTCTCTACATGGGGCTTCCCTTGAAGACCACTCGGAGGCTCCAACTGGTACAGAATGCGGCCGCGAGAGTTGTCTTGGGAGTTTCCCGGTACTCCCATGTTACACCTTTGCTCCGCGAGCTGCATTGGTTACCAGTTGTCTTCCGGGTGAGGTTCAAGGTCTTAGTGATGGTTTTTAAGTCCTTACATGGCATGGGTCCGGAATACCTCGGGGACCACCTGCTGCCGGCGTCAACTCCCCTCCGCCCTGTGCGTTCCCACAGAGAGGGCCTCCTCAGGGTGCCTCCGGTCAGAGAATGCCGGCTGGTGGCCCCCAGGGGGAGGGCCTTCTCTGTGGGCGCCCCGGCTCTGTGGAATCAACTGCCGGTTGAGCTCCGGATGGCACCGGATCTCCGCTCCTTCCGGTGCGGGTTAAAGACCCACTTATTCGAACAAGCTGGCCTGGCCTGATGGGGAGTTAATTTAGGGTTTTAAATATTTGTATATTTTATTGTTTTATTTTGGGCATTAATTTAATTCTATTTTAACTTTTGTATTTTTGTATTTTTATTATATGCCCTGTTCACCGCCCTGAGTCCTTCGGGAGAAGGGCGGTATAAAAATTTAATAAAACTAAACTAAACTAAATATGGAAAAGAGGGACATCAGGCCACCAAGTTTAAGTCCAATCATCCTACCAAAAGAAGACTCCAAGCCCCACCAAGAAAGCCACCGAGCTACCACCACGAACCCACGAAATAGCTTTGAAAGGAATGGAAGTCAAGGAGTTCATTCCATCTCCCAAGGATAGCAAGAGAATTCTGACTCATCTAACAGAGGACCCTGGGGAGACTGGTACTGACTCTGACAATGACCTTCTGGTAAGTGGCCCATGCACTCCAGTGATGGTCCGCATTAAATTAGTAGTCCAATCCTTGGGATGAAAAGCCAAACCACTGGTCCCTCTGAGCTCAAGGTACACCAGATCCCTGGTCAATCCTGCCCTGGTTGAAAAACTAGGAGTAAGACTTAGACCACTGAAGGTGGCAGTGGGTGTTTTGCTAGCTGGACAGCTCTGTATCTGGGGAGATCCCAGCCACATTCATCACCAAGCCAGTAGAGACGCAGATGGGGGCACACACATCTAGGATTAGTGTGGCTACAGAAGTGGAACCCCTATGTGAACTGGAGGAGGGGGTTCCTTAAGATCCACTAAGCTGAGACAAAAGGAAAGCCAAGAAGGGACTTAGGGACCCCAGAGCCAAGGCAGGAGGTGGGGGCTGCAATGCAGGAATGAAATAAGGTTGGCTCATGAATTCCATGGGAGTACTTGGGCTTGCGGGATGTGTTTAGCAAGAAGGACTCGGATGAGCTCCCACCTCACTGGCCAACTGTCTGTTCCATAAAGATATTACCGGAGGCTAAACTGACCAAGCCAAAGATTTATTCAATGACTCCTGGGGAACTGGAGGAGTTAAGAATTTTTATAGATAAAAATATGAAACAAGAATTTCTCCAACTGGTCTGACTCAGGGAAACTACCCCGGTCCTCTTCCAAGAAAAAAAGGACAGGTTCCTTTGTCTGTGCATGACCTATAGAGGGCTAAAAAAATTTTTTTATTTATTTTAATCCCATTTATATCCCGCCCTTCTCCGAAGACTCAGGGCGGCTTACAATCTAAGCACAAATCAAATGTGCTTAGCAATAGCCTTCATTCTATGTATATGCCTGCTTATTACGGCTTTCGCCCCCCCCCCCAGCGGCATTATACAAAGTCAGCTTATTGCCCCCAACAATCTGGGTCCTCATTTTACCTACCTCGGAAGGATGGAAGGGTGTGTGTCAAAAAAACTTTACTTGTTACTCCTAATGAAAGACATGCTAGCCCATCTGGCAAAAGGATTTTTTTTTTACCAAACTGGACTTGCGAGAAACATACTACCTGGTTTGAATCAGAGGGTGATGAGTGGAAAACAGCCTTTAATTGTCCTTTGTTTTCAATTTAGAGTTCTCCCTTTTGGACTATAAGTGGTCTTTGCTGTCTTCATGCAGCTGATAATCAAACAATGAATCAGTAAACACCTAGAGGCAAACAAAGTCATTACTAAAGGCTAACATGGGTGTCATGGTTCCGATATAAGACACAGTTTCAAACAAAATGCAAGCATTGTTTATCTAAAAAGTCTTAATAATGAAACGGAACATTGGCACTCATGGAGGGATGCTAGAATCTGAAATCTCCTCCCCCCAAACCCATCATAACACACACACAATCCCTGCTCTTATCTACATGTCATAAATCACATTATCCAATTTGTTTTACAGATGAGGTTTCACGTCCCATTCTGTACGCGGGCTTTTCCAATCATCTCACAACATCCAGGTAGATTTCCTCCCCCACCAAATGAAGCAATTAAAGTAACAGGCTGTCTCTTATATTGTCAGTGGAAAACATGTCAATGTTTACAGCATTTGACATCCGGCCCCCCTTACAAAAGAACAGATCCTGTAATGTAAACAAACACAAGTTAGGAGCTTGCTTTTGGTTTGTTGGGGTGTTTCTCATAAAACCTTTTGATAAGTCTGTCAGCTTTCACATCGTTAGATTTCACCCAAATGGCTTCAGACAATGGGTATCCCTTCCATTGTACTTGGTACTGCAATTTTCCCTTAAAGATTCTAGAATCAAGAATACATTTCACTTCATAATGGGTCTGACCCGCTATTATGAGACAGTTCAAACGAAATGCAGGCATTGTTTTTCTAAAAAGTCTTAATGAAACGAAACATCAGCACTCATGGAGGGATGCCAGAATCTGAAATCTCCTCCTCCCAAACCCATTGTAACATACACAATTCCCACCCTTATCTACACGTCATAAATCACATTATCCAATTAGTTTTACATATGAAGTTTCACTTCCCATTCTGTACACGGACTTTTATTATCTTCTCAAAAATCTGGTTGACGTCCCCGCCCCCGGAAATCAAAGCAAAGCAGTTAAAGTAACAGGCTGTCTCTTATATTGTTAGTGCAAAAACATGTCAATGTTTGCAGCATTGACATCCGGCCCACCTTACAAAAAGAACAGATCCTGTAATGTAAACAAACACAAGTTAGAAGCTGGCTTTAGGTTTGTTGGGGTGTTTCTCATAAAACTTTTTGATAAGTCTGTCAGCTTTCACATCGCTAGATTTCACCCAAATGGCTTCAGACAATGTAGATATCATAGTAGATACTGCAATTTTCCCTTAAAGTTTCTAGAGTGAAGAATACGTTTCACTTCATAATGGGTCTGACCCACTACTATGAGGCATCCAGGAGCTTTCTTAGGGGGAGGTCTTAAAGTGGATTCTCAAAAAGGTTTCAGTAAGCTGCAATGGAACACTGGGTGAATTTTTCCCAAAAGTCTGGGGAGTTTCAATTTTACTGCGACTGGGTTGATGATTTTCACAATGGGGAAAGGCCCCAAGAATTTCGGTCCCAATTTCTTGCTGGGTAATTTGAGACGTAAATATTTAGTTGACAGATAAACCTTTTCCCCCATTTGGAATGTTCTTTGGGGAGCCCTTTTTATCAGCTTGTTTTTTATAAGTCTCAGAAGTATTTTTAACGCTGTTTTCATGTTTCTCCAAACCTCTTCCCACCTCCTCACCCATTGATCAAGTGTCTGGGTGGCAGAGGGTACCTGAGGATAGTCAGGCATCAGGCTGAACTCTTTTGCTGTGGCTACTCTGAAAGGTGTGATTCTGCAGCCCCATTGGTAGCTGGATGAAAAGCAGATGATAAGCCTTGAGATGATCCAATTAATTTAAGGAAATTCCTCCAAAATTTCACTGTGAACTGCACTCCTCTATCTGAAATTATTCCCTTACAGGCGCCATGCAGTCGGTAGATATGTTTCAGGAACAATTTAGTCAGTCGTGCAGATGGGAGTCCTTTACAGGCGATAAAGTAAGCCTGCTTCAAAAATAGATCTATCACAGTCCAGATGACAGTATTTCCTCTACTTTTGGGTAGGTCTACAATAAAGTCCATAGCTATTTATTCCCATGGTTGAGAAGGGTCTGCTGCCGATTGAAGTGGCCCAGGGGTTTCAGGTAGATACAATTTTTCCCCCACGTATGCCAAACCATCCCTGGTTTGATTATCTTTGAACCATTGATCAGTAAGAAGCTCTCGTTTTATCTTCTTCACTCCCAGGTCATTAGGATTAGGGGTTTGTGCAGCAGAATTCTGCAGCAGGTTGTGAACTGGGGATAATTGCCTCATAGACCTCTTCGCGTTCACTTTTGTACTGTGGCAGTCAGGATAGCGCATCAGCTAGGAAGTTTTTTCTTCCCGGTATGTACTCTAAAGTAAAGTTAAAATGGTTAAAGTACTGTGCCCATCGCACTTGCTTTGGGGACAATTTGCGGGGAGTTTTTGGTGCCTCTAATTTTTTTTAAAAAATAATCTTTATTAATTATTTACAGTAAACTTGACAACAGAATAATACATAGGGAAAGGGACAAGGGGTTTAAAGACACAAACCATATAATCACATAGTACAAATCATGAAAAACAAATAAAACAGACTGAGAGTTATATCTACTCTTCTATTAACAAAAATATATCATCCCAGCTAAACTTTCCAATACATAGAATATCCTTATCATTAGAAAAAGAAAAAACAAAAAACAAAAAAACACCAAAACTACCATTGGTCATATCTTATCAACCTTGTAGGCCTAATAAATTACACAAATCAATTGAGTGGGTGATCTCATCACTCGTCTCCTAAATTGAGACATACAAAACATTTGTTCCAATTTATATTATATAGTTTCACGTTTATCTTTTAAAATGTACGTTAACCTGTCCATCTCGGCACAACGGAGAAAGTTGTTTATTATCAAATGATCAGGGGGTATATCTGGGTCCTTCCACAATTGGGCAAAGGCCATCCTCACCGCTGTTGAGACATGAACAAATATATACCAATCTCTTTTGTCAATATTGTCTGGTCTTATACCCAGTAAGTAGAAGTCTGGCTGCATAGGGAAGCTCACGCCAGTTATTTCCAACAGCCACTGTTGAATTTTTCTCCAATATCATCTGGCATATAAACAGGTCCACCATTGGTGGAAGAAGGTACCCTTGGTCTTATTCCATACGTTCTGCCACATATCAAGCTGTATTGTCCTCCTGATATTTCTCCCCCAGGCAATCATCGTGTCTTTTACAATCTCTTCCTCCATGAAACTGGACAGCAGAAGATTGTATACATTTGTATTTGGGCATAGGACCACCAATCTATGTTGCATCCTCTAATTTGAAGATCAGCTCTGGATCTAAGTCTATCACCTTCATCCAACAAGTCACCATAGGTCCAATTTCTCTTTACGCTGTGTACAGTCGGGAGGGTCACCACTTCTAGCGGAGATACCCATTTGGGGATCTGTGTATACACTTGTTTTTTAACCGCCTTCCAAACCCTTTGCAAATTTCCTCTAATGTAATGAGTGGTAAAATACTTAGATTGCTTATCCTTCTGTGGCCATAAAAAAGAAAGCCAACCTCGCTGCAAATCATACCCTTCGAGTGTCAAAATACGTTTTCTTGAAAGGGTCACCCAATCTTTTATTCAAACCAAGGAAAGGGCTTGGTAATAAAGCTCCCACATAGGGAGCCCCAAGCCACCTTTTGTTTTATGCTCCTGCAACATTTTCCTTTTTATATGAGGTTTTTTCCCTCACCAAATAAATTTACCCAAAATTTATTTGGTGCCTCTAAATTTTTGTGATCTGTCCATACTTCAAAAGGCACCTTGCTCCCTTCCAAATAGTGTCCCCAGTTTAATAGCCCCCACTTAATTGCAAAGGCCTCCTTCTCCCAGACTGTCCATTTCCTCTCACCTTCCGTGAATTTCTTAGAGGTGTAGGCACAAGGTTGTAGGACTCAACTTTTATTCTTTTGTAGTAACACAGCTCCGACTGCCACGTTGCTGGCATCTGCTTGAATTACAAAGGGCTCCCCGGGGCAGGGGTGCTTTAGGACCAGTTCAGCTGCAAATAGTATTTTAAATCCTCAAAAGCTTTCTGACAACTCATAGTCCATGCTAGTGGTTGGCCAGGTCGCGGTTTTCCCCCTCCCTTGCCCATTTTGAGTAGTTCTGTACGGGGTAGAGCAATCTTGGCAAAAGATTGACAGTAAAAATTGGCAAACCCTAGGAAGCTTTGGAGCTGTTTGCAGGTTTTGGGGGGCTGCCATTCAATTATAGTTTTTCACTTTGGCTGGGTCCATTTTGATGCCCTCGTCAGAAATTCTATAGCCGAGATAATCTAATCGGGTTTGGTCAAACTCACATTTTGATAATTTGACATAAAGTTTGGCATTCAATAGTTTATTTAATACTTCTCTGACCAGTCTTATGTGATACAGTATATTTGTACTGTATATCAGAATGTCATCAAGATACACCAGAACCCCTTTGTATAAATGTTCATGTAGGACCTCATTAATCAACTGCATAAATACGGCTGGGGCCCCCTGCAGTCCAAATGGCATGACTTTGAATTGGTAGCTTCCCAAGGGGCAGCTGAAGGCCGCTTTCCACTCATCCCCCTCCTTTATTCTTACCCGATAATATTATTCTCTCAGGTCTAACTTGGTGAAGACACTCATCTTCGCCAGGTGGGTTAGTAAGTCTTTCAGGAGGGGGAGAGGGTATTTATTTTACACACCTCATTCAGGCCTTTATACTCAACGCAGATATGCTCATATGTCGGAAACTTGATGGTGAGTTAGATAGCATCACCTCCAGATGGATTTGTAGCTGGGTGGCCAGCCATACTCAGCATGTGATCCTCAATGGAACTGCATCTACATGGAGGGAAGTGTGTAGTGGGCTGCCCCAGGGCTCTGTTCTAGGCCCAGTGCTCTTCAACATCTTCATCAATGATTTGGACGAGGGGATAGATGGGGAACTCATCAACTTTGCAGATAACACTAAGCTGGCAGGAATAGCCAACACTCCAGAAGATAGGCTTAAGATACAGGATGATCTGGACAGATTGAACACTGGGCGCTATCTAACAAAATGAAATTCAATGGTAAAAAAAGTAAGGTTTTACATTTAGTCAAGAAAAACCAAATCTACAGGTATAGAATAGGCAGTACCTTGCTGAATAGTAGTAACTGTGAGCGGGATCTTAGAGTCCTAGTGGACAATCGCTTAAATATGAGCCAGCAGTGTGCTGCAGCAGCATTACATAACACGGTGCTAGGCTGCATTCCTTTCACCACCAGACATATCCACAGCTGAGCGTCCTTTCGGCTTTGGCCCAGTCGCTTCATTCTTTCTGGCGCTACTAGTACTGGTGGTGAAAGGAAAGTCCGATGCTGTAAAGATTTTTTCTCCATAGGAACCTGGAATGTAAGATCCATGAATCAAGGAAAGCTGGACGTGGTCAAACAAGAGATGACAAGACTAAACATTGACATCTTAGGTATCAGCGAACTAAAATGGACAGGAATGGGTGAATTTAATTCAGATGACCATCAGGTATACTACTGCGGGCAAGAATCCCTCAGAAGAAATGGAGTAGCCTTCATAGTCAATAAAAAAATAGGAAAAGCAATACTGGGATACAATCCTCAAAATGACAGAATGATCTCAGTTCGAATCCAAGGCAAACCATTCAATATCACAGTAGTCCAAGTCTATGCCCCAACCACCAGTGCTGAAGAGGATGAAATTGACCGGTTCTATGAAGCCCTACAGCACCTTATAGAACTAACACCCAAAAATGATGTCCTTATCATCATGGGGGATTGGAATGCTAAAGTAGGAAGCCAAAAGATAACGGGAATAACAGGCAAGTTTGGCCTTGGAGTACAAAATGAAGCAGGGCACAGGCTGATAGAATTTTGTCAAGAGAATACGATGGTCATAGCAAACACTCTTTTCCAACAACCCAAGAGACGGCTTTACACATGGACATCACCAGACGGTCAACACAGAAATCAGATTGACTATATGCTCTGCAGCCAAAGATGGAGAAGCTCTATACAGTCAGTAAAAACAAGACCAGGAGCTGACTGTGGCTCAGACCATCAGCTTCTTGTTGCAAAGTTTAGGCTTAAATTAAAGAAAGTAGGGAAAAGCGCTAGGCCAGTCAAGTATGAATTAAATCATATCCCTGTTGAATATACAGTTGAGGTGACAAATAGATTTAAGGAATTGGATCTGATAGACAGAGTGCCTGAAGAACTATGGACAGAGGTTCGCAACATTGTACAACAGGTAGCAACCAAAACCATCCCAAAGAAAAAGAAATGCAAGAAAGCAAAATGGCTGTCTGAGGAAGCTTTGCAAATAGCTGAGGAAAGGAGGGAAGCGAAAGGCAAGGGAGAAAAAGAAAGATATGCCCAATTAAATGCAGAATTCCAAAGAATAGCTAGAAGAGATAAGAATGCCTTCTTAAATGAACAGTGCAAAGAAATAGAAGAAAACAATAGAATAGGGAGGACCAGAGATCTTTTCAAGAAAATTGGAGAGATGAAAGGAACGTTTCATGCAAAAATGGGCATGATAAAGGACCAAAATGGCAGGGACCTAACAGAGGCAGAAGAGATTAAGAAGAGGTGGCAAAATTACACAGAAGAACTATACAAGAATGAGCTTAACGTCCCTGATAATCACAATGAGGTGGTCACTGACCTTGAGCCAGACATCCTAGAATGTGAAGTGAAGTGGGCCTTAGAAAAGCTGAGCAACAACAAAGCTAGTGGAGGTGACAGTATTCCAGCTGAGCTATTCAAAATCTTAAAAGACGATGCAGTAAAAGTGCTACACTCAATTTGCCAGCAAATTTGGAAAACTCAACAGTGGCCACAGGATTGGAAAAGATCAGTTTACATTCCAATTCCAAAGAAAGGCAGTGCCAAAGAATGTTCAAACTATCGCACCATTGCACTCATTTCTCATGCTAGTAAGTTATGCTTAAAATTCTACAAGCTAGACTCCAGCAGTATGTGGATCGAGAACTACCAGAAGTACAGGCAGGATTTCGAAGAGGCAGAGGAACTAGAGATCAAATTGCTAACTTACGTTGGATCATGGAGAAAGCTAGAGAGTTCCAGAAAAACATCTACTTCTGCTTCATTGACTATGCTAAAGCCTTTGATTGTGTGGATCATAACAAACTGTGGCAAGTCTTTAAAGAGATGGGCATACCAGACCATCTTATTTGTCTCTTGAGAAATCTATATGCGGGCCAAGAAGCAACAGTGAGAACTGGACACGGAACCACTGATTGGTTCAAAATTGGGAAAGGAGTCCGGCAAGGCTGTATACTGTCGCCTTGCCTGTTTAACTTATATGCAGAGCACATCATGAGAAAGGCAGGGCTAGATGAATCAAAAGTTGGAATTAAGATTGCCGGAAGAAACATCAACAACCTAAGATATGCAGATGATACCACTCTAATGGCAGAAAGTGAAGAAGAACTAAAGAGCCTCTTGTTGCAGGTGAAGAAGGAGAGTGCAAAACTTGGATTGAAATTAAACATTAAGAAAACCAAGATCATGGCATCTGGCCCTCTCAATTCCTGGCAAATAGATGGGGAAGAAATGGAGGTAGTGACAGATTTTATTTTCCTGGGCTCCAAGATCACTGCAGATGGGGACTGTAGCCAAGAAATTAAAAGACGCTTGCTCCTTGGGAGGAAAGCCATGGCAAATCTAGACAGCACACTAAAAAGCAGAGACATCACCCTGTCAACAAAAGTGCGTATAGTCAAGGCTATGGTCTTCCCAGTTGCAATGTATGGCAGTGAAAGTTGGACCATAAGAAAGGCTGAGCGCCAAAGAATTGAAGCCTTTGAACTATGGTGCTGGAGAAGACTCCTGCGAGTTCCTTGGACTGCAAGGCGATCAAACCGGTCAGTCCTAGAGGAGATCAACCCTGACTGCTCTTTAGAAGGCCAGATCCTGAAGCTAAAACTCAAATACTTTGGCCACCTAATGAGAAGGAAGGACTCACTGGAGAAGAGCCTAATGCTGGGAAAGATTGAGGGCAATAGAAGAAGGGGACGACAGAGAATGAGGTGGCTGGATGGAGTCACTGAAGTAGTAGGCGTGAGCTTAAATGACAGCTATATAGCCAGCTGCCCAGTATGTGCCTCAGCAAAATAGTGACAAGGAAAAACTGCTGGACTCCTCCAAAAGGTAGCAGAACCCAATGTCCCATGGAAAGAAAATATCCATAGTGGAACTCCCCAAAGGTTCAGGGAATACAGTAATTTGGATGATAACTGATCTATTTTCTGAACATGTACACTTCATTCCTTGCCAGAAAATCCCCTCCCCAATGCCCTGCTGAAACTGCTCATACAGCATGTCTATAGACTGCATAGCACTTCTCAGTGAATAATATCGGATTGCAGAGTACAATTCACTTCAAAATTCTGGCAAGAGTTCTTGAAACTGTTGGAGATGACCCAGAGGCTAGTTCCAGTCATCATGCACAAATGAATGGAGATGGTGAGTGTATGAATGGGGTTCTAGAACAATACCTCAGGTGCTATGTTAATTATCAGCAGGACAATTGGATGGACCTCCTCCTATTTGCTGAAGTAGCATACAATAACTGTGCAGAGTAAACACATTAAAAATAAAACAAAAATGGACAATCAAAGTCTGCTAATTTTACAGTGGTATTAGAAAATTATATATGTTTATTTATTTATTTATTTATTTATTTATTTATTTATTTATTTATTTATTTATTTATTTATTTATTTATTTATTGGATTTATATACCACCCCTCTCCAAAGGGACTCAGGGCGGTGTACAGGGCAATTAAAACACTATAAACAACACATAATATACAAAAATTAAAATGAAATTAAACCAAATAGCCCTAACCAATAAACACATTCTAAAATGTAAAAATTTTTAAAATTTAAGATCTAAAATCCCAGTCCCTCAGTCCAGGCCGACAAGTTCAAATAGCCAAGTCTTCAGGTCGCGGCGAAAAGAGCGAAGGTCGGGAGCCATCCGGAGCTCAACAGGAAGCTGATTCCAGAGGGCAGGCGCGCCCACAGAGAATGCTCTCCCCCTGGGGGTCACCAGTCGACATTCCCTGACCGACGGCACCCTGAGGAGGCCCTCTCTGTGGTGATGGGAAGTTAACGCTGGCAAAAGGTGCTCCCGTAAATAACCCGGACCCATGCCATTTAGGACTTTATAGGTCATCACCAGCACCTTGAATCTCACCCGGAAGACAACTGGAAGCCAATGCAGCTCGCGGAGCAGAGGTGTTACATGGGAGTATCGGGAGACCCCCATCACAACTCACGCGGCCGCATTCTGTACCAGCTGAAGCCTCCGAGTGGTATTCAAGGGCAGCCCCATGTAGAGAGCATTGCAGTAGTCTATCCAAGAGGTCACGAGCACATGAGGGACTGTGCGTAGGGCATCTCAGTCCAAATAGGGCTGCAACTGGCACACCAGGCGAACCTGGGCAAAAGCCCCCCTGGTCACAGCTCCTATATGATCTTCAAAACTGAGCTGTGAATCAAGGAGGACACCCAAGTTGCGAGCCCTATCTATGGGGGTTAACACCTCACCCCCTATTGATAAAGATGTAATGGAATGGACAACCCGAGATGCCGGTATGCACAGCCACTTGGTCTTGTCAGGATTTAGACGAAGCGTGTTCCTCCCCATCCAGACCCTCACCGCCTCCAGGCAACAGGACATCACGGAGAGGGCATCACTGGGTTGATCTGGGGTGGAAATAAAAAGCTGGGTATCATCAGCGTACTGATGATACCCCACCCCAAAACCACGAATGATCTCACCCAGCGGCTTCATATAGATGTTGAACAGGAGGGGCGAGAGGACCGACCCCTGAGGGACTCCACAAACGAGAGGCCTCGAGGCCGACCTCTGTCCCCCTGCCAACACCGACTGCGAATGACCCAGGAGGTAGGAGGAGAACCACTGTAAAACAGTGCCACCCACTCCCAACCCCCTGAGGCACCGCAGTAAGATACCATGGTTGATGGTATCAAAAGCCGCTGAGAGGTCTAATAGGACTAGGACAGAGGAGCAACCCCTGTCCCGAGCCCGCCAGAGATCATTCACCAGTGCCATTTCTGTGCTGTACCCGGGCCTAAAGCCCGATTGGTAGGGGTCCAGATAATCCGCTTCCTCCAGGAGCAGAGGAAGCTGATGAGCCACCACACTCTCAACAACCTTCGCTAAAAAGCGAAGGTTGGAGACCGGACGATAGTTATTCAAAATGGCCGGGTCCAGGGCAGGCTTCTTGAGGAGGGGCCTCACCACCGCCTCCTTCAAGGCGGCAGGGAAGCTGCCCTCTCTCAAAGAAGCAGTTATTACTGCCTGGAGCCAGCCTCATGTCCTCTCCCGAGCTGCATAAACCAGCCAGGAGGGGCACGGGTCCAATAAACAAGTGGTGGAACTCAGCTTCCCCATGATCCTGTCCACTTCTTCCGGAGTCACAGGATCGAATTCTTCCCAAGTAATATTCCCAAGACCGCTTGATTCCCCATCGTCAGACTCTGCCCAGTCGGAGTCCAAGCCAGCCCGAATCTGAGCAATTCTATCTGCCAGATATTGACTAAATTCCTTGGCACAACCCTGCAGGGGCTCCTCCCTCACCTCCTGATTCAGGAGGGAGCGAGTCACCCCAAACAGGGTGGCCGGGCGATTATCTGCGGACGCGATGAGGGCAGCGAAGTAATTAGACTTCGCTGCCTCCATCGCTGCGAGATAAGACCTCATGAAGGTTCTTAATCACAATCGATCAGACTCAGACCAGCTGGACCTCCAACAGCTCTCTAGGCTCCATCTCCGACGCTTCATCTCCCGGAGCTCCATGGAGAACCATGGTGCCCGCCAGGATCTGCGCCGGGTCAGGGGCCGCATGGGAACAATGCGGTCGAGTGCCTCCATGGCCGCCCTTTCCCAGGCTTCCACTAAGGCATCGACCGGGCTGTGAGTGAAGATGGCAGGTACAGATCCAAGCACCTCCTGGAACCGTTCAGGGTCCATTAGGCGCCTGGGACGGAACCACCTGGTCGGTTCCGTAACCCCGCGATGGGGGGGGTGAAGCAGAAGGCCAGCCGAAGGAGGTGATGATCGGTCCATGACAGGGGAGTAATAGCTGGAGATCCCCCTCCCAGATCATCAAGCCACCGTCCAGATAGAAAAATAAGGTTGAGTGTGTGACCCCCCCCCTCATGAGTCGGGCCCTGAATTACCTGGGTCAGGTCCATGGCCGTCATGGAGGTCATAAACTCCCAAGCCAACCCTGACGAACCTCCCAGGGATGGCAGGTTAAAGTCCCCCAGAACTATAAGTCTGGGGAACTCAACCGCCAACCCAGAGAGGGTGTCGAGGAGCTTGGGCAGGGCTGCTGCTACACAGCTAAGTGAAAGATACACCAGCAACAAGCCCAACTGAACCCCAGGGCCAAATCTCAGGAGGAGCGACTCACACCTGAATATCTGAATAACAGTAGCCTCCCGCGGACACAAGGTCTCCCTTACAACCACTGCAACACCCCCACCCCTTCCCTGAGCCCGAGGCTGGTGAAGCACACAGAAACCTGGTGGGCAAAGTTCAGTCAGAGGGACACCTCCCTCTGGGCCCAACCAGATCTCAGTAATGCAAGCCAGATCGGCATGCTCCTCCTCAACCAACTCTCGGATAAGGGGAGCCTTATTAAGTACCAATCTGGCATTAAGGTACACCAGCCTGAGCTCAGGGGCCTGCTCATCCCCGCTCCTGGGAATACAGGGTAAATCCGGGGGGTCGGAGCGTGCCACCTCTTGAAGATAGTGGGGGTGTGCTCCCGAATGTTGATGCAGCCCCCCGTACAACCACCTGTTGCCATTCCCAATTGTCATGGGGATCTGCAACCCCACCCCTGGAGGCGCTCAACCCAAGCCCGATCCACCGCGACCTGTCACAAGCCTGGACTGAAACTCGGTTGGTGGAAGCCCCCCAGATTCCAACCCAAACTGCAATCCAATCCTCCCCCTTAACCCCTTAAAAATTTAGCTAAAAAACAGATCAGGGGTCTCTTCCTAAAAATAAACCAGAGACCCCAATCCATACCTAGCCATCTCTCAGGGTCCCAACAATTGGACCCGTCATCAAGAGGAGAGGTAGAAAAGAAGGCGGGTCGCACCCAGGAGGGGGGAGCGCCCCTGAGGGCGTATAAGTCCATGCCTGAATAACGTAAGCGCACCATAAATAGCCATGTGAGTTCGGGAAATGGCAGTCAGATGTTGAATAAAGATGATATCAAATCAGAAGGAGTATATGAGTCCAAAACCGCCAGTCCAGCACCACTCTCACTTGCGCTGGGTACCCCAGAACCAGTCAGCAGTCGTTCTCTCACCCCGACCTCAAGGCTGATCTGGGAGGCAGATGGAAACCCCATCCAGGGGAAAAAAACATACCCTCACGGATCTCTCACATCCGGAGAGGTTGCAGAGGTTGCAGATGTTAAAGGGGACTGAGTCATGGTGTTTTGAAAACAACAATTGTACATAAAAAAATCCTAGTTTTACAGGTAAGGAATTATAAGGTGGGTCTTTCAGTCCTTCTAGAACAGCAAGAAATTAGAACCAAAATTCTTGGGGCCTTTCCCCATCATAAGGATCATGAACCCCAACCCCCGGTCCACACAAACAAGCAAAGCCCCATCCATGTGATGGAGGCAGCACACAAACCATGCACCCTCCGGTCTGTGGAAAAACCTCTCTCCACGGAACTGGTCCCTGGTGCCCAAAAGGTTGGGGACCTCTGGTCTAACACACTAGTTTGATTTTGTTCTATTGCTTGTGTCTGCATTATATTGAATTCCAGTATGACATGGTCACTCTTCCCCAAAGTTCCTGCTACTTCACCACTATCTATCATTTCAATTCTATTAGTAAGAATTAAGTCCAGTATTGCTGATCCATTGATTCCCTCTTCTGCTTTTGGGTGACAAAGTTGTCAGTCAGGCACATAAAGAACCTGTTCGATCTCCCACTTGATGCAGAGTTTGTTTCTCAGTTGATGTCAGGGTAGTTAATGTCACCTATTACTAATATATTGTTTTTCTACATAAATCAGTTAACTGATTAGCAAAAAGTTTATCTATTTTTTTCTGCATGGTTAGATGGCCTGTAGTATACATCTATGGCAATATCATATTTCTTTTATATTAAGCCATATTCATTCAAGGAGGCTTTCATCTTAAATATTGGTCAAGTACTGAGTTAGACTTTTCACATTGACCATTCGATTGAGGGTGATGACTAGATGTCAGTCCTTGGGTGGTTCCTAAAAGGGATAAAAATTCTTTCCAAAATGCCGACATAAATTGCAGCCCTCTATCAGATATGATGTGTTGTGGTGCCCCATGCAATCTGTAAATATCCTGTATGAAAAGTTTTCCTAAGGCTTTTGCGGTAGGGATCTTTTGGCAAGGTATGAAATGCACTTGTTTAGAAAAGAGATCTGTGACAGTCCAGACTACCGTGTTCCTGTTGCTTTCTGGTAATTCCACTATAAAATCCATGGCTATTTCTTTCCATGGGGCTGAGGGGTTCACCACTGGTTGTAACAGTCCTGGCGATTTCCCTTGCAGCCTCTTGCCCATTGCACAAATTTGACAGCTGTCCACATAGCTTTCTATGTCCTTTTTCATAGATGGCCACCAAAATTGCCTTTTAGTTAAGTGTAAGGTTTTTACAAACCCAAAATGCCCTGCTGATTTTGTATCATGGCACAGTTGCATGAAATTGATCCACCCACCCAGGGTAGTCCATCTTTAATTGTGCACACATGTCTATTTTTCTGGAACCACTCATCACTTTCCAAGGACTTTTGGAATTCTATTCCAGTTTGGCTATCCACCTTTGGCTTCATTTTTATTTGAGCCCTGGTGGTGACTGGTGCTGCCAGTTGTTGTTCAGGCACAAGTGGTTTAAAGTCAGTGGCCTGTGTGCTGTTATATTGGGGCATGTGAGATAATGCATCTGCCAGGAAATTCTCCCCCCCCACCGGTAAGCGTTTGAGAGTGAAATTGAATTGGTGAAAATGTTGGGACTAGCAGACTTGCTTAGGAGCGAGTTTCCTTGGTGTTTTTAGTGCTTCCAAATTTTTGTGGTCTGTCCAGACCTGGAAGGGGATTTTATTTCCTTCCAGGAACTGATGCCATGTAAGTAATGACCATCTCACAGAATACGCCTCCTTTTCCCACGCAGGCCAACGTTGTTCTGTTTCCATGAGTTTCCTGGATGTATATGAACATGGTTGCAACACCCCCTCATCATTTTCCTGTAATAATACGGTTCCCACCACTAGCATCTGCCTGTATTACAAAAGGTTTATCGGGATCTGGGTGTCTCAGGACAGGTTCAGCAGAAAAAAGTCTCTTTAGCTTCTCAAATGCTGCTTGACATTCCATTGTCCACTTCAGAGGCTGGCTGGGTTTCACTGGGGACCCCCCCTTTGTTTTCAACCAGTTTGTGAGGGGCAGGGCTATTTGGGCAAATGAAGGGATGAATTGGCGATAGAAATTTGCAAACCCCAGGAAACTTTGCAATTGCTTCCGTGTGCGGGGGAAGTGCCCATTCTAATACTGCCCTGACTTTCCCAGGGTCCATTTCGATGCCCTCTGGGGATATACGATACCCCAGATAGTCTATTCTTTCCTGGTGGAATTCACATTTCGATAGTTCAGCATATATGTGGGCAGCCCACAACTTTTCCAGGACTGCTCTGACTAGGTTGATATGTTCCTCTTTGGTCTCAGTGAAGATAAGGATGTCATATAGGTAAACCAGGACCCCCTTATATAGGTGCTCTCTTAGCATGTCATTAATTAATTGCATAAAGACTGCGGGCGGCCCTTGTAGTCCAAATGGCAGTACTTTGAACTGGTAGCAACCCATTGGGCAGTTGAATGCAGTTTTCCATTCATCTCCTTCCTTAATCCTAATGCAGTAGTATGCTTCTCTCAGGTCTAGTTTGGTAAAAATCCTTCCTTTTGATAGGTGGGATAGCATATCCTTCATTAGAGGTAGGGGATACAGATTACATTCACTAATTGTGTTTAGAGACCTATAGTCCACGCATAAACAATAAGAACCGTCCTTCTTCTCCCTGAACAGAACCGGGGTGGCCACTTTGGGTTTGGCAGGCTCAATAAATCCTCTTTCTAAGTTTTTCTAGGGCTCATGGCATACATCCTGGGCTTTGGGAGTTTTGCCCCAGGTTTGAATTCTATAGCGCAGTCTGTGGGGCAGTGGGGGGGAAGCTCATCTGCCCTTTCCTCACTGAAAACTTCAGCAAGGTCCCTGTATTCCTCCGGTATTTCTGGTAACCCCTTCTCTTCCCCCACCGATGCTGACTCCTCTCTTTGGGTTGAGGGGGTGCTTTGGGGTTTTAAGCTCCTAGGCTCCCCCTCTGGGAAGTTGAGTTCTGCTGTCCTGCAATTTATCCCGGGGTTCCATTTCTTCAGCCATTCCAGTCCTAAAATCATTGGGCATTCCATGCCTGGGGCCACTACAAACGTTATGAGTCCCCAGGGACAGGTGAATTAGTAAAGTGGCTAGGGTAGCTGCCCCCCCTGCTATTGACCCATCTAATTGGCTAAAGGAGATTTGTTGTTTTAGTCTCCTCACTGGGATGCTCAATCGCCCCACCAGCGTCGGGCTGATGAGGCAGCAGGTGCAACCAGAGTCTATTAGTGCTTTTACTTTAACTCCTTCAGGCATAGAAGAAGCTAATATACTCACTGTCTTAAGGATGGGTGGAATGGATCCACTTACCAATGGTTCTCCCTCTGAGCTGTCTTCCGAAGTGTCCACTGCCCCTGCGGTGTAGGCCGGAATCCAATCCCAGTTCTTGGCAGGGGTTGTGGACTCTACAGCCTCTGTCCCCTTCATGGAAGATTCTTTTCGGTTGCCTTTGAAACAGCCTGTTGATTTTTTAGCCGTGGATGGTGGTTTTTCCCCTTCGTGTGTTTGCTTGGGTGGCGGGCGGGCCCATGGTTTCCCCCGGTGGTGCCTCTTCAGTAGGTCTATCTCCACCTCCTCTGCCAGAACATACCAGTTGTCGAGATGGTGTGGGTCTCCTTGAGGCAGGCAAGCGTCATACAGGTTGTAGTTTAGCCCGTCTTTGAAGTGGTTAAGGAGGATATCTTCTGGCCAGTTCAGCTTGCTGGCAATGGCTTGGAATTCTTGGGTATATTCAGCCACCGGCCGTCTGCCCTGCCTCACCATTTTGATTCTCTCTTGGGCCTTACAATCAGCCAAAGGATCCTTGAATCGCCGCCTCAAGGATGACATGAATCGGTTGAAGTCGTTAAGTTCTGGGGCGTTGGAGTCATGCAGGTTCACCACCCAGTCCGCAGCCGGTCCATCCAGGGCAGATTGCACAATACGGATGCGAGCTTTGTCACTGGGGATGTCCCATCTGTATTCTTCCATATAGCTGAGGACTTGGGTTAGGAAAAACCCCAAGCGTGGTGGTTCCCCCCTGAATTTTGCTTCCAGGGGTGGAAGTCTTTGAATGGATCATTGCCCCTCATCCTGATCCCCATCTGTGGTTCAGGGATGGTGGGTACTACTGAGGCAGCAACTCCTGTTCCAGCAGACGGCCCCAGTGTTACAGGTACCAGGTTCCCCCCACTGTCTCTCCAGTTGCAGCCCCAGGCACTACTGCGGCTGCTTTACTCAGCCTTCTCCTCTCTTAGTGAGCTAAGGGTTTTCTTAATCAGGTCAATAGCTTTCTCTAGCATCCGCTCCTCTTCACTGATGTGCAGGGAGCTCTCCATCTCTTGCCACCATTCAGGTTGGTGGCCGCCCTGCCTCAGGGTCACTTTCCTCAATGCCTTTTCCCATTCACTTTTCCTTCCAATGCCCATCGACCACCGTGGTTTGTGGTCATGCAGCTCCACCACTTCTTCCCCAGAGGAATATGATGCTTCAGCTTCTGACTGTTCGTGGGGTTCCATTTGGGAGGAAAACTCCCGTTCCATGGGGCTTTCCTCCTCCCTTGCTTTGACGTTAGACATTGTATTTTTTGCAAAGTCCCTCGGTAAAGTTTTCCCTTCCAGGTTGACTCTTACTGCAGATCCTGTCTAATGTCAGGACCCACCCCAATCCACGTCTTAGGAAAGAAGAACTCTTGGAGACAGGATTGTCCAAGAAGGAGCTTTTACTAAAACATAATTGTCAGTGGAAAACTAGACAGGAGCTGAAAACTGTGTTACAGATTGATACTTTTAAAGTGTCCCTGAGTGAAACCCCCTCCCCTCAGTCCATTTGGTCAGTCCCGGATCAATTAAGGTTCAGGTGTCAAAACCTTCCAAGGGAAGAAGGATATTCCATGCCTTTATGACATTTCCTTCCTTCCTTTCAGATTCTAATCAGAGATACAAACCAGATCTCTCCCCCTCCTTTCTTTGTTCTTCTCAGTTCAAAGGTTCTTCCCCTGGTCTGATGACGGCCTCCAGGTAGGCTGAATAAAGAACCTTACATCAAATGGATAGGGATGGCCAATTAACATCTTCTCTCCTCCTCCTTGGGAATGGCAGAATCCAGTGAGGGGTGTAAGATTTTAGAACATACAGATAGGGATTTATGAATGGGATATAAATGGATTCTGACACTCATGGAGGAATGCCTGAATCTGAAATCTCCTCCCCCCAAACCCATTGTAACACACAATCCCCGTCCTTATCTACACATCATAAATCACATTATCCAATTAGTTTTACATATGAGGTTTCACTTCCCATTCTGTACGCGGACTTTTCTAATCTTCTCAAAATAGTCATTAGAAAATTCCCTCCCTTCAAGATTCAAAGCGAAGCAGTTTAAACAAAAGGCTGTCTCTCATATTGTCAGTGCAAAAACAGGTCAATGTTTGCAGCATTGACAGAGAATTTGTACAAAATGTTTTATAGGTGGCACCTCTCCCCAACAAGACTGGCAAAGATGAGGTATATCATCACAATGTTGGAAGTGCAAGAAAGTGTTAGGGACCTATTATCACATGTGGTGGACATGTTCCAAAGCAAAAGAATTTTGGAGGCTAATAAAGACTTGGTTGGAGGAAATGTTGGGACAGAAGATAGATCTCAGACTAGAATTGTTTTTTGGGGGGAATGATAGATGAGAAGTTTAACAAAGGAGAGACATATCTAGTGTTGCATGTCATAACAGCAGCAAGGTTGGTGTATGCCCAGAACTGGAAAAACGAAAATACCCTGGTGGAGAGTGAATTAATTAAAAAAAATTGATATGTGCAGAGATGGATAGACTAACCTTAGAAATTAAAGACAAGGATGAAACAGAGTACTACGAAGTTTGGGATAAGATGTATCAAGGAGAAAAAGTCAGAACAAAGAAAGCTCGTCTAGAAGAGAGAAATTGTAGACTTTCAACCCCAAAGTGAGCGTAAGATAGAGATCAGAAAGAATATGAAATAAGAATGGAAATGGAAGTTATGTTGTAAATATACGTAAACATGTATGTAAATAAGTAAATAGTATTAACTAAGTATAGAAATGGTATAAAAGATCAATGACTAGGGAGATATATGGTATATGGTATAGTATGTATGGCAAAATAATAGCCAGAAAAGTCACACTGTGTTCAACCTGTTTTTAAATGTTTATTCAATAAAAATTTGGGAAGAAGAATAGAATAGAATAGAATAGAATAGAATAGAATAGAATAGAATAGAATAGAATAGAATAGAATAGAATAGAATAGAATAGAATAGAATAGAATAGAATAGAATAGAATAGAATAGAATAGAATAGAATAGAATAGAATAGAATAGAATAGAACTGGAAGGGACCTTGGAGGTCAAGCAGGAGAACTATACCATCTCAGACAGGTGATTGTCCACTCTTGAACAGGGGGCTGGACTAGAAGATCCCCAAGGTCCTTTCCAGCTCTATTCTGATTGATTGATTGATTAATGTTACTTCTCAGAATGTGGTTTGAGATACTGTTGGGAAATATAAAAAGATTTCTGTTTAAGAAAATATAATGTAATAAGCCAAACCTGTCCCCTGTGGATCTGTTACATTTATGCTTTGATTTCCCCCTCACTCACTACTATCTTGGAACAATGTTTAAAGTAACAGTGGTATTTGTAACATGAATTGCAGCATTATTGTTTGTTTGTTTGTTTGTTTGTTTATCAGATGTCAGATGCTGCTTCAAGTCCAGCATAGCTTTCAGCAGCATAGTGTGGGAATACTGAATTTAAAAAGTGGGTTTTATTCTGCTGTTGAAAGTGTACCTTTCTGAACTTCTTGACAGATACTTTGGGCTTTCTTTGATTCCAATACCTAAGAAGCAGCTGAAGTTATTTCCTGATGAAAGAATACCAGCTCCAGAGCAGGCTCAACATTGCCTGAAGGAGCCAAACAGGGAATGGGAAAGTTTAAAAGCCTCTGGTCCCAATGACCTAGCCCGACTGGATTCTGCAAAATTATCCTGTGACACATAGATTTGCCTTAATTTGTGAGTTAGAGAAGAGATACACACACACACACACACACACACACACACACACACACACCCCGAGCAAAGGCTGTTCCTTGGCTTGGAATTCAATTTTCTCTTGTATTTTTGCACAGGATGCATTTTATTAGCTGTCAGTTGCCTTTTCAGAAGTGAAAGATTTATCGGTTCCTTCCCCCTCCCAGGGAGCCTAAAAGGCCACTGTTGCAACTGGGACAGATAATTGCTGCTCAGCAAGCCAGCATTTCTCTTGCTAGAGAAAGAGTGGCAGTGGTACCAGAGAGCCTTGAACACCAACCCCACAAGTCTCCCCTTTCCCTGGTTTTTAACTATTTAATCTATACAAGGATTTTGAGAAAACCCAAAATCCACAATGATTGTAAAACTTCAGTAGTTCTGTAGTAGCTGTAGTTTTGCAGTTCTGCACTTTTGCATTTTTGATTTTCTGTGGGTGAAGGTTGGAATTATGTCATTTGCTTTACTGTATCATCACCACCACCACCATCCTATTTTTTTGTATGTAATTCTGCCATTATTTTCATTATTTCCATAGATCACTACATTTTTTATCACTAGTTTGATCAAACAACTTTTAATTGCAGATGTTTTCAGAATAGACAGTTGCCTTTATTAGGCTCATGATATATCAATCTTTGAAAAGCATGGATAGGACAATTAACTAGCAGATGAGCAATACTCAGTTGCTAATCCCTCGGTTCTCATAAACCCTTGAATTGTAGGCTTTGAAACCCTTTGAATTGTAGGTTTTTCTGCCTACAGGATTCAGCTGGTTGTCTCTGGGATTTAAAGCCAGTGTGAGAAATCTTGTTCTGGGTATCAATCCCTTCCTCCACTTTAGCCACAGTAATGACTGGATGTTCTGTCTGGACTGTGGTTAAGATAGTGGATTTCCCTACTTCTTTTTCCCTTCCACTCCTGCCAGCAAAGCACACACCAAATTCTTTTCCTTCTGTGGGCATGTCTTTGGAAGACTGGTGGAAAAACAAGAGTTTTACAGTTCTTTCTATCACAGCTGGAAGGGAAAACATGGCAGAACCCTTTTTACCTAATTAAAAACCCACAGAAAAGACCTTTCTCTGCTGAATTTTCATGACACAGTTCTGTAGTTATTCCAGTCTCCTGGCCTACAAGCAGACATTTACAAGATATTTTTTTTAAAAAAAAGAACAAAGAAATGGCCTGCATTTCACTGTTCCACTCTGTCATTATTAGACCAGGGAAAAAACGACAACGGCCCTGACAATTCAGTAGCTCTGTATAAAATGATATCAAGGGTAGAAGGTGGGGACACAGAGGGAAGATATATTGTCTGAGCACACATTGGCCATTTGGAAAAGCAACATTTGTGAAACAAAGAGCAATAGAATGATCTGCCCAATGTGAGTCCACAGAGGGAAATGCTAGCTGGAAGTGAAGCAAGGGAAAGCTTTGGTGGCAAAGGCAGGTTGGGATTGACATCAGTAGTTTCTGGTCTCCTAAAATACTAGGTAGCCCATTCTCATGTTGAGGCAAACATGAAGTACAGATCCATTCTTACAGAAAGGAGGATAAGCATTGGTGGGAGGGTTTCTCAAGGAAGACCTATGAAAACGCCAGATTTCCAGCACTAGAAAGAAAATGAGACCCTGATGAGGGCTGAGATTTTGTAGTTTTGAGTGAACAGACAGTATTTTTATCACTGCTTTCCACATTTTTCACTTGTAATTCATGCAGTGATAAAGAGACTAGATAAATAATATAGAATATAATGATCAAAATAATCAAAATGGGGAGGGAGGGATAACCTTTTCTAAGAATTCATGGCAGAGATAAGGTAATCCATACTGTACTCAACTGTATGTATTTCTCTTAACTGTAAACCATAGTGATTGCAGCGAGTCTTACTTTTAAATAAACGTGTATAGAAAGATACTTTTAGTGCATGAGTCTCTACTAGTCTTGATGTTTGAAGCTACATGGATACACCCACCCATTCAGCCTTAAGAAGGGGAGAGCAATGAAGTCCCAGGGATGATAAAAGACATTGGGAGAGGAATTAGGCAGTGCTGTTACAGCACAAAACAGAATCCAGAAGAGCAATGTGCCATCAATGATGCGACTTTTGCTTTGCTGAACATTCAGATCTGGACATTTTGTAGACGGCTTCTAGTCTCACTGCCTCAAGTCTTCTAATGAGTCATCTGTCTGCATTCCTTTCGATGCTGTCTTGATGGTGACTACTGCAGCCAACCGTTGTTTATTTATTAAAGGGCTGGCTTCTATTTTGGCTGTAGTCATGCTGTCTTGCAAAGGATAAGGGGGCTCTTCAAAAGTAGGAGGATAAGCTTTCTTGATCAGCATTTTTGAAAGGTCATCAGTTGCCAGTAAAATAAAAGGGAGCATAAATGGAATATCATGGCATAGTTACAATTTCTTCACACTATTATAAAGTATTAGTGTTAATCACCATATGGTTACTATATGATATTAATTGCAGAGCATTTTGCATTTGCAGAGCATTTTGCATTAAATTGAGGAAAAGACCTTACTTCACCATCTTCCATATGCTAACCTACCATGCTTATAGTAGTCAGCAAAATTTAAACGAAGGCACTACAGTGGGCAAATTGATGGTAGCCAAGAGGATATATTTTGGAGAAACAGCTCAGAACTAGAGATGATTGGGTGTTGTTGTTATACAACTGATCAGGACTTTGTTTTATTTTGGCTTATTTAGGCTTATGCTTAATCTACAATTTTATGAGAATATGAGAATAAATCAAGTAATACACATCTACAACATTCTCACAACACAAAAACATTTGGATGAGGTTAATTTGTCAGGTCCATGCTGATTTCTGTGAATTACCACATTATTTTTAACATATTCAATTTGATTTGTTTATGATTTGCTCTAGACCAGGGGTGTCAAACTGCTGGCCCACGGGCCGGTTTCATCATACTGAAGCCACGCCCACCCCATTGCCAGCAATGCAAAAGGAGTCGTGACATGGTGAGTTTGACACCCGTGCTCTAGACTCTTCCCAGGAGACTGGGAACTGTGATTCAAGGATCAACTGTGGATGATTCATTTGCAGTTCCCCAGATCCTCCTTTTTCCTGTTTTTGAAAACAGAGATAAAATATATTCTCCTCCAGTCATTTGACACATTGCCATTTCTTCAAGATTTCTAAAAAAAATAATGGACATCCCATTACCATATTTGTATCATTCTTAACCTTATTGTTGAATCTCATCCTTCGCCCTATTCTTCATAATTTCCTGGTGGAATATTCTATAGAATAGAATATATGTAGCTCAGGGTTGAACTGTAGAGACCCTGATGCTCTTTGAGCTTGGTTGTTTGCTTGCAGGAATTTCATTATCTAACTAGGTAACATCATCAGTGCTACTGAGTGTGGGATTTGTTCCCTGTTCATATATAGTAGTTTACTCTGCCAGTGTTGGTGGAGGTGTAGTATTTTTCCTTTGATAGTTCCTTGATTAAAGTAACCATTTTTTGCTTGGTTGTTTGCCTGATTTTTAATTCTTACTTGTCTACATGTTGGCTGCTGTGTTCTGGTCTTTTTGTTTCCTTTTTAGCTTTGTTATTGTCTCTTGGTGAAAAAAGTAAGGTCCTGCACTTAAGCAGGAAAAACCAAATGTGCAAGTATAGGATAGGCTATACCTGCCTCAACACTAGTGTGTAATAACATCAAGATCACAAGAAGTGGGGACTTCCGGGTGGTGCTTCAGCAGCGTGGATGGTCGAAATTGACCACCAGCCCTCTGATTCCGTAAAAGCTGTGGGGCAGCCGACAATCAGCTGTTCCACAGCTGTAAACCCTTCCCCTTGGGCAAAGAGGGGAAGGGGATATTCCAGGTAGGGGTAGAGCTCCCCTAGAGCCCCAGATTGTTTATTCTGGGGCTTGGAGGGTGAGAGCTCCCCCGAAGCCTGGAAACACTCCGGATCGGAGGACTTCTCTGCTTCGAAGCAGAGCAAGATGCTGAATCCACTCCTGCTGGACTTGACTTGATCTGATTGTTATCTTGAGGAATTAACGCAGGCAGAGCGGATGCGGGAGCAGTATAAACAGCAAGTATAAGACTTTAACTGTGGAATCTCAACTTTCTTTCTGTCGTTTTAAAAAGAAAGGGAAGATGGTGCCTGAATGATTCTTTGTAACAAAGAATTGAAAGTGTTTTGAAAGTGAAAGCAGCTGTTTGGATATTGAAAACTGTAAAGACTATAAGAAAATTATAAGAACCTAAAAGAATTTTAAGAACAGCAAGACTATAAACATTTTGACTTGATTAATCTTTTTAAATACAGAGAATAAAATTGATTTAAGATGTCATTAAAATAGCCAAAACCTGGGGCCCCCAGGAGTGCAGGGACTTCGCCAGCACAGCAATCAAACTTACAGGCTTTAATGCCCCCCCAAACTTTGACATTAAAAGACCGGCAAGAGGCTTTGAAATCTCAAACTAAAGAAATAGAAAAAGAAATAAATGATAAGATGGAGAAAATAGAAAACAAGATGGAAAAATAGATGAAAAAATGAATGATAAATTTGAGTTAATGTCAGAAGAGATTGGAGAAAATAAAGAAACTATGCAGATTAAAAATAAAGAAATAAGGGAAGATATTCTATTGGCATTTCAGGGATTGGCACAACATATTCAAAACATGGATGATCGTATGGAAGAATTAACTCAAGGCAATATTGCTTTGGAAGATTAGATGACTGAGGCTCAAAATAAAATGGAAAAGATGGAAGATGAAACTGTAATGCTACAATATAGAGAAATGGAATTTGCTTTAAGAATTAGAGGATTGAAGGAGAACAAACAGGAAAACTTGAGAGAGATACTGGCAAAGGCCTTTGCTCCAATAATGGGTTGGCAAGTTGAGGATTTCATATGGGAAATTGAAAAAGCTTTTAGAGTCAACCCCTTGGATTGCGAAGCAGAGGAATTTACCAAGAGATGTGGTGATTTATTTTTCGAAGAGGGTGATTCGAAATGAAATTATTCAAGCTTTTTATAATAATAGGTTCCAAGTGGAAAATCAAGAAGTTTTGATATTGAAAGAAATTCCTCCAAAAATTTTAAGAAAAAGGAAAGAGTTTGCTTTTCTGGTAAATGAATTGAAAAAAAGTTCAGATGGGATATACCGGCTGGAATAGTGGTCAACTACTTAGGTACTAGATATCGTCTTAATACAATAGGGAAAGCAAAAGAATTTTATTTTAATGTACTGAAAGCAGATTTGCCACTATTTCCTGAAAAAAAAAGAAGTGAAGGAGAGAAAAAACAGGCTCAAATGGAAGAGAAGCAGATTCATGTGGAAGGTTCGAATTTGTTGGTTGAAGAAGAACTACAATTAGTTGTGGATATGGACCAGCCTTTGAAATCAATAGAGGAACCTAGAGGCCAAAGAGTGACGCGAGCAGCAGCCAGACGAAAAGCAGAAACAGCAAGATCAAATTAAACTCAAGAAGTTACTAAAACGTAAGCAGTGGGAGGGGCAAGACCAAAGCAACAGGTTCATATGAATCTGCAGGAATTGTTCCAAAAGCTTCGTGAAAGATGGTGACCAAGTTTGTAACTTGGAATGCTAATGGCATAAATTCACCACAAAAGAGGAAAAAAATATTTCATTATTTGAAACAATGTAAAAATGATGTTATTTGTTTGCAAGAGACACATATTAGAGTAGTAGACCAAAAGTATTTGACAAACTCCAGATTGGGAATACATTTTGTTGCATCTGCCCTGGATAAGACCTGGCTTGCATCACGGAGACTTGGTTGGGCCCAGAGGGTGGTATCCCCCTGGTTGATCTTTGCCCACCAGGTTTCCGGGTGCTGCACCAGCCTCGGGGTCAGGGTAGGGGCGGGGGAGTGGCGGTAGTTATGAGGGAGACCTTGTGTCCGCAGGAGGCCACTGTTCCTCAGATAGTCGGGTGTGAGTCTCTCCTTCTGAGATGCAGCCCTAGGGCGCAGTTGGGCTTGCTGCTGGTGTACCTTTCACCTAGTCGCGTAGCGGCAGCCCTGCTTGAGCTTCTCGATATCCTCTCGGGGCTGGTGATTGAGTTTCCCAAACTTATGGTTTTGGGAGACTTCAATCTACCATCCCTGGGAGGATCCTCTGAGTTAGCTCGGGAGTTCATGGCTTCCATGACGACCATGGACCTGATGCAAGTAATTCATGGACCGACTCATGTGGGAGGCCACACCCTTGATTTGGTTTTTCTATCCAGACGGTGGTTAGATGATCTTGGTGGGGGCTCTCCAATTGCTATGCCCCTGTCATCTCCTGCGGCTGGTCTTCCGCTTTGCTGTTCCTCGCCGTGGGTGTGTTGAACCAATTAGATGGTTCCGCCCCAGGCGCTTAATGGACCCTGAGAGGTTCTAGGCAGCGCTGGGGTCCCCACCTACCTCCTCTGCTCACAGCTCGGCAGATGCCTTAGTGGAAGCCTGGGAAAGGATGGCCACGGAGGCACTTGACCGAGTTGTACTCTTGCGGCCCCTGACCCGGCACAGATCCCAGTGGGCTCCATGGTTCTCCGCGGAGCTCCGGAAGATGAAGCATCGGAGACGGGGCCTAGAGAGCAGTTGGAGGTCCAGCCGATCTGAATCCGACCGATTGCGACTAAGAACCCATATTAGGTCTTATCTCGTGGCGATAAGGGTGGCGAGGTCTAATTACTTCACTACCCTTATCGCGTCTGCAGATAATCGCCCGGCCGCCCTGTTTAGGGTGACCCGCTCCCTCCTTAATCAGGAGGTGAGCGAGGAACCCTTGCAGGGGTGTGACGAGGAGTTTAGTCAACATCTGTTGGACAAAATCGCTCGGATTCAGACTGGTTTGGACTCCGACTGAGCAGAGTCCTACGATCAGGACACGGATGGTCTTGTCAATGTTATCTGGGAGGAGTTCGATCCTGTAACTCTGGAGGAAGTGGACAGGATTATGGGGAGGCTGAGCTCCACCACATGTTTATTGGACCCGTGCCCTTCCTGGCTGGTTTATGCAGCCTGGGAGGGGACACGAGGCTGGTTCCAGGTGGTTATATCTGCCTCTTTGAGTGAGGGTAGTTTCCCCGCCGCCTTGAAGGAGGCGGTGATGAGACCTCTCCTCAAGAAGCCTGCCTTGGACCCAGCTGTGTTAAATAACTTTCGTCCGGTCTCCAACCTTCACTTTCTTGCGAAGGTTGTTGAGAGCGTGGTGGCGCATCAGCTCCCCCTGGTTCTGGATGAAGTGGATTATCTAGACCCGTACCAATCGGGCTTCAGGCCCGGGTACAGCACGGAGACGGCATTGGTTGCACTGGTGAATGATCTCTGGAGGTCTCGGGACAGGGGATATTCCTCTGTCCTAGTCCTATTAGACCTCTCAGTGGCTTTCGATACCATCGACCATGGTATCTTGCTGCGGCGTCTCAGGGGATTGGGAGTGGGAGGCACGGTTTATCAGTGGTTCTCCTCCTATCTCCTGGGACGTTCACAGTCAGTGTTGGCAGGGGGGCAGAGGTCGAACTCGAGGCCTCTCGCTTGTGGAGTCCCTCAGGGATCGGTCCTCTCGCCTCTCCTGTTTAACATCTACATGAAACCGCTGGGTGAGATCATTCGTGGTTTTGGAGTTGGGTATCATCAATACGCTGATGATACCCAGCTTTTCATTTCGACCCCAAACCACCCCAGTGATGCCCTCGACGTGATGTCCCACTGCCTGGAGGCGGTTCGGGTCTGGATGGGGAGGAACAGGCTTCAACTCAACCCTGACAAGACTGAGTGGCTGTGCGTACCGGCATCTCAGGATATTCAGGATATCCCATCTCTTTCTATGGGGGTGAGTTATTACCCCCTGTAGATAGGGCTCGCAACTTGGGAGTCCTCCTAGATTCACAGCTTTCTTTAGAAGACCATATAGTAGCTGTGACTAGGGGGGCCTTCGCCCAGGTCCGCCTGGTGCACCAGTTGCGGCCCTATCTAGACCGGGATGCCTTACCTACGGTCACTCACACGCTTGTGACCTCTCGTTTGGACTACTGCAACGCTCTCTACATGGGGCTGCCCTTGAAGACCACTCGGAGGCTCCAACTGGTACAGAATGCAGCCGCGAGAGTTGTGTTGGGAGTTTCCCGATACTCCCATGTTACACCTCTGCTCTGCGAGCTGAATTGGCTTCCAGTTGTCTTCCGGGTGAGATTCAAGGTGCTGGTAATGACCTACAAAGCCCTACATGGCATGGGTCCGGAATACCTCACGGAGCACCTGCGGCCAGCATCAACTTCCCTCCGCCCAGTGCGCTCCCACAGAGAGGGCCTCCTCAGGGTGCCACCGGTCAAAGAATGTCGACTGGTGGCCCCCAGGGGGAGGACGTTCTCTGTGGGCGCGTCGGATTTATGGAACCATCTTCCGGTTGAGCTCCGGATGGCGCCCGGCCTCCGCTCCTTCCGGTGCGATCTAAAGACTTACCTCTTCGAACAAGCTGGCCTGGCCTGATGGGATGGGGTTGGGTTTTATTAATGTGTTTTAACTTATTTTTAATGTGTTTTAACTTATTGTAAGAGTTGTGGGCATTTTGTTTAATCTCTTTTAATTTTTGTATTTTGTCTTTTAACATGCACTGCCCTGTTCACCGCCCTGAGTCCTTCGGGAGAAGGGCGGTATACAAATAAAATTAATAAATAATAAATAAATAAATAAGAAGAATGGAGTAGTTATATACTTAAAGAAAGATCTAACTGCTAAATTAATTGAGGCAGATGCACAAGGATGATATATTGCAATTGAACCTATAATAGAAGGAAAGATAATACTTTTGGTTGGAATATACGCACCAAATCAACATCAAGAAAAATTTTACAAACTTTTACATGACAGAATAACCCAATGGGATTATAAATCTTGTATTTTAATGGGAGATTGGAATGGAGTTCTGGACACAGGAAAAAACTAAAGAAGGTCTTCTAATGGAATATCAAACTGTGCGAAACTGCCTAGATCTTTTTTTGAGCTTATGGATGATCTGGAATTGAGAGACATTTGGAGAGAGCGAAATATGGAAGAGAGGGATTTTACATTTTTTTTCAGATAGGCACTAATCTTTTTCAAGGATTGATTTTATACTAATTACCAATGATTTTCTTTCTAGGGTGAAGAAAATTAAGATATGCCCAAGAACATTAACAGATCATAGTCCAGTGTGGATGGAACTGGTTCAAGAGAAAAGGGATAGAAGACCTTGGAGATTAAATGAAAATTTGTTTAGATATGAGGAAATTGTGAATGAATGTAGAAAACAAATGAGACAATTTTTTGTAACGAATATGCATAAGGGAACCTCAATTGAAATGGTTTGGGATGCAAGTAAAGCTTATATGAGAGGAGTCCTAATACATTTGAATAACAAGTATAGACGTAAAAAGGAACAAAATCAAAAGGAGTTAGAAGAGCAAATAAAGATGAAGGAGAGGTTACTTATCTTGAACCCAGCCGATAAGAAAGTGAAAGAAACAATTAACTTATTGAAAGGGCAGTTTAATATGTTGATGGCAGACCAGGTGGCAACCAACATACGATACACTAAACATAATACTTTTTATAACGCTAGTAAGCCAGGTAGATGGTTAGCTTACTTGTTAAAGAAAAAAGAAAAGTCTCAGACGATAGAGAAAATAGAATATAAAGGTAAAAAGGTTTATCAACAAGATATTATCAGAAAGGTATTTTCAGAATTTTATTCTAAATTATATGCAAGTGATACAATTCAAAGTATAGATATAGATAAATATTTACAAGAGATGAATATTCCTAAGGTTACTCAAGAACAGCGGGATGGAATGAATCAGTTAATAACTTCTGAAGAGATTGTTTTAGCAATTAAACAGTTGAAATTGGGTAAATCACCAGGGAGAGATGGATTGACAGTTAGTTATAAAAATTTGCAGTCAGAAATGGTGGAGCCTTTGAAGGACTTATTTAGAGCAATTCAACTTGGGGGAGTAGTGCCCCCATCATGGAGAACAGCTTTCATAACATTGATTCCAAAGGAGGATCAAAATCGAATGTGAAATTATATAAAAACAATTATGAATTGTTATGGCAAAAAGTACAAAAGGAGATTGATACTTGGAAAAAATTACAATTGTCTTGGTTGGGGAGAATAGCAGCCATGAAGATGAATGTCTTACCAAAGAATTATAGACCAATATCTCTTTTAAACACTGATTATAAGATATTTGCTAAAGTATTGGCAAATAGAATAATGAATATAATACAACAAGTGATACATAATGATCAATTGGGGTTTATAACTGGTAGACAAATGAAGTACAATGTAAGACAAATTGTTAATTTATTGGAATATTTGGAAAGAAACAACCAAGTCTCTGCTGCATTGATATTTTTAGATGCAGAGAAGGCTTTTGATGAATTGAATTGGCAATTTTTATTGAAAGTAATAGAAAAGATGGAATTTGGGGATTACTTTTTACAGGCTATTAAAGCAATATATCAAAAGCAAATGGCACAAATAATTGTTAATGGTAATTTAACAGAAATTTGTAAAATTGAAAAAGAAACAAGGCAGGGATGCCCTTTATCACCATTGTTGTTTGTTCTAACACTGGAAATATTATTGATTAAAATACGTGAATCAAACAAGATAAAGGGAATTAAAATTAGGCATCAAGATTATAGATTGAGAGTGTTTGCAGATGACTTGGTTGTTACTTTAAGTCAACCTACTCAATCAGTTTTAGAATTATTGGATGTGGTAGTACAATATGGACAAGTTTCTGGATTTAAAGTTAATAAGCAAAAAACTAAAATATTAACAAAAAATATGACCATAAAACAAAGAGAAGCGTTAGAAAAATCAACAGGATTTGAAATAGTAAAAAAGGTTAAATACTTGGGGGTATATATCACAGCATCGAATGTGAAATTATATAAAAACAATTATGAATTGTTATGGCAAAAAGTACAAAAGGAGATTGATACTTGGAAAAAATTACAATTGTCTTGGTTGGGGAGAATAGCAGCCGTGAAGATGAATGTCTTACCAAAATTTTTATTTTTGTTCCAAATGATACCAATACTTAAGAAAGATGCAAATTTAAATGAATGGCAAAAAGGTATTAATAAATTTATCTGGGCAGGGAAAAGACCGAGAGTAAAGCTTAAAGTAATGCAAGATGCACGTGAGAGAGGGGGTTTGAAGATGCCCAATTTGAGATTATATTATGATGCAGTTGTGTTATGAACAATTAGTGATTGGTTCAATTTAATGGATGAAAGAATATTGAATATTGAGGGGTATGATTTATTGTATGGATGGCATGCGTATTTATTTTATGACAAAAAGGTGGATAATATTTTTAAGACTCATATTTTAACGAACGCTTTGTTCCGAGTTTGGAAAAAGTACCAATATATATTAAATAATAAAATACCTATATGGGCAATACCTAGACATGCAATAGGAAATTAAATGTGGAGCAGAAACAAGATGTGATTACTTATAAAGAACTTCTTGTGCTCGCTTCGGCAGCACATATACTAAAATTGGAACGATACAGAGAAGATTAGCATGGCCCCTGCGCAAGGATGACACGCAAATTCGTGAAGCGTTCCATATGTTAAAAAAAAAAGAACTTCTTAGGATGGAAGGGAATATTTTGAAACTGAAACCTTTAAATGTTTTAAAGGAAGAAAAGATAGTACAGACATGGTTTCAGTTTATACAAGATAGAAAGAAGATCAGAAAATTAGTATAAAAAGTTGATGAAAATTTGATAAAGCAAATTAGAGATCAAAGTCAATCGCATATAAAAAGGTTATATAATGCTCTTATAGAGATTGATTCAGAATCGGAGTTAAAGATTGTGTGATAAAATGGGCTCAGAATACTCAAGAGCCCATAATGATGGATACTTGGGGAAAAATTTGGGTTAGAAATGTAAAATTTACACAAGCACAAAACCTAAGAGAGAATTTTTAGAAGATGTTTTATAGATGGCATTTAGATCCTAAAAAGTTAGCATGTATGTATCCAAATCAACCACCTAAGTGTTGGAGATGTGGTAGTGAAGAGGCGGCTTATTATCATATATGGTGGACATGTAAAAATGTTAAAGCCTTTTGGATAAAAATATGGTCGATTTTTCAGAAAGCTTTTAGGGAAAAAATAAGATTTACTCCGCAGCTATTCTTATCGGGGATTATTTCGGATTGTACTGTTATAGAAACTAAATTAATGTTACACTTAATAATGGCAGCCAGTCTGTTGGTGGCGCAACATTGGAAGAAAGAAGATTTACCTACAATAGAACAATGGATACTTAAAGTAATGGACGTAGCTGAAATGGCAAAAGTTTCAGCATATTTGAAAGAACAGTCACAAGAAAAATATATTTTGGAATGGAAAAGATGGATTGATTATATTCAAAACAAATATGGGACTAAAAAGTTTCAAATAGCACATGAATAATTTTTAACAATTATAGAAGTGTTATTATAAGGGACGCAGTGGCTCAGTGGGTTGGGACACTGAGCTTGTCGATCAGAAGGTCGGCAGTTTGGCGGATCAAATCCCGAGTGCTGCGTAACAGAGTGAGCGCCTGTTACTCGTCCCAGCTTCTGCCCACCTAGCAGTTCGAAAGCACGTAAAAATGCAAGTAGAAAAATAGGGACCACTCCGGTGGGAAGGTAACAGCGTTCCATGCGCCTTTGGCGTCTAGTCATGCCGGCCACATGACCATGGAGACGTCCTCGGACAAGCGCTGGCTCTTCGGCTTTGAAACGGAGATGAGCACCGGCCCCTAGAGTCGGAAACGACTAGCACGCATGTGCGGGGGAACCTTTACCTTTACTTTACCTATTATAATTACTTTAGTTTTGTTATAAGGGAGTTAAAGGGTGGAAGGTTTGTTAACGTTGTAATAGATATTTAGCATATGTTTGCATAAGATTGCTATATGTAATACCCTGTATTCTGCTTTGGGAAGTCCGGGGGGGGGAGGGAAGGGGGGAGGGTTGATGGGGGGGGTTATTATTAAAATTTTGTAAAACTTTTCAATTAAAAAAAAGATCACAAGAAGTGTTAGTACTGTAGTAGTGAAGCCACATTTGGAATATTGCAACCAATTTTGGTCACCAGAATGCAAAAAGATTCTGAGAGTCTAGAAAAAGTGCAAAGAAGAGCAACAATGATGATAATGGTCTGGAAGCGAAATAGTATGATGAATGAAACTAGATATTTTTAGCCTAATGAAGAGAAGTCTTTGGAGACTTGATAGCAGTCTCCCAATACTTGAAGGCTGTCATAGGGAAGTCTATTTATTCTTCACAGTATCTAAAGGCAGGACAAGAAGCAATGGGTAGAAGCTCATTAAACAGAGATCAAACTTGTAAATATGGAGGAATTACCTGACAGTGAAAACAATCAGTGGAACAACTTGCTTCTTACAGTTGTGGTGCTAGATTTTCAAAAAAAGATTGGATAACTATTTATTTGGGATGGTATAACGACTCTTGCCTTGAGCAGAAAGTTGTATTAGAAGACTAAAATCGCTTCCAGTCCTATGATTCAATGATTCTTTTAGAATAGAATAGAATAGAATAGAATAGAATAGAATAGAATAGAATAGAATAGAATAGAATAGAATAGAATAGAATAGAATAGAATAGAATAGAATAGAATAGAATAAGAAGGGACCTTGGAGGTCTTCTAGTCCATCCCCCCGCTCAAGCAAGAGAACCTATACCATTTCAGACAACTGACTGTCTAGTCTCTTCTTAAAAACCTCCAGTGATGGAGAGCCCACGATTTCTGAAGGCAAGCTGTTCCACTGGTTAACTGTCCTCAATGTTAGGAAGTTTCTCCTTAATTCCAGGTTGCTTCTCTCTTTCATCAGTTTCCAACCATTGTTTCTTGTCCTGCCCTCTGGTACTTTGGAGAATACTTTAATACCCTCTTCTTTGTGGCATCCCCTCAAATACTGGAATACTGCTATCATGTCAGGCCTATTTCTTCTTTTCTTTTGACTAGCCAAACCCAAGTCATGCAAGCTATCATGTCACCCCTGATTCTTCTTTTCTTTAGACTAGCCAAACCCAAGTCTTGCAGCTGTTCTTCATATGTTTTAGTCTCCAGGCCTTTGATCATATTAGCTGCTCTTCTCTGAACTTCTTCCAAAGTCTCAACATTTTTTTGGAGTATGGTGACCAAAATTGGTTCCAGTATTCCAGGTGTGGTCTTACTAGGGTTTTATAAAGCAGTACTAATACTTAATGTGATCTTGATTCTATGCCTCTGTTTATACAACCCAGAATTGTATTAGCTTTTTTGACTGCTGCTGCACACTGCTGGTTCATAGTCAAGTGATAATCCATAGGGACTCCAAGGTCCCTCTCACAGTTACTGTTTTTCAACCAGGTCTCACCTAATCTGTACTTATACTTTTGATTAAAATCCACATTGTTGGATAGGGCCCATTGTTCAAGTCTGTCAAGATCTTTTTGGATCCTGAGCTTGTCTTCTGGGGTGTTGGCTATTCCTGCCAGTTTGGCATCATCTGCACATTTGATGATTTCGCCTTCTATTCCTTCTTCTAAGTCATTTATGAAGGTATTAAAGAGTACTGGGCCTAAGACGGAGTCTTGTGGTACCCCACTGCTTACTTCTCTCCATATGGATGTAGTACCATTGAAGACTACTCACTGAGTGCTATTTGTCAGCCAGCTACAGATCCATCTGGTGGTGATGTTGTCTATCCCACCTTTTTCTAGTTTACTGAGCAGCAGGTTGTGGTCTACTTTGTCAAATGCCTTACTGAAATCTAAGTATACTATGTCCACAGTGTTTTGCTGGTCTACTAATTTAATCACTTTATAAAGAATGAAATAAGATTGGTTTGGCATGATCTATTTTTAACAAACCCGGGCTGGCTACTGGTTATAACTTTGTTTGCTTCTAGTTGTTCACAGATGTGTTTTTTGATTATCTTTTCCAGGATCTTCCTAGATATTGATATTAGACTGATTGGTCTATAGTTTCTTGGGTCTGTTTTTTCCCCTTTTCTTGAACATGGGAACCACATCAGCCCTTTTCCAATCCTCAGGTACTTCCCTGGTGCTGCAGAATGTTTGAAAGATATGGTGCAATGGTTCTGAGATAACATCCGCCAGCTCCTTCAGATTTCTGTGATATAATCTGTTGGGTCCTGGTCAGTGCTTTTTTTGTAAAAGAAAAAGGTGCCGGAACTCACACATGTCATACAACCCACCTTGCCTACCCTACAAGGTTCCATCCAAAAAAAGGTGCCGGAACTCTGTTCTGAGCGTTCTATGAGAAAAAAAGCCCTGGTCCTGGTGATTTATAATCTTCAAGGTCAAATAGGTGTTCTCTTACCATTTTCTTGCTTATTCTAATTTTTGTTTCTAGTTTGTCTTTTGCAATAGTTTTTTTTTTGGTACGTTGGGCTATAATTTCTTTTTGTGTGAAAACTGATGCAATGAATAAGTTAAGCAGTTCTGCTTTCTCCCTACTGCCTGTTATTTCCTTGTCATTCTGTCTCTTTAGTGGACCTACAGTTTCCTTGACTTTTTTTGTTATTAATATGTTTAAAGAAACTTTTTTTATTGTCCTTGATTTTGGTTGCAAGTCTTTGTTCGTTCTGAGCCTTTGCTTTCCTGACTTCATCTTTGCATGTTCTGGCTGTCTGCTGGTAATCAGCCTTAGTTATATGTCCCTATTTCCATTTTTTGTCTTTCAGTTTGTTAGAGAGAGCTTTGTCGAGCCATGCTGGTTTCTTCTAGGATTTCTTGTTTTTCTTTTTTCAGTGGTATTGTGCTGGTATGGGCTTTTATGATCATATTTTTCAGAGTTTCCCACACTTCTTGTGTTGTTTTCCCCTTTAGGATTTTCATCCATGGAATCTTTCCTAGGTTCTCTCTGAGTTTGTTAAAATCAGCTATTCTAAAGTTTAAGACTCTGGATGGATTATTTTCTATTGCTAGTGTCTGCATTATATTGAATTCCAGTATGATGTGGTCACTCTCACCCAAGGTTCTGGCAACTTCAACTCCCTCTATCACTTTTTCTCTATTAGTAAGAATTAGGTTCAGTATAACTTTACTTCTAGTTCCCTCCTTCACCTTTGGGATGATAAAGTTGTCAGCTAGGTTGGTTAAGAATCTGTTTGATCTCCCACTCACTGCAAAGTTTGTCTCCCAGTTGATATCTGGATAGTTGAAGTCTCCCATTACTACTGCGGTATGCTTCCTATATATGTTTGTTAATTGATTGGGATAGAAGTGGGATAGAGTTCATCTATTTCTTCTGATTAGTTAGGTGTCCTGTAATATACACCAATGTCACTTTTTCCCATTTATATTGACCCATATACATTCTGGAGGGATTTTATCTTTGATCATGTTTGTTTCTGTAGATATGTAGTGTTCTCTTACATATAGTGCAACTCCCCCTCTGCTTTTTGTAGATCTATTTCTTTTGAACAATTTGTATCCATCCATCACTATATTCCAGTCCTGAGTTTTGTCCCACCAGGTTTCTCTAATGCCAACAGTGTCATACCTGCCCTTGTGTACTATTGCTTTTAGTTCACCCTGTTTGTTCCCCAAGCTTTGAGCATTTGTATATAAGCATTTAAGACCTTTATGCCTGTCTGTGGGTATGTTTCCTGCATCTCCTGATTGTTGTTTGGGTTTTTCTTTTTTCTCATCACTCCCTACCTCATTGTTTGATTTGTTTTCTTGGGATTTATGACTGGTTTTGTGTTTTAGAGATTCTAAAGATTGCTTCCCCTGTCACTGCACGTTTTTATTTTGTTCGTCAGAAAGTTCATTTCTAACTGTACATTTCCCCTGCTCTCTGCACCTGTTGTGATAACTTATCTGGTAACCATAGTGAATCCCATATGACTAGCTATGTTATGGTTTCAGTCTGTTTAGTGCGCATGTCTAGAGAAAGTTCTGGGTTGTTATCTGTATTGTTTTATTCTCTTTGCTGTTACTGACTGTTACGTTAGGATGTAGCCCAGCTAGCTCTGTATAATATATATTTAGTTTTTATATTTTTGTAAGTAAAAGGTATTTAGTAAGATTATGCGTCGTGTTTTTCTTGCCTTCCTGCATGCACATCATGCATTCTCTGAAGCACGGTCCGTCGCCCTCTACAAAGGTGATGTTTACCTTGACATTTTGGTATCGAGGATGGTTTGATTTATGTTTTTGGAGATGCATGTTTCTGCGGCTGTTATCAGTTAGTTAGTGCTAGTGAGGCAGCGGTGATTAACTGCTGAAACATGTCAGGAAGGAAGCCACGGCTAAAAAGGAGTCTTTCTGTGGGCCAGCTCCCTTCAACTTTAAGAACTCCGATAGCTTCGGCCACACGCCTTGGAGAAGACGCACCTGCTCCTGTCGACGATGCAAGGTCAGTCACTCCTTTTTCTACTTTTCCAAGCTCCCTGGCAGCTGCTTTTGGAAATGTTCACACTCCAGGGGCTCAAGATGAATTTCAAAGGCTTGGAGCGAAACCTAAAGTTCAGCCAAAGAAAATTTCTTCTGCTCCTTCAAGCCCCAAGCAAACTATGCGAGATAGGGCTATGCAAGGCTACTGTGAACAAATTGGGGTTTTTGAAAGGCGTTTGCAGCAGGCAAAGAAATATGTGTCAATGGTTCAGCAATATGAGAGGAATTATGAGCATGAACCGGCCATATTGCCACACCCACAAGGAGAAGCCATATTGCCTCCTTCTTCCCCAAAGCCAAAGTCACGCCCATCATTGAGTGTCATGCAAGACGAATGGGAACCGGAGGCTCCTATGTCACATGATTATGGGCTGTCCCAAAGGCCATACAGAGCCACAGTGATGCCTGAAGCAAATGTTATAGCACCATCTACTGGTGAAGCTGCATTAAGACATGAATTGGAGCTCTCACTCTCGCAATTGTCTATGGAGGAGTCTTTGCTCAGAGATACAAGATTTCTGCCGTTATCTGAGGCTCCAGCCCTTGATGGTGCTAGGATTCCTGTTACTGTTGCTTCTCCTGTTAATATTGCTTCTATGCAAGCCCCTCTACCTGGCAGAGCACAGCCATATTTAACCCACATGCAATTGCCACCGGGTTCTTATATGCGAAGGCCAGTGTCATCTGCAGATTATGCTAATGCACCAGCCCCAGCGCCAGCGCCTCCTGCCGGCCAGGGTAGAATAGCAGCTCAAAGACAGTCACAGCCAGCACCAAGACTACCGGCAGCTTCAATGCAACTGCCGCATGTCCAGGCACGGACGCCACTGGTGCCCCCTGCAGGTTATGGTCAGATTGCACAACCTGCACAGCCAGTACCTCAATTGTATATTCCTCATCAAACACCTTCCATTGTACCACTGGCTGGTGACTCAAAATTAAAGAAGTCAGGACAGAATTACAGGGCATGGGTCAGTGAGGTTGGACTTTTGCTACGCAGAGAAGGTACTCACATGATGGTGTTTAATCCTCCTGCCCAGCCATGGACTCCTGACATATGGGACTTGGATAATAGAGCATGCACAACATTATTGATGTCAATGGACATTGAATTGCAGCTCACGTTTTCACAAGATGCAACTGCCCAACAAATTTGGACTCAGTTAGAGGCATGTTATCGGCCTACATCAATTGAGTCTACATGTTTGCTTTTGTCTGAGTTCCATGGTTCCAGATTAAAACCTGGTGAACATATTGGAGCACATTTGACTACAATGAAAGGTATTAGAAAAGAACTGGGTGAAAAAGGCTATCCTATTGATGATTTTCAAATGATCAGCATTATTATTAACTCTTTGAATCATGAGTGGAAAGATGCTATTTCCAAGATTAATCAAGTGCCTATTGCTCAACGCACAGTGGATCATGTATGCAGAATTTTAGCTGAAGAAGAGGCAGTTATGCAAGCTGCGCCACATTTAAGGGAACCACCTGCATCAAGAGCTTCAGCGAGGCGTGCCTTCCGTGGAAGGACTTACGTTCCAAGAATGCCAAGATGCTACATCTGCAATCGTGTGGGACATGCCACCCGGGATTGTCCCCAACGAGTTCCAGCGCCCGTCACATACCAGCCCAGAGGAACAGATTCCAGAGGAGGCAGAAGTAGAGGCGGACGACAAGGTCGTGGTCGTGGTTCCAGGTGTGATTCACAAGCTCCACTCGTCACATTGGTTGTGGCCAACGATCCACAGCCAGAGTACGACAGACGACTTCTTTGGACTTTGGACAGTGGAGCAGCATTACATGTTACCTACAGAAAAGAGCTTTACATTGAGATGCACGAGCCTGAACCTGAACTTCGTGAACTTTACTCTTTTTCCAATCATCCTGTTCAGGTCATGGGAAAAGGAACTGTTTATATTGAAGAGCTCGGTGCTCTCATTCCAAATGTTTACTATGTTCCGTCTGCCAGTAGTAATTTGCTTAGTCAGAGTCATTTGTCTAGGTTTTCTCATTTTCAGGTCCACCATCTTGAAAAAGCAAGTTATATAGTCAAAGACGGAGATATTGTTGCTGAAACCGTGTTGATTGGTGGTGTTTATTACTTAAAACCAAAGCCTAAGCAGCAAGAGCAGGCAAGTATACAAGCTCCAAAAAGCACAGGCCCAGAGAGAGACGTCCCAGAGAGAGATCCTGTTGCTACTCCAAAGGTTCCTAATAATGATAACAATACAAAAAAGACACAGGTTGCTCACAGCAAGCCTGGGGTTCCTAATAAAAATGCTAATGTTGAGAATTCACTAACAGGTAAACCTTTGCATTCCAGGTGTATCCATAAGTGGCACAGAAGATTGGGTCATGCCAGTTTCCGTGTTCTGAAGAAGATGCCAGAGTTCGCAAGAGGTTTGGATCTTAAGGGGTGTAAGGTGTTTTTGGACTGTGCTGTCTGCAAGAAAGCCAAATCCAAAGCAGCAGCAATTCCAAAACGCGCTACACGCCTGTCAACACGCATTTTTGATTTGGTACACACTGACATAGTGGGTCCTTTTGCACCAACACTTGGTGGTAAAAGATATTTCTTGACAATCGTTGACAATTATTCTAGATATGGATATGTCTATCCTATGAAAGAAAAATCAGAGACCTTTCAGATCTTTAAAGACTTTGCTAGTCTTGTCTATACCCAATTCGAGGTCAACATTGCCAGAATCCAGAGTGATCGCGGTGCTGAATTCATGTCTCAGCGTTTCCAGGACTGGATGCGTGAGAATGGGATAGTACATCAGACATCCGCTCCTTATACTCCAGCTGAAAATGGGGTGGCAGAACGCAGAAATGGAGTTTTGCAAACCATGATGCGTTGCCTCCTTGAAGATGCTAACCTCAGTCTTCCATACTGGGGTGAAGCTATCAAATATGCTAACCATATCATCAACCGCACTTGGAGTAGTGTGATAAATCAGACCCCTTATTTCATGTTGTATGGACACAAGCCTGATCTCTCACATCTCCATGTTTTTGGTTCATATGCTATGGTGAATATTCCATTAGCCCAAAGAAAGAAAGGGGGTCCTGCAGCAAAAAGGATGAGATTTATGGGCATTGATGATAATTCAAAATGGAGCAAATACATTGACTCTCATCATGTTATTGTGGTTTCACAATCTGCTACTTTTGAGGAAGATGCTGACTGGTCCAGGATTCATTCTAACGATCCTGGAGTTTATTTTCCTAGAGATGATGTTGCTGATGCCACGCAACTTGATGATCAAGATTCACAGGAGAATGTTCCTTCCACGAGTTCTTCTCAACCTACTGTTCCGTCTTCGCAAGCCGCTGATGTTGCTGCTGGCGACGATGAAGACGAGGACGACACAGAAGAAGAATGGACGGTTGGCCCGAGACGTTCCAAGAGGACCACAAAGGGAATCCCTCCAAAACGGTATTCGTGGCAAGTAACAAAAACACCTGTACCTTTGATTTGTAATGTTACACTTCCACCTGAGAAGTTCACACAGATCAAACATCTTCCTGAATCAGAACAAGATAAATGGTTTGAGGCAATGCAGGCTGAAATGGACAGTCTAAAGAAACTTCAAGTGTTTACGCCTGCAAGTCCTCCAGCAAACAAGAAAGTTATTGGTACTCGATGGGTCTACAGGATCAAAAAGAAGCCGAATGGTGAGTCATTGTACAAGGCCAGACTCGTAGCCCAGGGTTTCGCTCAACGTTATCCTGAGGACTATACAAATACATACTCACCCACAGTGCGGACTGAAAGTGTGAAAATTGCATTAGCCACTGCAACTATCCTTGGCCTGGAAGTTTTCCAGTTCGACGTTGAAACGGCTTATCTACACGCTGATCTTGATGAGGACATCTACGTGAAAGGTCCTCCAGGTTTCAGACAGCAAGAAGGGGATACCTGGTTTCTACACAAAAGTCTTTATGGTCTGAAACAGTCTGGTTTAATGTGGTACTTATGTCTTTCTGACAAACTAAATTCAATGGGCTTTATTAAGTCCGAAACAGATGAATGCGTGTTTACTAAAAGATCCGGTAATAGGTATGAGATAATTCTTGTTTATGTCGATGATATTGTTTATATTGGTCCAAATAAGCAGATGAGTGAGGTTTTTGCTAAAGCTTTACAAAAGTTTTTCACGTTGAAGTGTTTAGGGTGTATTAACACTTATTTAGGTGTTCAAATTGCCAAAACTCAGAAGGGGTTTAGTCTCACACAGGAAGAGAAGATTGAACAACTGTTACATCACTGTAACATGGAGGACGCTAAGCCTGTGAGTATACCCATGCAAACTGATTTTCACATTTTGGCACATGAACCAAGTCCTGAGTTCGAAGATCAAACACTATATCGCTCAGTCATTGGGTCGCTGCTGTATATTAGTAGTTGGACTAGACCCGACATTGCACTTAGTGTTAATCTTTTATCACGACACATAGGCAAGGCAAAACAGTTTCATTGGACATGTGTTAAAAAGTTATTGAGGTATCTAAAACACACCAAAGACATGAAGTTGTTGTTGGAACCCACACATACTGACTATGCAGAGTTATGTTGTTTTGCAGATTCAGATTGGGCGAGTGATAAGAAATCACGGAAAAGTACATCAGGTTACATGATGTTTTTAAATGGATGTCCTGTTTACTGGCATGTGCGTAAACAGAATCTTGTTTCTTGTTCCTCTACAGAAGCTGAGTATGCTTGTGTGTCTGATGCATGCAATTCTTTAACCTGGTTTGATGCTTTAGTCACAGATATCTGGACACATCCGATTCGACCGATTACAGTGATGGAAGATAATGAATCTGTGGTTTATATTTCTGAAACACGTTTTACAGGTTCAAGGTCCAGACACATTGACATCCGATATCAAAACATAAGGCAACTGGTGAAACAAGGTTTTGTGACATTACAGTATGTGCCTACACGTGATCAAATTGCTGACATGCTGAACAAACCACTTCCTACAGCCCAGCATGAGTATCTGCGTGAGAAGATGTGCCTTACTTGAGTCTTCACTTTGCTGACGAAAGAAGGGGAATGTCACTGCATGTTTTTTTTTTGTTCGTCAGAAAGTTCATTTCTAACTGTACATTTCCCCTGCTCTCTGCACCTGTTGTGATAACTTATCTGGTAACCATAGTGAATCCCATATGACTAGCTATGTTATGGTTTCAGTCTGTTTAGTGCGCATGTCTAGAGAAAGTTCTGGGTTGTTATCTGTATTGTTTTATTCTCTTTGCTGTTACTGACTGTTACGTTAGGATGTAGCCCAGCTAGCTCTGTATAATATATATTTAGTTTTTATATTTTTGTAAGTAAAAGGTATTTAGTAAGATTATGCGTCGTGTTTTTCTTGCCTTCCTGCATGCACATCATGCATTCTCTGAAGCACGGTCCGTCGCCCTCTACAAAGGTGATTTTTACCTTGACATCCCCTTCCCCCTCAGATTTAGTTTAAAGTACTCCTGATGAATTGGGACAGTCTTTTTCTGAGTACATTTTTCCCTGTTTTCATGATGTGTGTTCTGTTCCAGCCTACAACCAGCCATGTTTGTGTATCAGGGACAACCCCTTTTTCCTTTTTACAGTCAATAGGCTAGAAAAACCCAACCCAAATTTATTTACAGTTCAAACAAAAAAGCAATAGAATAAATGAATCAAAATATCAAACAAGAGTTAAACAGAAGTAAACAGACCAGGACTCTCTCAGAATGTCTTCAAACGGTTGCCTTCAGCAACCAGCCCCACCCACACCTTCCCCTTTTATTATCAGTCCCAAGGTGTACCTTCTCACTGCCTTCTCCTCCTCTCACTGAGTTCCCTCATTGATTTTCTCTGCTCTGCTCTGCTGGATTGCCTTCTGCTTCTAGTGTCTCTGAACAGATTCAGCTGTGACTCATCTAAGTCTGACACCTCATGCTCACTCAGCTGGGCCTCATGAGGAACATGAGGGGCCAGGCTGAGAGTCCTGCAGTGCATCAGAACCTCCCCCCAACACAAAAGGCTCTCCAAACCCCTCCTCCTCCTCCTCAGATTCATTGGACTCAGCTGCTGGGAGCACAGGCTGACACTGAATCACAACAACGTGCAGCCCATCCCTTGCCATTTTTTTGCTCAATAGGTGTTGGCCTTTTGTTGGGAGTACTGATGAGAACACTACTTGTGCTCCTAGCTCCTTAACTTTATTGCCTAGTTGCTTATAATCTCTCAATATTGTACTCAGGTTCTTTGTTGTGTCACTCATCCCAACATGAAGGAGGAGGAAAGGGTAGTAATCTGTGGGCCTAATTATTTTGGTTAGGTTCTCAGCCACATCTTTGATTTTTGCTCCAGGGAGACAACACACTTTCCTGGATTGTATGTCTGGTCTGCAGATGGCTGATTCTGTCCCTTTGAGGATAGAATCTCCCATTACCAACACTTGCCTTCCTTTTTTGGGGACTGCAGTTTAGGGTGCTTTTCTGTTTATCTCAGGCATGTTTGTCGATGTGATTCTTTTAGGAATGTTTGGTGTTGTTTCTTTGCTAGGTGTCTGCATGTTTTCTTTGAGGGGGAAGTTGTGAGTCTGTGTATTTCCATCTAGGGGGAGAAATCAATTGCTCAGTTTTAATGGGGTTGCTTCTGGCTGGGTTAGATTGGGCATTAGGAGTTTATTAGATGTCTGCTGCTTTTTTCTTTGATTATTGTGTTTCCTTCTATGTGTGACATACCTCCATTTGTCTTCCTCCAAGGATTTATCAGTAGGGTCAAATCCTCTGGGAGTTATTTGGTTCAGTTTGGATATAGATTTCTTGTATAGGTTGGAGTTTGGCTACAGTTGCCTCTAAGTCCCTCACTTTTCTCCTCTAAAAAGTAGTTCAAATAGTTTACATCTAATGCATGTATAATTTGGGTGTTTTGGGGGCATAAGCACATACATAGAACATGTATTGCATACCACAATAGTATCAGTCCCCTGTTCCATGAGTTTGTTGTTTGAAAATTCCTCTTTTTTGTTTGGTGGATTGGTTTGCTGTTAACCTTGTTTCTTCCTTCTCTGTTCTAGGTAATTATGCCTATTTTTTAAATCCTTTTTTCTCTCTATTTGTGCTTGTTTTTCTACCTTGTTATTTATTTAACCTCCTTACTATTATGTTAGTTTTATTTATCCTTTTCTTCCCTCTATTTTTTAAAAAGTTTTTGAGCTTCAATTCCTCCCTACCTTAAGATTTGCCTTATTAAGATTTGCCTTTTTATTAGTCCTATTCTTTCTTGTTTTCTAATGTTCTACTCTTGTCATTATTTGTCTATTTAGCTTTTGTTTTCTATCCTGTATTTATTATTATTCTTTACTAGGGGTCTTCTGTTCCTTCCTATTGGGACCTCAAACTTGATTGTTGCCTTCACTTCCATTGTTCACTGCTCTGGCCTCTTGTTTTCTCTGCCAGTTCCGTTCTGTCTTTAGGTGCTCATCTCTGCTCTGATCAGGCCTGCCATTCAGTTTTCCGGACTGCTCAGCTCCACTGTCTGGTCTGCTCCTTTCAGCTGGCCACTCAACTTTTAAATGGTGTGTAAATGTGGTTTATCTCTGTGTGTCTCTAAGTATCTCCTGTTGGTTAAAACAGTTGAAGCTATGGTTGAGTCTGTCCATATGTTGTTAGTTGAAGGAGTTTTCATCATATCTTCTGACTGCTAGCTGGTGTTTATGGATGTACTCTGCTAGTCTTTTTTCTGTTTTACATAGTGGCTGTTACAGTCCTTAAACTATAAGTTGTAGACCCCTTTATTTTCTTCTTGGGCTACTGGGTCTTTTGGTTTATTAATATGTTGTCAAGGTTGACTCGCAAGGCACTTCTTTCCACTTGCAACTTGACAAAGAAGCTAAGGATATGATTGGAATGTGTAGGGAGCTAGGAGGGAGAATCAGAATTTACGTGAGCTGTTTGCAGCTTGAGAAAATCTTGCAACCCCAAGGTAAGACACTGAAGACTTTTGAAAAGTGCAGACTGTTTTCCCAAAATAAAATGCTTAACTGGATTGGTGGACAGTGGACCAAAGGAAGGAAAAAGTGTTTTTTTTTACTATGCTGCACTTCACGCCAAAACCTTAGAACTGGCGTTCCTTCTTCTGTACCTGTATGGATCTGTCAGTAAAGTTATACTCTTGGTAAAATAAAAAAATGTCCCAGGAGTTTCTTTTGCTGTACATGCCAGTGGGATGGTTGACGTTAAGCCAGTTCTCTAAGTAGTAACCTACCTGGATCCCACCAAGAGGCCAACAACAACCCAACAACATTGGCAACCGACAAAGAGCTGGAGGAGGGAAAGAAGCTGGGAGAAGCCCTGGTCCTAGAGGGTCCAGCAATGCTGCAGACTGGAGCCAGGCTAGTGTGACCCCCATACAGAAAGCCAAGAGCTCAGTAGCAGCTACCAACTGGTGCAAAAGAGAGATGCCCCCTACCAGGAGCCAAAGACCTGATGGGCAACAAATGTCAGCAAGGCAGTAGAGGCTGAAACCCCCTTAGTGCCCTTGGGCATCAATGTGGTCCAAGAGAGCAAGTGGAAGACAAAGCGGCCAGTTGACTGGGGCAAGCCCACTGAGTGAAAGCTCCCAGTTGCAGCCTGTAGCCCATCAATGGAGCAGCTGAGGAAGAAGTTTGATGGTTTTGAAATTTGGAATACTACATCACTAGGGACCATGATGGAAGCAACAAGGATGAGCGAACTGAAGTCACTTGCAGCATTGGTTACCCCATCTCTCCCACTTCTGCAGCTGATGACCCTTACCCTAGAAAGTGCAACTGGGACACTGGCCCAAGGGTCAGCTGTGGTAGGACCTGCCATCCCATTGCAGCAAGCAATCACAGTGGCTCTGGTGGCAGCAAGTGGCCAAGGCTGGGCTGTCACCAGGATACGTCCTAGTGCAGGGAAAGTGTCTACCCCCTTCCCTGGTGGTCCACTTTGATGGGCACCCAATCTAACCCTCTTCTGGGCTCACATGGAGCGCTATTGGGGGATGTACCCAGACAACATAGCTCAGGTACATGCCATTGCGGCCAACCTGGAAGGGAAAACTTTAGGATGGCTGGTATCCCTCCATGACACTGAGGCTCCAGAGCTCGCCAACCTGGATGCCTTCATGCAGACCCTGCAGAAGCAGTTCAAAGATCCCATGGCTGCTCGGCACACAGAGACCCACATCTGGAACCTGAAGCAAGGCAAGCGGTCATTGACAGAGTATATTGAAGACTTCCGTAGCCTTGTTAGCCACCTGAGGGATTGGCCCAAGCGCATGCTGGTCTATCAGTTTTGAGAGGAACTGAATAAGGACTTATATCACAACTGCCTACACTGAGGGGTGCCATGTAACCCGTAAGCATGGTACCAAGTGGCTATGGAGGTGGAAATTGATCTGATGGAGTACTACGAGCACCCCACAGAGAAGAGTTGACCTCACTGGGCACCCAAGAAGTGACCAACCCACAGAGGAGGAAAAGGAGGTGTGCCCCCGGCCACAGGTGGGAGGTCTTGTCAAGTCACAGGGACCTTCTTCTGCTGCAGGAAAGAGAGGCACTGGGCAGCAGAGTGCCTTGTGCCTAGACCATCATCTGCTTCCCTACCCCTGAGCCAGCCCAAGATGAAGAAGACCCCTGTGAAACCAAAAGAAAAGATGTGGGTGGGACAGCAGGTCATGGACTTCTCCCCTCAATTTAGCAAGAAGGAGGGAACTCCAACCCCCACCAAAATGGACCCCATCTTCTATAAGAGTGAGAGCAAAGGGGAAGATGACCTGATGGTAAGTGGCACATCGCCCCTATGACAGTTAGGGTAAAGGTCTTAGTACTCTCCACAGCCCTATTAGACTCAGGATATACCAGATGTCTGACCAGCCCCCAAATGATAGAGAGATTAGGGGTGGGATTGAGGAAACTGAAGTGGCCCATGCCTTTTCCCAGCTAGATGGCTTGATAACAGGCAGGGTACCAGCAACTTGCCTCACCAAGCTAGTAAAGATCAAAGTTGGAGCCCACCTAGAGACTATCCAATTTATTGTGGTCCTAGGGATGACCGAGCCCATGATCCTAGGGATGGCTTGGTGAAAAAAGTGGAGCTTGTCAGTAGATTGGGATGAAACTCAGTGGCAGGTGCAAAGGAGAGTGGCAGACCAACAGGGGTTAGTGGAAAGGTTGACAACCAGCCATGTGCCTGTAGTCAGATAAGTGAAAGTGGGAACTGTGAATACACTAAAGGAAAGTGGTGAGCTGGAACCACTGATTCTGGAGGAATCACTGCCACACAGACTGTGCAATCAAAAAAAATAATAGCAGAAATAACAGAAATAACAAATACCAATACTAAAATGATTCGGAATATTGGAAGTTCAATATGTATATGCCAACTTAACATCGAAGGCAGTAGTAGATCAAAATGTGAACATCTCTCCAAACTACTACTTGAAAACTATGTCAATTTGGCTGTGATCCAGGAAACACGCATTGAGAACGAACAGCAGCTTAAAAGCAGAGGAAGAATACCTGGATATGACGTCTTAGGCGCTATTTTTCATCAAACTTATGGTCTGATAACATACGTGCGTAATAACATTGAAAACGCATATTTATTGGAAACAAGCAGTGAGGATAACATCTACACTATCACAATTAAGATTGGAGACACCCAAGTTATGAACATCTATAAGCCCCCTACTATCTCTTGGCCTAACACAGTTCTTCCAAGGATTCCACACCCGGGCATCTATATAGGAGATTTCAATATTTTATTTATTTATTTTATTTATTTTAATTCCATTTATATCCCGCCCTTCTCCGAAGACTCAGGGCGGCTTACAAGCTTAGCAATAGCCATCATACCCAATGGAGATATATGCTTAATGATACTAACGGCAAGACCCTCTGCAAATGGGCAGAGCACAACAACCTATACCTAGTTTTTAATGCTAAAGATTGAGGTACTTTTAAATCAGCTGCATGGAAGAAAGAGTATACCCCTGACTTATGTTTTGTTACACAAGATAAAACCAAACCTGTACCTGCCTCTCGGCAAGTGCTACCAACCTTCCCCCATAGCCAACATAGACCTATTATCATTAAGACAGGAGTAAAGATACCTATTATCAGATCTATACCCCGACCAAGGTGGAACCTGAAGATGGCCAACTGGAAAAAGTTTACGATGGACCTTGAGAACACAATAGGACATATCCCGGCAGTTAGTAAAAGCTACTATCGCTTTGTCGGAGCAATCATGTCATCGGCTAAAAAATCCATCCCACGTGGCTTCTGCAAGGAATATATCCCAGGATGGAATGAAACTTGCGAAAACCTGTACCAAAAACATCTAGAGAATGGTGATGCTGAGATAGCTGATGAACTTCTTCATAACCTTGACCTGGTGCGCAGGCAGAAATGGGAGCAAACTACATCTGGATTAGACTTTAAACACTCAAGCAGGAAGGCATGGAGCCTACTGAAAAAATTGGGAGGAGACCAACCAGCTCAACGCAAACAACAAGAGGTTACTCCGGATCAAGTAGCAACTTGAATTGTCAACTTAACTAGAGTACCCCATGATAAGAAACACACTAAATTAGTGAAAAGAGAACTAAAGCACTTAAAAATTTTGTGCTCACCTAGCCAGGAATATGCTCGACCCTTCCAAGTGGCTGAAATAGATACTGCCCTGAAGAAAGTCAAAGCTGGAAAATCTCCTGGTTTTGATGGAGTAATGCCTGAATTTATCATCCATTCTGGGCCTCGCACAAGAGAATGGCTGGCAAAATTCTACACAGTTATCCTAACTTCCAGTAAGCTCCCTCCAGAATTTAAGAGAACCAAGGTAATCGGCATATTAAAACCTGGAAAAGAAAGCAACAAGCCAGAAAACTATCGCCCCATTGCTCTGTTAAGTGTTTGTTATAAACTACTTGAAAGGTTGATACTTAACAGAATTGGACAGAAAATTAACGAACAAATACTGATTGAACAGGCTGGGTTTAGATCTTATCAGAGCTGTGCCGATCAAGTCCTTAGTCTTACTAGCCACATTGAAAGCAGCTATCAGAATAAATTGAAAACATCTGTTGTATTTGTGGATCTCACAGCAGCATACAATACAGTGTGGAGGGATGGTCTATTAAGCAAATTCCTCCACACTGTCCCTTGTAGTACCATGGGCCACCTAATAAATAACATGCTCTCAGCAAGGACCTTTCAAGTCATCATGGGCGATAAAATTAGTAAGCAAAGACATCTGAATAATGGACTCCCTCAGGGCTCTGTATTGGCCCCATCCTTATTCAACTTATATATTTCCGATATACCACCCACACGATCAACAAAGTTCTCTTACGCTGATGACTTGGCATTAGCATATAGCCACAAGGACATTGAAGTTACAGAAGGTGTACTTACAGCTGACCTTACAACTCTGAGCACATACTTCCACCAATGGAGGTTAATCCCAAGCGTAAGTAAGACAGTCACATCATGTTTCCACCTTAATAATAAACTAGCAAAAAGAGAACTCAATGTATACCTAAATAACAAATTGCTCCCATATGAGGCAACTCCAAAATATCTGGGGGTCACCTTAGACAGGACCCTGACTTTTAAAAAACATATTCAGAATATGGCTGCCAAGGTTAACAGCAGAAACAACATTCTGCAAAAACTATGTGGAACAACTTGGGGAGCTTCAGCTTCAACTCTTCGGTGCGCAGCCCTTGGGCTTTGCTACTCTGTAGTGGAATACTGCGCACCTATATGGATAAACAGCTCACATACAAGACTTGTTGATATTCAACTCAACCATATGATGAGATTAATTACTGGATGCATAAAATCTACACCTATTCACTGGCTACCAGTTCTTAGCCACATACTTCCCCCGCACTTACGACAACAAGAAGCTCTCATTCGGGAGTATAGTAAGATCCTGCTAAACTCCTCTCTACCCATTCATACCTATATCTCTGATCTCTTAAGATGTCGATTAAAGTCAAGAAATCCACCACTCCTCACAGCACTTAAGCTGCTGGCCGAATATCAGAGCACTATACAAAAGTGGATGGAAGCATGGAGTAGCTATACCTCCCAAAATATTTCTGAGCATATTAATCCTAATAGTATACCTCCAGGATTTAATCTACCCCGACACATATGGGTGACATACAATAGAATTAGAATGACTCATGGGGTGTGTACCGATTATCTGTATAAATGGGGTAAGACACCTTCAGCACAATGTGATTGTGGGGCTCCCCAACAGACAATCCAACATATAGTGAGGGAATGCACTAATAGAAGATACCCAGGAGATTTTAAGGACTTACTCTGCATAACAATGGCAGCTACTGACTGGATCTCCAAACTTGACATTAAACTCTGAAATGTTATTTCTGTTTTCCTCTTAGGTTTTATAATTGCTTCTTTTTTAAAAAAATTGTTTTAACTGTTCTAACTTGTAAATATGAAGTGCTTTTAATTCTGTGTGTGACCAGCCATATGCTAAATAAATAAATGTGCCTGGAGCCAAACTGCCCAAGCTGAAAATGTATTCAATGACACCCAAGGAGATGAAGGAACTCTGAGCATTTATAGACAAGAAACTGGCTAGGGGTTTTATTCAGCTGGCAAAGTCAAGCATGGCAGCTCTGGTATTGTTTCAGGAAAAGAAAGATGGGTCCCTTAGACTGTGCATAAATTACAGAGGTCTGAACTGTATCAGCGTAGAGAATGTGTACCCCCTATCACTAATGAGCGACATGCTAGGATATGTAATGAAGGGGAGAATCTTCACAAAATTGGACCTTAGGGAAGCTTATTACAGAGTGAGGATCAAGGAGGGAGATGAGTGGAAAATGGCATTTAATTGTCTCTTGGGCTGCTGCCAGTTCAAGGTGATGCAATTTGGCCTGCAGGGAGTGCTGGCCATGTTCATGTAGTTAATCAGTGAAGTTCTGCATGAGCACCTGCATGAGCACCTGTCTTGGTGTACTTGAATGATATATTAATTTATACCAAGACCCTGGAGGAGCTGGTCAGAGCTATACCCAAAATATTACAAAAGGCCCAGCTCTAGCAAAGCTGTCCCGATGTGACTTTCATAAAACCAGCTTAGATTACTTGGGGTACCAAATCTCAAAGGAGGGAGTGCTGATGGACCTCGGCAAGGTGAAGGTGAAGGAGTGGGAAGCCCCTCAAAACAGGAGGCAACTGCAGTTTCCTCAGTTCTGCAAACTTCTATCACCAATTTATCCCCATGTTCAACCAGATAGCCTCGCCAATCACTAACTTGCTTATGACAGGGAAATGCATGAAACCCAAGCCTGGGCAGCCTTGGATTGGTCCCTCAAATGCCAAGTTGCATTCAAGAAATTCCCCCCCCCCTAGTTTTTTATTAATTTTCCAATATTACATGTACATATTTGGAAAGCAACATGGCGACTGGGTACAGCAATTCCATTACATTTAAATATCAATACAAATAGTATTACAACAACTAATTCCCTCTCTTTTCCCCATATTATACACTGTCTTATGTTCAAACCAACCTAATTCTTATTCTATCAAACAAACAAACAAAAACCTTTCTAACCTTCACCAATAGTCTTTAGTTTATATGTATCTTAATTTGATATTCCATCTTTTACACAATCTATTACCTGATAAGTTTTTCTTAACTTTAATTTCTCATTAACAGTTTAAATTTAACATTTAATCTTTTTAATTTCCAAATTTTAAGTGACCCCAATTTCTATCATGATCCCCCCACAGTTTAAGGTTCCAGATACCTCTTATCTATACATCATCTGCATCAACCAATTAATAATACAAAGTAATGTTTTTATTTTTCTAATAATTCTCAAGTATCTTTGCACTTTGAATTTAACGGCCAAAATTTCTTCTTAGTTTTACTTAAGCTTTATCTCAGCTCATAACAGTGTCTTAAATTCAAATCTTAATTATTCTTAAGCATTCAAACTTTTAACCAATCAGTAACCTGATAATTTCCCCTTAATATTTTAATTTAACCTTTAATATTTTTTCCAAATTTTTAATTAACCACAATTTCACAATTCCTCACACAATTTAATATTTAAAATACACACCTTATATATAGATTCTATCATCTACCTTAACAAACTAGTAAAAACAATATAATATTCTTATTTCAGTATTTATGGTTATAAATTTTATATAACCAAAATTTTCTTTATCTCAAGTCATTATAATATCTTATATTCAGAATACATGTTCTATCCATTTAGATATATTCTATTTTAGATCTCATGTGTAAGTCAAAACCCCAATTCTTTTCTGTCTTATTCTAGCTTTTCTTCTTTGCCAGATCATCTTTCATGTCTTTGCTTTTAAATCATCATTTGTATTGTTGTGGCTATTGTTTGATGTTGAAAAAAACCATCCAATTGCTGTTTTCTCAAGAGGACTAGCTGATCTAGCAGGTCATCTCCTTATTTTTCCGACTCGGCGTAATTGTCCCAAAGTATTTATCTTCTTTTTTGTCTGCTTTTCTTTTTTATCTTTGGATTCCTTCTGGTTTATAAGAAGAGTCTTTTCTTTGTTCTCTATTATCAATTTCTTTTCTGTGTTTTCTCTTTTTTTTATTAAAGAGTTTTACAAAAAAATTTTTTTTTACAAAACATCCCCAACCCCCCCTCCCCCACACTTCCCAGAGCTGAATACAGGGTCATAAATATAATAATCATATTCTAACTAAAATTATCCATTATAAAATTAACCAAATTCATAATGTGCTTTAACTCTCCTTTAACATTAATACATTCAAATTATTAAAAACATAATAATAATAACTTAAACAAAAATATAATCAATACTAATACTAAAGTTAATAAAAATCTAAAATCTACTCATAAGCTAAATGGAACTTTTTAGTCCCATATTTATTCTGAATATAATCTATCCATCTCCTCCAAACTGAAATATATCTTTCTTGCGAGTGATCCTTCAAATAAGCAGTAATCTTAGACATTTCTACAAGATTCGATACCTTAAGTACCCATTCTTCTATAGAAGGCAAACTATCCTTCTTCCAATATTGTCCCACCAGTAACCGTGCTGCTGTTATCAAGTTCAACATCAAATTAATTTCTTTAGTATCACAATCTACAACAATACCCAATAAAAACAATTGTGGAGAAAACTTTATCTTTCTCTTAAAAATCTTTTGAATGTTCCACCAAATTTTAATCCAAAAAGCTTTTATATTTCTGCAAGTCCACCACATATGAAAGTAAGTAGCATCTAAACTACCGCATCTCCAGCATTTAGACTGTAGGTTAGGATACATGTTAGACAACTTTTTGGGATCCAAATGCCATCTATAAAACATTTTATAAAAATTTTCTCTTAAATTTTGAGCCTGAGTAAATTTAACATTTCTGACTCAGATTACCTCCCAAGTATCCAACGGAATTGGTTCCTGTATGTTTTGTGCCCACTTTATCATACAATCTTTAACTAATTCCGTTTCCGAGTCCAATTCAATTAAAAAATTATATATCCTCTTTATATGTGCACGATTTAAATCTCTAATTTGTTTTACTAAGTTTTCATCTATAATTGTAATGCCAACCTTCTGATCCAGCTTCCACCTAGCTTTCAGTTGGGTGTATTGGAACCAAGAGTAACTTATGTTTTCTTGTTTTAACTCATCTAATGATTTAAGTTGCCAATTATTCCCTTCCAATCTAAGTAATTCCTTATAGGAAAACATATCCAAACTCACTCCCATAGATACACCTTCTATCGCGTGTCCGGGAATTCCCAAAATCGGTATTTTATAATTTAACTTATAATAATACTTTTTCCAGACACGCAGCAAAGCACTTCTAAGAATATGATATTTAAAAGCCCTGTCTACCTTTTTATCATAAAGCAAATATGCATGCCATCCATATACCAAATCCCAACCCTCAAGGTAGAGTATTCTTTTATTAGTTAAATTAAGCCAATCGCTAACCCATGTCATGACCACCGCATCATAATACAATTTCAAGTTAGGCACCTTGAGTCCCCCTCTTTCCCTAGCATCTTGCAGAATCTTAAATTTAACTCTTGGTTTCTTCCCCACCCAGATAAATTTATTAATTCCCTTCTGCCATTCATCAAGGTTGGCATCCTTTTTCAATGTAGGTATCATTTGAAACAAAAAAAGAAACTTCGGCAGAACATTCATTTTAACAGCTGCGATTCTTCCCGATAGAGATAATTGTAATTTTTCCCCAATTATTTAAATCCTTTTGTATCTTCAACCATAGTGTTTCATAGTTATTCTTATATAATTTTGCATTTGAAGCTGCAATATACACTCCTAAATACTTAACCTTTTTTACTATTTCAAAACCTGTTAATTTAATTAACATTTCCTTTTCACTCATAGACATATTCTTAGACAATATCTTAGTCTTATTACTATTTACCTTAAACCCTGAAACCTTGCCATACTGAGTTATAATTTCTGACTTCCGGTAGCGCTGCTGCGCCGAATGGCAGCGTTTCAGAAGCCGCCTGGCCTTGGGAAGCGTTAAGCGCTAGGAGACAGCGAAAATCAGCTGTTCCGTGGCGCCAAAGTCTCTCCCTCAGGAGAAGAGGGAGAGACGAGCCTGTCTGGGTAGAGGTAGAGCTCCCCTGTCAATTCCTCACTTAGTTTGTGGGTTGATAGGGTGAGTTCCCTCGGAGCCCAGGCTCTCTCCGCTCCCAGGACGCTTTCACTTCCATAAGGGAGTGGAACCAGATGCGACAACTACATCTGCTGCTTAGATGGGACTGTGAATATTTTTTCTCTGAGAAGCAGGCAGAGCGAAACAGGAGGATTTGAATTTTCAAGTTGGATTTTAACTTTAACTCAGATTTATTATCTTCTTCAAGTTTTAAGCTGATTGAAACGGAGCAAAAATGGCGCTGGAATGTTGCTTTCTTGCATGAACTGACAGTTTTGGAAAGTTGCTACATTTTGTAATATAGCTTGAGATACAATTTGCAACTGATTTTAACCAGTACTGGATTTTGTGTATTTGAGACTTTGCCCCTTTTTTTTTAATTATTGAAGGATAAGGAATTTGGGAGAAAAATTTTTATTCTTTCTCTCTCTTCCTTTTTTTTTCTTTCTGAACTTTGATTCTGCTAGAAGAAAGAGGAAATCGAAACTTAAGAGATGGCTGCAAGGCGTGGGGGAGGTCCTCCAATCTCTAAAAGTGCCATTTCTTCACCTTTATCACAAGCTGCAGGGCAAGCTACAATGAAACCTACAGTACAACCACCATCCCCACCACCACCTGGATTTACATTGGCAGACATACAGCAAGTTGTGATGCAGTCAACACAAGTATTGACACAAGTATTACAGCAAGAAATAAAGGAAACAAAGGAAGAATTTGTTAATCAAAACAAACAGATGAGGGAGGATATAGTGCTAGCACTTCAGGGTTTGGCTGCACACATTGAACGTCTGGATGTTCGTGTGGATTCAGTTATGGAATATGTTGAGAATTTGGAAAATAAAATTATCAGTGCTGAACAGAAATTGGACAAGGCAGAGATTAAAATTGACAGAACAGAAGATGAAATTATTTTTCCCCAATATAGAGACATGGAGTTTGCATTGCGTATAAGGGGTTTGAGAGAGAACCCTAAAGAAGATTTGGAATGGGAAGTGGCACAGGCAGTGGCTCCTGTCTTGAAATGTGAACCTGAAGAATTAGTTAAAGAGATGGATAAAACATTTAGGGTTAATTCCTGGATTGCTAAACAGAAAAATTTACCTAGAGATGTAGTGATTTACTTCTCCAGGAGATCAACTAGAAATGCAATCATCCAAGCTTTTTACCGGGAAAGATTCCAAATTGCAGGCCAAGATATTATAATTTTAAAGGAGATACCTCCAAAAATTCTTAGAAAAAGGAAAGACTTCACCTTTTTGTCTGATGAGCTTAAGAAGCGACAAATTCAGTTTAGATGGGAAATACCCATTGGAATTGTGGTAAATTATGCAGGTACGAGGTATAGGTTGAACACAATTTCAAAAGCAAAAGATTTTTATACTAAGGTCCTTAAAGCAGGTTCACCACCGACTCCTCGAGTTAAAAGAACAGAAGAACAGTTGAGTGAAGGGGCAATGTCACTGCCTCTTAAGGAGATGCAACAGGCTGAGACTATGGAGCAGAGTTTGGTGTTAAAGGAGGACCTGAGAGAACAGAGGATGACTAGGGCTGCATACAAGCGTAAGGAAAAAGAGCAAAAACAGAAGCTTGTATCTGGTTTAACTACGCAAGATGCGGCTGTTTCAGAGCCTGTGGGAGGAGCACGCCCGAAGAGAGCAACAGGTGATCTTCAGGTCATGTTCCAAAGGCTCCTGGTCACCAGAGATGGTGAAGTTCCTGACATGGAATTTTAATGGTTTAAACTCACCACAGAAAAGAAAGAAAGTATTTTACTATTTGAAACAACATAAAAATGATATTGTCTGCTTACAAGAGACTCATATTGCATTAAAGGACCAAAGGTTTTTGGTTAATTCCGGGCTGGGAACACATTTTGCAGCCTGTGCTCCGGACAAGAAGGCTGGAGTGGTCATTTATCTAAGAAAAGATTTTTCGGCTAGATTAATTGAATCGGATAAACAAGGGAGATATGTTAGTATTGAACTGATGTTACAAGGAAAGAAAGTTCTTCTTATTGGATTATATGCTCCAAATCAACAACAGTAAAAGTTTTTTAAATTTTTACATCAAAGACTAATCGAATTGGATTATAAATCTGTTATTATGATGGGGGACTGGAATGGAGTTTTGGACTCATTTGAAGGTAGGAAGGGATCTTCTAAAAACCCTTCTAATTATTCAAAATTGCCCAAAGCCTTTTTTGATTTGAAGGAGGATTTGGAGCTAAGAGATGTATGGCGGGAAAGGAATATGAAGGACAGAGATTTTACTTTTTTTTGGATAGACATAAATCTTTCTCTAGGATTGATTTTATTTTAATTACTACTGATCTTCTCTCTAGGGTTAAGAATGTTAAGATTTTTCCTAGGACATTGTCGGATAATAGCCCTGTTTGGTTGGAGTTCTTTGCTGAAGATGATAATAGAAGATCCTGGAGATTGAATGAAAACCTATTCACAAATGAGGTGTTTTTGCAGAAAGGTAGAGAACATCTGAAAGAATTTTTTGTTATAAATATGCATAAAGGTACATCGATGGGAATGGTTTGGGATGCTAGTAAAGCGTACATGAGAGGGGTCTTGATTTATATGAATAATGCTTATAGGCATAAGCAAATGCAAAAACGTAAAGATCTTGAGGAAGAGATTAAATCTAAGGAGAAAGATTTTATTTTGAATCCATTGGATAATAATTTAAGGACCTCGATACATTTATTGAAAGAACAATTTAGTATGTTAATGGCTGACCAAGTAGCAACTAATTTGCGTTATGCTAAGCATAATGCCTTTTGTAACGCTAATAAGCCTGGTAGGTGGTTGGCTTATCAATTAAGGAAGAAACAGAAATTACGTACTATAGATAAAATAGAATATAAAGGAAAAGAAGTCTATCAACAAAAATTGATTAAGAGGAGTTTCTTAGATTTTTACTCGAAACTATATTCTAGAGAAAACATACAAGCTTTAGATATAGATAAATATTTACAGGAAGCACATTTTCCTAGGCTTTCAAAAGAACAACAACTTGAGATGAACCGCTTAATAACATCAGAGGAAATCTCTTTAGCTATTAAACAGTTGAAAGTGGGCAACGCCCTGGGAACAGATGGATTAACAGCAATTTATTATAAAACGTTGTTGGTTGAAATGATTGAACCTTTAAAGATGTTGTTTAATGAAATTCAGACTGGAGGAGCATTTCCTCCATCTTGGAGGACAGCCTTTGTATCATTGATTCCAAAGGAGGATCAAGACCTTACTCAACCTAAAAATTATAGACCTATATCGCTTTTGAATATAGATTATAAGATCTTTGCTAAAGTATTGGCTAATAGATTAATGCAAGTTTTAAAGCAAATGATTCATAGTGATCAATCGGGATTTATATCTGGAAGGTATATGAAATATAATGTAAGACAAATTGTAAATTTGCTTGAATATTTGGATAAGAACAACCAAGTCCCTGCAGCATTGATATTTTTGGATGCAGAAAAAGCTTTTGATCAATTGAATTGGCAATTTTTATTTAGAGTTGTTGAGGAAATGAATTTTGGAGAAGGATTTTTACATTCTATTAAAGCTATATATCAACAACAAACTGCACAAATTATAATTAATGGGGGGTTAACAGAGATGTTTAAAATTGAAAAAGGTACAAGACAGGGATGCCCCCTATCACCATTGTTGTTTGTATTAACGTTAGAGATTTTATTAATTAAAATTCGAGAGTCTTCTATGATAAAGGGAATTAAAATAAAACAGAATGATTACAGATTGAGAGCTTTTGCTGATGACTTGGTTGTGACATTATCTCAACCGATACAATCGGTTATAGATTTTCTGTGTTTTCCATTATCTGTATTTGCTGAATATCTAAGTCTTCTGTCATAATATTTGATTGTTCTATTTTCTCTGTAGAATCCTGTATAGATGATTCATTAGTTAAAGTCATGATTTGAGTTTGCATATCCAGGCTGGTTTCTTGTTTTTCCCCCCTTCGCTTCTTAATTCATCACCAATTATAAGGAGAGTATGGATAATCTCTTTTAACATGCGAAGAGTTTGTTCCTGTTCTTCCTCTGTGGGAGAAATCCATTCCTGTCCTTCTTCCATTATAGTATATTAAAATGAAAGCTTACAGTCAGAGAGTCCACTAAGTAAGGAGCTGAGCTGAGTTTCTTGCAGCTGGTGTCTCAAGGTTATTTATTATCTTATCTGTTTTCAAAGCTGTCAACAAGTCTCTCTTAAAGAGTAGCAGGTTACAATCTCAATTGTAGCCACCAGATGTAACCCCAGAGTTATTTGGATCTTTTCAGTTTTTTTCTTCTATTTTAAAAGAAAAAACAAACCCAGATCTTCATCAAAAATAGTGAGTAAAAATCAGAGAAAAATAAAAAGTAGAGAGTTCCAAATCTTATAATCCACTAATTTTAAGAAGTAAAGTTCCAATTAGGATTCCAGTAATTTTCCAACATTTTAAACTCCCCTGGGTAATTAATTGCTGCTGTTTCTGGAGTGAGGGTTAAAATCCCCCTTCCCTCAGCACAGGCGGGGAAAGTACTTTAGCAGCTTATGCAAGTAATTAAGTAATTAGGGTGTAAGGGAGGTAGATCTTACCCAGTCTCTTCTGTGTTGCTTTAAACTTGCCAGATGGTAGATGTGACTTCGGTTGTTAGCAGCCTAGGGATGAGCCATATTTCTATGGCTGGTCCTTTCATCCTCTGGTTTGGAGGGAATCACCGGCTCTAATGGGATAGTTGCTGCTCTCCCGCGATCCAGCAAAAGCCCCTCCTTGCTGGTTGCCTCTTCAGGGTGACTTTTGGCCCTTTTCAGAGCCTCCCAGTGATCCAAAACTGAATGGGGGAGAGACAGCAAGTCTCCCAACTGTCCATGGCAGCCACACAGCAAACTGGAAGCCCGCATTCAAGAAGTTAAAGTGCCTCTTCAGACGAACCATTTATGATATAGGCAGATACCAGTGATGTAGCTTTGAGAGTGGTCCTACTCCAGAAAAATGCCAAGGGAGAATGCCTACACATCCTGTAAACTTTCAAAGACTGAGAAGCACTGGGCCATCTGGGAGAAAGAAGCTTACATGGTCTCATGGGTTCTCCTAACCTGGAGGCAGTTCTTGGAGAGCAGCAAAATCCCCTTCAAAGTGTGGACAGACCACAAGAACCTAGAAGCATTAAAGATCCCATAGAAGCTATCTCCTAAGCATGTCCAGTGGGCTCAATATTTCAACTGTTTCAACTTCACCCTCCAATACCTACTGTGGGGGGGGGAAAGATTTTTTTGGTAGACACTCTCTCCCACATGCCACAATACAACAGTGCCCAAGAGGAAGTAGTAAATACCATTATCCCATTCAGTCAGTTTGTGGCACCCATGGTTACAAGACAGCAGAGAGCAACCTGGTACAACCCCTGAGGGAGGCCCTGGAGGTTGCTGACTGGTTCCAACATCACAGAGACGAGCTGGCATCAGTAGAGAGTCTGGCATAGAAAGGGGGCAAAATCTACATCTCAGCTAGCCAAAGGACTCTAATTTTATAGTGGAGCCATGATGCAAGAGCAGCGGGCATTTTGGGTTTGTAAAGACTCCATCTGGTGAAAAGGCAATTTTGGTGGCCAAAAGTGAAGAAGGACTTAGAGGCATGTGGCCAGCTGCCCTGTGTGTGCTTTGATGAAACGATTGCTTGGGAAGCCCCTGGAATTGCTACAGCCATTAGCCAATCCCACAAGCCCATGGGAGGAAATCTCTATGGACTTTATAGTAGAATTGCCAGAAAGCACAGGGAATACCATAATTTGTTCTCCAAGCAAATCCACTTTGTGGCGTGTTCCAAGATTCCTTCAGCCTGGACTTTGTCTAAGTTATTCATGCAGCACATCTACCAGCTGCATGGGGTCCCGAAGTGCATTCTCTCAGACTGGGGAAATCCAGTTCTGGTGGGAGTTTTATGGCTAATAGGCTCCTCCCAGGGGCTTAGTTCCACCCATCATCCTCAAATGAATGGATCCTGTGAATATATGAACTCAATTCTAGAGCAAAACCTGAGATGTTATGTAAACTACCAGCAGACCAATTGGGCTGAGCTTCTGCCCTTTGCAGAAGTGGCATATAATAATTTTGTTGATAGAAGCACCAGGTTTACCCCATTCAAAGTGGCCACTGGGGTGGAATTCTTGCCAATGCCAGATCTTCCTCAAGAGAAGCCATCATCAGCCTTGCTAATTGAGTGGATGGACACACTAAAGGCCACATGGGTGACAGTGCATCAGCCTGCCTCTTCTGGGGAGACCCAGAAGAGGCAGGCTGACAAGAAAAGGGCACTCCAGAGAGCGTACAGGGTAGGGGACATGGCATACTTATCTACCAAGTTCTTGAACCTCAGCTATGTTAAAAACTGGTCCTCAGATATATAGAATCTTTCCCAATTACCCAGATTATACATCTGATGATAGTGCAGCCAGAATTGCCAAAAAGCCTCAGACGCATCCATCCCATGTTTCAATGCAGCCTTTCAGCAGCTCAGCATTAAGGCCGGCTACTGAGCCCCCTCCTCTTCCCATTCTAGTGAGCAGAGAGGATCATTTTTAAATTCAGGAAATTATGGACTCAAGGAAGCACAAGGGGAATTTACAATATCTAGTTGTATGGATGGGATATTCCCTAGCAGGGGCACAATGGGTATGGCAAAATATGTTAAGGCAGGTTCCATGCTAAATACTCGAACTGACCCAGATAAAGTGTGAGTTAGGGGCTTATATGTTATGTAAATTTGTGTATGTTTTCTTTCCTAAGCCTATCTTTCTTCTGGAAGGTCGGCATGAAGGTTGACTCTCAAGATGCTTCTTTCTGCTCTCAACTTGGCAAAGAAGCTAAGGGAGGGGGGATGGGTATGATTGGAATGTGTGGGGAGCTGGGAGGGAGAAAGGAAATTTACATGAGCCGTTTGCAGTCCGAGACTATCTTGCAACCCAAGGTCAGATGCTGAAGACTTTTGAAATGTGCAGACTGTTTTCCCAAAATAAAGTGCTTAACCGGGATTGGTGAACAGTGGACACTGGGTGGCCCGGGGAAGGAAAAAAGGGGTTATATTATGCTACGCTTTGCACCAAAATCTTAGAACTAGCTTTGCTTCTTCTATACCATATGTATCTGTCAGTAAAGTTATTGCTCTTGGTAAAATAAAAAATGTCCCAGGAGTTTCTTTTGTTGTATATGCCAACAGGATGGTTGACATAAGTTTTGTAGAGTTTTAGTTGGTTTATGAGGTGGTGATACTTTTGTTTGATACCTAGACAGAGAGGATTTTGTAGCTGAAGGGTTTCATAAGTCCATATGACCAGAAGATGCTTGGTATGAAACCACTGCCATGGCTTTACTATAGCAGAGTTCTGTTCATGGCCAACAGTGACAAATATAAGCTATTTTCAGAGATCCATTTGAGGATAGGGTGCATTTGGTATATGATCACTATTAGCATATATAGCAAAGGAGCTCTTCTCCCCCACCCCCATGGCTGCTACCTTCACTGCTCAGCAGAAAAGTGAGTTGGGAAGCTCTTACGGCTCCTTCTGATAGCTTTACTTCAGCTGTCTGCTCTTGGTTTGGAGATGTTAGGCAGGAACTGGTGGAGAGAAAGGTTCATAGAGTGGGTGGGATGGAATTCAGAATGTATGAGAATTACACATTTTTGTGTAAATTTATTAGATTTAGATTTATATACTGCCCTTTCCCGAAGGACTCAGGGCAGTTTACAGGGCATTTTAAAATCACATCAATATAAAATACAAAGTTAAAAGAGAATTAAAAGATTAAATTATCCCTGAAAATAAAACCCCAGTTAAAATTCTCAGCCTGGGTCAGAAAGCTCAAAGAGCCAAGTCTTCAGGTCCTGGAGGAATGAGTGTAGGTCAGGGGCAGTCTCCCTTTCCTGTAGTCTGCCTGTCTAATGACTTGCCAATAAAGGACTAAAGTATTTAGATCCAAGGCATTTACCCCTCCAGAGAGGGGTAATGCATTTACCCCTTCTAGTCAATATTCCTAAAATTGTGAGCTTTAACCAAAATAGCATTTGGGTCACCTATGTGGTGGGAATAGGCCTACAGATTCTCATGGCATGAATGGGAACAGGAAGTAGAAGCCTGCCAGTTTCTGGTGAAGGATTAGTAATATTTTCTGGCTTGTATCAACACCCCAAATATAAACAGAGAAACCGCAAAGATGTTCTAATTGCTTGCACTTGCTTATGCAAAGCAGCCTTGATTGCAACATATTATTTTAAAAAAATCTGCTGCCAAAACAAGCAGATTTCTAAGAACATTCTAGAAAAGAATCATTCCAGATAAGTACAGTGATTGAGCAAAAACTTGGAGGTTGTTTAATAGTTATGTAGCAAGAGCTTAACATGCCACATAGGCAGAAAATTGGTCAGCTGAGTCATATAAATAAGGGACCTGGAATCTAGCTTACTTTCTCCTGAGGCAGAGATGACACATTAACAAGCCCACAAAATCTAATTTCCATGGTTGTTTCAATCTTACAGTGAGCTGAAAGGCTTGGAGCACCTCTGTTTTCCATGTGTTTTCTTTCTTACAAATTTGAAATTTAGCCTTGGAGTTTTTCAGTACTTGTAATTATTGTATTTTTAGAGAGTAGATTTACTTACTAAAGTCAGTGGGAGGTTTAGCCCACTTGTTGAACCCATCCTCACTTCCAGAGTTGAGCAAGCTATTTCATTCTCAAGTTATGGCTTGGATTTAGGAATATAAAGAAAAGCTACAGCAAAGAAGGTAAAGAACCATTCCCCATAGCCACAGAAAACGGGCAGGAAATAAAATATACTGCCAAAACCGAACAAACAATACTGTAAGACACAACTATAAGCAACATATGACTTGAATTTCAAAAGAGTAGATTTTAATAAAGCCAGAGCAATAATAAGTAGCATCACTTGACAGAAGAATCTAATGAGCAAAGTTGTTTAAGATGATTGGGAGTTCCTGAAGAAGATGTTAAAAGTACAGTTGCAAATAGTTTCCGGGAAGAAAAAGCCAAATTGCCTGCTTAAAAAAGCTCCATGAAGATGTGAAAACAAACAAAAAGGACACAAAAACAGAAAATGGTAATAGGACCAGTTCATAAAGTAAGAATATAGGTAATCAGCCTGGAACTGTAGAACTGGAATCAGAATGAATTGAAGTTGGCAAAGAGCTAATTTGGCTATACTGATCATAAAAGGTAAATAAAAGTAGAAAACAGAATTGGTATTGCAGTTATTCAATGAAGACTGCAAAATACAAACAGAAAATTTGTTTTATTCAAAACATTTGTGTAGGTGCCCATCTTGTAAACAACTATTTTATTGAACTAGTTGGCTCTGATATGATAGCCAGTTTGGTCTAGTGCTAGAAAGTGGTACACTGTGAGTTCAAATCCCACCTTAGACATGAGACCCAGCTGACTGACCTTGGGCCAGTCACTCTGTCTCAGCCCACCCCCACCCCCCATACACACACATGCAGGGTGGTGGTTGTGGGGAAAATAGGAAGAGAAAGGTGTGTTGGATATATTCACTGCATTGAGTTATTTCTAAAAATAACAGGATACAAATAAAATAAATAATAAATAAATATTAGTTTGGGCAGGCTTAATCTTCTTTGCAAAGAGAATGTATATATCACTAATACATCCTATACAGCATACAAACAGATTATTTGCAGGACCATCTGCTACCAAATATATTTTTCTCTCCTCAATGCTCCAACATGGTCCTGTTACTGAAACAATGTCATCTGACAACTCTTTGGAAGTGTACCTTCTTGGTGTTTTGGGAATTATCTGCCTCTCAGTATCCAATTGGCTCCAACCCTGCAGGCCTTTAGAAAGGCAGTCAAGATTGCCTCTTTCCCCAGGGCTTTGAGTCAGGATGAGTGGAATAATTATAGTATATGTTAGTCTGGTTGCAATTTTAGTCTAGGTGGTGATTAAGTCACCACAATATAAAAAAGATGTTGAGATTCTAGAAACAGTGCAGAGAAGAGCAACAAAGATAATTAGGGGGCTGGAAGCTAAAATATATGAAGAATGGTTGCAGGAATTGAGTATGTCTAGTCTAGTGAAAAGAAGGATTGGGGTGACATGATAGCAGTGTTCCAATATTTGACGGGCTGCCACAAAGAAGAGGGGGGGTCAACGTATTTTCCAAAGCACTAGAAGGCAAGACAAAAAGCAATGTATGGAAATTAATCAAGGAGAGGTGCAACCTAGAACTAAGGAGAAATTTCCTAACAGTGAGAACAATTAATTAATGGAATGGCTAAGAAGAGATTGGTCAGCCATTTGTCTGAAAGTGTTGTTTTCCTTTGCTTTACATTCATTGTTCTTTCCTTTGTATACCACCCACACTATTTAAGTTGGGTAATCAACTATATAAAGCCACTGGAGTAACCAGAAGAGATAAAATCAGAAATGGCATAGAATCAATTCTAAACTACATACAAAAACAGCAAATTAAGTGGTTTGCTCACCTGGAGAGGATGTCTTGAGATTACATACTGTACAAGGCATATATAAAAAGAGGAGAAGGTCAAAGGAGATAACATCAAAGTACAACAACATAAATTAACAATGTTTGAGGCCATCAGAAAAGCAAGAACCTGAACTTTGTATCTGTCTCAACAGAGAGGGAAAAAGAGGAAGTAAAGAAGAAGTCAGATATATATTATGAATAAATAAACATCTTGTTTGGTTGCAACGGCTTGACAAAAAGCCAGTTAGTTAGCAGCAAACTAAACAAAGATACTCCATTAATATTCAGTAGGACTCTCGTTCTCTCTGTCAAGGATGTACGGGTAGTCCTCGGCTTACAACTGGTGGCTTAGCAACCATTTGAAATTACAATAGACCTTCCCAGAGCTACTTATGACACAGTTTTGAAGTTCCAATGGCTGTTTTCTCCCTCCCACCAGTCATTTAATCACACTTTGACCTTTGGCAACTAGCCTGTTTTATGGCTGTTCACAGTATCCTGTGTTCACATGACTGGATTTTCAGCATTTCTTGCTGGAAACTGGTATTTACTTCTGGTTTCTGATAAACAACATCTGTTAGGTAAAATAAACTTGTTGAATGACTGTGACATTTGTTTAACAATTGCTGCAAAAAAGCTTGTAAAATTGGGTGTGGTCACAGTGACCTGCTTAATGACCATCATAACTTATGACTGTAATTCTGGGCTCAGTTATGGTCATACATTGAGGGCTCCCTGCATGGCTCCATTCTTTTTTGTATGCATAAACATAACACGTGTATATTTGAATGAATGTACATTTCAGAATTTTGCACTCTAGTCAACTATAAAGATAAAGGTAAAGGTTCCCCCACACATGCATGCTAGTTGTTTCTGACTCTAGGGTTCAGTGCTCATCTCCGTTTCAAAGCCGAAGAGCCAGCGCTTGTCCGAGGACATCTCCATTGTCATGTGACCGGCATGACTAGATGCCAAAGGCGCACAGAACGCTGTTACCTTCCCACCGTAGTGGTCCCTATTTTTCTACTTGCATTTGTATGTGCTTTCGAACTGCTAGGTTGGCAGAACCTGGGATGAGTAACAGGCGCTCACTCTGTTATGCGGCACTCGGGATTCGACCTGCCAAACTGCCGACCTTCTGATCAACAAGCTCAGCGTCCTAACCCACTGAGCCACCACGTCCCTTCTAGTCAACTATATAATCTCATAATTTACTTTTCCAGACATCTGAGTTCCAAACATACATGAGCTTCAAACGTACACATACACACAGCACATATATGAACTATTAAAACTCTCGTGTCTGTAACTTTTAACCAGGCAAAACAGTAACAGTGCACAATAAGGCAATTTCTGACATATGGCTGTTCAGTCTCTTCTTAAAAGCCTCCAGTGATGGAGCATTCACAACTTCTGAAGGCAAATCATTGTTATTGGTTATTGGTTGTTTTCCCACTGTTAGAAAATTTCTCCTTATTTCTAGGTTGCTTCACTCCTTGTTTAGTTTCCATCTGTTGTTTCTTGTCTTGCCTTCCGGTGCTTTGGAAAATAGGTTGACACCCTCTTCTTTGTTTTTGGTAGATTGGGCTATTTTTTCCTTTTGTGTGAAGACAAATGCAAAGAAAGAACTAAGCAGCTCTGCTTTCTCCCTGCTTCCTGTCAATTCCTTGCCATCTTCTCCCATTAATGGACCGGTTGTTTCTTTGGTTTTTTTCTTATACTTTATATGTTGAAAGAATTTTTTTTATTGTTTTGACATTGGTTGCAAGTTTTAGTTCATTGTGAGCCTTAACTTCCTTGACTTGATCTTTGCAGATTCTGGCTATATGCTGGTGTTCTACCTTAGTTATGTGTCCCTCTTTCCATTTTTTTATACTTATCATTTTTGTCTTTCAGTTTTTCACAGAGTTCTTTGTGCAACCATGCTTGTTTCTTCTTTGATGTCTTACTTTTCTTTTTCAGTGGTATTGTGTTGGACTGGGCTTAATCATAATTTTCAGAGTTTCCCAAGTTTCTAGAATTGTTTTCCCTTTTAAGATATTCATCAATGGAATCCTTCCCAAGCTCTCTCTGAGTTTGTTGAAATCAGCTCTTTTAAAGTCTAAGACACTGATTTGATTATGTTCTGTTGCTTGTGTCTGCATTATGTTGAATTCTAATATGACATGATCTCTCTCCCCAAAAGTTCCTGCAACTTCAATCCCCTCTATCATTCATTTTCTTTTCTCTATCATTTCTTTTATAAAATAGTTATAAAAGTAATATGTAGCTACTTTTGAGATTTGGGAAGGTTTGGGACTTGGGAAGGATTCCAACAAATTGAAATTCAATGTAGAGAAAGTCAGTGTAGAGACTGCATGGCAGATTTTGGATTTGCTTTGATGTGACTGCACTAATGAATGAATTAAATAAAATGCAATGTCTTTTTGTACATGAAATGTACAGCTTTGTGAAGGCTTTCATGAAAAAGGTGCAGTTTCTTTAAAATGAAATAGAGGACAACACTCTTTTCAACTTGCCAACACTAAATGAAGACACACCATCAGCTGATCACCTCCCTAAGTACGCTTCCACGTTAGGTGCACAGCATGGGGAGTTTTCAAGGCTATTTCAAGACTTCAAAACAGTTGAGAGGGAAATGCACAAGATTTTTACTTCCTTTACCTGCAGTGTGGATAAGACACCCAACAATGTTCAGCTCAAACTCATTGACCTGCAGTCTGATGCATCCCTGACAAAGCACATTAAATCAGCATCACTGCTGGATTTTTACTTTTCTCTCAAGGAAGCGAACTTTCCACACACAAGGAGGCATGGTCAGAGAATATTAGTTCTGTTTGGATCTACCTACATACATGTGAATAAATATTCTCAGTGATGAAGTACAACAAATCCATATACTGATGATCACCTGTCAGCTGTCCTTCACATATCCACCTCAGACATCATTCAACCAGACTTCCATGTCCTTGTTCAAGCCAAGACAGACTGGATGTTTCTCACTGAATTGAAAATTGTCAAAATCACTTATTGCTTTTTTATAAAGTTAATTAATTGCTGTGTTTAACACACTGCAAAACATACACATTTTCATTGTTTTTGTGAAGGTTAAACATATGCTTAAGTATTTAAAGTATGTTTAAAATAAAATGAAAGAGTAATATAACGATTAATGTTTTTACTATTTTTACTGCTATATTTGACCTACTTCACATTTTCATAGCCTTATCCTAACATATATTTTTATTAATAATAGCTAATCAAAACTATAATTTACTGCTTTTTATAAAGTGATAAAATTAATATTAAGCAGAATTAAGTTCAGCATATTAGTTCGATCCTCCACATCAGCACCAATTTCTCACGTGGGCCCTTGGGAAAATTAATTTTGCTCACACCTGATATACATGCTTTGGATGTGGGCAGGGCTTTTTTTCTCATAGAATGCTCAGAATGGCGTTCCGGCACCTTTTTTTGCACACACACACACACAAAAGCTTTTGCACAAGCTGTGCTACTCCCTCTATTAGGAATTGCTGCTCAGCGCGCCAAAAGACCCGGTGTTGCACAGGCAAGTTGTCTGGAGGGTGCCAGGTTGGGAAGTGGCTCGCTCTCCCACCGCCCAGGGAACCAGCCGGAAAGGGGCGGCGCAGCGGAAACAGCAAAGCACATCCCCGCGGCAGCAAGTGCTGAGCAGCCGTTTCCTTCTTTCGGCCGCAGAGGAGGAAGAGAGAAAGGAGGCTGATGATTGGCAGCTCCCTCTGCTGCCCGCCAGCCGCCTTTTTGCAAGCGATCCTCCAGGAGGGAGAATAGTTTCTCGTGTGTCTGTGTCTCTCATGGCCCAAAAGGTCTCGAGATTTGAAGAAGCATTTAGAAAAGGAATACCTGGCGTGTTATGGATTTATATATCAACTAGCCTTAACTGACTGAAAGAAGTTAAGTATTAATTTTATTCTATAGGTTCTCAATCTGTCCATGAAAAAGCTCCTCTAGTGAAAACCTGCTCTTGGTTGGCCCTGAAGGAGTAGGAAAAAAATGCTTATTCATGCTCTGTGCACTGAAACAGGAGCCAATCTGTTCAATTTATCTGCAGCAAATATTGCTGGTAAATATCCTGGCAAGGCTGGTCTTCAATTGATGCTACATATGGTTTTTAAGGTAGGGTCCAGAAATATTTCATTAATATTCAACTATAGTCTTAATATTCAAGATTTTAGTAAACAGTAATTTATTATGCACTACTTCTATTTAGTTATGATAATTATAACAATGAAAATCCAGAATGTTAAAATAATTTGCTAGTGTTCAGTGTTTCCTGTCTTTCTAAAATCTTTTTATATTAGTGTATAGATTTTGAAATCTTTTTTTCTTTGACTGATTTAATCTTCAATCCTATAGTCCATGGGCAATAGAGATTTGTGGTTTTCCAGATGGTGGGAACATTTTGATCTCACAAACCTTGTTTTGGCTCCTGTGGAAAACTGATAATAGTTGCTTTTGTGCTCCTAACAACAACAACAAAAATGAACTGCAAGACAGCCTCCTAGCACTCCTGCAAACCACTTACTAAACTGTCAGATTAAGAGCTAGGCTCAATTAATTGCACTCATTGTTATATAGAAAAAATGGGGAGGGTGGGATGGGTGGGAAGATAAAAAATGTGAGGAGGGGAATACTTCTTTGCTTTTGTCTTGCTGGTTAGAACTGTGTAGAACTTTAAGAAAACTTCAGCATCAAATGACTTAGAAACAAGAGTTAGGATTAGCTATACAAGTAGTCCTTGCTTAACAACCACAATTATGACTGGCAACTTGGGTGTTAGCAAAGCACTTGCTAAGTGAAACTGCAATTGTGCTTATGATTTTGCTTTCCTTAGCTTTACAGACCTGCAAAGGTTGTAAATGGGACAATTTGCCACAAAATTATTTTTTCATCATTGTTTTAACTGAATGGTCATTAAATGAAACAGTCGCTGAATGAGAACTACCTGTATCAGTTTTTGATCTTTCATGTTCTTATAGTAAAATACATACACCAGGCTCAAGGTTCCTTCCGAGGTAGGTAAAATGAGGACCCAGATTGTTGGGGGCAATTAAGCTGACTTTGTAATAATGCCGCTTGGAGGTGTGTGTGAAAGCCCTAATAAGCAGGCATATACATAGAATGAAGGCTACTGCTAAGCTTGTAAGCCGCCCTGAGTCTTTGGAGAAGGGCGGGATATAAATGGAATTAAAATTAAAAAAAAAAATAAATAAAATAAGTGCCACCTACCTGATTTAATCTCATTGGCAGCATCAACTATGCATCATCTTCTAAGAATTGTTTTGGAACAGAAAGACCTTTCACATTTTGGGGAACTCTTTTCTCTGGACGATTGTGAAATTGAAGGATGCCTATCCGAAGCTTTTGAGCAAATCAAACTAATTAGTTCATCTCCTGACTACCAGATGAATGACAACGACCAAGCAGTTGTGGAGATTTGTATCACTCAAATTACTTCAGCCATCAGGGAGACTGAATCCATCGAGAAGCATGGAAAAGCTCTTATTTATCTCTGGGAGTCATGTTTAGAGCACAATCTGAAACCTTTTTGTAAAGATGAAGACATACCACATGCAAAGATTGATATTATGAGCTGCATTTTGCAGAATTATAATCACCCTCTGATCATAGCTTTGGCTGTCCCAGTTGCAGTGAAGTTTCTCCAGAGAGGTAACAAAGAATTTTGCAGAAATTTTTCCAGTTATCTCTCCCCTGCTGCAATTAGCAAAGCAGAGTTGCTTGCTGAACATACAGAAAGTATTGTAAAAAGCATCCTGCAAGGGAATTCCACATTACTCCATGCATTGCCTTCTTTGTATAAAAAGCAACAAGAACCTTTAAGCAGCCACCTGAGAGAATTGGTAGGACTGATGCCTCATCTGGAACCATCTGGACAGCAACATCTTCTACAGCTTTTGCTAACTGTTACAAAGAAAAAACAGCCTAAGGAATGAGCTCGGACCTGCCTGATCTATTTGCTTAATCAGCTGGCCAACATGGAACATTCTTTCCATCATATCATTTTGTTGGAGGTCAAATACATCACTGACATCTTCTCCAACATATTGGGTATCCAAAGCAGAGATATTTATCATATAAACATCTCATCCAACAGCTGATAAACAACACAAGGTCAGAATGCAGGTCCCAAAGTTTAATAGTGCATGCTGGTCATATGAAGGATATCCATGCAGACAGCAAGGGAGAAGGAGAGAATGGAGATGTTACAGCCAGCATCTCTTTCACTGATCTGTATTTGAGCCAAGAAACTGACCAATTGCCTTCCAGTGCAGGCTCTGAAGAGTCCCAGCTGGAACAATCCTTATTTTCATGCCCAAGTATCAAATGTTCAGAAGCAGAGAAACTGCCAGAACCTGTTAAAGAAAACTGCCATGAAGAGAACCCAAAGACCATAAAGAATCCCATGGAGTATCAAGATAAGCTTTTCTTTCACTTAAAAGAAAATCTCTCTAAAGTGAAAGCATATGTCAAGGAGATGGGGAAGAAAATTCCATTCCCAGACGAGTGTCTCATAGAAGATACAGTTAAAAGTTGTGTAGCAAAGTTGTCCTTCAGCTGTCTCCTGAAAGGTCACTACTGGCCTATACAATAAATCCGGTTTTGTTCTCATCAGTCACCTGGCTCAACTTTGGATCCATAGTAATAGGTATTCCCCAAACAAACCAATTTTAAATGTTTGAAAGTACATTAATGATTTGGACAATATAATAAATTAAATTTATGTTAAGAATTGAATATATAATTTTCAATTATATAAATAAAATTATATAAATAAAAGATTAACAAGATGAGAGTTCCAGCACCTTTTTTTTTAGAAAAAAAGCACTGGATGTGGGTATACATCATTTGTTGTTAATGTTTCTATAACTACGTAAATCAGAAGAAAGGATAATAAACTTCCTTATTTGTTTAAAAGTGCCTTTTAAAAAATAGAATCAGTAAAGCATGGAGGGAAGTGTGTAGTGGGGTGCCCCAGGGCTCTGTTCTGGGCCCAGTGCTCTTCAACATCTTCATCAATGATTTGGATGAGGGGATAGATGGGGAACTTATCAAATTTGCAGATGACACCAAGCTGGCAGGAATAGCCAACACTCCAGAAGACAGGCTTAAGATACAGGAGGATCTGGACAGACTTGAACACTGGGCTCTATCTAACAAAATGAAATTCAATGGTGAAAAAAGTAAGGTTCTAAACTTAGGCAAGAAAAACCAAATGTACAGGTATAGTATAGGGGGTACCTTGCTCAATAGTAGTAACTGTGAGAAGGATCTAGGAGTCCTAGTGGACAATCACTAGTGCTTGTTTTCTAAAAAAAAAAGGTGCCGAAACTCTCATCTTGTTAATCTTTTATTTATATAATTTTATTTATATATTTATTTATATGATTAAAAATTATATATTCAATTCTTAATTCAGGCATTCACCAAATAAACTAGAATTTGTTGTGAGCATCTCCTTAAATACAAACAGCTCATAAGCCGGACCTACCTATATTAGCAACCACATTATTGATGGCTTGTACATACCATTTAAAAGAAATGATCACATTGGTTCAAGTGAATTAGATGCTCCTTTAACCCAAAATGCATGCTATTAATTCATCCTGGCCAAAATAGTTATTTTCATCAGACTTAGTTCATGATGAACTTAGAACACTAAGTTCTGTTTTATCAAATTAATAGGGGTAAAAAATTGTGGAATAGCTCCCCCATGTTTATATACTGCAGGTGGGTATAGTAAAGATGGAATATTTTTTTGTCTACTTGGAAAATGATGTGTTGCACTTTAATAGAGGAGGAGACAACTTTTGCATATATAGTATGACATATATTGAGTTACTTTTGGAAGGACTAGCAGTGGGAGATAATAGATGTTTAGTACAAGTACATATGCTGCCTTCAACATATATGTGCTTAATTGATGGAGTCATGTTACCGACAAGATAATGAATTGCAAAGAAATTGTTATTAATACATAAGTTAAACATTTTGTTCTATTTCTTTACAACTGCTGATAAAAAATGGCCTGGCTATGTTCAAATTATACATACAAGAGAACAGGCTTAGGTGAGAGGGAAAGTGTTACAATTCAATCTATTTATGAATATGAATGAATATGTCCATAATTGCCCAGTGTATTTTAACAATGATATAGAACTGTGCTATGAGGAACTTACAATTTACATTTCTTATTCTTGGGGAATTAATGACAGAAAGAAAATGGATTGAAAAAAGTAGATGCAAAAGTAACATTAGATAAATATGAGAAAATATAGTTGCATATCCTTAAGTAATTTATGAAAAAAATGCTTAAGATTACCACTTCAGATAGACATACAAAATATGCAAGAATCCAGATAACCACTAAAATAATAGCCATGAGACACAGTTCCTGGCTGAAGGAGTAAAGGAGACTATCTTTTAGAAAGCTAACTTTCACTCTCAGGGGCCACTGAGGACCACCTCTGGAGCCTGGAGCTAAGTAGCTTGGATGGCTGACTGTCAGGAAATCTCAGAGATGTAGGTCAGATTGGGGAGTTGGGGTGGGGGGTGGGGGCATAAGGACACCATAAAGGAGACAATGCAAACCAGTTATATACTCTTGCAAAAATAAAGGCTACCCAGATGTCTCCATAAAATGAGCAAGAGAGGACTTTAACTGAAGAAAAGTTTACCTTGTTAATCGTGCATGGTTCTAAAATTAGATTGGGCCGATGTAATCATGCCCTGGCACAAACTAACAGCCAGCACCAGCCTGCAACCAACCTAAATGCAGGGATCCCACGATGGACAGGCACAGCAAGTGTCGTAATTCACAGGACCTTTAATGGGCCTCCCTCTCCCCCCAGGCCCTCTTCCTTTACACCTGCTGCTAAGCCATGGGTCGGGTGGCCTCGCCTGCCTCCTCTGAACTTTGCTCACAGCCGACACTGCAGCAGCGGTGTTCACCCTATCCGAAAGGTGAACAAAGAAAGAGCTTACTGGCTTTCGAAAGCCAATAGAGGGTGTAGCACAGCTTGTGCAAAAGTTGAAAAAAATGGTCAAAAAAAGGTGCCAGAATGCCGTTCTGAAGGTTCTATGAGAAAAAAAAGCCCTACTTAAATATGAGCCAGCAGTGTGCTGCAGCTGCCAAAAAAGCCAATACAGTGCTAGGCTGCATTTAACAGAGGGATAGAATCAAGACCACTTTACAATGCCTTGGCAAGGCCACACTTGGAATACTGCATCCAGTTTTCGTCATCACGATGTAAAAAAGATGTTGAGACTCTGGAAAGAGTACAAAGAAGAGCAACAAAGATGATTAGAGGTCTGGAGGCTAAAACATATAAGGAACGGCTGCTGGAATTGGGTATGTCTAGTTTAATGAAGAGAAGGACTAGGGGTGACATGATAGCAGTGTTCCAATATCTCAGGGACTGTCACAAAGAAGAGGGAGTCAAGCTATTCTCCAAAGCTCCCAAAGGCAGGACAAGAAGCAATGGATAGAAACTAATCAAGGAGAGAAGCAACCTAGAACTAAGGAGAAATTTTCTGACAGTTAGAACAATTAACCAGTGGAACAATCTGCCTCCAGAAGCTGTGAATGCTCCAACACTGGAAGTTTTTAAGAAGAGACTGGACAGCCATTTGTCTGAAATGATATAGGGTTTCCTGCCTGAGCAGGGGGTTGGACTAGATGACATCCAAGGTCCCTTCCAACTTTACTATTATGATTATGATTAAGCAACATATAGAATTATTACTCCCTATTAGTGCTTTTGTAATTTTATATATCTGGGCTATCATTTCCCAAAAATTGTGACCAAAATTAATTTTTGGAGTTTATTAGTATCTTGTATCTCTGCTGTTCAGTGTTCCAAATATAACTGGATGTCAGAATCTATTTATATCACATTTCATAAATGTTAAAAGAGCCTTGGTGGAGCAGTGGGCTGATGCCTCCTTAAGCAACACCAGCTGCCTGCAATTAGTGCAGGTTCGCATCCCACCAGGCTCAAGGTTGACTCAGCCTTCCATCCTTCCGAGGTAGGTAAAATGAGGACCCAGATTGTTGGGGGCAATAAGCTGACTTTGTAATAATGCCGCTTGGGGTGTGTGTGAAAGCCCTAATAAGCAGGCATATACATAGAATGAAGGCTACTGCTAAGCTTGTAAGCCGCCCTGAGTCTTCGGAGAAGGGCGGGATATAAATGTAATAAAAAAAATTAAAAAAAAAAGTATAGGTAGAACATTGTGTTTCCATTACTAACATGGCGCCAATTTTTAGAAGGAAATAAAATACCTTTCCAAGTCTGGACAGACCACAAGAATTTGGAAGCACTATAAACGCCCAGGAAGCTCACTCCTAAGCAAGCCCGCTGGTCCCAACATTTTCACCAATTCAATTTCCGCAACCTGGGTGTCCTCCTAGACTCGCAGCTCTCCCTGGAAGACCACATTGGAGCTGTGACCAAGGGGTCCTTCTCCCGGGTTCGACTAATTCGCCAACTACGGCCTTATCTGGACCTGGATTCCTTACGTACAGTCACCCATGCCCTTGTGACATCTCGCCTAGACTATTGTAACGCTCTCTACATGGGGCTGCCCTTGAGATCCACTCGGAAGCTTCAACTGGTGCAAAGTGCGGCGGCACGGACACTCTTGGGAGCCTCCCGATACTCCCATATCACACCTCTCCTCCGTGCGCTGCACTGGCTTCTGGCTGCCTTCCGTGTGAAGTTCAAGGTGCTAACGATGACTTACAAAGCCCTACATGGCATGGGTCCGGACTACCTTCGGGAGCACCTTCTGCCGATGTCAGCACCCCACCGTCCTGTGCGCTCCCACAGAGAGGGCCTCCTCAGGGTGCCACCGCTCAAGGAATGTCGGCTGGTGGCCCCCAGGGGGAGGGCATTCTCAGTGGGTGCGCCAGCCCTCTGGAACACCTTACCAACAGAAATCCGGATGGCCCCTGACCTCCGTACCTTCCGTCGCGACTTAAAAACTTTCCTGTTTCAGCAGGCTGGCCTGGCATGATAGCGTTAATTGGGGTCCCAGTTTGTGTTCATTAGTGTTTCTTATTATTTTTATTGTTCGATCTGTATACCTTCCTTCCTCTGTACACCGCCCCGAGTCCCTCGGGAGAAGGGCGGTTTATAAAAACTAATAAATAAATAAATAAATAAAATAAATAAATAAAATTTCACTCTCAAACACTTACCGGGGGGAAAGAACTTCCTGGCAGATGCATTATCCCGCATGCCCCAATATAACAGCACAAGAGTTACTGACTTTAAACCACTTGTACTGGAACAACAACTGGCAGCACCAGTCACCACCAGGGCACAAGGAAAAATGAAGCCAAAGGTAGATAGCCAAACTGGAACAGAATTCAGGAAATCTTTGGAAAGTGATGAATGGTTCCAGAAAAATAAACATGTGTGCACAATTAAAGATGGACTGCCATGGGTGGGGGAGAAGCTATATATACCTGCCACACAGAGAATCAATTTCATTCAACTGTGCTATGATACAAAATCAGCAGGACACTTTGGCTTTGTAAAAACCTTACACTTAACTAAAAGGCAATTTTGGTGGCCATCTATGAAAAAGGACATAGAAAGCTATGTGGGTAGCTGTCAAATTTGCGCGATGGCCAAAAGACTGCAAGGGAAACCACCAGGTCTGTTACAACCGGTGGCAAACCCGTCAGCCCCATGGAAAGAAATAGCCATGGATTTTATCGTAGAACTGCCAGAAAGTAATGGAAACACCGTAGTCTGGACTGTCACAGATCTGTTCTCTAAGCAAGTACATTTCATACCTTGCCAAAAAATCCGGACCACAAAAGCATTAGCAAAACTTTTTGTACAGCATATTTACAGATTGCACGGGGTACCACAACGCATCATATCTGACAGAGGGGTGCAATTTACATCGGCATTTTGGAAAGAATTTTTATCCTTCTTAGGAACCACCCAAGGACTGTCATCTAGTCACCATCCTCAGACAGACGGAACTTCTGAAAGACTTAATAATATACTTGAACAATATCTGAGATGCTTTATTAATTTTCAGCAATCCGACTGGACGGACCTACTGCCTTTCGCAGAAGTAGCATATAATAATGCAGTCCACACAAGCACAGGTTACACCCCTTTTCAAGTAGCTACAGGCCAGAGTTTCAACCCAATACCAGAACTAACCCCAAAAGAACCGGTCATCCCTGATCTGAAGGAATGGATTGCTCAATTACAAAATACATGGCCAATCGTTAGGAAAGCGTTGGAAGATGCCAGAAAAGCATACAAGACACAGGCAGACAAAAAAAGAACCGATCCCACACCATTTAGGGTAGGAGAGATGGTATATTTATCCACAAAATACCTGAAATCACTCCAACCCTGTAGAAAACTAGGACCAAAATATATTGGACCCTTTCCAATTAAAAGAATCATAAACCCAGTAACAGTTGAATTAGAACTACCCAAAAATCTTAGACGAATACACCTAACCTTTCACTGCAGTCTATTAAAGAGAGAACAACAATCACCACTATGAGCAAAAATCCCACCACCACCACCCCCCATCATGGTGGAAGGAGAACAACATTTTGAAGTGAAAGAAATCTTAGATTCCAGAAAACACCATGGAACGATACAATATTTAGTGGCATGGAAACACCTCCCCTCCTCAGAAAATGAGTGGGTTAACAAACTCCATGTTAAAGCACCTAAGTTGCTTAAGAGGTTTCATACAGAATATCCAAACAAACCAGGCTAACATTTATATGTTTTCTTTTCCCCACAGATGGACTCATCTTTTTTCTGAAAGGAGAGCCGAATGTCAGAATCCATTTATATCACATTTCATAAATGTATAGGTAGAACATTGTGCTTATTCTGGGGATTCTGCCATCTCTCCGAGGGGGGGGAGAGGATGGTTACTTAAGGTGATCTTCAAACAACAGGGAAACGTTTGAACTGGGGGAGGGAGGGGGAGAGACAGATCTGGATCGCATCTTCATTTACAACTAAAAAGGAAGAAGCAATAACAATAGAAACAAGGAGAGTTCCCTTTCCCACGGAAGGGCCTGACACCTAAGCAAATGATGGGAGCCTGACCAAATGGATGAGGGGAGGGGGCTGAAAGGGGAATGCTTTATATAGGATTGAAATGTAACTTTGTTAGATTCCGTCTTGTATTGCCACAATCGATTCCATCCTAGTAAACATTTTCCTTTTGGACAAACTTGCATCCAAGAGTTCTTATTTCCTAAGATGTGGATTGAGGTGGGTCCTGATACTGGATTTGTTTTGTTAATATTATGTTTTAGACATTGTTTTATCATTTATCATTGCATTGTAATATATAATGTCTTAGTGTTACTATTTGAAAGTCATAATCCAGAATTCAGATTGTTTTATTTTTCTTTTTAAATATATCAATTATATGTTTTAGATTCCAAAGCAAGCTATAAAGAAATGCAAAATCTTATTCTAAATGATCATAGCTCCCACCCATAATCCCCCACTATTATTTCTGCCAGTTGCAAGTTTTAGAAGTCCATTTTAAAATACATAGACTACAATTGGTTACCTAATCTTTATAATCAATAATAATTTCATGAAAGAGCAGCACTCTTGAGAATATTGCCTTTAGCAGGAGAAAAGTATGGAGGCTTGTTGTATTTTCCACAAGGATACGTGCATCCTAAAGCAATCTATAAAGATGTATTTAAACAAGCAACAGTAACTGTGAACACACCCAGAGAGGATAGCATCATATCTGGTATATTCTTCAAAGAATGCTTTTAGATTGATCTTACAGCTGCAATTATGTTGAGACCTAGGCAGTGCAGCTAGAATAGTCATGGAAATATATCCTTGGTGCATTTCAAACAAAAATGACAGCTTTGTGATTGAACAGCAGGATGCAGCTCAGGCATTCTTAATAAAATTATTATCTTAATTTTGGCATTTGGTATTGAACACTTAGAGTTGTAAACATCAAAATATTCTTTATATATAATGTGGGTATGTATTCCTTGATATCTTGCAAATGTTTTTGTAGCAATTGGAAAGTCACCCAACTGTCTTTCATCATAAACCCCACAATGAATTTAATTTCTCTTTCCTAAGGCCTATGAACTGGAGAAGGAAATGGCAACCCACTCCAGTATCTTTGCCATGAAAACCCTATGGACAGTACCAAAAGGCAAAACGATATGACGCTAGAAGATGAGCCCCTCAGGTCGGAAGGCATCCAATATGCTACTGAGGAAGAGCAGAGGGCTAGTACTAGTAGCGCCAGAAAGAATGAAGCGACTGGGCCAAAGCCGAAAGGACGCTCAGCTGTGGATATGTCTGGTGGTGAAAGGAAAGTCCGATGCTGTAAAGATTTTTTCTCCATAGGAACCTGGAATGTAAGATCCATGAATCAAGGCAAGCTGGACGTGGTCAAACAAGAGATGACAAGACTGAACATCGACATCTTAGGTATCAGCAAACTAAAATGGACAGGAATGGGTGAATTTAATTCAGATGACCATCAGGTATACTACTGCGGGCAAGAATCCCTCAGAAGAAATGGAGTAGCCTTCATAGTCAATAAAAGAGTAGGAAAAGCAATACTGGGATACAATCCTCAAAATGACAGAATGATCTCAGTTTGAATCCAAGGCAAACCATTCAGTATCACAGTAGTCCAAGTCTATGCCCCAACCACCGGTGCTGAAGAGGATGAAATTGACCGGTTCTATGAAGCCCTACAGCACCTTATAGAACTAACACCAAAAAATGATGTCCTTATCATCATGGGGGATTGGAATGCTAAAGTAGGAAGCCAAAAAATAACCGGAATAACAGCCAAGTTTGGCCTTGGAGTACAAAATGAAGCAGGGCACAGGCTGATAGAATTTTGTCAAGAGAATACGATGGTCATAGCAAACACTCTTTTCCAACAACCCAAGAGACGGCTCTACACATGGACATCACCAGACGGTCAACACAGAAATCAGATTGACTATGTGCTCTGCAGCCAAAGATGGAGAAGCTCTATACAGTCAGTAAAAACAAGACCAGGAGCTGACTGTGGCTCAGACCATGAGCTTCTTGTTGCAAAGTTTAGGCTTAAACTGAAGAAAGTAGGGAAAAGCACTAGGCCAGTCAGGTATGAATTAAATCATATCCCTGTTGAATATACAGTAGAGGTGACAAATAGATTTAAGGAATTAGATCTGATAGACAGAGTGCCTGAAGAACAATGGACAGAGGTTCGCAACATTGTACAAGAGGTAGCAACCAAAACCATCCCAAAGAAAAAGAAATGCAAGAAAGCAAAATGGCTGTCTGAGGAAGCTTTGCAAATAGCTGAGGAAAGGAGGGAAGCAAAAGGCAAGGGAGAAAAAGAAAGATACGCCCAATTGAATGCAGAATTCCAGAGAATAGCTAGAAGAGATAAGAATGCCTTCTTAAATGAACAGTGCAAAGAAATAGAAGAAAACAATAGAATAGGGAGGACCAGAGATCTTTTCAAGAAAATTGGAGAGATGAAGCAGTAGGCGTGAGCTTAAATGGACTCCAGAAGATGGTAGAGGACAGGAAAGCCTGGAGGAACGTTGTCCATGGGGTCGCGATGGGTTGGACACGACTTCGCAACTAACAACAACAAATGAACTGATGCATTATCAAAATTAATTTAATTACTAATGTGGCTGCAAAACATTTATAACTAAAGTGCACCTTTTGCTTGATAAATAGTATTTGAAGTATTGGAATTGTCCTGGCCTCCCAAGAGGGAGCACAAGTCCAACAAGTTGCTCAATGCAGGAATCCACTAAAACATCCCTCGCAGGTGACCATTTTACAATGAAAATCCATTTAAAGACTTTCAAACAAATATCCAATGATAAAATTCTTTGCTTCCCATCAGACATTCTGTGATATTTCAGCACTTAGGGGAAAGGAATAAGGAAAACAACTGAACGCTGCAACACTTGTGATGACTTTAACCATCATCCAGAATACTGTGATTAGAAGCTAATCCCAAAGCTACTTTCCTCATTTTATTCCATCCTCTTTTACCTTGAAAGAGCCTGTTGAATTAGAACTACTATTATGAATATCATAGTGGTTAGTGAGGTCTGTTTCCTACTAATTGAGATTTCATTTAAGAGCAGACAGCCATCAAGTCTCAAGCTCTTATCCTCCAGGAATTTTCCTAGTACCAATTTGAGACCATCTGCCTTCTAAACAATGAAATAAATTCCCAAATCTGTTTTTATAATTAAAGATCTTCTTTTATTGGTCATAAATGTTGGGCTCGACACGCCCGACACCCGGTGAGGCCGCGGAGGGACTCACCGGGCCCCGTGACCAGCTGCCGGTGTCTGCGGCCTTCAAGCGAGCCGGGGAAGAGCGTGGCTGCCGGGACGGCCCAGCAGCCACCCGCGCTTCCCTCGATGCCCCAGCAGCCACCGGGGCCTTCCGGCAGGCCGGGGAGCAGCCGTGGAAAAGTGCAGCCGGCCGTCATCACCCAGCGCCAATGCAGTGGACCGAGGAAGAGCGCCAGGATGTCCCAGCAGCCAGCAGGGCCTTCCGGCAGAACAGGGAGGGGCCAAGGACGCGCACCAGCGCAGCGTTCCCCTGGAAACCCGTCTCCGCAGACAGCTCACTCCGAAGCCCTGCCGGCCTCTTTGCCTGCCGAGGAACTGCATGGCAAGCACCAACAGCGAATGGCCCAAGCAGCGCAGTTCGCGGTGGTCTGGGGACCTGTGGGGGGTGGCGAGGGTGTGCAGGCCCGAGGGAAAAAGGGGGGTGGTCTGGGCTGGGGGTGGCTTACCGGCTGCAATGGTGGTGGGACGGGGACGGGGAGGATACGTACCTTGGGGCAGGTGCCAAAGGGCAGGGGCCAAGGGGGGTGGTGGTTAAGTAGGGTGAGGGGGTGATTAGGCAATTAAGGGCGTGGTGGTGGGTGTTGGCCTTGCTGGCTATTTAGCAGCATTGATTGTGCTGTGGAATCAACGCTGACTTCGTCTGTCTTCGAGTGACTGTTTATGAAGCAAATAAACGTGGCTCAGGAGAACCAGCTCTCGTTCCGGACTCATTCTTTCTGGTGATTCGACGGACGGGGGCTGAGAGTAAGTCAGCATTCATTTTCTCTTGGCGGAGAGCACTCTCGGGGTGGTTGTAATGGCGGAGGGCACGCAGGACGCTGCACCACTGGCTGTCACGCAGGAAGAGGCTGGAGCTACGGCTGGGCTGCTCGAGTCAGTAGAAGTGGGGGAGGAGGCGTTGCCCTCAGTGCGGTGGAAGGAAAGGCCTCCCCCTCTCGAAGGCCCTGGTCCGGGCTCCCAGGAGGCTGGGGATCGTGCCCACGGCGGCGACTGGTGGACAAACTTCGCTGGGGAATGCAAAGGATCCGGTCAGGGCCAGACGACCCGGCCCAAAGGAACATCTACGGAGTGGAGGGAGTGGTGTTACATGGAGGACAGCGGAGAGGAATGGAGCTACTCCACCGCCCCAGGTAGCCATACCATGGAGGTGCTCAGGGACCGATTCGGGGAAGTGAGGGGACGGGAGCCTGGTCTCTGGTCTGTTCCTGATGAGTCAGACCTGGGGCAGTGGTCCCTCCCAGGTGTCCCTACACGGCGGTCCAGCCCGCCCCACTTCCATATGGACAGCCTGCGGTTCCAGGGCCCGCCTCGACAAAACGAGGCCCACGGAGGTCCTCTTCCCGGAGGCCCGGCTCCTGCAACGATGGCACCGAGCAGCACGGCTTCCTGGGACGGGCCAGGCGGAAGACCAAGACAGCAGCCGCTGTGGCCAGATGTGGGGCCCCGGGTCCAGGGGTTGCTGCCGGGTCCTTGGGGACCGGGAGCAGTGTGGGGTCCACCGCCCCTGACCGCGGTCTATGATGGGCGATCACCTGACAATGTTTTTGGGCCAGGTGATCAACCACATGGACCAATACGGACCGGCCTACACGTCCCAGTGGGCGATGGTCGTGGCTGTGATGGCGTGCCTACAGGGAGAGGCCACGGCCTGGGTGGCCGACCTATACTGTGACCATGCCCGTGAACTTGGGGACCTTGGGCTCTTCCTGGAGGCTCTACGGGCCCGCTTTGAAGATATCTCGCGGGTGCTCTGCGCCGAGGCAGAGGTGTTAGTCCTGCGTCAGCAAGGAAGGCCGGCGGTGCGCTATGTCAGGGAGTTCCGGAAGGTGGCCGGGAAGCTGCGCTCCTGACCAGAACGCCTTTTGGTGCATCACCTTAAGGCCGGGCTTGACAGTGCTTTGCGCTGGGCTTGCATGGTGCGGGGGGTGCCGGCCCGCCTGCAGGATTGGTTCCGGGTGGCCGTTGAGCTGGACATCGGATTGCAGGACACTCGGGGAAGGCCTGAAGGGGTGACCGGAGCCCGGCGGCCTGTCGAGAGAGCGAAGCTGGAGGAGCGGTCTGGCCTGTCAGTGGCTAAACCCCCTTCCGTGCAGCCAGCACGGCCTGCCATCCGGTGTTTCCGGTGTGACCAGCCGGGTCATCGGGCGGCTGAGTGCCCGCTTCCGCCGGCTCGGATGGGCCCCTCTGCTACCCCGACATGGGCCTTGTCTGCTAGGAAGACCACAGAGCGGTCCCGGACTGCTTATCAGGCGGCCGATGACACTTGCCGGATGACGAGCCCTCCCTTGGCGACTGGACCAGCAGCCGCTCAACCCACGCCGTCGGAAGACTTCGAGGACCTGGAGCAGGAGGAGGACCCGATGGTAAGTGCCCCGGTGTGTCCATTTGTGTTCCCAGTGGTGCTGGTGAGACCCCTTACGGGGCAAAGACGGGCGGTAAGGGCTTTGATTGACTCAGGGAGCACCCGGTGCCTTATCAACCAGGCAACTGCGGCCACAGTGGGTATCCAGTTACGACGCCTGGTAGCCACGCTTCGCTTCCAGCAAGTGGACGGGTCACTCCTGGGTGGGGCTCCTATCACCCATGTTACTGAACCAGTCCGGCTGGAGTTAGGGGCCCATTGGGGGACCTTGCGCTTTGTCGTGGTGCCCTCCATGACAGAGGCCATCATCCTGGGGCTCACTTGGTTGGACAAATGGGGCCCCACGATCTGGTGGGAGGGGGGTTGCCGTCATCTTCGTTTGGGCTTGGGCCCCGAGCCCCCTCTCCACCATTCCTTTCTGGGCCCGGACGACACGGGGGAGCGGGAGAAGGCTTGCGGGGCTGCGGAGGACCCGAAGGTGCACGTGCCCCGGGTTTACTCTGATCTGATGGACGTTTTCAACGAGCGGGAATGCGACTCGTTGCCGCCCCACTGGGCCACGGATTGTGCCATTGAGTTCGAACCCGGTGCCAGACTGCCCAAGCCCCGCATGTACGCCATGTCACCAAAAGAGATGCAGGAGTTACGGAGGTACATCGACAAGAACCTGGAGAGGGGGTTCATCCAGCCTGCACGGTCTCGAGTGGCGGCGCCGGTGCTCTTCCGTGAGAGGAAGGATGGGGGCCTTCGCTTATGTGTGGACTACCGGGGGGTTAACGCGGTGTGCGTGGAGCACCTCTATCCCCTTCCCCTGATGACGGACCCCTTGGCCCATTTGGTGAAGGGCCGGGTGTTCACCAGGTTTGACTTGAGGGAGGCCTACTACCGGGTTAGGGTCAGAGCCGGGGACGAGTGGACGACTGCATTCAACTGTCCCCTTGGCATTTTCCAGTTCCGAGTGATGCCGTTCGGCTTGCAGGGGGCCCCAGCTGTGTTCATGCAGTTGATCAACCAGGTCCTGCATGAATTCTTGTACCGAGGGGTCTTAGTGTATTTGGACGACATCCTCATTTACTCGGACACCTTGGACGAGCATGTCGTTCTTGTGCGGTAGGTATTAACAAAGCTGCAGGAAGCGCAGCTTTACGTTAAACTGTCCAAGTGTGAGTTCCACAGGGCCCAGCTGGACTACCTTGGGTACCGCATATCGGCAGCTGGGGTGGAGATGGACCCCAGGAAGGTACACGCCATTCAACAATGGCAGGCCCCATGGACCCGTCGACAGTTGCAGAGTTTCCTTGGCTTTGCCAACTTCTACAGACAGTTCATCCCACGTTTCGCCGCCATCGCCCTGCCGTTAACGGACCTTCTTCGAACACGACCACTGAAGGTACACCCACGGCCAGGGCTCAGGTTGGAGTGGTCCATGGCATGTCAGCGAGCCTTCGAAGAACTGAAGTCCCTCTTCGCTAAGGGGCCCATTTTGCGGCACCCAAACCCCGACTTGCCCTACGTAGTGCAGGCAGATGCGAGCGATGTTTCTCTTGGGGCTGTCCTCCTCCAGTGGAACCGTTCCGGGGTCCTGCAGCCGTATGCATATGCCTCCAAAAAGCTGACCCCCCACCAAACGGGCCTGGGCGGTGTGGGAGAAGGAGGCTTTCACGGTACGTTGGGCCTTGGAGACTTGGAAGGGGCCTCCCACCCATTCCACTTGGAAGGGGCCTCCCACCCATTTGAGGTGTGGACGGACGATAAAAACTTGGAGGCTCTACAGACCCCTCGACGCTTGTTGCCCAAACACGTCCAATGGGCGTTGTACTTCCGTCGCTTCCGGTTTGCGTTGAAGTATGTGCTGGGGCGACGGAACTTTCTAGCGGATGCCTTATCCCGCATGCCGCAATTTGACAGCAAGAGGGAGGAGGTGGTGCAGGCACTCATCCCGGCACTGACAGAGGAGGGAGATGGAACAGAAGGCGCTGGACGGGTGACAGAGGAGGGTTTGGGCCAGGCACTCCAAAAGGCCCTGCAGGAGGATGCTTGGCTGCAGAGCAATCCGGGACTTTTGACCATGGCATGGCATGGCACGGGACACGGTTGTATGTACCCGAATCCATGTGGGCACGAGTCCTTTTCGGCTGTCACGACGCCAGGCAGGCAGGACACTTCGGGTTCGTGAAGACCCTACATCTGGCGCGCCGACAATTCTGGTGGCCCCGTATGAAGAACGACATTGAGGAGTATGTACGGCGCTGCCACGTCTGTGCTACTACAAAACCCCAGGTTGGAAAGCCTTTGGGGTTACTGCAGCAAGTGGCTGACCCTACCCGGCCATGGCAAGACATAGCCATGGACTTTGTCGTGGATCTTCCAGAGAGCAAGGGCCACACCGTCATCTGGACAGTAGTCGACCTGTTTTCCAAGCAGGCACACTTTATTCCTTGCAAGGGGTTGCCGTCAGCCCGTTGGCTGGCGTGGATGTTTATCACACAGGTGTACTGGTTCCACAGGGTGCCGCACTGTGTGATCTCAGACAGAGGGGTGCAGTTCACGGCTCGGTTCTGGAGGGAGTTCCTGTGACATATTGGCTCGTCGCAGGGGCTGAGTATGGCCTACCACCCCAGCACCAACGGGGCCGTGGAACGCGCCAACGCCACCGTGGAATGGTACCTACGGAGCTACGTCTCTTATCAGCAGACCAACTGGGTGGACCTGATAGCGCTCGCCGAAGTGGCGTACAATAACGCGGTTCATAGCAGTACTGGCTTTTCTCCATACCGGGTTGTCACCGGCCACGACTTTGTCCCCTTCGCTGAATGTGCCCAGGAGGAGGGGGACCCATGCTCGCCACAGGAGTGGATGCGACAGATCGAGGACGCATGGGGGGCAGTGAAAGAAGCCTTGGAACGGTCTGCTGCTGCGGCCAAAGCACAGGCGGACAAGAAGCGAAGGCCCTTTGTTACTCCACGGGTGGGGGACCTGGTATACTTGTCGACCAAGTATTTACGGCTACAGGTCCCCTGCCAAAAACTAGAACCCAAGTACCTTGGGCCGTTCCGGGTGGTGCAGGTGGTGAACCCGGTAACGGTGCGACTGCGTTTGTTGAAGTTCCTGGGTAAGATCCACCCAGTGTTTCACAGTAGCCTGCTAAAGCCCGCTCCCGCTGCTACTGCAGCAGCAGGGGAGGGGGGTCCCGGGCCCGTTTGTGCCGACCAGTACGAGGTGCAGGAGGTACTGGATTCCAGGGTGCGGAGGGGTGCCATACAGTACCTTCTCCACTGGAAGGGGTACCCGGTGGAGGAGGCAACGTGGGTGCCGGGAAAGGACGTCCACGCTCCACGCCTAGTTCGGGCGTTCCACCGCGCCCACCCTAACAGGCCAGGAGGACGGGGGGTGACGGTGTATGTGGGGTGGGTGACTGTATGTCTTTGTCTTCTACACCTGCAGGAGGACCCTTGGTAGGGGGGCGGCATGTCGGGCTCAACACGCCCGACACCCGGTGAGGCCGCAGAGGGACTCACCGGGCCCCGTGACCAGCTGCCGGCGTCTGCGGCCTTCCAGCGAGCCGGGAAAGAGCGTGGCCGCCGGGACGGCCCAGCAGCCACCCGCGCTTCCCTCGATGCCCCAGCAGCCACCGGGGCCTTCCGGCAGGCCGGGGACTAGCCGTGGAAACGTGCAGCCGGCCAACATCACCCAGCGCCGATGCAGTGGGCCGAGGAAGAGCGCCAGGACGTCCCAGCAGCCAGCAGGGCCTTCCGGCAGAACAGGGAGGGGCCAAGTACGCGCACCAGCGCTGCGTTCCCCTGGAAACCCGTCTCCGCAGACAGCTCGCTCCGAAGCCCTTTGCCTGCCGAGGAACTGCATGGCAAGCACCAACAGCAAATGGCCCAAGCAGCGCAGTTCGCGGTGGTCTGGGGACCTGTGGGGGGTGGCGAGGGTGTGCGGGCCCAAGGGGAAAAGGGGGGTGGTCTGGGCTGGGGGTGGCTTACCGGCTGCAATGGTGGTGGGACGGGGACGGGGAGGATACGTACCTGGGGGCGGGTGCCAAAGGGCAGGGGCCAAGGGGGGTGGTGGTTAAGTAGGGTGAGGGGGTGATTAGGCAATTAAGGGCGTGGTGGTGGGTGTTGGCCTTGCCGGCTATTTAGCAGCATTGATTGTGCTATGGAATCAACACTGACTTCGTCTGTCTTCAAGTGACTGTTTATGAAGCAAATAAACGTGGCTCAGGAGAACCAGCTCTCGTTCCAGACTCATTCTTTCTGGTGATTCGACGGATGGGGGCTGAGAATAAATTTCAAGTGTTTAGCTTCAATTGGTTATCCCAAGATTTAATACTGCAGAAGGTAAAGATATTTTTTATTGTGATTCTTGGTACTTGTTTTTGTGTTAAACGGAAACACCTACTTTTTCATTGTATTTACACAATTTTACACTTTTCCAGGAGCTGACTGTGGCTCAGACCATGAGCTTCTTGTTGCAAAGTTTAGGCTTAAATTAAAGAAAGTAGGGAAAAGCGCTAGGCCAGTCAGGTATGAATTAAATCATATCCCTGTTCAATATACAGTAGAGGTGACAAATAGATTTAAGGAATTAGATCTGATAGACAGAGTGCCTGAAGAACTATGGACAGAGGTTCGCAACATTGTACAACAGGTAGCAACCAAAACCATCCCAAAGAAAAAGAAATGCAAGAAAGCAAAATGGCTGTCTGAGGATGCTTTGCAAATAGCTGAGGAAAGGAGGGAAGCGAAAGGCAAGGGAGAAAAAGAAAGATATGCCCAATTAAATGCAGAATTCCAAAGAATAGCTAGAAGAGATAAGAATGCCTTCTTAAATGAACAATGCAAAGAAATAGAAGAAAACAATAGAATAGGGAGGACCAGAGATCTTTTCAAGAAAATTGGAGAGATGAAAGGAATGTTTCATGCAAAAATGGGCATGATAAAGGACCAAAATGGCAGGGACCTAACAGAGGCAGAAGAGATTAAGAAGAGGTGGCAAAATTGCACAGAAGAACTATATAAGAATGAGCTTAACGTCCCTGATAATCACAATGAGGTGGTCACTGACCTCGAGCCAGACATCCTAGAATGTGAAGTGAAGTGGGCCTTAGAAAAGCTGAGCAACAACAAAGCTAGTGGAGGTGACAGTATCCCAGCTGAGCTATTCAAAATCTTAAAAGACGATGCAGTAAAAGTGCTACACTAAATTTGCCAGCAAATTTGGAAAACTCAACAGTGGCCACAGGATTGGAAAAGATCAGTTTACATTCCAATTCCAAAGAAAGGCAGTGCCAAAGAATGTTCAAACTATCGCACCATTGCACTCATTTCTCATGATAGTAAAGTTATGCTTAAAATCCTACAAGCTAGACTCCAGCAGTATGTGGATCGAGAACTACCAGAAGTACAGGCAGGATTTCGAAGAGGCAGAGGAACCAGAGATCAAATTGCCAACATACGTTGGATCATGGAGAAAGCTAGAGAGTTCCAGAAAAACATCTACTTCTGCTTCATTGACTATGCTAAAGCCTTTGATTGTGTGGATCATAACAAACTCTGGCAAGTCCTTAAAGAGATGGGCATACCAGACCATCTTATTTGTCTCTTGAGAAATCTATATGCGGGCCAAGAAGCAACAGTGAGAACTGGACACGGAACCACTGATTGGTTCAAAATTGGGAAAGGAGTCCGGAAAGGCTGTATACTGTCGCCTTGCCTATTTTACTTATATGCAGAGCACATCATGAGAAAGGCAGGGCTAGATGAATCAAAAGTTGGAATTAAGATTGCCGGAAGAAACATCAACAACCTAAGATATGCAGATGATACCACTCTAATGGCAGAAAGTGAAGAAGAACTAAAGAGCCTCTTGTTGCGGGTGAAGAAGGAGAGTGCAAAACTTGGGTTGAAACTAAACATTAAGAAAACCAAGATCATGGCATCTGGCCCTCTCAATTCCTGGCAAATAGATGGGGAAGAAATGGAGGTAGTGACAGATTTTATTTTCCTGGGCTCCAAGATCACTGCAGATGGGGACTGCAGCCAAAAAATTAAAAGATGCTCGCTCCTGGGCAGGAAAGCCATGACAAATCTAGACAGCACACTAAAAAGCAGAGACATCACCCTGTAAACAAAAGTGCATATAGTCAAGGCTATGGTCTTCCCAGTTGCAATGTATGGCAGTGAAAGCTGGACCATAAGAAAGGCTGAGCGCCAAAGAATTGAAGCCTTTGAACTATGGTGCTGGAGAAGACTCCTGCGAGTTCCTTGGACTGCAAGGCGATCAAACCGGTCAGTCCTAGAGTAGATCAACCCTGACTGCTCTTTAGAAGGCCAGATCCTGAAGCTAAAACTCAAATACTTTGGCCACCTAATGAGAAGGAAGGACTCACTGGAGAAGAGCCTAATGCTGGGAAAGATTGAGGGCAATAGAAGAAGGGGACGACAGAGAATGAGGTGGCTGGATGGAGTCACTGAAGCAGTAGGCGTGAGCTTAGATGGACTCCAGAGGATGGTGGAGGACAGGAGGGCCTGGAGGAAAACGTTCTTACGGTCCATGGGGTCGCGATGGGTCGGACACGACTTCGCAACTAACAACAACAACAACACTTTTCTTTCCCAAATAGATGGAACTTTGGTCAAAACCACTCATGACTTTTTTTCCACTGATGAGAATATAGAGTTTATGCAAGCATATTGTGCTTTCCAAACTTAATTTAGTCATGATAAACCAGAAGTCAAGAATAAAAAGCTTTCATTTCAATATTTCATTTCTGTCCTAAGGATTTAAAAAATCTTTTATGTATCTGCAGTTATATACACAATGCCAACATGCAAGGAGACAGAATAGAGCCCACCAGCCTTGCCACCTTTTTTTGAGGAGAGGGCCGATGCAAACATTTGAATTGAAGAAGATATTATTTAAATAGGTAAGATGTGCAGATAATGAGAGCAAGTTAACACAGTGGAGCCAAGAGTGGGGAGAAGCCTCTTGCACCATCCCAACATGAAATATTATGTTAACCTACCTTCCTTCAGGTGTAAAGAGTGCATGTATGTAATAGAGACTTTATCTATAAAGGTCCTTTGGGCAAATTAGGAATGCAGAAAAATCAAGATTCTCAATTGTCCACTGCAGATACAGACTCTCCATACCTCAAAGAGAACAAGAGGAGAATAAAACTAATACAATGATCAGAGCCAGAAGTCTAAGCATATACATCTGAGTAAGATCTGGACAATTCATTGGGACTTTTTATAGAGCATGTTTGGCTTCTTTATATTTGAAGACCATAGAAACAAAGAAAGGAAGGATGGGAAAAGACCTTGGAAATCAACTAGTTCAATCCTTTGCGTGATATGAGAATCTACTATTCCCCTTCAGTGGAGATCTTCATGCAGAGGCTGAAAATGGTTTATCAGATCCTGCACTAAGCAAGGGAATTAACTAGGATTACCTGGGATATCATCTCCATATCTAATTTTATTATGTTTCTAAGGGCTACAAAAGAAGTGATTTGTATATTCAAGTTGAATTTCCATTCCAATCTGCAATGTTGTTACTGAATTTTATTAAACCACTTATTCCTACAAAATATACCCAAATGCAGGTGACGTGTCAGGACCCACCTCAATCCCACATCTTAAGAAAGCAGAACTCTTGGAAGCGATTTCTTCCAACAGAAACTTTTATTAAGAGTAGTTGATAGCAGGCATAATAGACAGGATCTGAGATTTCCCATGCACAGCAATAGTTTAAAGTATCCCCAAACAAGACCCCACCTTGTAGTCCGCCCGCCAGATGTGGGACAGCCAATCCCCAGGTGTTAAGTCCATAGTGAGAAAAGGGAAGATACCATCAGCCCATCTCCAGCTCACGCAGCAATGGCGGCAGCTTCTTCACCTTCCTCTGAGAGTGTAGACATAAACCAGGCACTGAGGTTATGTTCCTTATTTCCTCCTTTGTACTAGCAGCTGACAGTTTAGGGAGATAGAGTTCAGAGAGAGAGATAATGCAGGAAGCAAATTGTTACATTGCAGCGGACTGGTAGAGGACACAGAGGCAATAAACAAAGCAAAAGGTTACATTGTAGTGGGGAGAGGAAGCAAAGACAATAACCCTGCAGGCACATCTCCCCTCCCCCTTGGGAATATGGAAGAACCCAGGGAAAGGTGACATTTGATTTTGGGTCAGAGGGGATAGATAGAAGTGAAATAGGAATGGATTCTGACATCCTGCCCCCCTTAAAAATAGGAGAGATCCACCTGTAGAGAAAGCAAAACAAGTATAGAGGTTAGTCTAGTTTGTTGGGATATTCTGTATGAAACTTCTTTAGCAGTTTGGGTGCTTTGATGTGACGTTTGTGGACCCACTCATTCTGTGAAGAGGGAAGGTGTTTCCACATTACTAAATATTGGGTTGCCCCATGATATTTCCTAGAATCTAGGATTTCTTTTATCTTGAAGTGTTGTTCTCCTTCAACCATGACTGGAGGTAGTGGGGAGGGGATTTTTGGCCATAAGGGCGATTGTTGTTTTCTTTTCAGTAAGCTGCAGTGAAAAACTGTGTGTATTTGCCTGAGGTTCTTGGGTCATTCTAATTCTACTGTTACTGGGTTTATGATTCTTTTAATTGGAAAAGGTCCTGAAGGGATTTTACGTATTTTGTAGACAAATATGCCATTTCTCCTACAGTGAATGGTTTAGGTTCAACTCTTTTTTTATCTGCTTGTGCTTTGAGTTCTACTCTAGCTTTGTCTTTCCTAACCACTGGCTAGGTGTTTTGTAATTGAGATATCCATCCTTTCAGTGATGGGATTGCTGGTTCGTTTGGAGTGAGTTCTGGCATAGGGTTGAAACGTTTACCAGTAGCTACTTGAAAGGGACTGTAGCCTGTGCTAGAGTGGACTACATTATTGGAAGCAATTTCTGCAAAAGGGAGTAGGTAGGTCCAATTCGTTTGCTGGAAATTAATAAAGCACCTTAAGTATTGCTCAAGTATTGAGTTCGAACGTTCTGTCTGTCCATTTTACTGAGGATGATGACTAGATGACAATCCCTGAGTATAGGATATCCCTAAGAGGGATAAAAATTCTTTTCAAAATTCTGATGTAAATTGCACCCCCCCTATCTGATATGATGCATTGGGGTGCCCCATGCAGTCTGTAGATGTGCTGCATCAATAGTTTCATTAAGGTTTTTGCATGGGGATCTTTTGGCAAAGGACAAAGTGCACTTGTTTTGAAAACAGGTCCATAACCACCCAGATTGTTTCCATTGCTTTCTGGTAATTCCACTATAAAATCCATGGATATTTCTTTCCAGGGAGCTGAGGGGTTCACCACTGGTTGTAACAGTCTGGGTGATTTCCCTTGCAACCTCTTAGCAGCTGTGCAAGTTGGGCAGCTGGCCATGTAACTTTATATGTCCTTTTTCATGGACTGCCACTAAAATTGCCTTTTAATGAAATGTAATGTTTTTACAAATCCAAAATGCCCTGCTGATTTTGTATCATGGCACAGCTGCATAAAAGTGACCCTCTGGGTGGTTGGTATATATAATTTCTCCCCCACCCATGGCAGCCCATCCTTGATCGTGCATACATGTCTATTTTTCTGGAACCATTCATCTGTTTCTAAAGTTTTCCAGAATTTGATTCTGGTTTGGCTACCCAGCTGTGGCTTTATTTTAGCTTGGGCCCTGGTGGTTACTGGTGCTGCCAGTTGTGGTTTGGGCATGAGTGGTTTAGAACTGGTGGCTTGCATGCTGTTATATTGGGGCATGCGAGACAATGCATCTGCCAGGAAGTTCTTCCCCCCTCCCCCCATCAAGTGTTTGAGCATAAAATGGAATTGGTGAAAGTGCTGGGACCAGTGGGCTTGCTTAGGAGTGAGCTTTCTGGGTGTTTTTAGTGCTTCCAAGTTTTTGTGGTCCATCCAGACCTGAAAAGGGGTTTTATTCCCTTCAAGGAAATGGCGCCATGTAAATAACAACCATCTCACAAGCTTCCTTTTCTCACACAGCCCAGCATTGTTCCATCTCAGTAAGTTTCCTGGATGTGTACATGCACAGTTGTAGTACACCTTCATCATTTTCTTGTAATAGTACAGCCCATACCGCCACATTCCTTGTGTCCATCTGTATTACGAAGGGTTTATCCGGGTCTGGGTGCTTCAGTATGGGTTCAGCAGAAAAGAGTCTCTTTAACCTCTCAAATGCTGCTTGGCATTCCATTGTCCATTTCAGGGGTTGGCTGGGTTTCACTGAGGGTTCCCCCTTCATTTTCAACAAATTCATGAGGGGCAGGGCTATTTGGGGAAACAAAGGGATGAACTGGTGGTAAACAGTTCTGAAACCCAGAAAACTTTGCAATTGCTTCCTTGTGCAGGGTGGTGCCCATTCTAGCAGTGCCCTGACCTTCTCGGGTGTTCTGTTCCAGCTTACGACCGGCCCTGTTTGAATGTCAGTGACAGCCCTTTTTTATAATCAACAGGCTAGGAAAAACCCAACCAAATTTATTTACAAAGAGTTCAAACAAAAGTTAAATGAAAAGTTCAAACAAGACTTAAACCAAAGGTTATACAAGAGTTAAACAAGGATAACAGACCAGGACTCTAGCAGATCTTCAAACGGTTGCCTTCAGCAACCAGCACCTCCCATACCTTCCCCTTTTATCAGCAGTCCCAATGTGTGGCTTCTCATTGCCTTCTCCTGAGTTGCCTCATTGCTTTCCTCTGTTCTGCTCTGCTAGATTGCCTCCTGCTCCTAGCATCCCTGAACAGAGCCAGCTGTGGACCGTCTTCTTCCAATCCATCATGCTCACACAGCTGTCTGAGGAGCAACAAGACAGGAGAGGCCTGGCTGAGAGTTCTGCAGTGCATCAGAACTTTCCTCTGACACCAAAGGCTCTCCAAACCCCTCCTTGTCACTGCACTGTACACCCATGCAAACCGATTTTCACAACTTGACACATGAACCAAGTCCTGAGTTTGAAGATCAAACACTTTATCGCTCAGTCATTGGGTCGCTGCTGTATATCAGTAGTTGGACTAGACCCGACATTGCACTTAGTGTTAATCTCCTATCACGACACGTAGGCAAAGCAAAACAGTTTCATTGGACATGTGTTAAGAAATTATTGAGATACCTAAAACACACCAAAGACATGAATTTATTGTTAGAACCTACACATACTGACTATGCAGTTATGTTGTTATGCAGATTCAGATTGGGCAAGTGATAAGAAATCACGGAAGAGCACTTCAGGTTATATGATGTTTCTAAACAGATGTCCTGTTTACTGGCATGTGCGTAAACAGACTTTTGTTTCTTGTTTCCCCACAGAAGCTGAGTATGCTTATGTTTCTGATGCATGCAATTCCTTAACCTGGTTTGATGCTTTAGTCACAGATATCTGAACACCTCTAATTCGACCGATCACTGTGATGGAAGACAACAAATTTGTGGTTTACATATCCGAGAATTGATTTACAGCTTCCAGGTCCAGACACATTGACATCCATTATCAAAACATAAGACAAGTAGTTAAACAAGGTTTTGTGAAACTGCAGTATGTGCCTACACGTGATCAAATTGAGGGGATTCATCAAATGGTCCAGGTCTACTGTGAGAGCCACTGTGTTGTTCAAAGAGAAAAAGATGGGTCTCTTCATCTCTGCATTGACTATAAAGGCCTGAACGTGGTGAGTGTGGAAACTAAATACCCTCTCCCCCTCCTGAAAGACTTACTAACCCACTTGGTGAAGGGGAGCATCTTCACCAAGTTAGAACTGAGAGAAGCATATTACTGGGTAAGAATAAAGGAGGGGGATGAGTGGAAAATGGCCTTCAACTGCCCCTTGGGAAGCTACCAATTCAAATTCATGCCATTTGGACTGTAAGGGGCCCCAGCCGTATTTATGCAGTTGATTAATGAGGTCCTACAAGAAAAGCGCTAGGCCAGTCAGGTATGAATTAAATCATATCCCTGTTGAATATACAGTAGAGGTGACAAATAGATTTAAGGAATTAGATCTGATAGACAGAGTGCCTGAAGAACAATGGACAGAGGTTCGCAACATTGTACAACAGGTAGCAACCAAAACCATCCCAAAGAAAAAGAAATGCAAGAAAGCAAAATGGCAGTCTGAGGAAGCTTTGCAAATAGCTGAGGAAAGGAGGGAAGCGAAAGGCAAGGGAGAAAAAGAAAGATATGCCCAATTAAATGCAGAATTCCAAAGAATAGCTAGAAGAGATAAGAATGCCTTCTTAAATGAACAATGCAAAGAAATAGAAGAAAACAATAGAATAGGGAGGACTAGAGATCTTTTCAAGAAAATTGGAGAGATGAAAGGAACGTTTCATGCAAAAATGGGCATGATAAAGGACCAAAATGGCAGGGACCTAACAGAGGCAGAAGAGATTAAGAAGAGGTGGCAAAATTACACAGAAGAACTATACAAGAATGAGCTTAACATCCCTGATAATCACAATGAGGTGGTCACTGACCTCGAGCCAGACATCCTAGAATGTGAAGTGAAGTGGGCCTTAGAAAAGCTGAGCAACAACAAAGCTAGTGGAGGTGACAGTATTCCAGCTGAGCTATTCAAAATCTTAAAAGACGATGCAGTAAAAGTGCTACACTCAATTTGCCACCAAATTTGGAAAATTCAACAGTGGCCACAGGATTGGAAAAGATCAGTTTACATTCCAATTCCAAAGAAAGGCAGTGCCAAAGAATGTTCAAACTATCGCACCATTGCACTCATTTCTCATGCTAGTAAAGTTATGCTTAAAATTCTACAAGCTAGACTCCAGCAGTATGTGGATCGAGAACTACCAGAAGTACAGGCAGGATTTTGAAGAGGCAGAGGAACTAGAGATCAAATTGCTAACATACATCATGGAGAAAGCTAGAGAGTTCCAGAAAAACATCTACTTCTGCTTCATTGACTATTCTAAAGCCTTTGATTGTGTGGATCATAACAAACTCTGGCAAGTCCTTAAAGAGATGGGCATACCAGACCATCTTATTTGTCTCTTGAGAAATCTATATGCGGGCCAAGAAGCAACAGTGAGAACTGGACACGGAACCACTGATTGGTTCAAAATTGGGAAAGGAGTCCGGCAAGGCTGTATACTGTCGCCTTGCCTATTTAACTTATATGCAGAGCACATCATGAGAAAGGCAGGGCTAGATGAATCAAAAGTTGGAATTAAGATTGCCGGAAGAAACATCAACAACCTAAGATATGCAGATGATACCACTCTAATGGCAGAAAGTGAAGAAGAACTAAAGAGCCTCTTGTTGCGGGTGAAGAAGGAGAGTGCAAAACTTGGATTGAAACTAAACATTAAGAAAACCAAGATCATGGCATCTGGCCCTCTCAATTCCTGGCAAATAGATGGGGAAGAAATGGAGGTAGTGACAGATTTTATTTTCCTGGGCTCCAAGATCACTGCAGATGGGGACTGTAGCCAAGAAATTAAAAGACGCTTGCTCCTCGGGAGGAAAGCCATGACAAATCTAGACAGCACACTAAAAAGCAGAGACATCACCCTGTCAACAAAAGTGCGTATAGTCAAGGCTATGGTCTTCCCAGTTGCAATATAGTGAAAGCTGGACCATAAGAAAGGCTGAGCGCCAAAGAATTGAAGCCTTTGAACTATGGTGCTGGAGAAGACTCCTGCGAGTTCCTTGGACTGCAAGGCGATCAAACCGATCAGTCCTAGAGATCAACCCTGACTGCTCTTTAGAAGGCCAGATCCTGAAGCTAAAACTCAAATACTTTGGCCACCTAATGAGAAGGAAGCACTCACTGGAGAAGAGCCTAATGCTGGGAAAGATTGAGGGCAATAGAAGAAGGGGACGACAGAGAGTGAGGTGGCTGGATGGAGTCATTGAAGCAGTAGGCGTGAGCTTAGATGGACTCCAGAAGATGGTAGAGGACAGGAAGGCCTGGAGGAACATTGTCCATGGGGTCGCGATGGGTCGGACACGACCTCGCAACTAACAACAACACATGAACATTTATACTAAGGGGTTCTGGTGTATCTTGATGACATTCTGATATACAGTATGAATATGACTGATGCGTTGCCTACTTGAAGATGCTAACCTCAGTCTCCCATACTGGGGTGAAGCTATCAAATACGCTAATCTTATCATCAACCGTACTTGGAGTAGTGTGATAAATCAGACCCCTTATTTCATGTTATATGGACACAAACCTGACCTCTCACATCTCCATATTTTTGGTTCATATGCTATGGTGAATATTCCCTTGGCCCAAAAAAAGAAAGGGGGTCCTGCAGCAAAAAGAATGAGATTTATGGGTATTGATGATAAGCAGATGAGTGAGATTTTTGCTACAGCAGTTTTTCACATTGCAGTCTTTAGGACACATGAACACTTATTTGGGTGTTCAAGTTGCCAAAACCCAGAAGGGGTTTAGCCTCACACAAGAAGATAAGATTGAACAACTATTGCATCACTGCAATAGTTCCTCCACCTCCTCTTCAGAATCATCAGACTCAGCTGCCAAAACCACAGGCTGAAGCTGAATCACAACATTGGGGTCCATTTCAATACCCTGTGAGGATATGCGATAACCTAGGTAGTCTATTTTTCCTGGGGGAATTCGCATTTCGATAGTTTGGCGTATAGGTGGGCAGCTCACAGTTTCTTTAAAACTGCTCTGACTAGGTTGACATGCTCCTCTTTGGACTTGGTGAAGATAAGGATGTCATCTAAATAAACCAGGACCCCCTTAAATAGATGCTCCCTTAGTACCTCTTTGATTAATTGCATAAATACTGCAGGGGGCCCTTGTAGTCCAAATGGCAAAACTTTGAATTGGTAACATCCCATCAGGCAATTAAATGCAGTTTTCCATTTGTCCCCTTCCTTAATCCTAACACGGTAGTACGCTTTTCTTAGGTCTAGTTTGGTAAAAATTCTTCCTTTAAATAGGTGGGATAACATATCATTCATGAGGGGTACAGGTTACTTTCACTGATTGCATTCAGGGTGTGGTAATCCATGTACAAGCACAAAGTGCCGTCCTTCTCTCTAAAGAGGACCTGAGTGGCTACTTTGGACTTGGCAGGTTCGATAAAACCTCTTTCTAGGTTTTTATTTATGAATCTTTCCATCTCTTCCTTCTCTTTAGGGCTCATGGAGTACAATATGGGCTTCGGGAGTTTTGCCCCGGGTTTGATTTCTCTTGCACAATGCATGGGTTGGTGAGGAGGGAGCTCATCCGCCTGTTCCTTGCTGAAGACTTCAGCAAGGTTTTGGTATTCCTCTGGTATTTCGGGAACCCCTTTTCCTCTCCCATCGACACTTTCTCCACTCCTGGACTTGGTAGGGCTCTTTGGGGTGTAAAGTTCGCACAATCCCCTTTTGAAAAATTGAGTTCTACCATCCTCCAATTTACCCAGGGGTTCCATTTCCTTAACCATGTCAGCCCTATGATCACTGGGCATTCCATGCCTGGGGTCACTACAAACATTATCTCTTCCTCATGATCCCCCAGGAATAGCTGGGTTGGTAAAGTGGCTAGGGTAGCTGGCAATTAATTTAAGGAAATTCCTCCAAAATTTCGTTGTGAACTGCACTCCTAGATATGAAATTAATCGCTTGGGATGCCGTGCAGTTGGTAAATATCTTTCAGGAACAATTTAGTCAGTCGTTGTGCAGATGGGAGTCCTTTACAGGTGATAAAATGACCCTGCTTCAAAAACAGATCTATCACAGTCCAGATGACAGTATTTCCTCTACTGTTGGGTAGGTCCATAGCTATTTCTTCCCATGGTTGAGAAGGGTCAGCCACTGAGTGCAGTAGCCCAGGAGTTTTCCCTGGAATTCTTTTTATGGTGGCACATAGGGCACAACTCTCGACATAGTTTTCCACATCTCATTTTAGCCGCAGCCACCAAAATTGCCAGTGGATGAGGTGTAGAGTTTTTAAATGTTCGAAGTGTCCAGCCTGTTTTACATCATGGCTATGTCTGAGAGCATTGAAACAGAGGGTTTCAGGGAGATACAATTTTCCCCACATGTATGCCTGCATGTTAAGGAGGTTTGATTATCTTTGAACCATTGATCGGTAAGGAGCTCTCATTTTATCTTCTTCTCTCCCTGGTCATCAGGATTAGGGGTTTTATGAGGTGTGAGTTGTGCTGCAGGTTGTGAACTGGGGATAATTGTCTCGTTGACCTCTTCACATTCACTTTTGTACTGTGACAGTTGGGATAGTGCATCAGCTAGGAAGTTTTTTCTTCCTGGTATGTACTTTAAAGTAAAGTTAAAATGGTTAAAGTACTGTGCTCATAGCACTTGCTTTGGGGACAATATGCGGGGAGTTTTTAGTGCCTCTAAATTTTTGTGATCTGTCCATACTTCAAAAGGCACCTTGGTCCCTTCTAAATAGTGTCGCCAGTTTAATAGCCCCCACCTACTTGCGAAGGCCTCCTTCTCCCAGACTGTCCATCTCCTCTCGCCTTCCGTGAATTTCTTAGAGGTGTAGGCACAAGGTTGTAGGACTCCACTTTTATTCTTTTGTAGTAACACAGCTCTGACTGCCATGTCGCTGGCATCTGCTTGAATTACAAACAGCTCTCTGGGGCAGAGGTGCTTTAAAACCGGTTCAGCTGCAAATAGTCTTTTTAAATTCTCAAAAGCTTTCTGACAACTCATAATCCATGCTAGTTGCTGGCCAGGTCATGGTTTTCCCCCTCCCTTGCCCGTTTTGAGTAGTTCTGTAAGGGGTAGAGCAATCTCGGCAAAAGAGGGAATGAATTGATGGTAGAAATTGACAAACCCTAGGAAGCTTTGGAGCTGTTTGTGAGTCTTTGGGGGCTGCCATTCAATTATAGTTTTTACTTTGGCTGGGTCCATTTCAGTGCCCTCGTCAGAAATTCTATAGTCGAGATAATCTAATCGGGTTTCGTGAAATTCATATTTCGACAAATTGGCATAAAGTTTGGCTTTCAATAGTTTCTTTAACACTTCTCTGACCAGTCTTATGTGATCAGTCATATTCGTACTGTATATCAGAATGTCATCAAGATACACCAGAACCCCTTTGTATAAATGTTCATGTAGGACCTCATTAATCAACTGCATAAATACGGCTGAGGCCCCTTGCAGTCCAAATGGCATGACTTTGAATTGGTAGCTTCCCAAGGGGCAGTTGAAGTCCATTTTCCACTCATCCCCCTCCTTTATTCTTACCCGGTAATATGCTTCTCTCAGTTCTAACTTGGTGAAGATGCTCCCCTTCACCAAGTGGGTTAGTAAGTCTTTCAGGAGGGGGAGAGGGTATTTAGTTTCCACACTCACTGCATTCAGGCCTTTATAGTCAATGCAGAGATGAAGAGACCCATCTTTTTCTCTTTGAACAACACAGTGGCTCTCACAGTAGACTTGGCCCGTTTGATGAATCCCCTCACTAGGTTTGTATCCACATACCGCTGCTTCTCCTCCATTTCAAGGGGGGACATAGCATACATTCTTGGTCGGGGGAGTTTGGCCCCTAGTAACAGTTCAATGGAACAATCATTGGGACGGTGAGGAGGCAAGGTATTGCATTCTTTCTCACTAAACACCTCCGCTAGATCCTGGTACTTGCTGGGGATGAGCAGTTTACCAGGTGGCCGTAAGGCAGCCATGTGTGCTTGCTCATTGGGTGGGCTAAAATCTCCTGTAACATCTGTTGAATCAATGGGGGGGATCAGGCCCTATGGGTAATCTCACAGTTCTCATTCCTTTTCCCACCAGATAAATGGCTTCCATTTTTCTAGCCAGGTTAGTCCTAGGACATCTTTGGAGCTACCAGGAAGCGAATAAACTCCCAGTGCTCATCTATTTCCAGGTGTAAGGGCTCCATTAATTGTGTGACTAAAGTCCCTCCCACTTGGGAGCCATCGGCTTGCTCAAACCTCACAGGTTTGGAGAGCGGCTTGGCTTGTATGCCCAGTCTCAAGGCACAAGACAGGCTAATGATGCTTCAGGAGCAGCCAGTACCGACTAGCACTTTCAGGTCTACTTGTGCCCCTGATTTAGGGATTATGAGTTTAGCAGGCAATAAAAAGGGTAGGATGCATCGACTCACCATCGGGTCATTCTCCCCTTCGTCATCACTGTTGAAAGAGGGTAGAACTGGGGTGGATCCAGTCTGAGTTCCGGCATCCTCCCGTGTGGGGGATGTTTCCTGGACAACAGGTTCCTGTGTCATCTGGTTGGATTTCTCTCCCTTTAGCCACGGTGCAGGTCTCTTTCACACTGCTGATCCTGGTCTGTTATGCAGTTGGGCATAGTGGACTGGGCATTTTGCTGCTCAATGTCCCTGCTCTCCGCATCGGAAACACTTAATTGCCGGGTCTACAGGTGGCTTGGGTCTTTCAGCCCTCACAGTAGTTGGAGATCTTCATGGGGGTGAGTGCCATTCAGGTTGTTTTGACCTTGGCTTGGGTTCAGGTAGGAAAGGCTTCTTATAGCGGGCAAGCTGAACATCTAATTTCACCGCTGCCTGGTACCATTTATGCAGTTGGTCAGGACAGCTCGGTAGATACATGCCAGAGAAAGGTAGTCATCTAATCCTTCTCTAAAAAGATGAATTATGGATTGCTCAGGCCATCTCTCTATCCGACCAGCCAGCTTTCGAAACTCCCACATGCACTCCAGGGCAGGCCGGCCAGCTTGCTTTATCTTATGGATTTGCTCTTCCACTCTAAGGGCGATGGATGGGTCCTCAAATCTTTCCCTCAGCCCTAGGAGGAAAAGGAGGGGGTCCTCCAAGTCAGGGTTTTGCTCATTATATAAATTGTTCAACCATTCGGATGCTTCTCCCTCTAGGCTGGATGCAATCACAATCACCATAGTACCTGGGTCCGGGTAGAGATGGGCCCAGCTCTTCAAATGAGAGTGTACACTGTTGAGGAAGAAAATCAGTTTCTCTGAGTCCCCATCGAATGTTGCTGTGAAGGGTGGGTTCATCATTGATTGCTGGGACCCACCCTGGTTGTTGGTTAAATGGTTGCTGGGGCCCCCACTGCTGTTGTTATGTCTCCAGTTGCTGCTGTCCCCACTCTGGTTGCTGATTTAATGGCTACCAGGGCCCCCACTGCTGCTGGCCCCAGTGGTCCTGCTGTACGTTCAGGGGTTGCATGTTTGGGTCCTCTGCTGCCACCCTTGCTGTTGTCCTCCCACTAGGTCCTGATCTCCAGGCTTCTGCACCACCCCCAGCTGTTTCAAGGCTTCTATTAGCTGGGGCAAGCTCAGAGGTTGTTGGCATTTCACTTGTGGGGGCTTCCCAACCTCCCATTGCTGCAGAGGCCCCAGGCTGGGGTCCTCTGTCTCTATGGGTCTGGAGGACTTGGCAGGGGACTCCTGGGTCTGGCAGAGAGTCTGATCTGCAGACAGGATTTTCCACTCACCCAGATTCTCAGAGGCTGAAGGGCTGACACCTCCTCCCGATTCTGCTTCTGGGGCCTCTTGATGCACGTATTCTCTACTGGAGTGGTTCCAGCTTAACAACGAGATAAGCCCAGTTCTCTGCTGAAGTTTGGAGATCGGCTCAAATTCATCTTCCCACAGAAAACTATTTATTATTTCCACTTCAGAAGTTTTGCCAGTAATCAGGCCTTCTCTTTCCATCTTGAGGATTCTTCCCTGAATCTTTGCCAGCTTATCTCTCCTACCAGAGACAGCGGCAGGCGTTCAGGACCCCCCTTGGAAAGAAAGCAGATTCTGGCATGATGTTATGGTTCCGATGAATAAGACAAATCAAACAAATTGCAGGCCTATTATTTATCTAAAAAGTCTTAGTAATGAAACTCATGGAGGGATGCCAGAATCTGAAATCTCCTCCCCACAAACCCATCATACACAGCATCACAATCCCCGCCCTTATCTACACATCATAAATCACATTATACAATTAGTTTTACATATGAGGGTTCACTTCTCATTCTGTATGCGGCTTTTTGCAATCTTATCACAAGTTCTGGGTGATTCCTCCCTCCCAAATGAAGCAATTAAAATAACACGCTGTCTCTTATATTGTCAGTGCAAAAACATGTCAATGTTTGCAGTATTGACAGTTCCCGGGAGCCAAATGCCCAAGACTGAGGATGTACGCCATACCCCCCTCAAAATGGAGGAGATGCAATGATATGTGGATAAAAACCTAGTGAGGGGGTTCATTGAATGAGCCAAGTCTACTGTGGGAGCCCCTGTGTTGTTAAAAGAAAAAAAAGATGGGTCTCTTCATCTCTGCATAGACTAAATGTGGTGAGTGTGGAGAACAAGTAGCCTCTCCCCCTCCTGAAAGACTTGTTAACCCACCTAGCTAAGGGGAGTATTTTCATGAAATTGGACCTGAGAGAGGCATACTACCGGGTGAGAATAAAAGAGGGAGACGAGTAGAAAACTGCCTTTAATTGTCCCTTGGGAAGCTATCAATTCAAAGTCATACCATTTGGACTGCAGGGGGCCCCATCCGTATTCATGCAGTTGACTAATGACGTCCTACATGATCACTTATACAAAGGTGTTCTGGTGTATCTTGATGACATCTTGATATACAGCTCAAATATGACTGATTATATAAAGCTAGTGAGAGAAGTGTTAAAGAAACTATTGAAGGCCAAGCTTTATGCCAAATTGTCGAAATGTGAATTTCACCAGACCCGATTAGATTATCTTGGCTACAGAATTTCCAATGAGGGCATAGAAATGGACCCAGCCAAAGTGAGAATTATAATTGAATGGCAGCCCCCAAAGACTTGCAAACAGCTTCAGAGCTTTTTAGGTTTTGCCAACTTTTATTGCCAATTCATCCCTACCTTTGCCGAGATTGCCCTACCCCTTACAGAACTACTCAAAACAGGCAAAGGAGGAGGGAATCCGTGACCAGGCCAACCACTAGCTTGGACGATGAGCTGTCAAACAACTTTTGAGAATTTAAAAAGACTATCTGCTGCTGAACCAGTCCTAAAGAACCCATGCCCAGGGGAGCCCTTCGTAATCCAACTCATGCCAGTGACATTGCAGTTGGAGCTGTATTACTGCAAAAGAACAAAAGTGGAGTCCTACAACCCTGTGCCTACACGCTATCCCGATTGCCCCTGTAGAAAAGTGAATGTGAAGAGGTCAACGAGGCAATTATCCCCAGTTGACAACCTGCGGCAGAACTCACATCTTGTAGAACCCATAATCCTGATGACCCTGGAGCAAAGAAGATAAAACGAGAACTCCTCACTGATAAATGGTTCAAAGATAATCAAACCTCCCTAACATGCAGGGATGGTTTAAGCCCAGACGTAAGCCCAGACTTAAGTGCCATTTGTTGTGAGAGAACTGTTATGGCTCTTATATCTGTAACTGGCTTGGGTGAGAGTCGAGCCACCTTGGCTTGGCTTGGCTTGGCTTAATGGATTTGTTTTGCCATCCTGATTTGGTAACATCAACAATCTTTTTCAACATCTTTTGCCTTGTTCGTCTAGCTGCTTGTAAATGACCCAATGCGGACATTTTGGCATATGATTCACTTACATTATTCTATTGTGGATATTATTATTATTATTATTATTATTATTATTATTATTATTATTATTATTATTATTATTATTATTATTATTATTATTATTATTATTATTATTATTATTATACCGCCCTTCTCCCGAAGGACTCAGGAGAGTTCCTGCCTCCTGGGCATGACCTATTGCCTTGTGTTCCATCTCCCTTGAGGACGGGCCCAATTGTTGGAATCCTGAGAAGTGGTTGGGCATAGATAGGGGCTGTTGGCTGAATCTGATTAAAAAGCCCCTACTATGATTTTAGGCGGTTGTTTTAGGGGGTTAGGGAGGGGGGTGAATGATAGAGGTGGGAGGGATAAGGGTATTTTATCAACCGGCTGTCAGTCCAGGCTGGAGATGGTTCCCGGTGAGACAGGCTTGGGGTTGGGGGCCTCTGGTTCTTTCAGCTGTGGGGTGGGGTTTCCTATCCCCACGACGATTGGGAATGGTAGCAGGTGGCTGCATGGAGGGCCATACCAACTTCTGGGATCACACCCCCGCTGTCTCCAAGCGGTAGCATGCTCTGACCCTCCGGTTGATACCCGTTTATCTGGAGGTGAGGGAGATCGGGTCCCTGAGCTTAGACTGGTGTATTTCAATGCCAGATCCGTGGTGAACAAAGCTCCCCTCGTCTGAGATTTGATTGAGGAGGAACGCGCGGATCTGGCATGCATTACGGAAACCTGGTTGGGCCCAAAGGGAGGTGTCCCTCTGACTGAGCTTTGCCCTCCAGGTTTCTGTGTGCTACACCGGCCGTGGGCTCAGGGTAGGGGCGGGGGTGTGGTGGTGGTTATACGGGAGACCTTATACCCACGGGAGACCACTGTCATACAGATTGGTGGGAGTGAGTCGCTCCTCCTGAGGTGTGGCTGTGGGGCTCGGTTGGGCTTGTTGCTGACATACCTGGCGCCCAGCTGCGTTGCAACGGCCCTGCCCAGGCTTCTTGACACCCTTTCAGGGCTGGTGGTTGAATTCCCCAGACTTATGGTTCTGGGTGATTTCAACCTTCCATCCCTGGGCGGGTCATCAGAGTTAGCTCGGGAGTTCATGGCCTCCATGATGGCCATGGACCTGACCCAGATAATTCAGGGTCCGACCCATGGAGGGGGTCACACTCTCGACCTGGTTTTCCTATCTGGGAAGTGGTTTGATGATCTGGGAGGGGCTCACCAAATATTGTCACCGTCATCACCTCCTATGGCTGGTCTTCCAATACACTACCCCTCGCTGCTGGGCTGCGGAGCCAACTAGGTGGTTCCGCCCCAGGCGCCTGATGGATCCAGAATGGTTCCAGATGGCGCTTGGGTCTATACCTATCTCCCTCACTCACAGCCCGGCCAATGCTTTGGTGGAGGCTTGGGAGAGGGCCGCCACCGAGGCACATGACCGTGTTGTACCCTTGTGACCCCTGACCCAGCGCAGATCTCGATGGGCTCCATGGTTTTCTGTGGAGCTACAGGAGATGAAGCGTCGGAGATGGAGTCTGGAGAGCTGTTGGAGATCCAGCCGATCTGAATCTGACCGATTGTGACTAAGATCTTTTATTAGGTCTTATCTCGCGGCGATGAGGATGGCGAAGTCTAATTACTTCGCGGCCCTCATCGTGTCCGCAGATAATCGCCCGGCCGCCCTGTTTAGGGTAACTCGTTCCCTCCTTAATCAGGAGGTGAGGGAGGAGCCCTTACAGGGGCAGGCAGAGGAGTTTAGCCAGCATCTGGCGGACAAAATTGCTCAGATTCGGACCGGTTTGGACTCTGACTGGGCAGAGTCTGACGGGGAGGAATCGAGCAGTCTTGAGAGTAGTATTATCTGGACTGAGTTTGATCCTGTGACTCCCAAGGAGGTGGACAGGATTATGGGGAGGCTGAGCTCTACCACCTGTTTATTGGGCCCATGCCCCTCCTGGCTGGTTTATTCAGCTCGGGAGGAGACATGAGGCTGGTTCCAGGCAGTGATATCTGCCTCTTTGAGTGAGGGTGTCTTTCCTGCCACCTTGAAGGAGGCGGTGGTGAGACCCCTTCTCAAGAAGCCTGCCCTGGACCCAGCCATTTTGAATAACTATTGTCCGGTCTCCAACCTCCGCTTTTTGGCGAAGGTTGTTGAGAGTGTGGTAGCGCATCAGCTTCCTCTGTTCCTGGAGGAATCTGATTATCTGGACCCATACCAATTGGGTTTCAGGCCCAGGTACAGCACGGAGACGGCATTGGTCGCGCTGATGAATGATCTCTGGCGGGCTCGGGACAGGGGTTGTTCCTCTGTCCTAGTCCTTTTAGATCTCTCAGCGGCTTTTGATACCATCGACCATGGTATCCTGCTGCGACGTCTCAGGAGGTTGGGAGTGGGGGGCACTGTTTTACGGTGGTTCTCCTCCTACCTCCTGGGCCGTTCGCAGTCGGTTTTGACGGGAGGGCAGAGGTCCACCCCGAGGCCTCTCATTTGTGGAGTTCCTCAGGGGTCGGTCCTCTCTCCCCTCCTGTTCAACATCTATATGAAGCTGCTGGGTGAGATCATTCGTGGTTTCGGGGTGGGGTATCATCAGTACGCTGATGATACCCAACTTTTTCTTTCCACCCCGAACCAACTCAGTGAAGCCCTCGACGTGATTTCCTGTTGCCTGGAGGCGGTTCGTGTTTGGATGGGGAGAAACAGGCTCCGACTCAGTCCTGCCAAGACTGAGTGGCTGTGCGTATCGGCATCTCGAATGAATCATTCTTCTCCATCTTTAATGATGGGGGGATGAGGTGTTACCCCCCATCGATAGGGCTTGTAACTTGGGCATCCTCCTGGATTCACGGCTCAGTTTGGAAGATCATATAAGAGCCGTGACCAGGGGGCCTTTTGCCCAGGTTCGCCTGGTGTGCCAGTTGCAGCCCTATCTGGACCATCCCTCATGTGCTCGTGACCTCCCGGTTAGACTACTGCAATGCTCTCTACATGGGGCTGCCCTTGAGGACCACTCGGAGGCTTCAGCTGGTGCAGAATGCAGCCGCGCAAGTAGTAATGGGAGTGTCCCAATACTCTCATGTAACACCTCTTCTCCACGAGCTTCATTGGCTTCGGGTTGCCCTCCGGCTGAGATTCAAGGTGCTGGTGAGGGCTCGGGCCCTCAAATGGAGACATGGTTAGCAAAAAAAATAAAGAATACAGCGAAGCAGTGACATTCAGGAAGAGGTTCAACTTTTTTCTGTTAATATTAACGGTCTTAATGCTCCTACTAAGAGGAAAAAAACTTGGTCCAAACTTTGTAAATTAAAATATGATATAATTTGTATCCAGGAAGTCCATATCATTAAAAGTCAACAGAATGTACTAGCATGTCCAAAATTGGGGGAGGTTTTTGTGTCCCTGGCTGAACAAAAGAAAAGGAGAGTAGTGATTTACGTACGGCGAAATATTGAGGCCCACTGGGTGTATTCAGATACAGAAGGTAGAGTAGTGATGGTAGAACTTCGATTGGCTCAGAAGAAGATCTTATTGGTAAATGTGTATGCACCAAATTGTAATCAGTGTGCCTTTTTTCAAGGTTTATATAAAGTAATAGCAGGGTTAGAATACGAGCATATATGCATCGTAGGAGACTTCAATGCAATAGTAGATGTTGATAAAGACTATACCCCGGGGCAACGTTTACTTAAAGGGGTAAAAAGAACATTGCCTAAGGTGTGGGATCAAGTGAGGGAGGAATTAGGTATATGTGATATATGGCGAGATTTCCACAGGGAAGAGAGGCAATATACTTATTTCTCTCCCAGGCATCATACATGGACCCAAATTGATATGATATGGGCATCCCATGAATTGAAAGAGATGGTTAGGGAAATAGAGATTACGACTAATGACTGGGCAGATCACAGCCCGTTAGTTTTGGTTTGGAAAGGAGAAAAGAAGAGGTACAGATGGACAATGAGAACAGCTCTTTTAAAAGAAGAACAATTCAAAAACTTGTTGAACCAGGAAATGGGATACTTTTTTGAGGAGAACAGAAGGGAAGATACACCAATTCAAATTATATGCGACACTGCGAAAGCAGTGATTCGAGGGATAGCAATTAAGTATTCGGCATATAAGTGGAAGAAAGAGAGGGTTAAGAGATTGGAGTTGATGGGAATGTTGACAGAGGCCGAGGAGGCTCTTCAGAAAGACCCATCCTCAGTAATAGCGAGGGAGAGAAAAGATATTACACGACACGAGATTTCCCTCCTGGATCAACATGAATTAGCAGAGAAAATTCAAAGGAATAAACAATTTTTTTTGAACATGCCAACAAGGCTGGAAAATGGTTGTCCTATAGGCTTAGGAAGCGAGCAATCGCGAGAAAAATAGAATGGTTACAGGATGGGATGGGAAATATGGTGGGATCAAATGATCAAAAGAAAAAGGTGATTCAGGAATTTTTTTACTGCATTGTATGAGAAAGACCCAATTTTAGAAGAAAGGATTGGAAGTTACTTAGAAAGGGTGGATTTACAGGAGGTTCCTGAGAATGTAAAACAAATTTTGAATTCAGAGATCTCAGAAGGGGAAATAAAGGAGGCAATTAGGAAACAATCGAATGGGAAAACCCCGGGAACGGATGGACTCCCGGCGGAATTATATAAAGAAATGTTGGAAATGTTTAGTGGCCATTTAAAAGATTTATTTAATGAGGTTTTAAGTGAAGGGAAAATACCCCAGTCATGGACAGAGGCTTATATATCTTTGATCCCAAAGGAAGATTCAGATCATACCTTGGTTAAAAATTATAGACCCATTTCGCTATTGAATGCAGATTATAAAAATTTTTCCTCAATTCTGGCGGGCAGGCTTAAAGTTTTCTTAAGAGAATTTATACATCCAGATCAGAATGGTTTTCTTCCAAATTGGCAAATAAGAGATAATTTGAGAATAGTGATGAATACGTTGGAATATTATGAGATGCACCCTAGCAAACAGTTGTCAATGATGTTTCTTGATGCTCAGAAAGCATTTGACATGGTTAGTTGGGAATTTTTAATATGTCAGATGATTAAAATGGGATTTGGACCAAATTTTGTAAGAGCTATACAAACAATTTACACTACGCAATCTGCCCGAGCATTATTCAATGGTGAAATGACTGGGAAAATTGATATACAAAAAGGTACGAGACAGGGATGCCCCCTTTCACCTCTACTGTTTATTTTGACTTTAGAACCACTATTGATTATAATTAGGCAAAATAATAATATTAAAGGATTAAAAATAAATGATCAGCAATATAAGCTTCAAGCTTTTGCTGATGACTTAGTTTTTATTTTGGAAGACCCATTGGAATCAGGCCCTAAATTATTGGAGGAAATTAGTGCCTTTGGAGAAGTAGCAGGTTTAAAGATTAATTGAGATAAAACTAAATTTTTGGTAAAGAATATTGGAACTGAATCCAAGGTACAATTACAAGAGGTGATGGGGATCCAAATAGTTAAAAAAGTTAAATATTTAGGTATTTGGCTATCTTCAAGGTGTCCATCTATAAAGGAATTAAATTATCAAAAATTGATGACTGAGATGGAGAAGAATTTAGACAGCTGGAAAAACATTCAACTCTCAATCCTAGGACAAATTGCAGTGATTAAGACCCATATTTTGCCAAAGTGGTTATACCTATTCCAAACTGCTCCTGCAAAACTAGATAAGAAATTTTTTAAAAGACTAGAACAGATAGTTGGTAGATTCATATGGAATAATCGAAAGCCGTGTATTAAAAGAAGAACGCTGCAGGAGCACAAAACAAGGGGAGGACTGGGGCTCCCACATTGGGAGCTGTATTACCATGCCTCTGTCTTGGCTTGGATTAGCGACTAGGTTGTGTTATCTAGAAGGAGGGTGTTAACTATTGAAGGATATAACTTAACGCAGGGATGGCATGCCTACCTCTGGCCAAGGAAGGATAGTCAATATAAAGTTTTCTCTAATCATTATATTAGGGATGTATTGATAAACTCTTGGCGTATGGTGAGAGGGTGGATCTATACAAAAATACCTGGCTGGTTTACTCCTTTGGAAGCTGTAACTTATTCAACGTTACACAATCCAGACAGAAACTATAGGTATAAAGATCTCATAGATCTGAGAGGCAATCTTAAACCCAGGGAGGAGTTACATTCTGGGGGTATAGAGTTGGATTGGTGGTCGTATTCTCAAATGAGCTCAAGGTTTAATAGGGATAAGCAGGAATTTGGAATCAATATAATCCCACAAGAATTAGACAAGATTTTATGGGGAAGTGATGCTAAATTTTTATCTAAGACCTATAATCTACTTTTGTTCCATGGGATGGAAGGGGGAACAATAAATGACGTAATGATTGCCTGGGGGAGAAATATTGGTCGCACTATAGAATTAGAAGAGTGGGAACAAATTTGGAAGAAAAATATAAAATTAACGTTAGCAACGGCATTTAAAGAAAATATGTACAAAATGTTGTATAGATGGTACTTAGCTCCCGCACAAATTTCAAAAATGTTTCCCAATGCAAATGACAAATGTTGGAAATGTGATTCTGCCAGGGGCACTTTCTACCATCAATGGTGGACTTGTCCAAAGGTTAGGCGTTACTGGACCAATATAAAAAATTGGTTATTTCAAATAACAGGATATGATCTTCAATTGGACCCAGCTATTTTCCTCTTGGGGATGAAGCCACAAGAAGTACCAAAAAATGTCTGGTATCTAGTAATACATATTACAACAGCGGCGCGTATGATTTATGCGCAATATTGGAAGACGATGGAAATCCCAACGGACTATCAAGTAATAGAGAAAGTATTACTATGCGCAGAGTCAGATCGAATGACATATATTCTCAAAGGGAAAAGTGAATCACTTTTCAATAAAAGTTGGGACTCCTGGTATTCATGGTTACAAAATAGAATATTTAATCTCAACGGGGGAAATACCAGATGAATGTGTATTATTATTTGAGGTATAGAATCTGGAGATATATACAATTATAGATTTCTAATATTTGGTAATTAAAGGTTACTTAGCCTGGGATGCACGAGAAAAAGAAATTAGGGGTAGTATTACACTCCCCGGTCCTGTCTAATGTTGTTGTTTTTATTTTTTTGGTGTCTAGGATGTTTTGGTGTTTTTCTATTTGATGCACTTTTCAGTATGTTGTAATAATGTTCTTGTTTTTTTATTTAAAATTTGTTTAATAATTTTTTTTTTAAAAAAGGTGCTGGTGATGACCTATAAAGCCCTAAATGGCATGGGTCCGGATTACCTTAGGAAGCACCTGCTACCAGCATCAGCTTCCCATTGTCCTGTGCGCGCCCACAGGGAGGGCCTCCTTAGGGTTCCGCCAGTTAGAGATTGCTGGCGGGTGATTCCCAGGGGGAGGGCATTCTCTGTGAGTGCGCCCATCCTTTGGAACGAACTGCTGATGGAGCTTTGGACTGCCCCCGACTTTCGCTCGTTTCGCTGGGACTTAAAAACCTGGTTGTTCAAATTGTCTGGCCTGGACTGAGGGATTTTAAATTTTAAAGTATTTTAATTAAATCATATTAAATTATATTAAATTAATTCTAAAAATTTTAATTTTATTGTTATTATGAATTGTGGGCTTGTACTAATTTAATTCCATTTTATTCTCTTTTTGTACTGTTTTAACTGCCCTGTGAACCGCCCTGAGTCCTTCGGGAATAGGGCGGTATATAAATTCAACTAATAAATAAATAAATAAATAAATAAATAAATAAATAAATAAATAAATAAATAAATAAATGGTTTAGCATACAAACGGGGGAAACTGTATCTGACTGAAGCCCTCCATCTCAATGCTCTCAAACACAGCCATGACGTAAAACAGGCTGGACACTTTGGATATTTAAAAACTCTACATCTCATCCACTGACAATTTTGGTGGCTGGGACTACAATGAGATGTGGAAAACAGGAGTTGTGCCATATGTGCCACCATGAAAAGAATTCCAGGGAAAACCCCTGGGTTACTGTAGCCGGTGGCAGACCCTTCTCAATTAAGGGAAGAAATAGCTATGGACTTTATTGTAGACCTACCCAACAGTAGAGGAAATACTGTCATCTGGACTGTGATAGACCTGTTCTTGAAGCAGGCTCATTTTATCGCCTGCAAAGGACTCCCATAGGCACAAAGACTGATTAAATTGTTCCTGAAACATATCTACCAACTTCATGGTGCCCCTTATTTTGGATAGAGAAGTGCAGTTCACAGCGAAATTTTGGAGCAGTTTTCTTAAATTAATTGGATCATCTCAAGGCTTATCGTCTGCTTTTCATCTGGCTACCAATTGGGCTGCAGAATCTGCTTACAAAATGTTGGAGCAATATCTCAGATGCTATGTTTCCTACCAACAGACAAACTGGACTGACCTCCTCCCTTTTGCTGAGGTGGTTTACAATAATTCTGTTCACAGCAGCACCGGCTACACGCCTTTCAGACTAGTTACAGGAAAAGAGTTCAGCCCAATACCTGAATACCCTCAGGTGCCCTTCACTTCCCAGACACTTGATCAATGGGTGAGGGGGTGGGAAGAAGTTTGGAGAAACACAAAACAAAGACTTCTGAGACCTATAAAAAGCAGGCTGATAAACAGAGAGCTCCCCAAAGAACATTACAAGTTGGGGACAAGGTTTATCTGTCGACTAAATATTTATGCCTCAAATTACCCAGCAAGAAATTAGGACCAAAATTCTTGGAGCCTTTCCCCATCATAAGGATCATCAACGCTGTCACAGTAGAATTAAAACTCCCTAGGCTTTTAGGGAGAGTTCACCCTGTCTTCCATTGCAGCCTGCTGAAACCTTTTCGAGACTCCACCTTAAGACCTCGCCCTAAGAAGGCACCCAGGCCCCTCATAGTAGTTGGTCAGACACACTACGAAGTGAAATGTATTCTTCACTGTAGAATTTTTAAAGGGAAATTGCAGCACCTAGTACAATGGAAGGGGTACTCGCTATCTGAAGCTACTTGGGTGAAATCTAGTGATTTGAAGGCTGACTGACTCATCAAAAAGTTTCATGAAAAACACCCCAACAAACCGAGAGAAAATCCCTGACATACGCTTTTGTTTACATTACAGGATCTATCCTTTTTGTAAAGGGGGGGCAGATGTCAACGCTGCAAACATTGGATGGATGTTTTTGCTTTGACAATATAAGAGGCAGCTTTTTCCTTTAAATTGGTTTGCTCTTAGAATTAGATGAAGCTGGGGAGAGGAGGGAGAATGTTACCCCCGGTTGTTTTTAATAAGATAAGAAATGGAGCATTACAGAACGGAAGGGAAGCTTTGCCCTTCAAGTTGATTGGAGAACATGATTTATGACTGCTAATTGGAGGAGGGAATTGTGCCAGATATTAGGTGCTGAAGGAAGGGGAATTCAGATGTTGGCATTCCACCATGCTGTAGTGACGCTTTGTTTTCACTATTAAAGACTTTTTAGGATAAACAATGCCTGAACGTTCTTTGAAGTGTTTCATTAGTCAGAACCTTGACATCTTGTGTATATTCAGCTATCAGGTATCTGCCTTGCCTCATTGTTTTGATCTTTTCACAGGCTTTTTGGTCAGCCAGGTGGTCCTCGAATCGCCTTCTCAAGGAGGACATGAAGCAGTTGAAGTTGGGGCATTGGAAGCATGCAGGTTCACCATCCATTCTGCAGCCACCCCATCCAGAGTGGACTGCATGATACAGATGTGGGCTTTGTCTCTGGGGATGTCTCATCCATATTCTTCCATGTAGCTAAGGAGTTGGGTTAGGAAGAACCCCAAGCATTGTGACTCTCCCTTGAATTTCACATCCAGCGGCAGGAATCTTTGGATGGATCACTACCTTTGCTGCCGACAGTGTTGTCTCCCATCCTGATCAGCAGGTGCTGTTTGGCTGGGAGTGGGGGCTGCTGAAGTGGTAGCTGCTGTCTTGGTGGTCTCGGTGGACGTCCCCAGGACTTCAGCTTCCAATTCCCCCTCAGTGTTCCCCTCAGCCCAAGGTATCAGTGCGGCCCCGGGGTTCAGGTTTCTCATCCCTGAGAGAGCCGAGGGTTCTTTTCATCAGGTCAATAGCTTTCTCTAGGATCCAGTTCGAGTGTTGCGTGTGATCTCCTTCCTCTTCGCTAAGGTGAAGGGATTTCTCCATTTCTTGCTTCCATCCGGGTTGGTGGCTGCCTCGTCTCAGGGTCACCTTTCTTGATCTCTTCTCCCACTCATCTTTCTTTCCAATGCCCATCGACTACCGAGGTTTGTGGCTGCGCATTTCCAACCCTTCTTCTTCCGAAGAGTAGGACGTCTCGGATCCCGACAGCTGGCAGGGTCCATGCTGGAAGGAGGGTTCCCCCTTCGCAGTGGGTTTTTCTTTTCCTGCTCCGTTGTCTGACATTGTATATTTTGCAAAGTCCCCCAGTAAGGGTCTTCCTTCCAGGTTGACTATTACTGCAGATCCTGTCTAATGTCAGGACCCACCTCAATCCCACATCTTAAGAAAGCAGAACTCTTGGAAGTGATTTCTTCCAACAGGAACTTTTATTAAGAGTGGTTGATAGCAAGCATGATAGACAGGATCTGAGATTTCCCACACAGAGCAATAGATTAAAGTATCCCCAAACAAGACCCCACCCCGTAGTCCGCCCGCCCAGTGTGGGATGGCCAATCCCCAGGTGTCAAGTCCATAGTGGGAAAAGGGGAGATAACATCGGCCCATTTCCAGCTCATGCAGTGATGGTCGGCGGCTTCTTCACACCTTCCTCTGAGAGCATAGAAATAAACCAGGCACTGAGGTTATGTTCTTTATTTCCTCCCTTGTTCTAGCTGTCAGTTTAGGGAGACAGAGTTCAAAGAGAGAGATAATTCAGGAAGCAAATTGTTACATTGCAGTGGGCAGGTAGAGGACACAGAGGCAATAAATGAAGCAAAAGGTTACATTATAGTGGGAAGAGGAAGCAAAGGCAATAACCCTGCAGGCACATCCTCCCTCCCCCTTGGAGGTATGGCAGAACCCAAGGAAAGGTGACATTTGATTTTGGGTCAGAGGTGATAGATAGAAGTGAAATAGGAATGGGTTCTGACATGAAGGTTTGTTCTCTGAGCTTGTAGGTTGCTTTCCAAACATTTCATTACCAGGGTAAGTAACATCTTCAGTAGAGTTTCTGTGTCAGTGGTCTTCTGTGTCAATGGTCTTCTGTTTATAATGGCTTCACATGTGGGTATGTCAAGTGAGAGTCTTGTGATGGGTCTTGTGACAAGTTATATCAGATCAGGTCAGGAAGATGAATTGCTGGTAGGGGGAGGGGGCTTGTGTGGCTTGCTTGAGAGTCGGTGCTGTCTCTGGCTATCTGTGCAATAGGTTTTGAATCTGAAGAGTTCGTAGACTTGAACTGGTGTTGTTTGGTGTCAGTGTGGGTAGAGATTAAGGATTTGGTATCATGGTGTTTGACTGCCAGCCAATGTTCATGAATCCTGTTTTTTAATTAATGTGATGTTTGTTCCAAGTAGAATTGGTTGCAATTGTTATACTTGATTTTATTAATTACTTTGATTCTTTCATCCTTCTGTGTCTTGTCTTTGATTCTGAAGTGTGGCTATGGCTTTGTGGGCTATTGCTGTCCTTAGGGGTTGGAGAATTCTGGCTGTCATTTCCAACACTCCTCTTTTGTATGGTAGGGTTAATTTCTGCATGGTGGTCCGCTGTGTGGTGTGTTGTGGTTTGGGTGCTATGTATCAGAATATGAAGTTTTTTTCGATAGCCATTATGGAGAAAGATATCAAGCAGCTATTTCTCTTCTGCTTGTCTCAGAGTTGTGGTATTGCAATGTGTCCTGGCCCTTCTGAAGAGGGTCTGCACACAGCTTCTTTTGTGTGCAGTGGGGTGGTTGCTTGTGAAGCTGAGGATCTGGTCTGTGTATATAGGTTTGCAGTAGATGTGGGTTTCCAGTTCTCCGTTATCCAGTCTCCTTATGTCAATGTCAAGGAATGGAAATCTGATTACTTTTTGCATGTAAATTTGATCTCAGGGAATATGTTATTATATAGGTGCTGTGTTTCTTCAATTTGGGAGTGTTTGATGAAGGTGTCATCGATGTAGTGTGTCCAGAATTTCAGTTGGATGGTGGGTAGAGCTATGGATTCGAGATGTTGCATGACTGCTTCTATTATAAGACCTGATATGGGAGACCTCATTGCAGTACCTGGTACTTGCTTGTACATTTTGAACTTGAAGTATGTGTTGAGGCATAGATCCAGGAGTTTCATGATGGTTTCTATGGACATGGAGTGTTGTGTAGTGGCATCATCTTTATGGATATGGTGTTTAGTGAGTAGGTGGTTTAGCCAGGTCAATGTCAGTCAAGGTGAGGAGAGCGGTGACATTGAAGGAAACCATAATTTCTGCCTTGTTGTGTTTGATGCATTGGAGAAATTATTTTGGGGGTTTATTGAGTGGGTTGAGTCATTGTCCTGTTGTCTGAGTTTCCTCTGCAGGGTTTTTGCTAGTTTGTACATTGGTGTTGCAGGTAGAGACACAATTGGATATAAGGGGATCTCATTCTTGTGTATTTTGGGAGGTCTGTAGAACCTGGATGTGAAGGAATCTTGTGGTTGCATGTGCTTTTTCTCTAGTTGTGTTAGCTGTTTTTCTTTTTCCATTTTTGGAAAATATAATGGAAAAATGGAAGCCATACACCACCTATTCACTAAACAACATACCCACAAAGATGATGCTACTACACTACACTCCATGTCCACAGAAACCATCATAGAACTCCTGGATCTATGCCTCTACACATACTTCAAGTTCAACGGGAAAATGTACAAGTAAGTACAAGGTACCCCGATGGGAAGCAAGCAACCATCCCACTGCACACAAAAGAAGCTGTGTGCAGACCCTCTTCAGAAGGGCCAGGACACACTGCAGTACCACAACACTAAGAAAATCAGAAGAGAAATGGTTGCTTGATGTCTTTCTCCATAATGGCTATTGGAAAAACTTTGTATTCTGACACACAGCACCCAAACCACAACACACTACACAGCCGACCACTACACAAAAAGTAAGCCTGTTGCTGTTGTTGTTAGTTGTGAAGTTGTGTCCGATCCATCACAACCCCATGGACAACGTTCCTCCAGGCCTTCCTGTCCTCTACCATCTTCTGGAGTCCATTTAGGCTCACGCCTACTGCTTCAATGACTCCATCCAGCCACCTCATTCTCTGTCATCCCCTTCTTCTCTTGCCCTCAACCTTTCCCAGCATTAGGCTCATCTCCAGTGAGTCCTTCCTTCTCATTAGGTGACCAAAGTATCTGAGTTTCAACTTCAGGATCTGGCCTTCTAATGAGCAGTCAGGGTTGATCTCCTCTAGGACTGATCGGTTTGATCGCCTTGCAGTCCAAGGGACTCACAGGAGTCTTCTCCAGCACCATAGTTCAAAAGCTTTAATTCTTTGGCGCTCAGCCTTTCTTATGGTCCAACTTGCACAGCCATACATTGCAATTGGGAAGACCATAGCCTTGACTATATGCACTTTTGTTGGCAGGGTGATGTCTCTGCTTTTTAGTGTGCTGTCTAGATTTGCCATGGCTTTCCTCCCCAGGAGCAAGCATCTTTTAATTTTTTGGCTGCAGTCCCTGTCTGCAGTGATCTTGGAGCCCAGGAAAATAAAATCTGTCACTACCTCCATTTCTTCCCCATGTATTTGCCAGGAATTGAGAGGGCCGGATGCCATGATCTTGGTTTTCTTAATGTTAAGTTTCAACCCAACTTTTGCACTCTCCTTCACTCGCAAGAAGAGGCTCTTTAGTTCATCTTCACTTTCTGCCATTAGAGTGGTATCATCTGCATATCTTAGGTTGTTGATATTTCTCCCGGCAATCTTAATTCCAACTTTTGATTCATCTAGCCCTGCCTTTCTCATGATGTGCTCTGCATATAAGTTAAACAGGCAGGGTGACAGTATACAACGTTGCTGGACTCCTTTTCCAATTTTGAACCAATCAGTGGTTCCGTGTCCAGTTCTCACGGTTGCTTCTTTAACCGCATATAGGTTTCACAAGAGACAAATAAGATGGTCTGGTACTCCCATCTCTTGAAGAACTTGCCACAGTTTGTTGTGATCCACACAATCAAAGGCTTTAGCATAGTCAATGAAGCAGAAGTAGACGTTTTTCTGGAACTCCCTAGCTTTCTCCATGATCCAGCGTATGTTGGCAATTTGATCTCTAGTTCCTCTGCCTCTTTGAAATCCTGCCTGTTCTTCTGGTAGTTCTCGATCCACATACTGCTGGAGTCTAGCTTGTAGGATTTTAAGCATAACTTTACTAGCATGAGAAATGAGTGCAATGGTGCGATAGTTTGAACATTCTTTGGCACTGCCTTTCTTTGGAATTGGAATGTAAACTGATCTTTTCCAATCCTGTGGCCACTGTTGAGTTTTCCAAATTTGCTGGCAAATTGAGTATAGCACTTTTACTGCATCGTCTTTTAAGATTTTGAATACCTCAGCTGGAATACAGTCACCTCCACTAGCTTTGTTGTTGCTCAGCTTTCGTAAGGCCCATTTCACTTCACATTCTAGGATGTCTGGCTCGAGGTCAGTGACCACCTCATCGTGGTTATCAGGGACATTAAGCTCATTCTTGTATAGTTCTTCTGTGTAATTCTGCCACCTGTTCTTAATCTCTTCTGCCTCTGTTAGGTCCCTGCCATTTTGGTCCTTTATCATGCCCAATTTTGCATGAAATGTTCCCTTCATCTCTCCAATTTTCTTGAAGAGATCTCTAGTCCTCCCTATTCTGTTTTCTTCTATTTCTTTGCGCTGTTCTCTGGAATTCTGCATTCAATTGGGTGTATCTTTCTTTTTCTCCCTTGCCTTTCGTTTCCCTCCTGTCCTCAGCTATTTGAAAAGCTTCTCAGACAGCCATTTTCCTTTCTTGCATTTCTTTTTCTTTGGGATGGTTTTAGTTGCTACTTCTTGTACAATGTTGCAAACCTCCATCCATAGTTCTTCAGGCACTCTGTCTATCAGATCTAATTCCTTAAATCTATTTGTCACCTCTACTGTATATTCGTCAGGGATATGATTTAGTTCATACCTAAGTGACTTAGTGCTTTTCCCCACTTTCTTCAGTTTAAGCCTAAATTTTGCAACAAGAAGCTCATGGTCTGAGCCACAGTCACCTCCTGGTCTTGTTTTTACTGACTGTATAGAGCTTCTCCATCTTTGGCTGCAGAGCACATAGTCAATCTGATTTCTGTGTTGCCCATCTGGTGATGTCCATGTGTAGAGCCGTCTCTTGGGTTGTTGGAAAAGAGTGTTTGCTATGACCATCATATTCTATTGACAAAATTCTATCACCCTGAGCCCTGCTTCATTTTGTATTCCAAGGCCAAATCTGCCTGTTATTCTGGTTATCTTTTGGCTTCCTACTTTAGCATTCCAATCCCTCATGATGATAAGGACATCATTTTTTGGTGTTAGTTCTAGAATTTTAAGCATAACTATGTTATGTTATAACTATGTTATGTTATGTTTAAGCATAAATATGTTAGTTCTAGAATTTTAAGCTTAACTATGCTGTAGGGCTAAGCCCTATGCTGTAGGGCTTCATAGAACCGGTCAATTTCATCCTCTTCAGCACCAGTGGTTGGGGCATAGACTTGGACTACTGTGATATTGAATGGTTTGCCTTGGATTCAAACTGAGATCATTCTATCATTTTGGGGATTGTATCCCAATATTGCTTTTCCTACTCTTTTATTGACTATGAAGGTACTCCATTTATTCTGAGGGATCCTTGCCTGCAGTAGTATTGTTCTGTTCCAGCCTATGACTGGCCCTGTTTGAATGACAGGGACAACCCCTTTTTATAGTCAACAGGCTGGAAAAAAACCCAACCAAATATTTATTTACAAAAGGTTCAAACAAAAGTTAAACGAAAAGTTCAAGAGTTAAACCAAAAGTTCAAACAAGAATAACAGACCAGGACTCTAGCAGAAGATCTTCAAACGGTTGCCTTCAGCAACCAGGACCTCCCACACCTTCCCCTTTTATCAGCAGTCCCAAGGCGTGGCTTCTCATTGCCTTTTCCCAAGTTGCCTCATTGCCTTCTTCTGTTCTGCTCTGCTAGATTGCCTCCTGCTCCTAGCGTCCCTGAACAGAGCTAGCTGTGGATCATCTTCTACCAATCCCTCGTGCTCACACGGCTGAGTCTGATGAAGAACAAGATGGGAGGGGCCTGGCTGAGTGTCCTGCAGTGCATCAGAACCTTCCTCTGACACCAAAGGCTCTCCAAACCCCTCCTCCTCCTCCTCCTCTTCAGAATCATCCAACTCAGCTGCTGGAACCACAGGCTGATGCTGAATCACAACAAGTATACCTGATGGTCATCTGAATTAAATTCACCCATTGGATCTTACATTCCAGGTTCCTATGGAGAAAAAATCTTTACAGCATCAGACTTTCCTATCACCACCAGATACATCCACAACTGAGCGTCCTTTCAGCTTTCGCCCATTCTCTTCATTCTTTCTGGCGCTACTAGTACTAGCCCTCTGCTCTTCCCCAGTAGCATATTGGAAGCCTTCCGACTTGAGGGGCTCATCTTTCAGCGTCATATCTTTTTTCCTTTTGGTACTGTCCATGGGGTTTTCATGGGAAAGATACTGGAGTGGGTTGCCATTTTCTTCTCCAGTGGATCACATTTTGTCAGAACTCTCTGCTATGACCTGTCCTTCTTGGGTGGTCATGCACAGCATAGCTCATAGCTTCATTGAATTACACAAGCCCCTTCGCCACGACAAGACAATAATCCATGAAGGGGAAAGTAACCTTACCATATACAAAAGGGGTGTCAGAAATGACAGCCAGAATTCTCCAATCCCTAGAGATAGCAATAGCCCACAAACCTATAGCCACACTCTGCCAGGAATTACCCAGAACCAAAGACAAGTTACAGAAATATAAAAAAATAGTTTAATCAACAAAACCAACTGTAATAACTGCAACCAATTCTATGTGGGACAAACATCACGTTAATTAAAAAACAGGATCCACAAACCCTGGCTGGCAAACACCATGATCCCAAATCCTTAATCTCTACCCACACTGACCCCCAAACAATACCAGTTTGAACCTACAAACCCCTCAGAATCCAAATCAACTGCACAGCCAACAAGAGACAGCACCAACCTTCAACCAACCCATGCAAGCCCCTCCCCCCACCATCAGTTCACCTTCCAATGACCCTGACCCAATGTAGCCTCCCCATCACAAGACCCTCACTTGACTTATCTATACCTGAAGCCCTTATAAACAGAAGAACACTGACACTGATACTAAACTCTGCTGAAGATGTTACCTAGCCTGGTAACAAAACATTCAGAAACCAACCCACAAGCTCAGAGAACGAACCTTTGCCCTCATCCTACACCTGAACTACAGATATTCGCCACTATTGCATATCAACTGCCTCAGGATATACAGGCACATTTTTTAAAGAAGAAAGGTTGTTTGATCTCCTCAGTAGAAGAATAGCTATGTGTGGGGACATGCTTTCACATCTAGAATAAATTTTGTATCTTAAAAGTAAAACTCACTTTTTAATTATTGGTGATCTCATTCCCAGAGTCAAGAATGTTAAGATTTTTCCTAGAACGTTGTCGGATCATAGTCCTGTATGGATGGAACTATCGAGGGAAGATGGGATAAGAAGATCTTGGAGATTGAATGAAAATTTATTTAGATATGATGTACTTTCAGAGAAATGTAAAGATTATTTGAAAGAGCATTTTGTTTTGAATATGCATAAAGGAACACCGATTGAAATGGTTTGGGATGCCAGTAAAGCTTACATGAGGGGGATTTTGATTCATATGAACAATGGTCATAGGTGTAAGCAGATGCAAAAACGTAAAGAATTAGAAGAAGAGATTAAATTGAAGGAGAAAGCTTTTATTTTGAATCCATCTGATAAGAGATTAAGGATTTCAATAAATTTGTTGAAAGAGCAATTTAATATGTTAATGGCGGATCAGGTTGCAACTAATTTGCGATATGCAAAACATAATACTTTTTGTAACGCAAATAAGCCTGGTAGATGGCTAGCTTATCAATTAAGGAAAAAACAGAAGTTACGTACTATAGAGAAAATAGAATATAAGGGTAAAGAAACATATCAACAAAAATTAATTAAAAAGGGTTTTTTGGATTTTTATGAAAAGTTATATGCTAGTGAGAATATACAAACCTTAGATATAGATAAATATTTACAGGAAGCGCATATTCCTATGCTTTCATATGAACAACGGGAAGGGTTGAATTGTTTAATTACTTCTGAAGAAATTATATCAGCAATTAAACAGTTAAAAGTGGGTAAGGCTCCTGGTACAGATGGTTTAACAGCAATTTATTATAAAACTTTACTTGCAGAGATGGTAGAACTTTTAAAGGAACTATTTAATAATATCCAGGCCAGAGGGGAGGTGCCTCCATCCTGGAGAAGGGCTTTTATATTGTTGATCCCAAAGGAGGATCAAGATCTTACTCAGCCTATGAATTATAGACCTATATCGCTCTTAAATACAGATTATAAGATTTTTGCAAAAATATTGGCAAATAGATTAATGCTAGTCTTGAAACAGACGGTTCATACCGATCAGTCTGGATTTATAACTGGAAGATATATGAAATATAATGTAAGACAAATAGTTAACTTAATTGAGTATTTGGATAAGAATAACCAAGTCCCTGCGGTATTGATATTTTTGGATGCTGAAAAAGCTTTTGATCAGTTGAATTGGCAATTTTTATTGAAAGTTGTGGATAAGATGAATTTTGGGGATAAATTTTTGCAATCTATTAAGGCCATATATCAACAACAATCGGCGCAAATTATAATTAATGGGGGTTTAACAGATGCATTTAAAATTGAAAAAGGTACAAGACAGGGGTGTCCCCTGTCACCATTATTGTTTGTTTTAACACTGGAGATCTTATTGATTAAAATTCGGGAATCAACTAAAGGGAATAAAAATAAAGCAGAATGATTATAGGTTAAGAGCATTTGCGGATTTATTTTTATTTATTTTAATTCCATTTATATCCCGCCCTTCTCCGAAGACTCAGGGCGGCTTACAAGCTTAGCAGTAGCCTTCATTCTATGTATATGCCTGCTTATTAGGGCTTTCACACACACCCCAAGCGGCATTATTACAAAGTCAGCTTATTGCCCCCAACAATCTGGGTCCTCATTTTACCTACCTCGGAAGGATGGAAGGCTGAGTCAACCTTGAGCCTGGTGGGACTCGAACCTGCACTAATTGCAGGCAGCTGGTGTTACTTAAGGAGGCATTAGCCCACTGCTCCACCAAGGCGGATGACTTGGTTGTTACATTATCTCAACCGATTCAATCGGTTATAGATTTGATGGAAATTATAACACAATATGGGAAAGTTTTGGGTTTTAAGGTAAATAATAATAAGACTAAAATATTATCTAAAATATGACTATGAATGAAAAGGATACGTTAGTAAAACTGACAGGTTATGAAATTGTGAAAAAGGTTAAATATTTGGGGGTATATATTACAGCTTCTAATGTGAAATTATATAAGAACAATTATGAGATGTTATGGCTAAAAGTACAAAAGGATTTAAATAATTGGAAAAAATTACAATTATCTTTGTTGGGGAAAATTGCAGCTGTTAAAATGAATGTTTTACCAAAGTTTCTCTTTTTGTTTCAAATGATACATATTTTGAAAAAAGATGCTAATTTGGATGAATGGCAGAAGGGTATTAACAAATTTATTTGGGCGGGGGAAAAACCGAGAGTTAAACTTAAGATTTTACAAGACGCTCGGGAAAGAGGAGGACTTAAGGTGCCCAATTTGAAATTATATTATGATGCAGTGGTTTTAACACTGGTTAGTGATTGGCTTAATTTAACTAATAAAAGTATACTTTATCTTGAGGGATGGGATTTATTATATGGGTGGCATGCATATTTGATTTATGATAAAAAAAAAGTTGATAAGGCTTTTAAATCTCATATTTTAAGAAGTGCTTTATTGCGTGTTTGGAGAAAGTATTATTATAAGCTGAATTATAAAATACCAATTTGGGGGATTCCTGGACATTCCTGGAACATTCAAAAGATTTTAAAGAGAAAGATAAAGTTTACTCCACAATTATTTTTATTGGGTGTTATTACAGATTGTGATACTAAAGAAATTAATTTGATGTTGAATTTGATAACAGCTGCGAGGTTATTGGTAGGGCAATATTGGAAGAAGGACTGTCTGCCTACTATAGAGGAGTGGATGCTTAAAGTGTCAAATTTAGCAGAAATGGCTAAGATTTCTGCTTACTTGAAGGATCATTCACAAGAAAGATACATTTCGGTCTGGAGAAGATGGATAGATTATATTCAGAAAAAATATGGAACTAAAAAGTTCCATTTAGCTTATGAGTAAATTTTAGATTGTTATAATTTAATTTTTTTTTATAAGTTGGATATTTGAGAGTGTTTGTAATTATGTTATAGCGGGTTAAAGTGTATTATGTATTTGGTTATTTATATAGTTGATTAATGTTAGTTAGATTATGATTACTATATATTTGTAACCCTGTAACCAGCTTTGGGAAGTGGGGGAGGGCGGTTTAGGGAGGGTTGGGGATGGGATAATATTGTAACTTTTATAAAACTTTTCAATAAAAAAATGTAAAACTCACATAGACAGTTCAAACTTTCCTTGACTTTGTACTTTATTTACCTTTATTCTTTTTATGTCTGATTATATATCTGCTTTAAAATATCTAATTAAAAACATGATTTAGGGCTGCAGGAAGCCCCAGTCCACCCCATCTTAAACGTACTATATAAGTAACAAAAAATATTATTTCTTTTTAATACTGTCAATTCCCAATTGACAGTATTTAACAGACTTTAGATACAATGGGTAGAATCCGAGCCTAAAATAATGGACAAGGCTCTAAACAAGATTTGACTTTTGGAGAGGAAGTTTATGGAAGATTGGAGGAGGTTGGATCAGCAGAAAGGCATTGGGAGGATGAGGAAGGTGCTAGGAAAATTAGGAGAGGTATGTGGCAGCTGCAGGAAGGTGATGAGAAGTAGCTTTGCATGGGCTGATAGAAGGCCTACTTTTATTTACCTTTTTTATCCTTGGGGGGAAATACCTACATGATTTATTGGGCTTAGTCATCATTTGGTATGTTGTCAAACCCAGACTAATGTCTAGTTTATGTTTAAGCAGCCAATATTCCTCTACAAACAAGATAGGAATGATTATCTAGATAGATAAAGATGTAATTTTTCTCATAATCATGAGCATCTTGAGCAAAGATCAGTTCAGTTCATTGCAAAATTATTGTGTTTCTGTCTTTGTAGAAAACTGTTTTCCATTCTTATCTGTACTCTTCATTCCTTTATGAACAATCATAACCTGTTTTTCAAATTCTTTCTTGATTTGTTTTTGAGAAAATTCTATAATATAGTCATATCAAGGAATAATTTATTTGGTATTATACTTCATTTTTCTATCAACTCATAAAAACTTTAAAAATATTAGCTTGATTATCATAACATTTTTTAACCTAAACATATTTAAACAATGTGAAGGGTTATAATTCAATTTCAAATGAATTATTTTAAAAATACTTAAATCACATGATTAATCATATTATTTTCAAGTAACATTGGTACATCTGACAGTTGATCTCTTTATTCCTAAGGAAAACTGAAAATACAATCTCACTTCACAGTAGGTTCAAAATAATTGCCATAACAATAGAACCAAAAGTAACTGTTAATGAGATCCCAGTAACTGTTCCTCATGTTTCATCTACTTCCCACCTGTCAAGTTTTGAGAAATTATTTTTTTACAGTGAAACCCATTACAAGGTTTATCTTGACTAGCATAAGCAGATATCTCATTTTATTCTCTTTTTGCTACCCCTTTGCTTTTATCATATTATTAGAAGCCAGGTGAAATTCCAGATGATGGTTGTCACCTTTGAGGACCTATATGATTCAAATTTGTTTATCTGAAAGGCTACCTTCTCCTGTTTTGATTCTCCTATCTAACCAGATAAAACAACGTATTTTTTGTAGAAATTTGTTGTTGCCTTTTGGTTAGCTGCCAAAACTCAATTTGTGATTGTGAGGCAGGATACAAGTATAACAACAACAACAACAACAACAACAACAACAGTAATGTAGTACCAATAGTAATAGTCGCCTTGGGTGCAATCCCAAAACAACTGGAGCACCACTTGAACACTATTGGCATTGACAAATTCGCCATTAGTCAATTGCAAAAGGTGGCCTTACTAGGAACTGCTTCCATCCTGCGATGATATCTATAATACAATCAAACATCCACATCTGTCTATCCCAGGTCGTTGGTAAGGACTCGATAGGTAGACAAAAATGCCAAATCCAGTCTGAACATCTGGCTGACTGTGATAATAATAATAATAATAATAATAATAATAATAATAATAATAATAATAATAATAATAATAACAATAATAAAGGCTACTGCTAAGCTTGTAAGCCGCCCTGAGTCTTCGGAGAAGGGCGGGATATAAATGGAATTAAAATAAAAATAAATAAAATAATAATAATAATAATAATAGAACTGGAAGGGACCTTGGAGGTTTTCTAGTCCAGTGCCCTGCTCAAACAGGAGAACCTATACCATATCAGACAAGTAACTATCTAGGGTCTTTTTAAAAATCTCCACTGATAAAGCACCCATGATTTCTGGGGACAAGCTATTCCACTAGTTAATTGTCCTCACTGTCAGGAAGTTTCTCCTTAATTCCAGGTTGTTTCTCTTTTTGATCAGTTTCCAACCATTGTTTCTTGTCCTGCCCTCTGGTACTTTGGTGAATAACATGACCCCCTCTTCTTTGTGGCAGCCCCTCAAATACTGGAATACTGCTATCATGTGTCCCCTATTTCTTCTTTTCTTTAGACTAGCCAAAACCAAGTCCTGCAGCTGTTCTTTGTATGTTTTGGTCTCCAGGCCTTTGATCATCTTAGCTGCTCTTCTCTGAATTTTTTCCAAACTCTCAACATCTTTTTTGTGATATGGTGACCAAAATTGGCTGCAATATTCCAGGTATGCTCTTGCTAGGGTTTTATAAAGTGGTACTAATACCTCACGTGATCTTGATTCTATGCCTCTGTTTATACAACCCAGGATTGTACTAGCTTTTTTGGCTGTTGTTGCACACTGCTGGTTCATGGTTAAGTGATCATCCACAGGGACTCCAAGGTCCCTCTCAAAGTTACTGTCTTGCCCAACCTGTACTTGTACCTTTGATTTTTCCTCCCTAAGTGTAAAACCTTGTTTTTCTCCACACTGATTACATTTTGTTGCATAGTGTCCATTGTTCAAGTCTGTCAAGATCTTTTTGGATCCTGAGTTTGTTTTCTGGAGTGTTGGCTACTCCTGCCAGTTTGACATCATTTGCAAATTTGATGAGTTCCCCTTCAATTCCCTCATCTAAGTCATTGATGAAGATATTGAAGAGTACTGGGCCTAAAACGGAACCTTGTGGTACCCCACTGCTTACTTCTTCCCATGTGGATGTAGTACCATTGAGGACTACTCACTGAGTACGGTTTGCCAGCCAGCTACAGATCCATCTGGTGGTGATGTTGTCTATTCCACCTTTTTCTAGCTTACCAAGGAATAGGTTGTGGTCTACTTTATCAAATGTCTTACTGAAGTCTAAGTATACTACGTCCACAGTATTTTGCTGGTCTACTAATTTAGTCACTTTGTCGAAGAATGAAATAAGATTGGTTTGGCATGATCTGTTTTTAACAAACCCGGGCTGGCTAATACTTATAACTTTGTTTGCTTCTAGTTGTTTGCAGATCTGTTTTTTGATTATCTTTTGTAGGATTTTCCCAGGTATTGATGTTAAACTGATTGGCCTATAGTTTCCTGGGTCCATTTTTTTCATTTCTTGAAGATGGGAACCACATCAGCCTTTTTCTAATCCTCAGTTACTTCCCTGGTGCTCCAGGATTTTTGAAAGATGTGGTGTAATGGTTCTCAGATAATATCTGCCAACTCCTTCAAAACTCTGGGATGTAATCCATCAGGCCCCGGTGATTTATATTTGTCAAGGTCGGATAGGTGTTCACGTACCATTTTCTTGCTTATTTTAATTTTTATTTCTAATTTGTCTTTTGCAGTGGTTTTTTTGTATGTTAAGCTATAATTTCTTTTTGTGTGAAGACTGATGCAAAGTATGAGTTAAGCAGCTCTGCTTTCTCCCTGTTGCCTGTTGTTTTATTGCCATCTTCTCTGTTTAGTGGACCTACAGTTTCCTTGACTTTTATGTTGTTGTTAATATGTTGGAAGAAACTTTTTTTTATTATCCTTGATTTCTGTTGCAAGTCTTTGTTTGTTTTGAGCCTTTGCTTTCCTGGCTTCATCTTTGCATGTTCTGGCTGTCTGCTGATAATCGTCCTTAGTTATGTGCCCCTCTTTCCATTTTTTGTATTTGTCCTTTTTGTCTTTCAGTTTGTCAAAGAGATCTTTGTTGTGCAGCCATGCTGGTTTCTTCTTGAATTTCTTGTTTTTCAAGTGGTATTCTGTTGGTCTGAGCTTTTATGATCGCATTTTTCAGAGTTTTACACACTTCTTGGGTTCTTTCCCCCTTTAGGATTTTCATCCATGGGATCTTTCCTAGGTTCTCTCGGAGTTTGTTAAAGTCAGCTCTTTTGAAGTTCAAGACACTGGTTGGATTGTTTTCTGTTGCTAGTATTTGTGTTATATTAAATTCCAATATGACATGGTCACTTTTGCCCAAGGTTCTGGCAACTTCAACTTCCTCTATCACTTTTTCTCTATTAATTAGAATTAAGTCCAGCATGGCTTTACATCTAGTTCTCTCCTCCACCTTTCGGATGACAAAGTTGTTGGTTAGGTTGGTTAGGAATCTGTTTTATCTCCCACTTGCTGCAGAACCTGTCTCCCTGTTGATATCTGGATAGTTGAAGTCTCCCATTACTACTATGGTATGTTTCCTACATATGTTTGTTAACTGATTGGCAAAGAGTTCATCTATTTCTTCTGATTGGTTGGGTGGCCTGTAATATATATCTATGGTAATGTCACTATTTTCTTTTTGATATTGAACCATATACATTCTGGAGAGATTTTATCTTGGCTTATGTGCATTTCTGTAGATATATAGTGTTCTCTTATATATAGTGCAACTCCTCCTCTTTTTGTAGACCTGTTTCTTTTGAACAATTTGTATCCATCCATCAGTCGATTCCAGTCATTGGTTTCGTCCTACCAGGTTTCTCTAATGCCAACTATGGCATACCGTCCCTTGTGTACTATTGCTTCTAGTTCACCATTTGTTCCCCAAGCTTTGAGCATTTGTATATAAGCATTTAAGTCTTTTATGCCTGTTTGTGGGCTTGTTTTCCCCATCTCCTGACTATTGTTTGGGTTTTTCTTTTTTCTCGTCTCTCCCTATCTCATTGTTTGATTTGTTTTCTTGAGATTTTTGATTGTTTTTGTGTTCTAGAGAGTCTAAAGATTGGTCACCCTCCACCCTCAATTTTAGTTTAAAGCCCTCCTGATGAGTTGTGCCAGTCTTTTTTCGAATACATTTTGCCCTGTTTTCGTGAGGTGCAGCCCTTCCCTTGCCAGGAGTCCTTCGTGTAGGAAATGCAGTCCATGATCCAGGAAACCAAAGTTTTCTTGGCAACACCAAGACATCGCAAGTGTGACATGCCTGCTCTAAGTGAACTGCCCTAGATGCCGCAGCCCTGTCTGCACAAGACAAAGTATCTTGGACAAAGCCCAAAGGTGGCGGGAAGGGGAACAGAGAAAGGAAAATAATACACAACTTCCCCATATCTTCTCTGCAATCCACCTTCATCTTTTACCAAAACACAAAAAGCACAACACAGTAGATGCTTACTTATTATTTTCCTGTCTTTTCCCAAAGATACTCAACACAATGAATGGTGAACTGGTTAAATTATGAAAAATAGATTCAAACATTGTGTGCATCTTGTCTCAAATGTATTCTGATTCCTACTGAATGGCAGTGTCCTGTGGGCCAAGTTAGGCAAAATGATTGGTTGTGTAAGGACCTGCCCCAGTTAGTCCCTCATGAAAGTAAAACTCTTGACTCCATTGAGGTTAATCAAAAGATTTTTTACCTGGACGGATGCAGAATAGTCAGGCAGAATCTGAAGGTTCCATGTGAAGCACAAAGCAATTCTTTCACTTCTCCAAACCCAGCCCACCCAACTAGTCCACCAGCAGCCAATGTGATGCTGCAGGATTGTTTTGAGAACACTGAGGTGTTGATAGATAACAGGTCACCCTTAGGGCATGATGGCCTTGGAACTAGGCTGGAACCAGCCGGGAAGGAGTTTGCTTCATCTCCGAAGACAATTCCCCTCCCTAATTCCCAAGGAGTTACAGCAAAAGCAAAAGCATGCAAAAAATGCCAGCAACCTTCCTTCCTCCCCCCTCCAACTGAATGGCAGGACACCAGCATGGTGGATCTGACATGCTGCCCCCCCCAAAGAAACAATGTCAGTCCTGCAGAAAGAAACATAATAAACGGAGAGAAAGAAAATTATGAAATAAAGGGAAACATTTTTAGGCTTATCAGGATATTGGTTATGAAACCACTTTAGAAGTCTGGGAGCTCTAACATGGCAATGATTCACCCACTCATTCTGAGGAAATCCTTCCATGCTAATAGATATTGGAGCTCTCCCCTATGCCTGCATGAATCTAAGATTTCTCAAACTTCAAAATGTTACTCCCCCTAGACCATTAGTGGCTCTGGAGGTGGTGGAAGGTTTGGTCTAAGAGGGGAAATGACCTCAGGTTTTAATAGATTACAATGGGACACAGGATGGACAAAGGGACTTTGGCAATTCTAAGTCTACTGTCACAGAGTTTGTAAGTTTGATGGGAAAAGGTCCCACAAACTTGGGTCCTAATTTCTTCAAAGGTTGTAGAGATTGAAGGTAGTGGGTGGAGAGATAGACATGATCACCAATGTTGAATGGTTTGGGTTCTGTGTGTTTCTTGTTGGCCTGGGTCTTGTAAGCCTCCTGAGCATCTGCAAGGGCTTTCCTCACAACTGGCCATATATTTTGTAACTGGGAGACCCATTCTTTTAATGATGGCACTGGAGGGTCATTTAGAGGTAGTTCAGGTATAGGCTTAAACTCTTGACCTGTAGCCACCCTAAAAGGGGTTAATCCTGTGCTACTATGTACAGAATTATTGTATGCCACTTCTGCAAAAGGCAACAAGTCAGTCCAATCATTCTGCTGATAATTAATAATGCATCTGAGGTACTGTTCTAATACTGCCTTCAGTCATTCCCACACACCCTATTTGTTTGGGGGTAGTGACTGGAATTAAGCCCCTGATCAGTCCCAAGTAGGTTAAGGAAGGCCCACCAAGACTTAGAAGTGAATTGCACTTGTCTATCTGAAATGATGCATTTAGGTGCTCCATGTAATCGGTAAATATGATGTCAAAATAATTTGGCTAAGCTCAGTGCTGATGGAATTTGCAGACACGGGATAAATGTACTTGTTTAGAAAACAAATCAGCCATGACCCATATAATGGTATTTTCTGATCTTTCAGGGACTTCGACTATGAAATCCATGAGGATCTCTCTACAGGGTGCTGACAGCTTAGCCACGATCAGAAGAAGTCCTGGGGTTTTCCCTTGTTGTTGTTTGGCTAAGGCACAAATGGGGCCATTTGCTACATAGCTCTCAATATCATTTTTTTAGGGAAGGCCACCAGAACTGCCTTTTTATCAGGTGGAAAGTCTTACAAAAACATGAGTCAAAGCCAGGGGAGTGTAAGCCAAAACAAACAATTGTTCCTGGCAAAGACTAACTTCCCACAACCTCTCTTTAAGTCAGTCTACTCCAGGTGTTTTTTCTGAGGAAGGGTGGGGTGAACTTCTCCAAAGTAGCCTTGTAGCCATTCTCTGAACTTGCCTACAATCTGTGCCCTTGGATTGAGTGGGGGGAGACAGCTGTTCTTCATTAGAAGGAATCTGCTGCCTATCAGCACCACTGCCTGTCAGCAGCCAATCCTCCCCTGTGTGTGTGAAGGCAAGCAGTCCTCCCTCTGGTCAATGACCTCCCCTAATGCTTGAGGGCCTGGGACAGTATCATCTCCATCACCTCTCCAAACATGTCAAGGGAGACGTGCCATCCCTGTTGGACAGTTTCAGTTCCAACTCCTCTTCTTTTGAATTGGGCTCCAATGGGGCCATGACAAAGATAACCAAAAAACAGATCTGCAGACATCTAGAAACAAATAAAGTCATAACTAGAGGCTAGCAAGGGTTTATTAAAAACAGATTATGCCAAACCAATCTTATTTCATTCTTTGACAAAGTGACTAAATTAGTAGACCAGCAAAATGCTATGGACATAATTTACTTAGATTCCAGTAAGGCAGGGGTCTTCAAACGTGGCCCTTTTATGACTTGTGGACTTCAATTCCCAGAATTCCTCAGCCAATAACATTGCCTGAAGAATTCTGGGAGTTGAAGTCCACAAATCATAAAAGAGCCAAGTTTAAAGACCCCTGCAGTAAGGCATTCAACAAAGTAGACAACAAAGTACTTCCTGGTAAGCTAGAAAAATGTGGGATAAATCACCAAGTGGATTTATAACTGGATGACAAATTGTATTCAATGAGTACAATTAATGGTACTACATCTACATGGAGAGAAGTAAGCAGTGGGGTACCACAAGATTCCATCTTGGGCCTAGTGTTATGACCCAGGTGGTCAAGACAAGCCAGACCTCTAGAGCAGGGATGCCAGCCCACAGGCCAAATGCAGCATACCAAAACCATGCCCACCGCATTGCCGGCAATGGAAAAAAGGTTGTGATATGTTGCAACACATCACATGACATTGCGAGTTTGACACCCCTGCTCTAGAGAGTTCTTTATATCTCTTAACAAATGTTCCAGCCAACAGCCGTCCAACAACTAGTAAGGTTCCACCCTCACACTACCCTGAAGGCAGCCACCCTCAGACTCCCAAACATAGCCCTGGTAGTAAAATGAATGCCCACAGAGTAGTAGCATGCTCACAGGGCAATGTCTAGGGTCCAGGTACAATCCACCAGGAAGGGTCCAGGCACAATGTAAGGGTAGCCATCAGGACAACAAACAGGTCCCAGAAAAGAAGCAGTTCCAAAACCCCAATGAAGCAAAAGCCACATGTAGGCCACAAGGGCAAGGTCCAAAACAAAATGTGAAGAGCAATCTTCCAAGCAAGGCAAGGCAAACAGCAACAGGCACGAGTAAAAGCCAGAGAGTGTAAACCAAAGGCAACAATTGTTCCTGGCAAAGACTAACTCTCCATGGCTTGTCATTAAGTTGTTCCCCTCCAGGTGTTCTTTGTGAGGAGGGGTGGCCTGGCAGCCCTTCTCTGGACTTGCTATGCTCCACATTCCTTGGCCTTGAATCAGTGGAGTAGGGAGCTGTTCCTCATCAGAGGAGACTGGTTGCCTATCAGCACCACTGCAGGCAGGCAGGTCTCCATCTAGTTGACTACCTCCCCCAATGCCTGAGGGGCCCTGAACAGTATCGTCCTCAGCGCCTAGCGTGCCTTCCCTGTTGGACGGTCCCAACTCCCACTCTTCCTCCTCCTCCTCTGAATTGGCCTCTGAGGGGGCCATGACACCCAGTACTCTGCACCATCTTCATAAATGATTTAGATGGGGGGGAACTCATCAAATTTGCAGATGACACTAAACTGGTAGGAATAGCCAACACCTCAGAAGACAAACTCAGGATCCAAAAAGATCTTGACAGACTTGAACAATGGGCCCTATCCAACAAAATGTAATGCAATGTGGAGAAGAAAAAGGTTTTATATGTAGGGAGGAAAAATCAAAGGTACAAGTACAGATTAGGTGAAACCTTGCTCAAAAACAGTAATTGTGGTTCCCCCCCAATGACTGCTATAGGGTGAGATCCTTTCTTTAATAACAGAATTGGAAGGGACCTTGTAGGTCATCTAGTCCAACACCCTGCTCAAACAGGAGACCTTATACCATTTCTGACAAGTAGTTGCCCAGTCTCTTCTTGAAAGCTTCTAAAGGCAAGCTGTTCCATTGGTTGATTGGTCTCACTGTCAGAAAATCTCTCCTTATTTCTAGGTTGAATCTCTTTTTGATCAATCTCCATCCATTGTTCCTTGTCTGGCTTTCAGGTGCCTTGGAAAATAGGTTGTCCCCCTCCACTCTGTGACAGCTCTTCAAATATTGGAATACTGCTATCATGTCACCCCGTTCCTTCTCTTCACTAGACTAGCCATGCCTAGTTCTTGCAATTGTTCTTCATATGTTCTAGCCTCCAGATCCCTAATCATCTTTGTTGCTCTTCTCAACATCTTTTGTATATCGTGGTGACCAAAACTGAATGCAGTATTCTAGGTGTGGTCTTATTAAGGCTTTATAGAGTGGTACTAGTACCTCACATGATCTTAATTCTGTCCCTGTTAATGCAACTTAGGATTGTATTGGTTTTTTTGGCTATCACCGCACACTACTGGTTCATATTTAATTGCTTGTCCACTAGGACTCCAAGATCCCTTTCACAGTTACTGCTATTAAGTCGTGGTTTCACCTAATCTGTATATTTTTGGTTTTTCTTGCCTAGGTGTAAGATCTTACTTTTGTCTACATTGAATTTCATTTTGCTAGATAGGACCCAATGTTCAAGTCTGTCAAGATCCATCTGGCTCTTGTGCCTATCATCTAGGGTGTTGGCTATTCCTGCCAGCTTAGCATCATCTGCAAAACTGATAATTTCCCCTTTTATTCTCTCATCTAAGTCATTTAGGAAGATATTGAAGAGTATTGGGCCTAAGACAGAACCTTGGGATACCACTGCTTACTTCCCTTCATGTAGATGTAGTGCCATTAAGGATTATGGCTGCATTGCCCCCTGGATTTGACAGGGGCAGTTAGGAAAAACCCAGAATGACTTTTGGATGGCTGTGAATCCACCCAGGAAGAGGAATCTTGAAGATTGCAAGTCATTGTGAGGGGGCAGCTGAAAAGGGCTTATTAACCTCTTCTGATCAGCAGACATGTCAGATCTGCCATCTTCAGCTTTTGTGCTTAAAATGCCAGGGGGAATGAAGGGGTTAAAGGAAAGTAGAGTAGTAAAGATGAGTTTGGGAATAGGAAGAGAAATGGTAAGAGTGGAGAGGCACCCCTGATAGAAACCAGAGGTGTCAGGACCGGATCAAACCAGTTTTCAAGGGCTCCTGGCCTGGGAACAAAATGCAGAACTGCATTGAGTAGTGCCAACAACTAAGCCATTCCCAAAACATCTGTATAAACAGAGGCATAGAATCAAAATCACATCAAGAATTAGTATCACTTTATAAAACTTTAGTAAGACCACATCTGGAATACTGCATCCAGTTTTTATCATCACATTACAAAAAATATGTTGAGACTTTGGAAATAGTGCAGAGAACAGCAACTAGGATGATTAAAGGCCTGGAGACTAAAACATAGGAAGAACGGCTGCAGGAACTGGGTATGGCTACTCTAGAGAAAAGAAGGACTAGGAGTGACATGATATCAGTATTCCAGTATTTGAGGGGCTTTGCAAAGAAGAAAGGGTCAATTTATTTTCCAAAGCACCAGAAAGCAAGACAAGAAACAATGGATGGAAACTAATCAAGGACAGAAGCAACCTGGAATTAAGGAGAAACTTTCTAACAATGAGAACAATTAATCAGTGGAACAGTTTGTCTTCAGAAGTTGTGGGTGCTTCATCACTGGAGCTTTTTAAGAAGAGACTGGACAGTTACCTGAAATAATATAGGGTGTCCTGATTGAGATGGGGGTTGGACTAGAAGACCTCCAAGATCCCTTCAGGTCTATTCTTATTGATTGATTGAAGATCTACATTTAGCTACTATGTGAATTCATCCATCACCAGAGTGTGAGGTGTCATCACTATGCAGATAATACCTAGTTGTACATATTTCTGACCCTGGTGAATTAAATGATGCTATGGTGGTTCTCTTGCAATGCTTGGAGACTGTGGGGACCTGGATGCAGAACAACATGCTTCAGCTGAACCCAACTAAGGTGGAATGGCTGGAGTGGGATCTCTTCTGTATCTGGGAATTTATCGTTTTTGGTTCTGGATGGATTGGCACTATCCCAGATGCAGTGTGTAATCGGGGAGGGGGTCTTCCTGGGCTCACAATTTCTATTTAGAATATAGAGTTGGAAGGGATCTTGAAGGTCATCTAGTCCAATTCCCAAGCAGAAGACCCTATACCATTCCAGACAAGTGGCTGTTCAGTCTCTTCTTGAAAATGTCTAGGGATGGGGCACTGACATCTTCTGAAGGCAAGGTATTCCACTGATGAAATTGTTCTCACTGTTAGGAAATTTCTCCTTAGTTCTAGGTTGCTTCTCTCCTTCATTAATTTCCATCCTTTGGTTCTTGTCTTGGCAAGTTTGACCTAGTCTGTACCTGTACAGTTGGTTTTTATTGTCTAAGTGTAAACCTTGTTGGACAGAACTCAATGTTCAAATCTGTTGAGATCCATCTAGAACTTGAGACTATCTTCTGGGGTGTTGGCTATTCCTGCCAGCTTAGTGTTATCTGAAAATCTGATGAATTCCCCTTCTATTCCCTTATCTAGATTGGTTGTGAAGATATTGAAGAGAACTGGGCCTAGAACTAAACCTTGAGGTATCCCTCTGCTTACTTCTCTCCATGTGGATGTAGTTCCATTGAGGAGTACACATTAGAAAGGGGAAAAAACAGACACAGGAAACTACAGAACAATCAGTCTAACATCAATACCTGGGAAAATCCTGGGTTGTATAAACAAAGGCATAGAATCAAGATCACACAAAGTATTAGGGTTAGGGTTGCACCAGACAAGAAAGACAAGAAACAATGGTTGGAAACTGACTAAAGAGAGAAGCAACCTGGAATTAAGGAGAACCTTCCTAACAGTGAGGACAATTAACCAGTGGAACAGCTTGCCTTCAGAAATCATGGGCGCTCCATCACTGGAGGTTTTAAAGAAGAGACTAGACAGTCACTTGTCTGAAATAGCATAGATTCCCTGCTCGAGCAGCGGGCTGAACTGGAACAGGGCTTTTCAACCAGTGGTATGGGTACCACCTGTGGTACATTGGCACCTGGGAGGTGGTACATGACCATCCTAGAAAAGTGGTAGCAGGGGAGGGGAATGAGCTGAACCAGTGGCAGCACTGCACAAGCCTGAGTGAGAGACGGCTGGAGCTGCAGGGCTGTCAGAGCTCAGCAGAAGCGCCAGGATCAACGCTTCTTTGGGGCTGTCAGGGTTCAGTGGAAGTGCCAGGATCAGCACCAGGCTCCAGCTGGAGCTCAGTGCTGATCCTGGCACTTATGCTGAACCCAGAAGAAGTGCCGATCAGCTAGAATGTTGCAGCATCTCCAGGGTCTTGTGATTTACAGTCAGATGCTCGGCAACTGATTCATATTTATGATGGTCACAGTTTCCCAGGGTCATATGAAGTGACCAAAACCTGCTGCAACCACCCAGCGGGGGGGGGGGAATAAAAACCAAACACCCCACCCCCCACCCCATCCCTGCTGCCAATTCTCAACAGAAATGCTCACTACATTGAAAACTTCAGACAGGAGGAAGAGTGCCGCCATGCGAGCAGGCAGGTGTCTTGCTCGGCTGTGGCTTGAAGGGCACTTTTTTCAGTGCCATTGTAACTTTGAACAGTCACTAAGCAAACTGTTGTAAGTCGAGGACTACCTGTACTTCATCACTTTTTTTCCTTTTTTTTTTTGGTCATCAACTTTTTGACACCTTGCTAGATGACTGGTGGTACTCAGATGTTTCATTTCATTTCATTTTCATTTTATTAAATTTATATGCCGCCCTTCTCCCTGAGGACTCAGGGTGGCTCACAACAATAAAAATTAAAAAAACATAGAGTAAAAAATTTAAAAGAGAATTAAACAATAAATGCAAAATTACAAAACAATTTAACCCAATAAAAAGCTTAATTAACAATCGTAGTCAGTCCAGGCCTGCTTGTTGGAACAACCATGTCTTCAGGTCACGGCAGAAGGACCAAAGGTCAGGGGCCGTCCACAGCTCCAGAGGCAGTTCATTCCAGAGGGTCGGTGCACCCACAGAGAAGGCTCTCCCCCTGGGGGTCGCCAGCCGGCATTGCCTGGCCAATGGCACCCTGAGTGGGAGTGAACCGGGTGATGGGAGGTTGACAATGGCAGCAGGTGGTCTCGCAAGTACCCCGGGCCTAAGCCATGTATGGCTTTAAAGGTTATTACCAGCACCTTGAATCGCACTCGGAGGGTAACCGGAACCCAATGCAGCTCACGCAGGAGTGGTGTAACGTGAGAGTACTGAGATACTCCCATAAGCACCCGCGCGGCTGCATTTTGCACCAGTTGAAGCCTCCGGGTGCTCTTCAAGGGCAGCCCCATGTAAAAAGCATTGCAGTAATCCAGGCAAGAAGTGACGAGGGTGTGGGTAACCGTGCATAGGGCATCTCGGTCCAAAAAAGGGGCACAACTGGCGCACTAGGCAAACCTGTGCGAAGGCCCCCCTGGTCACGGCCGTTAGATGATCTTCCAAATTAAGCCGTGAATCCAGGAGGACACCCAAGTTGTGAGCCCTTTCTGAGGGGGGCAATACCTCCCCCCATCAAAAGAGATGGAACTTGTTGGACAATATGAGATGCCGGTATCCACAGCCACTCGGTCTTGGAGGGGTTAAGCCTGAGCCTGTTCCTTCCCATCCAGACCCGCACCGCCTCCAAGCACCAGGACATCACGTCAAGGGCATCACTGGGTGTTGCCATATCCTAAAAGTGGTACAATGGGTGCAAAGGTTGAAAAGTCCTTCTCCTCATACAAGCCATCCCAACAATTTTACATTTCTCATATCTTAAAACAAAAAGAAAAAGAAAAGAAAAAAGGAAATAATATACTACTTGAAAAACATGTCCCTCTTAAGCTAAAATACGTTTATTCTTTTTAAACATATTCAAACAAATATTTAATCTTTAAGAATTCCATCTAATAGATCCACAGCTAATCTTTTAGAATTATTCAAAACATTCTTAATAATTTAAATTTTCTCAAAATCCATTACACTTAAGTATCTAAAACCTCATATAAATCATCCCAACATTTTTATATTTCTCATATCATAAAAAAGTACTGTTACTTGAGGAGCCTATCCCTCTTAAAGTAAAATTCATTTATATCCCAAATTTTATTTCTTTAACCATATACAAACAAGTGCTTAATCTTTAAATATTCCATCTGATAAATCCTATCATCTAATTTCTAAATTCTAACTTTAGCCTTTTTTTTTGGCTGATTCTGGAACTGTTAACTAAAATGCTTTATAGTCTCGATCCAAATCAATGAAAATGATTTTAAAACAGATATTTATTGTCCAGGAATTCTAAGCAAAGATTTATGTTTGCAGTAGATACGTCTGATCATAGTAACATATTCATGCCCATATCTGTTCATTCTCGTAGGAGTAATTTGTCCATCTCAGCTAAGCATTGTTATGGATGCTAATTGATGCATGCACGATGGTTGATTAAAACAAAGGGCTTTTACAACCTGGCACGTAGCCAGGATGTCCTGCAATAAACTTTGAAGCTCCTCCCACTGATTAGATAAGATATAGGACTGACTAACTAGACTACATTTCCCAGAAGCCATCTCTTAAGGATACAGCATTAACCCTTTAAATGCCAAATGCTCTAACACAGTTCTTAATTCCTCAGCTAACTATATAATGGATCAGATGGCTATACACTGGTCCAGCACATTGCCAAACATCTTTCCTAATCAGTATGCTCCACTGGACCAAATGTTTTGTAGATATTATTGATGAGTCAAGTAAGGTATTTTTGTGGGAATGTTTTGCCCCTTCGTATTCCTTGAAAATCTTTTTCTTTCTTTCTCTCTTAGTTTCTCTTATCATTTTTTGTCTCAAGTTCTCGTAGTTCTCCTGACAGCTCTGTAATCCATTTTGTCAAATCTTTTTTCTTGTCCTTAGACTTATTTTGCAATCTTGAAGTATAAGTTTTCTTTTCCATGTCCAATATTTCCTGCAAGTTTTTCTCTGCCTGGGCTAAATCATAGTTCCTTCCATTGTTGAATTACATCTTTGAATCTCTTTCCTTTGGTTTATGTTCAGTTATCTGCTATACTTGATCACTCTCTTTTTTATTTTCTGAGTTTTTTGTTGTGAAGTTAAATTGAAAATGTGTTCATTTAAATTTTCAAAGTTATTTTTAATTTCCTTGTGTTTTGAAGTTATTGTCATTTGTATTAGTTGTAACATAGCATACATTTCCTCCTGGAAAGTATTTGTTTTTTCTTTATATGTTTTTTCTGCAGATCTCTGGTGTTCCATGACAGCCAAAAATCAAAGTTTTCCTTTCTCTGCAAACAGTTTTAGAGTCAGAGTTCAATAAATATTTATAGTCCAGGAAGGTCAATTTTCCCCCCTAAAGTTTATGATTCTCACTTTGTAGATAGCCCGAAATGTTTTCTTTTCTTTATTATAGTTGTTCTTTGTTTAAAGTGTCGCAAAAACAAGTTATTTTTTCCTGGGCTTACCAGTTCCTATATTAGAGCAGCTATAATTGTATATTTTTGTTCACCACTAGATGTCAGCACCAGTTCATTTTTCAATTTTCAAAACAGGCAATTGTCTTCTGTTTTCATCAATAATCTTTTGCCAAGAAAATCTTAACTAATTCCACCAATTTCACACTTATCCAGATTTAAGTCTTATATTCATTTCATTTCAGTATATTTCTGTCCCTGATAAAAATTTAATTTGCTGCTTCCATCTGTGGGAGGGAGGAGCAAAAGTCCCCCTCCTCTCACTTTCGGAGGATTGGGTGTTGTTTTTTTCCAGGAAATCAATTATCAAGTAGAAGAGAGAGAATCGGTATTCTTACCCAATTCCAAGCACGATCAAGCTTAACTTAGGGCTTTTTGGCTTCAGCTGCTTGTAGCTTGGGCTAGACTGAAGTACAGCTAGCCTTTCTTCTGTTGGTTTCTGGAGGGCTTTCCCCGAACGACCGGATTGACCATCATCTCTCCATGGTCAGTGGGGCTTCCTTCTTTGTCGCCTTCTTTTAGGCCCATTTAGGGTCCCCAAACAGAAAAGAATCAGCCGTAGGGTGCGGAGCCCCATGATCCCTTGGCTACTTGTGCTACTGTGCAAAACCAGAAGTCATGTCCGTAATTTCCTAGATCTTTCTCCCCCCTTTTTTTTGAAGATAGGGACCACATCAGCTCTTTTCTAGTCCTCAGGTAGTTTCTGTGTGCTCCAAGAACTTTGAAAGATGTCGTTCAAATGTTTTGAGATCACATCTGCCAGTTCTTTAAAAACTCTGGGGATGTAATCCATCAGGATCCAGAGATTTGAATCTGTGTAGAACCGGCAGATATTCTCTTACCTTATTTTTGCTTGTTTTAATTTGCATTCCTAATTGTCTTTTAAGGTTTTGTTTTCAGTAAGTTGGTTTGTATTTTCTTTTTCAATGAGGACAGATGCAAAGAATGAATTAAGCACTTCTGCTTTCTCTCTACTGCCTGTTACTTCCTTGCCGTCTTCTCCCATTGATGGACCAATTGTTTCTTTGACTTTTTTCCTTGGTTTTTATGTGTTGAAAGAAACTTTTTGTTTTTGACATTTGTTGCAAATCTTAATTTATTCAGAGCCTTAGCTTTCCTAACTTCATCTTTGCAGGTTCGGGCAATTTGTTGGTATTCTTTAGTTATTTGTCTTTTTTTCCCCATTTTTTGTACTTATCCTTTTTTTCTTTCAGTTGGTCAGAAAGTTCTTATCCATGCTGTTCTTTTCTTGGTTTTCTTGGTTTTCTTTTGCAGTGGTATTGAACTAGACTGAGCATTTATAATCATAGTTTTCAGGGTTTTCCCTTTAAGATTTTTATCCAGGGGATGAAAATTCTCTCTGACTTTGTCAAAATCAGCTCTTTTAAAGTCTAAGACTTTTCTTTGGTTATGTTTTTTTGCTTTTGTCTGTTTTATATTGAATTCTAATGTGACATAGTTATTGTCCTTCATGGAGTTTTAAGGCCTTCTGATAAGGTGAGTCAGTTGCTTTTGGAATACATTCTTCCAGGTATTTGTGAGGTGCAGTCCATCCCTTGCCAGGAGCCCTTCATATGGGTAGTGCAGTCCACGGTCTAGGAACCCAAAGTTCTGTTGATGACACCAATTCTTAAGCCAGTGGTTCATTTCTATGATCCTTTGCTCCCTTTTGTTGGAAGTATAGATGAAAACACTACTTGTGTTCCTAACTCCTTAACTTTCTTCCCTAGCTGCTCATAATCTCTTGTTATTGTTTTCAGATTCATTGTTGTGTCATTTGTCTCCACATGTAGGAGAAGAAAGGAGTAATAATCTGTGGGGTTTATTATTTTAGTGACCATCCATCTGTGGACTGGACATTCAATCTAGGGAAGTATATTGTCTCCCTGAAGCAAAAATAAAAGATTCAACTAGATTGAATGTCCAGTCCACAGATGGATGGTTCTATTCCCCTGAGAATTGAGTTTTCTATCACCAATGCTTCTCTCTCTCTCTCTCTCTCTCTCTCTCTTTTTATGGAAGTCTGAGCTACTTTTCTAGAGACACTTGATGATGCCTTTTTTATAGGTGTCTGCATGCTTTCTTCTAGGGGGAGGCTATGAAATCAATTGTTCAGCTCCAAAGGGGCTGGACTAGGTAGCAGAGGCATTGCTCTTGGCTGTAAGGCCATCAATCTTCTTCTTTAGGTTCACATATGGGCTCATCATTTTTGGAAGCTGTTTGTTCCCTATTGTGTTCAAATTGGGTGTGATCATTTTGCTTAGGTTAGGTTTTTTTTGCTTTGAAGCTTGAGCTTCAGAGTGGCTAGAATTGCCTCTATACCCTTTATTTTTTCTTCTAATAATTCATATAATTTACATTTGGTACATATGTAATTTGGGTCATATATGGGCATATGCTCAAACATGTAACATATTTTGCAAGTGACAGCGTCAGTCTCTTTTCCCGTGGGTTTGTTTGTTTTCTAAAAAAAATAAAAATATTTTCTAAAAAAAATTAAAAATTAAATTTAAAATGTATCATTTTTAGCTTAAAAATTTAAAGAATTTTTTTAAAAAAGTTTAAAATTGTAAAAAAATTAAAAGTTAGAAAAAAGTTCTTAGCCCTATGTTCCCTGCTTTTCTCCTCCCCCCCACTACTATTTTATTTTCCCTACCTTATTGCCCCTACTGGGGTCCTCCCTACCTACTTGCCCTTTGCCTGCCTGGTCATTCTTAGCCTCTCTCTGGAACTTGGATGGCCAGGTAGGAACTTGGTTCACCACCTCTCTCCACCTCTCATCTCATTTCAATGCTTCTCACCGCCAGTTGTCATCTGTTCACATGCGGCTCTTTCAGCCGTCTCCTGCGGCTCCCAGTCCTCTGCCATGTGCAGTCCCCAAAAAAAAAGTGAGACTAAACAAGTTCAACCAATCAATTCAAATATGCAGGGTAGGTGCATATCTCGCCTTGGCTCCACTCTTCAGTCAAACTCTGTTCTGCGCATGCGTGCATGTACGCGCATGCGCACACATTTTCTGCGGCTCCCAGTTTTTCCTTTTGTGAGGGAACCGGTTCCAAGTGGCTCTTTCACTGTTTCAGGTTGCTGACCCCTGGTCTAGGGAGAGAGCCTTCCATGTTCTCAACCCCTCCCTATGGAACAGCTTGCCCTGGAGGTGAGGCAAGTCCTCACTCTCCTGGCTTTCCAGACAAGTGTTAAGATCTGCCAACTGTTTGGGGTCCAAGAGTGCCATGCAACCCCTGGAATTGTTGATGAGCTGACAGTGCTCCCTCAAAGTTCTTTTAAACTTTGTTTTAATCTGCTTTTTAATTTTGTTTTAAAGTGGAGGTTTTATATGATTTTACCATTTTATTTATAAACTTGCTCAGAAGCAAGCAAATGGTATAGAAATTTAATAAATAAATAAAATAGAAATGGAAAACATGCCCCAACACAAAATAACCCAAAGGGGACTCTACTCAACTGGTTCTTAAAACCTGGAAACAATTAATAAATGCAATATGGTTATTACAATATTTAATCACAATATTAAGACATAACTTTCTGGATCATTTATTTTTTGTAGTCTTGCCCTTCGATGTTATTGAGAAATTTCCTTTTTGAAAATAATGAAGCTAAAACTCTAGATATAAAAAGGAGCTTACTGAGAAAATGAAAAAAGAGGAAAATGAAGTAAAAGGCAAAAACCAAACATAATAAAATCAATATAGCCCCCTTAGCTAAGCCAGTTACTTATTAATTGTTTGAATAAGCTCTTCATCAACAGCATACTGTTCAGAGTTCATTGGAAGGGGACCCTCTGGGCCTCCCACTTGGCTTTCCTTCTTTTCCTTCTCTCTCTCCCTCCACCCCCCTTTGAGCACTATCCTCAACTACATATGTGGAAGATAAACAAAAGCCAGCCTCTTTGGAGAGACTGACTACTGCTTTGGTCTTTCATTAACCAAATAATCAGAAATTATCTTGTGACTGAACCTACTTTCCTTACAATCCTTAGTAATGCCACAGTGTAATTTTCATCAACCACATCAAAACTTGGGGTTTTTCAAAAGCCCCTAGCTAATGTATGAAGATGGAAGAAAAGAGCAGCTCAGTTAGATCCTTTTGAGGCTAATACATTTCCAACAGGTACATACATGTTTTTCTGGGAAATAAAATTCCACCATGTTAAAGGAGCATGATGGAAGCTAGAAAGTAACTATTGTACATGGAGCTCCTATTAGGTTAAAACCTTCTGTACTTATACTCAAATATATAAGTTGCATCATTGTGCTAGCAGAAACTTGTGAGACTCCTAATAAAATTTAATCCATTATTTATTTAAGAGACCATTGTGAAGGGGTAAAGTACAAGTTAACTGGAAGAAGGCAAATACTTTTTCTGAAAAGGGAAAGAGGGATTCAGAGAGCTACCAACTGACCAACATTGATATCTAGGAATCTTGGAAATATCTTCCATACCTTGGAAACAATGCAGCAATTGAAGTCAGCATGGGTTTGTTAAGAGTAACAACTGCCAAACTAACATTACTGCTTCTCACTGTTCGATATTTAGTAAACTGTTGTCTTTCTATTGATAAAATAGATCTGATCATAAGACAGTTATTAGGTACAGGGTCCTGCAGGCATTCTGAATAGTTAACTGTGGGACAACTAACATAACTATGATATGGGTCCAAAGCTGGCTTGAAAACTAATGTAAGAGTGTTCTTCAAAGCTTCTGAAATAAAGTGAAGGATAGGTCTGGTGCATGAGGCAAATTTATTGATTGCACAAAACTGATTGGAGTAGTTTTCTAGAATATAAGAAAAAAAATACGAAAAAATATTGGTAAGATGAGGGCACGGACTAAGAATGGTAACATAAAAGAATACTGCATAATACTGTATTTTCATTTAGAAAAAGGAAATCAAATGATCAGATATAAGATAGGAATACTTGATCTAAAAATGTGAACTGTATTCGATTGTGCGATGTATGAAGTGACTACAAAAGGCCAATACAATTTTAGGCTTCCTTTAAAGCATATACAAGTAATCCTCAACAGTTTGTTTAGTGACCATTCAAAGTTACAACAACACTGAAAAATGTGACTTATGACCATTTTTCATAGTTAGATATACCTAATTCCTGTATTCTAACCTACACCTCCCTAATCATTTTTGTTGTTCTCTAAAGTCTTTCCACATTCTCAATATCTTTTTTATATTGTGGTGACCAAAACTGAATGCAGTGTTCCAAATGTGGTCTTACCAAGGCCTTATAAAATGGTATTAACACTTCACATGATCTTGATTATATCCCACTGTTAATGCAGCCTAGGATTGCATTCTCTTTTTTCCATGGCTATAGCATACTGTTGGCTCATATTTGATTATCCACTAGGACTCCAAAATCCCTCTCGCAGTTACTGCTATTTAGTTACATTTCACTTAATCTGTACTTGTAAATTTTTCTTGCCTAAGTGTAAAACCTTGCTTTTATCTACACTGAATTTTATTTTGTTAGATAGGGCCCATATTCAAGTCTGTCAAGATTCATCTGGATCTTAAGCCTATCTTCTGGGGTGTTGGCTTTTCCTTCCAGCTTGGTGTTGTCTGCAAATCTGATAAATTCTCCTTCTATTCTTTATATTGAAGAGTACTAGGTCTAAAACTGAACCTTGGAGTACTCCACTGCTTACTTCCCTCCATGTAGATGTAGTTCCATTAAGAACTATGTGTTGAGTATGGTTTGTTAGCCAGTTATAAATCCATCTGGTAGTGATGCTATCTATTTTATGTTTTTCTAGCTTACCATGAAGTAGATTATGGTGTACTTTCTCAAATGCCTTTCTGAAACCCAAGTATACTATATCCACAGTATTTCATTGGTCCACTAACTTAGTCACTATGTCAAAGAATGAAATAAGATTTGTTTGGTATGATCTGTTGGCTTCTGATTATAACTTTGCTTGCTTCTAGGTGTTCACAGATCTGTTGCTTCATTATCTTTTCCAGGATCTTCCCCCCCTGTTTTGAAGATGGGAATCCTATCAGCTCTTTTCTAGTCCTCTGGTAGTAGTCAACAAACACCCATAAACCCCTGAACCTCTATCAAGAAGAGATAAAGACCAGATAAAATGGATTGTGACCCATGTGGTTTGGAATTGTGAAGATCTTGCATTTGCATAATAAGTGTGCACAATTGGCAAAATATTTACAGTACAGTACCTCTTTGCACCTCTCTGAGGCTCAGAGAGGAGATGTGCAGACTATAGTGGATACTTTACATATACTTTTCTGGGACTAAAAAGTGAATGCTATTTTGTTAGAAGATGTAGGAGAGAAGGAAGGAAGGAAGGAAGGAAGGAAGGAAGGAAGGAAGGAAGGAAGGAAGGAAGGAAGGAAGGAAGGAAGGAAGGAAGGAAGGATTTCAACCAGTTTTCTTACAATGAGATATCTGCTTTCAGAATAGATGATAATGAACATAACATAAATACTTAACTGTATTTACAGTATTTAACAGTATTACTTCATATATTCCTGTGTTCAGTTAGTTTAGGTATAGAATTATGGGACAATGTGATAGAGAGCTACTCAGAGTTAACTCTCAGAGAATTAAATATCCACTACAAATGCATTGCTATGTTTTATCCCATACTATTTTTTTCATTTATCTTTACAGTGACACTTTCATTGTCCAAAGGTTGCTAGTGAACATAACCTTTTTCCAGGAGAAGCACAAATTTGGATTTATATGGTAGATAGCAACATAATATTACATACAAGCTACATACCGGTATATCATAAAATGGGAGACGGTTCAAAATCAAAAGCTTTTACATTTGCATGTTTTAAAAAGTAATTAGAAAAATAGGAAATAACCATTTTCCTTTTCTTCTTTATTCATACATTTTATAAGTGCATATTTTACATGATTATTAGCTACATTTAGTGTGAGCTTGGTATTGATTTAGCATCAGTTTAAATCCAACAGCATTTTCCACTAGTGGAAACTAAGAAGGGAAAGATTTGTATGTTTGTCTGAGACGGAGGAGGAGCAGCAGGGAGTGTGAGGGGTGCTAGGGGTAAGAATGGTCATGAAAAAGCCTCTAACACTTAAGTGTGAGCAGCTGTTTACATCAGCCAAAGAATCTTTGTAAACAGGATGTACTTTGTTCCCTATCCAGAGTGCAAAACTGTTTGACCTGAGGTGATACCTCTTCTAAAAAAGAAAAACAAGAAAAAGACCCACTTTCTTACTTTTATTTTAAAGAATGCTGATAATAATATAAACTTTAGTCTTGCTAAAGAATTGGAACCTTTTAGCTCTCTAATTTTAACATCACTCCTGGCAAAGAATGCTAAAGTGCAGTTTAACAGTCAAGCTGTGGATTCTTTACTCATTGAACAAAACTTTGGAGACTGGTTAAATGTTTTCTTTTCCTGTTCTTTGTTCAAAGGAACTCTCTGAAACAACCATAATAGAGGAAATACTGGATTATCCCTGTGAGTTTTTCCATCTCCTATAACTGCCTGGATTGTATTTATCAAGTGTGGATGGCTGCTAAGCTCTCACCAGGAATAAGTGAAAAATATAAACCTTGTATTTTGTCTTTCCTGAGGTTCTATGCTTCTCAGCAATATTTGTGCATGTCCATAAGGAGTCATAAAAAAATCAGAAGAAGTTATCAGAATTGCTGAACTGAATGTTTTACCAACTTTCAGCTTTTTAAAAAATTATTTAATAGGTAATCAATATGGACCACCTTCATAACTGTAGATTCAATACAGGTATCTACAATATCCCCATGGTTTAATGTATTTATGAATATATGAATAAGGAATGTTTGCAATGAGTAGAGAAATGTTGGTTGGGGACATAAATGTACATGGACTTTTGTATGCCCATGATGCTCTGATGTTGGCTAAAAAACAATGGTGGGTAGCAAATATTAGATTTATTATGCAAAGGAGCGTGGATTTAAAAATGAATGCATTGTGGAACAAAATTGGAATTATATATTATAGGAAAACATTGGAAATATAATTAGAATAACTATATTTAATTTGCAAACCTTGGTAAAATGTTTACTAAAGATAGGGAAATGAATTGAGGAATGTTAAGACATGGAAAGACTGTGAGAAAGGCATTAGATATTGATATGTTTAGTTACAAGGAATGAATGCTCATTGCAAGATATAAAAATAATGTGTCTAAGAGTCTTTGTTATATGGAAGTAAGCAGAGACTCAAATCTAGTTCTGCCAAATCCTAGTCCAACACATTGATCAGAACCCTGTACAATACTTCAGAGAGACAGTAAGTTGAAGAATTGCAGAATATCTTATAATTATCAGTAAAAGACATAATTAGGGAACTATGTCATTTCAAATGGAGAAATAGGACAAATGCAGGCAATTGCATTGCTTTCTACATCTAAGAATTCTTCATTAAGGAAACTAATTTTTTTGTCCAGTTTTTGGTATTCAAATTAGGGAGATATCTTACATGCAGGCTAGAAGAGAATTCCAGATAGTGATACCGTGGTATAAGTTTACACTTACCTCATGTTTTCATTCAACAGATGAAGAATCAACATCTGCTCTGATGTTCTTTCTTTAAAAGACACCTTATCTTACTACTATCTACAATAATGCAAAAAAGAACAACAAATGAATAAAATTTTAAGCAAAAGAATTTAACCTCTCAGTTGTTAGCATAAGTTATTTGACTTCTTTGTTAAGTATGTTTTTCACTTTTTTCACTTGGCTGCAACTTTAATTTTGTTCCTTTTTCCAGAATTATTTTTTGTATATATTTTATTAATTTTGTAGGTTAGGGCTGTTTTTTAATAAAACAACATTCTTAATATTTAGCAAACAGCATATTATCTGAGTTCATTTATTTAAAAAACAGTAAGAGTTAATTTCTATATTATCATAATCAATATGTTAGTTAATCACTCAATAATCTTCTTACTAGTATATATTCAATGTTACATAGTACATATCATGTTCCTTTCTCTCTAACTCACTTTTCTAGCCATTGGTAAAAATTGTCCCATGTTCTAAAGTACACTGAGTCTTCTTACTCTTTTATCTTTAATGTCAATCTGTCCATTTCTGCACAATCTAAAATTTTCTTAATTAGTTTTTCTTCCATTGGTAAGTTTTCATTTTTCCAATATTGGGCAAATACAATTCCTACTGCAGTTAATACATGTAAAATTAGATATATACAATCTTTCTCATAGTTTCCTCCTATTATGCCTAACAGAAACAGTTCTGACTTAAAATTTATATGTTTTTTAGTCATTTTTTCCAACCATCAGTGGTTTTGACCAAAATCTTTTAGCTTAAGGGCATGTCCACCAGATATGATAATATCTGTTTACATTTCCAACATTTGTTTGATGTATTTTTAAATATTTTCGCTAATCTCACCCATGTTAGAAGCCATCTGTAAAACATTTTGTATATGTTTTCTTTGTAGGCCACCACGTTTGTTAATGTAGCATTTCCTTCCCATAATCTTTCCCAGTTTTCTAATTCTATATTATGTCCAAAGTCTAATTCTATATTATGTCCAAAGCCCATGTTACCATTGTTCTTTTACTTGTTCCTCTTTCATCTTTAAGTTTAATATTTATAGAGTTTCTTAATCAATTTTTCATCTATTTTTAGCAGTATCTGGTCAAATTCTGATAATAATAATAATAATAATAATAATAATAATAATAATAATAATAATAATAATAATAATAATAATAATAATAAAAGTTGGAAGGGACCTTGGAGGTCATCTAGTCAAACCCCCTGCTCAGGCAGGAAACCCTATACCATTTCAGACAAATGGCTGTCCCGTCTCTTCTTAAAAACTTCCAGTGTTGGAGCATTCACCACTTCTGGAGGCAGATTGTTCCACTGGTTAATTGTTCTGTCAGGAAGTTTCTCCTTAGTTCTAGGTTGCTTCTGTCCTTGACTAGTTTCCATCCATTGCTTCTTGTCCTGCCTTCAGGTGCTTTGGAGAATAGCTTGACTCCCTCTGCTATCATGTCACTCCTTGCCCTTCTCTTCATTAAACTACACATACCCAATTCCAGCAACTGTTCCTTATATGTTTTAGCCTCCTTTGTTGCTCTTTTCTGTACTCTTTCTAGAATCTCAATATCTTTTTTACATCATGGTGACCAAAACTGGATGCAGTATTCCAAGTGTGGCCTTACCAAGGCATTGTAAAGTGATATTAATACTTCATGTGATCTTGATTTTATCCCTCTGTTAATGCAGCCTAGCACTGTGTTGGCTTTTTTGGCAGCTGCAGCACACTGCTGGCTCATATTTAAGTCATTGTCCACTAGGACTCCAAGATCCCTCTTAAAGTCACTACTATTGAGCAAGGTACCACCTATACTATACCTGTGCATTTGGTTTTTCCTGCCTAAATGTAGAATCTTACTTTTTTCACCATTGAATATCATTTTGTTAGATAGTGTAAGGTACACACCTGTCTGGCCACCTGATTGGCCAAGCCACGCGGCGGGAATTCCTGGACACCGGGTTGGGTGGCCAGGGGCAGCGTGGGAAACCTGAGCCTGCGGGTTGGACAGCGCCGGGCAAGCCGGGCGCTTAAATACCAGCAACCGGGCAGGTAGGGCCAGTTCGGCCACGTGTACTTCAATAAACAAGTTAACAGCAGTCCGTCTCAGTGTGTTCACTCGCCCAACCGACCAGACACAACAGTGGCGACGAAGGTGGGATCGGCAGTGGCAGAGTCTGAGCGCGAGACGAGCAAACGCGGAGCGGGAAATTCAAAGAGACGTCAATAGCGAAAAACCCGAAACCTGCGGAGGAGAATGGCGCAAGTCGGCTCAATCCGGGAATTCGACCCTCAGTACCCAGAGGACTGGGAGGAATACGTGGGACAGGTCAAGGGGTACATGCTGGTGAACGGAATCACGGAGGATCGGAAGAAAGCCGCCGCGTTGCTAACGATTAGCGGGATGCCAGTCTACCGGGTCGCTGTGGGTCTGTGCCAGCCAGCAGCGGTAGCCAGCATCTCTTACGCCGAACTCCTAGGGAAACTGCATGAGCATTTCACCCCGAAAAGATCTGAACTGTTCTGGAGGAGGATTTTCGAAAAACGCAACCAGAAACCGGGGGAATCTATAACGCAGTTCGTGGCAGCAGTGAGAGAAGCCGCGCTCCGCTGCAAGTATGATAACCTGGAGGTGCGCATTCGAGATCGAGTGGTCCTGGGCTTACGTGACGAACAACTCCAGAACAGGATCATATCCAAGCCCACGGGGAACTTACAAGAAGTCCTCGACGAGCTGCTCACCTACGAGAGCACCGGCCAACGTGACCCCCCCACAACAGCAATGGCGCGACCGGGTCCATTCACCAAGAGTGCCTTGTGGACGGTGGGGTGGAGGACTACCAATGGGAGACAGACATCAACGAAGTCACCCGCCGGTTCGGTAAAGCCACAATGAAGCCTCAGCGAGCGGACGACGGCGATCGGAACAGGAGGCCACCTCCCCCACAAGCAAGACCACCGAGGGAAGGCCAGAACAGGCACAGGGACTCCGAAACCAAGTGTGGGAGCTGCGGCGGCAACCATCCACGCCTAAGCTGCCGGTTTAGGAACGCCAGATGCAGAAATTGCGGGAAAACCGGCCACATTCAGAGCATCTGCAGGAGCAAGCCGCGGGAGAACCTGAACGACATCGACGCCTGGGCCGCAGGTAAGGTAACCCCCCGGAACGGTGGCAAAGGGCCTCTTAGGCCACGCACACACACACAGGTCCGGGGAGGGGCAAGGGCCATCAACCAAGTGTTTAGGCCCAAACTACTAGTCGAGATCCAGTTACAGGGCACCCCTTGCAAAATGGAGGTAGATTCGGGAGCGGCCATGTCCATAATCTCTAGAGAGACACTGGCCCGCATCGAGGCCAACAGCAGGCGCCGGGTCCAAATCAAGCAATCACACATACAACTAGCAGACTTCCAAAAATCACCAATCAAAGTATGCGGGTCTATCACTATAGACGTCAGTTTCAAGGGGTTCAAGGGACCCCTCGAACTTCTAGTCACAGAGGGCCGGAGGACCAGCCTAATCGGCCTTAACTGGTTCGAGCCGCTAGGCATATGGGTCGGGGGAATAAACTCCATTCAAACACAGACCCTGCAGGCCGTCTGCGACAAATACGCGGACGTTTTCGACGACACCTTAGGAAAATATAAGGGCCCACCGATCAGCTTTAAACTAGACCCCACAGTACAGCCCATCCGAATCAAAGCCAGGCGAGTGCCATTCGCGCTCAAGCAAAAGATAGAAGCTGAACTAGACAAGCTAGTAGGCCAGGGGGTGCTAGAACCGGTAGACGGGGGGCCCTGGGAAATGCCTATCGTTACCCCCCTTAAACCTAACAGGGACGTGAGAATTTGCGCGGCCTATAAAGCCACGCTAAACCACGGATTAAAGCAGCATGCTTACCCGATCCCAACAGTGAAGCAAGTCCTTGCTACCATCCAGGACGGCGCCATCTTCGCTAAACTTGATTTGGCGCAGGCGTATTTGCAACTCACAGTCACCAGGGAAGCGGCAGATGCTCAGATGATTGTTACCCACAAGGGGGCGTTCCGAGTCAATAGGCTGCAATTTGGAATAGCTACAGCCCCAGGTATCTTCCAAGAAGTGATGGAGAAGACACTAAAAGGTATACCTGGGGTGTGCCCCTATTTTGATGACGTGCTCATTGCAGGGAAAGATGAGGGGACACTAGCTGAAAGATTAGAAAAGGTTCTAGATAGGTTTAGGAAGGCTGGGCTTAAATTAAAGAAGGGGAAGTGCTCCATAGGAGTACCTTCCACAGAGTTTCTGGGATACAGGATAGATGCACAGGGCATACATCCCACAGAGGGGAAGATAAAAGCGATCAAGGCAGCCCCAGAACCAAAAAACAAGGCAGAACTACAGGCATTCTTAGGCCTGATTAATTTTTATCACACATTCATCCCCCTCAAGGCTGCCATAGCTGAGCCACTACACAGGTTGTTGGATAACAAAACACCATGGAACTGGCAAGAACAACATAAAAAAAGTTTCCAGTCCCTTAAGGACATATTAGCCAGCAAACCTGCAGTGACACACTTCATTGAGGGGAAGCCAATCTGTTTAGCATGTGATGCTTCACCATACGGGGTAGGAGCCGTGATCAGCCATTGGGATGGCAACGGGCATCAAAGGCCCATAGCATATTATTCAAGAACTCTAACCAAGGCTGAGCGCAACTATGCCCAAATAGACCGGGAAGCATTAGCGATAGTGGCAGGGGTAAAGAAATTCCACAATTACCTATATGGTAGGGAATTCAAAATACTCACGGACCACAAACCCCTCCTAGGGTTATTCACCACAGACAAACAGACCCCACAAATAATGTCACCTAGGATGCTGAGGTGGTCCATATTCCTGTCTGCCTACACATTTTCCTTACAATACAGACCGGGGAAGGACATGGGCCACGCGGATGCACTAAGCAGATTACCATTACCTGAAACTGACAATGACCCAGCCCCAGCCAGTCAGATCCTAACAATAGAAGAGCTCCCTGAATGCCCAGTGACGGCCAAAGACATTGCCATAGCTACCAGCAAGGACCCGGTGCTAAGGAGAGTGGCGTCATGGGTCCTAGGCGGGTGGAGCCAAGGGAGTCAGGAACCACAGTTCCAGGCCTACCTAAGGAGGCGGGACGAGATATCAACCCACCGAGGGTGCCTCTTGTGGGGGAACAGGGTAATAATTCCAGAGGAGCTAAGGGAAAGAGTCATCAGTGACTTGCATGAGGGACACCAGGGGATAGTACGCATGAAAGCCCTGGCCAGAAGTCACCTGTGGTGGCCAGGGCTGGACAAGGCCATTGAAGAGAGGGTGGCAGGGTGTTACCTCTGCCAGAGATCTAGGCCAGAGCAAACCCATGCACCAGTTCATAGGTGGGAGGCCACACACAACCCATGGTCACGCATACATATCGATTACGCAGGCCCCTTCCAAGGAAAAACATTCCTAATAGTGGTAGACAGCTACTCCCGGTGGTTAGAGGTAGTGCCAGTCAAACACACAACATCAGCAAAAACCATACAGGTCCTGAGGGGACTCTTTGCCACCCACGGGTTACCTGACGTGATTGTGTCTGACAATGGGCCCCAATTCACATCCAATGAATTTCAGGACTTCCTCAAGGCCAATTGGATTAGGCACGCGACGTCGGCTCCCTTCCACCCATCCAGCAATGGCTTGGCAGAAAGGAACGTAAGGACCACGAAAGACGCTCTATGCAGAATCATCACCGGTGATTGGCCCCAAAGACTGGCTCAGTTCCTACTGACACAACACACCACCCCCTGCACAGCCACTGGGAAGAGCCCGGCAGAAATGAGGTGGGGCAAGAAACTCACCACCAAACTTGACAGACTCCATCCCGACAGATCAACACCAGAGGTGGAGCAAGATTGCACAGCCCGGACTCTGGACATTGGGGACTTAGTGTGGGCCAGGAACTACAGCCAAGGAGACAAGTGGCTGCCAGGGATAGTGGTGGACAAGCTAGGGCCACTGTCTTAAATCATTGAGGGGGAAGGGGAACGCCAGGTCAGGAGACACATAGACCAACTAAGGAAAAGGGCCCCAGAAATCACACCACATAAGCAGACCCAGCATCCACACAACACCGCTCATGGGGGAATAGCCACGCTCCCATTCACACCACACCAAGCCTACACAGGACCCACATCCAGGACGTCTGGAACAGGGGGAGTCGGGGATGTCACAACCGACCCAGGGACACCTGAGACCATCACCAACGGGGGGGAAGGGGAGCACACGGAATCCTTACTGCCAACAGGGCTGTATCAGGGCAGGGACCAGTTAAGGGCATCCGAGCCAACCCTGGAAGGGGGGGCTGAGCCAGACAGACCAACAGGGAGATACCCTACCAGGGTGCACAAGGCCCCAGCTTACTTAAAGGATTACATAAGACAATAACAGCTTCAATTGGGGGGAAAGGGGTGTAAGGTACACACCTGTCTGGCCAGACTGATTGGCCAAGCCGCGCAGTGGGAATTCCTGGACACCGGGTTGGGTGGCCAGGGGCAGCGCGGGAAACCTGAGCCTGCGGGTTGGACAGCGCCGGGCAAGCCGGGCGCTTAAATACCAGCAACCGGGCAGGTAGGGCCAGTTCGGCCACGTGTACTTCAATAAACAAGTTAACAGCAGTCCGTCTCAGCGTGTTCACTCGCCCAACCGACCAGACACAACAGATAATGCCCAGTGTTCAAGTCTGTCCACATCCTCCTGTATCTTAAGTCTATCTTCTGGAGTATTGGCTATTCCTGCTAGCTTGGTGTTGTCTGCAAATTTGATGAGTTCTCCATCAATCACCTCATCCAAATCATTAATGAAGATATTGAAGAGCACTGGGCCCAGAACAGAGCCCTGGGGCACCCCACTACACACTTCCTTCCATGTAGATGTAGTTCCATTGAGGACCACACGCTGAGTACGGCCTGTCAGCCAGCTACGAATCCATCTGGTGGTGATGCTGTCTAACCCACATTTTTCTATCTTATCAAGTAGTAGGTTGTGATCTACTTTATCAAATGCCTCACTGAAGTCCAAGTAAATTATATCCACAGCATTCCTCTGGTCCAGTAATTTTGTCATGAATATATTTTGTCATGCAATAATATTTGTCTGGCATGATCTGTTTTTGACAAACCCATGTTGGGTTTTAGTAATGACTTTGTTTGCATCTAGGTGTTCGCTGATTCGTTGTTTGATTATCTTTTCCAGAATCGTCCTAGGTATTGAGGTCAGGCTGATTGGTCTGTAGTTTCCTGGATCTATTTTTTCCCCTTTTTGAAGATGGGAACTACGTCAGCTCTTTTTCAGTCCTCTGGTAGTTCCCCAGTGCTCCAGGATCTTTGAAAAATGTAGTTCAGTGAGAACCTTGGAATGTAATCCATCTGGTCCTGTTGATTTGAACTCGTCTAAGCTGGACAGGAGCTCACTTACCATTTTCTTGCCTATCTTAACTTGTGTTTCTATTCTGTTTTTGATAGGTTGGACTGTTTTTTCCCCTTTGTGTAAAGACAGATGCAAAAAAAAAGTTAAATAGTTCTGCTTTCTCCCTGTTGCTAGTCACCTTCTTGCCACTTTCCCCCACTAATGGACCAATCATTTCCTTAACTTTTTTTTTGTTTTTTACATGTTGAAAGCAGCTTTTTTTGTTATTTTTGACTTTGGTCACAAGCCTTAGTTCATTTTGAGCCTTAACTTTCCACAGTTCATCTTTGCAGGCACAGGCTATTTGCTGATATTCTGCCTTAGTTATGTGCCCCTCTTTCCACTTTTTATACTTGTCCTTTTTATCTTTCAATTTATCAGAGTTCTTATGCAGCCATGCTGGTTTCTTTTGAGAGCTGATATTTTTCTTCTTTGTTGGTATTGTGCTAGACTGGGCTTTTATTATCTCACTTTTCAAAACTTCCCAAGCTTCTTGAGTGGCTTTCCCCTTTAGGATTCTTATCCATGGATTCCTTCCCAAGTTCTCTCTAAGTTTATTGAAATTAGCTCTTTTAAAGTCCAAGACTCTAGTTTGACTGCATTCTATTGCTTATGCTTCCAGAATGTTGAATTCCAATATTGTATAATCACTTCCCCCCAAGGTTCCTGTGGCTTCAACACCTTCTATCATTTCATCTCTGTTAGTGAGGATTAGATCCAATACAGCTAATCCCCTAGTTCCCTTCTCTACTACAAAGTTGTCTGCTAGGTTTGTCAGGAATCTGTTTGATCTTCTGCTTGATGCAGAGTTTGTTTCCCAGTTGATGTCAGGGTAATTAAAGTCCCCCATTAATATTGTGATGTGCTTCCTACATACCTTAGTTAGCTGACTAGCACAAAGTTCATCTATTTCCTCTGTTTGGTTAGGTGGCCTACAGTATATACCTATGGCAATGTCATTTCCCCCCCCCCCACTTTTATATTGACCCAAATGCATTCAAGACAGTTTTCATCATTGTTGTGCTCTATTTCTGTAGAGATACAGTTGTTTCTTATATAGAGAGCAACTCCACCTGCTCTTTTGTTTGGTCTGTTTCTTTTAAATAATTTAAATCCCTCTAGCTGTGTGTTCCATTTGTGAGTTTCGTTCCACCATGTTTCCGTAATGGCGACAATGTCATATCTGCCCTCATTTACCTGAATTTCTAGTTCTTTAATAAAATCCCATTGTTTTAGTATCTTTTTCATATCTCATTTGAATTTGCAAGTATGGCCACCATAATAGATCAATACCTGGTTCTTGAAAATCTTGTCTGTCTTTCAATTTCCCTTCATTTCCCAAAATATCTTTATAGGTCACAACTTTCTCGTAATTGATTAAATTTGGGTAAGCAAATGCTTCCATTGTTGAAAGCCATCCAGGTATTTTAATATAGATTTTCACTTTTATTTTTTCCCATTCTAGAAGAAGTGCATTTCTTATAAATTGATTGTCAATGCTGCTAACATCGAATGTTATTGCTTGACATGAGATGAAGAAGTAGCTATTTCATGTTAAACTTGTGTATTGCTTTAAGACTTGTGTATTGTTTTAGTTTAAAATTGGTGGGAGGGAAGAGTAGGAATGCACTTTGAAGGCCATTCGTCTCTCTAAAGCAGTGTTTTTCAACCTTTTTTGGGCAAAGGCACACTTGTTTCATGAAAAAAATCACGAGGCACTCCACCGTTTTCCGCACCGTTGGACCTCCCCACGGTCGCTACATGAACGGTCGTAAGTCGAGGATGGCCTGTGTTCTCAAGGGGTTGGACTAGATGACCTCCAAGGTCCCTTCCAACTTCTTCTTCTTCTTCTTCTTCTTCTTCTTCTTCTTCTTCTTCTTCTTCTTAGTATTATTATTATTATTATTATTATTATTATTATTATTATTATTATTATTATTATTAGCCTCTTTATTTTATTTTATTTTATTTTGGGGCTTTTGTTTGTTTTTGCTGTGAAGGAAAAGGAAAGCTTGCATTTCTTTTTAATTTATCTTTCTGTATTTTCTTTTTTCTCTTCTTTTCTTTTTTCCTTCCTTCCTTCCCTCTCTTCCCTCCCTCTCTTTTCTTTCTTTATCTTCCTTCCTTCCTTTCTCTCTCCCACTTTCTTTCCCTCCCTCTCTCAATTTCTTGCTTTCTACTTGTTGTGGAAATTGGAAGCTACTTGCATTTCTTTTTAATTTTTCTTTCTGCATTTTTCTCCTTCATTTATTTCTTCTTTCTTTTCTTTTCTTTCTTTCTTTCTTTCTTTCTTTCTTTCTTTCTTTCTTTCTTTCTTTCTTTCTTTCTTTCTTTCTTTCTTTCTTTCTTTCTTTTCTCTTTCTTTCTTTATTTCTCTCTTTCTTTTCTCTTTCTTTCTTTCTATCTTCCTTCCTTTCTTTCCTGCCTTTCTCTCTCCCACTTTCTTTCCCTCCCTCTCTCAATTTCTTGCTTTCTACTTGTTGTGGAAACTGGAAGCTACTTGCATTTCTTTTTAATTTTTCTTCCTGCTTTTTTTCCTTCCTCCCTCCCTTCCTCTCTCTCTTTCTTTTCTATTCTCCTTTTTTTTCTTTCTCCCTCCCTTTTCCTCTTCCCCCTTTCTCCTTTTTTCCCTTCCTTTTTTCTTTCTTTCTCACCTTTACCATCAAAAGCACTTCACTCCAGAGGGGGGGGGGAACCCCAAAGGTTTTATTATGCAACGTATCAAAAGGACAGGTTAAAAAAAAATCAGCCATGTAATTTTTCAGACGCAAACGAAGCCTCCAAGAGCGAAGCGGTCAGATCCTTCTATTTCGGGCTGGGGCGAGGGGTCGCGGCTAGCAAAGAAAGCGGAGCCAGGCAGCCGACCAGGGGGGAGTCTCGCATCCTCAGCCGCGCGAGGAGTAAGGAGTAAGCGGCGCGTGCTGGGGAAGAAGAGCTTTTTCGAACGTTGCAGGCAACCAACCACGCGACAGCTCAGGCGAGCCGGGCTGGCCGCCCATCCGTCCTCTTCCGATAAGCGAGCCGGTCGCCTCTCCCCAGCTTCTCTCTCTTCAGCAAGAGACCCTCCGAAGCCAGAGAAGGGGGCGGAGCTACGCTGCCGTGGAGCCCTGGTGCCTAGAGAGGTCGAGCCCACTTCTTTTCCCGGGCTTTTGCTTCCAGCAAAGTAGGGCCGTCAGCTTAGCCAAGGCTCCCCACCAGAGAGTCTTGCAGCGCCACTCCGCCCGTGGCTGTTCCTCCTCCTCCTCCTCCTCCTCCTCCTCTCACCGCTGTCTCCTAGGTCAGTGTTTTTTCAATTCTTCCCACGGCACACCAGGCAACATCTCGCGGCACACTAGTGTGCCGCGGAACAGTGGTTGAAAAACACTGCTCTAAAGAAGATAAGACTTTGGCCGTTCTTCTAACGGAAGGGAAGCTGATTCTTTAAATTAATTGGAGAATATGATTAATGACAAAATTAGAAAGGTGGAGAATTGTGTTTAATTATATTGTGCAAGGGGCAGAGATTTCAGATTCCAGCTTCCTTTGAGCAAGCATTTGCCGGTGTATTAGGCTAATAAAGGACTTTTAAGGTAAACAATGCCTCAGAGTCACTTGAAAAGCCCATACATCGGAAAGTTGACATTGATTTTGAAAGTATGCATTTATTCTTCCCATACCACAGAAAGGCATGCCATCCAAGTTGTAGGTCATGCCCCTATATGTATAATAGTCTTTTATCTCTAAGCATTATCCACTCTTTTAGCCATGTTCCCCTCCTTCTTTTTCCTAGTCAACCAAGTTTTTGACACCTTGCTAAGCACTGGTGGTACTCGAATATTTGTCATGTCCAAAAGTGGTACAATCTGTGAAAAGATTGAAAAGCCCTGCACCAAAGGGTCATCCACAATGCCCTATTTACCTGCTTTGCAACTGCCAGTTTCATTACCATTCAAATGAATCAACTCCCTGGTTTGTTTACTGAATTTTCATTTGGTTTAAATTAGGACTTAACAACTCACCAGATAGATGGATAATTATAGTAATCACTCTCCAGCAGTTTACAGGAGCCCTGGGGAGCTATAGGGTCAGGGTTAGGCAAGACTGAAAAACGGCCACTTTGCACTTTCTGTTTCCACTGGCAATGGAGAGCTCCCCATATTTGCAGGATTCTTGCAAGTCAACTAATGGAGGTCTAAGGAGCTTGTCCAAAGAGCCTCTAGGATTTGCAAACTGCTTCCCACGAGGTTAAGGTGTGATGTCATTTCCAAAGAGGGCATCCCAATTCAGCAAAAGCCAGGAATACCCATTTTATTTGAAGGATAAGCAGAAAAGTGTTTTACAGTGCAGCCATGGTTTTTATTGGCTTGTAGAGTTGCAGATGGCTATGTGAAGGCATTCTCCACATCTGACAGGACCCAGGAGAACTGGATTACCTTGAGCATTTTCTTTTCATGCTAAACACGAGAGAATGGGGGAACAGAAGATTCAGTAGGTCTGAAAAGACAATGATGCATTTTACAATGCTTGTTCTTCAATTATCTTGAATAAAAAACTAACTCTACCTTCCCAATGAAATGTAGGAACTGAATAAAATGCTATGTTTGTGTTAGAGCTAATCATTACATTCCTTTCACAGAAATACTGTACACTGTTATTTATAATACAAATGTGACATTTATAACCATTTATGGTACACTTCATGATTTCAAAATATCTTCATACTTCAAGAATTTTTTTTGAATTGTCTGAATGTTGTGAGTGTAGAATTAACTATTACAAATTTGCAACTAGAGGTATGCTTTTAATAGTATGATCTTAGTACATTTGATTTAGAATATTTAAACTTACTAAAATGTTTAGAATCAATGTACCAATCACATCTAGGATAGTGGTGTAACCGCTTTGTTTTTGCTTCTGAGGAGTGAATGTTGGTAAAAAGAAACTTGAATGAACAAACCTGGAGCCAGCAGTCCCAAAGGTGCTTTTTCAAGAAGCAACTGGGTTTTCGTGTTTTTCTTTGAAGACATTTTGCTTCTCATCCAAGAAGCTTCTTCAGCTCTGACTGGATGGTGGGGAATGGAAGGATTTATATTCCTTGTAGACAGCTGGTCATTTGCATTATTTTAGAGAGTTGTTGAGGCCACTTGGAGGTTTATCTGTGTCCTCAAGGTTACCTGAGTGATACAAATATGTGTGGAGCCTTCTTGGAACTGCTGAAAGGACTGTGTTGTAGATTGGAGATAAATGATGGTGTATCCCTCCCCCTCTATTGAGAGAGTGCTATTCAATTTTGACATAGATGGCCTCTTTCAAACCAGCAGTCCTCTCTGTCCAAAATGTGGACTTTGCTGTCTTCAAAAGAGTGGCCTTTGTCTTTTAAATGCAGATGGACTTCTGAATCTTGTCCTGATGGGTTTTTTCTCCTACGTTGTGCCATGCATTTATGAAGTGGTTGTTTTGTTTCACCAATGTACAGATCTGCACATGGCTCACTGCATTGTACTGCATATACCATGTTGCTTAATTTGTATCTGGGTGTTTTATCCTTGGGGTGGACAAGCTTCTGCCTTAGTGTATTCTTGGGTTTAAAGTGTGCATGTATGTTGTGTTGACTGTAGATCCTCCTGAGCATTCCAGATACTCCTGCATGGAATAACATTGCTTTGTTTATTGTTCTCTTCTGTTATGGAGGAGCTCCTGCTAGAACTTTTTTGGAATTTGATGAAGGCCCCGTTGGGATAGCCACACTTTCTGAGGGCTTCCTTGATGTGTTTTAGTTCTTTTTCTTTCCCATCTTTGCTGGTAGGCAGGACTTCAGCTCGGTGGTTTAGGGTTCTGATAACTCCCATTTTGTGCTCCAGTGGGTGGTGAGAATCAAAATGTAAATATTGATTTGTGTGTGGGCTTTCTGTAAACTTTTAAGTTTTAAGGCTTTTGTCTTCCTTAATATGTATTGCATAGTCCAGAAAGGCTAGACTATTTTCCTTAACATCTTCCCGTGTGAATTTGATGTATCTGTTCACAAAGTTGATATGTTTGGTGAATGCTTCCAATACCTGTATTTTGATCTTGACCCAAATATCATCCACATACCTATACCAGTGAGTGGGTGGAATTCCTGTGAAGGACATCAGGGCTTAGGTGACAGAACCATTCTCAGCCCAGACCACATATGTGCCATGCTGGACCTCTGTGTGATTACCTATTTCAAATACAATGAAGGTTCCTACAGACAAAAACACGGCTGTGATATGGTTCACCTGTGTCCCCCATTGTTGCCAATCTCTTCATGGAAGAGGTAGAAACAAAAGCCATAAACTCCTTCACAGGAATTCCACCCACTCACTAGCCTCAACAACTCTCTAAAAGAATGCAAATGACTAGCTGACTGCAAGGAATATAAATCCTTCCATTCCCCACCATCCAGTCAGAGCTGAAGAAGCTTCTTGGATGAGAAGCGAAACATCTTCAAAAAAACAACAAGAAGGTCCAATTGTCTCTTGAAAAAGCACCTTTGGGACAGTCATGACCTGGATGACACCATAGACTGGAGCCACCAGGTATCTAGAGTCAAGTTAACCCTTTTGACTCTTCTCTTTGAATAGGAGAATCTGCATATATTTACAATTCTTGACTGGGATTTAAAAGTGTTTAACTTTGATTTGATTATATTAACAGATAAAAACTGTTTATTTAAAATAAATAACTTGGCATGTTCTCAGATGGATCTCAGATGGCCAGCTCTTATCCTGACTGTTCCTCTGGATTGCAATGCCTAAATAATAATAAGTATTTAAAAGGTACAACTCAAAATGGAGACTATTTTCTTTTCTTTCTTTTTTTTAACTCTGGAAGCAATATTTCTAACTGTAAAAAGAACATGAAACTTGGTCAGAACTCAAGATATGGATCTCTGTAACATAATGTGTGATCAAATTCCTTGAGTTTCAAAAGTGATTTCTAATGAAAAAGTCAACAATAGCTTTTCCTTTGTGCAAGCTTAAATAGGCTCTTGGAATTGTGATCTGTGTCCCTAACTGTAAAAGTCCACATTCACCCATTTTCTTTGCTATCATCCAAATATAAAAAGTTTGAGTGATTAACTCATACCTTCAATCTTCTTACCTGCAGAAAATCAGCAATTCTGAATTTGAATATTGCATGCTTGCATGGAACATACTGTATATATGTGTTCTCAGAGATTTGTACTTTTTTAACATTGATTATTATAGGGCTTGCTATAGACTAGCTCTCTGCATGTATATTCAAAATTCAATTCATATATTGATTCATACTGTAGGAAGTCAGCACCCACCCACCCAGAGAATGAAATATTTTGGGAAATATTAAAAGAGGTGGGATAGAATATTTCCCCTGGAGGAGAAATAGAGAAAAAAAAACTTAAGAGAGGCAGAAACAGCCCGTCTCCCCGCACCAGTCTCCCTGCCCCAAGCAGAAACCAGCTTTTAGAAATGCAGATTTGGTAATCCATTCAGGAAGACTGGGGGCAGAAAGGCTGGAGCTGAAGGAATTAGAAAAACAAAGACTCTTAAAATTTACATTCCTCCACCAAAATTGCAAGGACAGGACATAATCTTTAGGACATAATAGGATTAACCCACCACAATTAGAATACCCAAAGGGCACATTCAAGCTTAGGTCAAAGTACAAGCACAAAAAAAGGCACCTCAAACACCTTTATACCCAAAGAAGGTATAAAAACCCATCCACTCTCAACTCCATTTGATCAGCTGTCCCATAACTGCATGCTGTTGCTGGTTCTGTTCATCAATAAACTGAACCTTCTTTCCTAAGCAGCCCCCATTTTTTTATTTCCAGTGCCTTAGCCTCCATTTTATTTACTTCTGGCTTGGAACTGGACCTGATGATTTTTATTTCAACAATTTGGCACCCCAGATAGGACTCCAAGCTAACCTGTCCAATGGACCAGGTCTGAATAAGCCTCCATCTTGTCGGCAGCAGACCCCTTGTGTCTGTGGGTGGGTTTCCCAGACCCTGCCCATTTTGAGCAAGGGTAGTAAAGGGAGTTTTGAGTTTGAGCTCATCAGCTGCTTGGAAAGAAAGTGAGTACCTCTAAATTTTAACTTTTAAAATCCAGGGGAGTGAGGGAAATGTATGTATGTATGTATGTATGTGGGGGGGGGGGCTTTCTTCTCTGGCTACAGCTGGATCCCACCCTCTCTGTGCTATTCCTAGCCACCGCCCCCAGTCAGCTACTAGCTCCACCAAGCTGTGATCGGCAGATCCTGGAAAGCAAGGGAGTACCTATTATACCTAGGCCTGCTTATTAGAGTTTCTGTGTGAATGATTGTGCATATGCGTCTTAGAGTATCCCCGACTTTGAATAGTCAGACAATAATACACACATACAGGACAATATGTTAATTGCAATAGTTCTAGCAGTGATAAATAAAAGATGATTGACTTTGTTGGTAATGGCTCAGGTTTAATAGATTATATGACTTTCACAACTTCCTGGATCATTTCAACTTCTAGATTTTTCCAACCCTTAACATTTTGTGTCTAAATTATTTGTATAAATGAACTATCCAGATTTAATTTAGCAGTAGCATCACCACCTTGTTGATTGAGACATTGGGTGAGCTGCTTTTATTTAAAAACAGTAATGTCTATAGTTTAGTTAATGATTAGAGGCTAAGCAAGGAGAATTCAGCAGGAAATAGTGCTTTTTGACCAAATAGTACATTATGGTCTCTATTGTGGGTTTTACAGAGCAATCTATCTCCTATTCAGTTTGATAGCATAAGCCAAAATGATTTTGACTAACCTTTTCTAACCTTTTTTTAATCTTGGAAGAATATTGAAATAATTTTCATGTCTTGGGGAACTCTCCCCTTCAGACATATAAAAATTATTATATACATAGCTCACAGTGTAATCGATACATTGTGTTTGTGATTATCTAATATTGTCAGTGCTCTTTTAAGGAGAGAATGTTATTTTTCTGTGGATCTGTTTATTTTGGCCCATGTTAACTCCTCTTTTTGTTGGATTCCTCCTCCCCTGCAAAGGACATCTACTGTAATGCAAGCCAGGTAGAGGAAACCTCAATATTTCTTTTTTTAAAAAATATTTTCTTCTTAATTTTTTTACTTTATCCCATTAGGCCTAAAAGTCTTATTACAAATTTCTATTCTATAAGATGCTAATGAGGAATGGTATCTACAAGCATACTTTTTTGCTAATGAGGAATGGTATCTGCAAGCATACTTTTTCCACCTATTTAAAACTAAAAATGACTTTTTAGTCCCTCACCTTCATTTTTTAAAAAAGTTATATTTAGCTTAAATTTCTTGAAATTAATCTTCTTGTTCCCCTTCATACATTTTAAAACTCATAAGGCCAACATAATTAATTTCCATCAAAAAATCAATGTTGATTTTTTTCCCCACTCATCATCTCTTGCAGAAACCCTAGCTCATGGAACTGCAGTTGAGAAATTTCAAATGAATGAATTTATGTTATTTATATTTCACCTGTCTATCATGAACTCAAGATGTTTTATAAGGAGGTCCCTCTTTATTCAGTATTTACTTATTTATTTACAACAATCCTGTGAGGTAGTCAAAACTGAGACAAAACAACTGTCCCAGAGTCAGATTGATTTGTAACTAGCTGACAAACTGTACTCAAAGATTAATCCTTAATGCAGTACTACATCTACATGGAGGGAAATAACAGTGGGGTACCACAAGGTTCCATCTTAGCCCCAGTACTCTTCAATATTTTCATAAATAACTTAGATGAAGGAATAAAAGAGGAACTCATCAAATTTGCAGCTGACACTAAGTTGGCAGGAATAGCCAACACCCCAGAAGACAAGTTCAGCATCCAAAAAGATCTTGATATACTTGAACAATGGACCCAGCCCAACAAATGAAATTTAATGTGGAGAAAAGCAAAGTTTTACACAGGCAAAAAAAAAATCAAAGGTACTAGTACAGATTAGGTGAAACCTGCCATAAAAACAGTAACTATGAGAGGGATCCTTGGAATCCTAGTGGGCGATCAGTTAAATATGAGTCAGCAATATGCGGCGGCAGCCAGAAAAGCTAATGCAACCCTTGGTTGCATAAACAGAGGCATAGAATCAAAATCACAAAATCACTTTGTAAATCCTTAGTAAGAACACACCAGGAATACTGCATCCAGTTTTGGTCAGCACATTATAAAAAAGATGTTGAGAGTTTGGAAAAAGGGGAGAGAAGAACAACTAAGATGATTAAGGGCCTGGAGACTAAAATATATGAAGAACAGTTGCAGGAATTGGGTATGGCCAGTCAAGAGAAAGGAAGGACTAGGGGGTGATATGAAAGCAGTATTCCAGTGTTTGAGGGGCTGCCACAAAGAGGAGGGGGTCAGCTTATTTTCCAAAGCACCAGAAAGCAACACAAGAAACAATGGATGGAAACTACTCAAGGAGAGAACCAACCTGGAATTAAGGACAAACTTTCTAACAGTGGAACGGCTTGCCTTCAGAAGTTGTAGGTGCTTCATCACTGGAAGTTTTTAAGAAGAGACTAGATAGCGACTTGCCTGAAATGATATAGGGTTCCTGCTTGAGCAGGGGGTTGGTCTAGAAGACCTCCAAGGTCCCTTCCAGCTCTACTTTGATTCTCAACCAGTCAGCTTCCAGAGCTAAGAAACTGAGTCACCCATTTGAATGAATAGAATAGAATAGAATAGAATAGAATAGAATAGAATAGAATAGAATAGAATAGAATAGAATAGAGCTGGAAGGGACCTTGAAGGTCTTCTAGTCCAGCCCCCAAGTCAAGCAGGAGAACCTATACCATCTCAGACCAATACCATTTCATTCATAATATTGTAACACTATACCAAACTGATTCAAATAATATTTTAAATAATATTTTTTCTCTGATCTCAAGACAATTATGTTGCCTACAATGACAGCTTAATTATAAAAAGTATTTGTGTGTATATATATATGTGCACACATGTGCATGCCTTTGTGCCGGTATTGACTCCTGGCAACAGCCTGGACTAGTCCCTCAAGTTTTCTTGCCAAGGTTTTTCTGAATTGGTTTGCCTTTGCCTGCTTCCTAGGGCTGAGAAAAAGTGACTGACAATCTGGTCCAGCACACTGACCGTTACACCAAACTGGCTCTCTGTAAGAATAGAAGGACTAGTAATTAAATATCACTTCTTGCAATCAAAAGTCAGTTTTTAAAAAATACTGCTTTAAATATCAAAACAAGCATTCTTTGATAAAAGCATCAGATAATAAAAGCATCTGTTTTTCAAAATGTAACTAAGATTTTGTCACTAAGCACACTTATAAAAGTATGCTTTAATAACATAAACTTATTAAAATGGCTTTGAGGCCAGTTTTTATATAACATTTTATTGTACAGTTTACCATCCTGAATAAGCAGTACAAAAATGCTGAAAAATAATAAAATGAAGAGTGCAAGACATAAACCAGGATATGCAAAACACAAATGTGTGCTGAGTTTACTCATTGCTAAGCCAAAAGTCAACAAAGCCCATGGCTCAATGCAGAGATGGAGCAGTTTCTCTGTTCTCCAGCAGTCAGAAGGTTTGTTCCAAATGCCATTGGAGGGGGTGCAACCAAAGTTTTTGAAGGGCAGAGGATTAAGACAGGGGGCTATATACACCTCCTTATACCACTCTGGCTGAAGATGTTGACTCTTCTCATTTTATGGGTATCTTGGGTATCACGTCTGACCATTAGAACACAACCTCCAGAAAGTTCATATAATGCAGTGGACCAAAGACTGAGCTATGAACAAAGAAGCACCTGCTTCAAATCTAATTTCTCCTATGGAAATAATAGGTTACCTTAGACAGCATATTTGCTTGGTTCAGGTCCTCAGCTTAAATATGGGCATAACCCTATTGTTATAAACATTATGACAGCAAAATTAATGTGAAGTGAGTTGAACATGTGAAAATGTTACAGAAATCCTTATAGTTACTTCTCTTTTCCCACTAACAAAATGGGGCAAAACATTCAAACCCCATACAAAACCTCCCTGAAATGACCATATTATATTGCATTCTACTGTAAACTCTGCCACAACTGATCCTATATCTAAATTGGATACATTATAATGACAATTGTAAGTAAGTGAGGGTAGGGGAGAATCCTGAAGTAGTGGGCATCCTGCCTGCAGTGCCCATGCTGGCTGCCCCTTTCCTACCCGAGCTGGAATGCCACCATATTTCAGTAGATGCCAGCCTTCCCTCTGGCCCGTTTCAGCACCTGGCACCCTCAGGGGGGGGTTTGCCTTGCCACCTGTTTCCAGCTCCATTGCATTTCTCCACCACCACAGAGCTGGAGAGCTTGCTGCACCACTGCCCAGATGCCCTCGCTTCCCCCAAGCATTTCTTTGCTAACCTGATTTCCAGCTCAGTCGCGTTTCTCCACTGTTGTGTGCAGGGAAATAAAAGAAGTTTGTGGGACTAAAAAAAAAATTCAGTCAGACCTTCCAACTTCATGAGATCTTATTTTTTTCATGAGAAGGTGGAAGATCTGATTAATTTTTTTTTTACTCCCAGAAACTTCTTTTGTTTCCCTGCACACAGCGGTGGAGAAAAGCACTGGAGAAACGTGACAAAGCTGGAAATCAGGTTACCAAGAAATGCTTGGTGGAAGTGAGGGCACCTGGGCAGTGGTGTGGCAAGCTCTCCAACTCCATGGGGGGCAGAGAAATGTGATGGACTGGAAAGCAGGTGGTGTGTGTGGCAGATCGGGGGGGGGGATCTGCCAAGCCTCATGGCAGTGGCATTGGTGTGAGCAACACGCGACGCAGCATCCTGCTGTGAGAAGCCAAAAATGGCTGCAGAACAAGTGTGGCAGCATGGGAGGCCTGGCTATGGGAGCCTACAGCATGATCAGCGGGGTGCATGGGGCATACCCCCCATCACCTGCCAAGTCTCAGGGCAGCAGCACCGTCTTGCCACAAGTGGGTGAAAGCAGACGCAGAAGAAGTGGGGCAGCAGCCATGTGGGCCACTGCCATGAGGCAAGACAGGTGTGGGGGAAAAAAATAAAACACCCCCCAAAAATAAGACCTAGCACCTCTTTTGAAGGCAAAAAAAGACTGGGTTTTATTTTCAGGGAAACATGGTAGCTTATGATCAAGTGACTCTGGATGACAAAGAACAAGGTTAAGTAAATTTTCAAGGCAAAGGAAATTTTTTTCAGAAGGCTAATACTTTTTCCAATGTCCTTTGCAATATTTAGTTGCAGAAACAATAAACTTCTTTTGAGGATTCTAACATTATATCTATATGCTAGTTCCAGAAAAACATATAATCTACTTATATTAATTGAGGAACAACATTTAAATTCAATAAAAAATTGAGAAAGTTATTAATTGTAGGTCAGTATATACATAAGTGCTTGGCAGCAAGGTCCCTCAGTCCTTTTCCAAGATCTCCACTGAATGGGTTCTCAGGAAGGAGGGCTGAAAAAGCCCCTTGAAAGAGTGTGGTTAAGAGCAACAAAGATGGTAAGGGGTATGGAGGCTAAATCGCACAATGAATGATTAAGGGAACTAAGTATGTCTAGTCTAATGGAGAACAGGACTAAGGTTGACATGATAGCAGCCTTCCAATACTTGAAAGGCTGTCACAGAGAAGAAGGGGTTGACCAAAAGCATGTGAGGGTGGGACAAGAAATAATGGAGAAAAGATCATCAAAGAGAGATCCAACTTGAGAGTTGGATCATCAAAGAGAGATAAATTTCCTGACAATGGAAAGGCTTCCATCCAGAAGTTGTGAGTTCTCCATCACTTGAGGTTTTAAGAAGAGATTGGACAGCCATTTGTCTGGGATGATATAAAGACAATGCCTTGGATTGGACTACAAAATCTCCAAGTTCCCTTCCAGCCCTATGATTCTAGGTCTTCTGACTGAGACCATAGAAGCAACATTGCCAGGCAGAGCAGGCAGGAGAGGGCTACATGGATCAATAGTCTAGGCTAGGAAAAGTAGCTTCAATTCAACTTAATCAGGGTCCAACAATGCTGAAATAACAACTATAACAAATGTCATACCGGGTTTCACTTCCAGCTCTCAACAGTGCCTCTTGCACAACAGAACTCTGCATAATTTCTAGATGTCACACTGTGCTATTAAGAAGAAAAAAAAATCTCTTTAGTGGGATTATCACATGATGGAGAAGACAGAAAAGTCAGATAAAATAGTGATTACACAAACATTTCCTCTTTCACAATATTTCCTGTGGTTTTCCAGTTCAGGCATAAAGTTTCCCATTACCAGTTTAAATTTCTCTATGGTGACAAAATACTGTAATGAGTTAAATAAACAAAAGGCAAAGATAATGCAATTTCAAAATGTATGTTATGTTACCAATGAATTTTTGCTTTTATTTATTTTGTTATGTTACCAATGAATTTTTGCTTTTATTTTGTAGCATAGCCATAAATCTTAGGTATCAAAATTAGGAGACTTGCTACTCAGCAACTTTTAATGAAACTGAAATCATGTAATTGAACATAGAACATAGAATCATAGGACTGGAAGGGAACTTTAAGGTCTTTTATCTAGTCCAGGGGTAGGCAACCTTGGCTCTTTTATGACTTGTAGACTTCAACTCCCAGAAATCTTGAGCCAGCATGGCTGGCTCAGGAATTCTGGGAGTTGAAGTCCACGAGTCATAAAAGAGCCAAGGTTGCCTACTCCTGATCTAGTCCAGCCTGCTGCTCAAGGCAGGAGACCTTTTAACAACCTGGTCAAATGGTTGTCCAGTCTATTTTTGAAAACCTGCAGTGATGGAGCACCACAACTCCCAGAGACAAGCTATTCCATTGATTAATTGTTCTCTCTATCAGAAAATTTCTTACTCCTTACTTCCAGGTTGTATTTCTTTTTAACACGCTTCCACCCATTACTTCTTGTTTGGCCCTTTGGTGCTTTGGAGAATAAGCCAATCTTCTCTTCCCTGTGACAACCCCTCCAGTACTAGAAAACAGTTATCATGTCCCCTTAATCCTTCTCTTTGATAGGCTAGAGCATACCTAGCTCCCTTAATTGCTCATTATACGATTTGACCTTCAAATACTTTATCATATTTCTAGCTCTTCTCTGTACACTTTCCAGGTCTCAACATCTTTTTTGTATCAGAAGTGTACACAGTATTCCAAGTATAGCCTGACTAGTATAAAAAGGTATATATTTCGGCTTATTTGAAAGATCATTCGCAAGAACGTTATATTATGGAGTGGAAAAAGTGGATTGATTATATCCAGAACAAATATGGGACTAAAAAGTTTCACCTAGCATTTGAATAAGTTTTCTTTTCTTTTCCCCCCCCTTTTTATGTAATATTAGTATTGCTTGTAGTCATTTCATATGAGCTAGAGTGCGATAGACTTAACAGTTTATTGTTGTTAGCATATGGATGTTTATGATTGTTCTTTGTTTTTATACCTTGTACTTAGCTCTGGGAAGTCGGGGGGGGGGGGAAGGGGGGAACGGGGGGAGGGATAGGGAGGGTTAGGTAGGGGTGGGTGGAGGGAGGGGGGGATTGTTAAAGATAAAATGTATTGTAAAACTTTTCAATTAAAGAAAAAAAGGTATAGTCACTTCTCATGTCCTTGATACAGACCAGGACTAGTATACTGCTGGTTCATATTAAGTGGTCATCCACTAAAACCCTTTCCCAGTTATTACTGTTGAGCCAAGTACCAGATATTCTATACCTATGCATTCGTTTTTTTCTGCCTAAGTGCAGGACCTTACTTTTCTCATCATTGAACTGCATGTCCTAATGCTCAAGTCTTTCAAGATCCTTTTGAATTTTTAGACTATCTTCCAAAGTGTTAACAATTTCCCCCAGCTTGGTATCATCTACAAATTTGATGAGCTCCCCTTCTCATCTAGGTCATTTATGATGATACTGATGAACACTAGGCCTAAGACAGAGATACCCCATTGCATGCTTTCTTCCATGTAAATGTAGTTTCCTTAAGGACTACACACTCGGTGTGATTGGTCAGCCAATTGCATATCCATCTGGTTTGGTTTGGTTTGGTTTGGTTTGGTTTGGTTTGGTTTGAAAGAATCTTATCTAATATGAGGAATCCAATAATCAAGTGTTCAAATTCCATTCCTTTCTGGGATTGGTTGGGACCTTCTGAAACTAGATTTTTAGCAAACTATACAGAAATTATCACTGGATCTTCTAGAGAATCTCTTTAAATTACTTTGATAAATTGCTAGCTCTAAATCTTATTACTGTATTTATTTATATTTTCTTTTTTATTGAGAAGCAAAGGAAAGAGGAAATGTTTGCAAATGACAAGCATGAAAGAGACTGTGGAAGAAACAAAATTAAATAATTTTCCTGAGGAAACAGTGAGATTATTACTGAAGAAAACTACGTAAATAGTAGGCCACTCATATTAGTCTAAAATATTGACCGGCATCAATGCAGACCTAAGTAGTTTAATCAATGGAACAAATTGTTCTCCCAGTCACCCACATAAGCAAATAAGAGTGCCCACTGTGAGGAAGAGAGGAGAATGAAGCCTACTATGTGAGAGTTTTGTTGACAGATGTTCCTACTGGGCAAGGCAACATCAGGAGAACATCTTAAATATGCCTGGGGTGGTTCCTAGAACAAACAAGGGTTCTAAAAGGGATGAAGAGAACATTTTAAAGGATGAATATGGCAGTCTGCCTCAAGGCTAAGAATTCTTAACTAAACAAAAAGGAATGATTTCCATTAATGTTAGGAGATAACCACTAAAATGCAGTTAAATATTTAGATTATTCATCAACCTAAACATACCACCAAAATGCAGGTAGTGGCTACTCTGAAGCCTCATTGGTACAAAAGGATAATTAATCATAGTTTACACTGGGAAGAATACCAAAGCAGACACCAAAAACGTCTTGAAATAGGAAAAAGGAAAAACTAATGTCAACCCACAGCATTCGTCTTCTAATTACTGCTTTTGATACAAAGTAATGGTTAACATGATTTTCTCTGGGAAAGTTGTATTGATGTAAGATGGGTGTGAATATCTATTTGACATTGACCTGAAATCTAAATATAAAAAGAATGCAGTTCTAAATATACTTTCCTAAAATCAATGGGACTGGTGCATAAAACATGTCTGTAGCTTATATTGTTATTGTTAGTTGCGAAGTCATGTCCGACCCATCACAACCCCATGGACAATGTTCCTCCAGGCCTTCCTGTCCTCTACCATCTTCTGGAGTCCATTTAGGCTCATGCCTACAGCTTCAGTGACTCCATCCAGCCACCTCATTCTCTGTTGTCCCCTTCTTCTCTTGCCTTCAACCTTTCCCAGCATTAGGCTCTTCTCCAGTGAGTCCTTCCTTCTCATTAGGTGGCCAAAGTATTTGAGTTTCAACTTCAGGATCTGGCCTTCTAAAGAGCAGTCAGGGTTGATCTCCTCTAGGACTGACTGGTTTGATCGCCTTGCATCAAAGCTTATATTACAATATCTAATAGTAAAGTGCAACAGGCTAATTGAGATAATTTAAAAAGGTTGATTGATGTAAGGCACTGTTCTCAATCTTTTCTTCCTCACAGACCCTTTATGTATCGTTTGTGGCCATGGACCATAGCCATGGACCCCCAAGACTTAACTCAAGATTTAAATCATAACATTTCAAGTCTTTGTAGACCCCCTGTGATAACATTGTGCCCCCCCAGTGGTCTGTGGACCACAGGTTGAGAACCACTGCTGTAAGGGATTTTGATGATGAATTAGAAAATATAATTCAACAAATTTAGAGGACACAAATCAAGCACATTTAGGAACCTATCAAAACTCAGGAGGATCTTGACAAGCTGGAATACTGGACAGAAATCAGGACAATGAATTAATGAAACAGAAACAAATGCAAAGATTTACATTTTGGTGGGAAAAATCTAGATTAATTAGAAGCTGGGTCTAAAATTTAATTAAAACCCCCAGCCATAATTACCTGATCAATAGCAAGAATAAAAAGATGTGTAAAATGGCTAAAATATATAGATAATCTCCACTAGGACTATACTGTGGTAATTTATAAGCATTATCGTTTTATTGAAACTTTTAATTACAATATCAAAAGAAATTCTTCTGTGTGACTTAAGGAATAGCCAAATGTATGAACATCAACTTGGATATACCTTAGATTATATTTCACATTAACACAATCAAATTTAGATGTGAGAGAATAAAGTATTTAAGAATGCTTACTGACCATTTGCAAAGAGATGGAGGTACCACAGGAATCAAGCAATGCTATCTAAGAGTGCCCTTTAACTGACATTGGAATCCAACTATTTAGCCTTTTCCATATGTTGGTGTTTCACAGTTCATATCTGATCTGCCTGTTGTTGACCATATTTCCAAAAGAAACTCCAGTGTCCATCAACCAAGCTTATGAAACACTTTAAACTGCTGAAAATAACTGCAAGTTATTGTAACATCTTTTCCTCTAGTACTGTAATTCACTCATTATAGATGTTACCAGTGAAACATTTTTAAAGTTGCACTTTTGTTCCTTCGATACACATTTGAAATGAGTAGCATTTTGCTTCAAAAAATTGTTGAGGAGCTTTGGTATTGAGCTCCTTCAGCCCTATACAATAGCTCAGCATTTCTTCTCAGTGGCAAGGGCTTTCTGTTGTCAGGTTTTCCAGTCTCAAAAGACACAGTTAGGGAGATCAGGTCCAAAAGTCTTGTAGGGGCCACAGGAAGAAAGATTATGGCTCTGGAAAGCCTGGGATTGTCACGACTGAGAGTCACAACTTTTGCAGTTCATTTTATTTCCTTCTTACCTCACACCTCACTACACTTTCCTCATCTACATCAATAATCTTGATAATAAAATACTGCTGGATTCTTCTAAATAACGTTTTACATTTTGTTTGATTGTAAACCATTAATAAAGCATACAATTTACTTATTATAGTTTTATTTAGAGGAGTTAAAATGCATTTTAGCCATTTTTCCAGCAATCTATATGTAGCTAAATGTTGGAATACTGAATGTAGAAATACTAAAACCAAGGAAAATTGTGAATTATGCAGTGAATTTTATATGAGTTACCTTCTGCAGATAAAATCACTATCTCATTCCAACGAGATACATATAGAGGGTAGAATTCAGAGTGGGAGTGAATGAGATGTTTCTTTGTCCCCAGGAACTAGGACCAATAAAATAAAATTGGCAAGGAAAATGTTGGGAATCTTTTCTTTCTTTCTTTCCAATATTGTCTTCCTCAGCGAAGTACATCTAATTTGGCAGCTATTCTTTGTCCCACCATGTTTGTCCAGCCTGTTTAGAGCCTAATGATTTTTAGCTTTAGTATACAAATCTAAAAACATAATGGATGAACAGATTCATAAAGCTGGAAGGTACCTTACTCCTTTTTTATTGTTTTCAATATTTCTCATAAGCCTTAGCTCATTCTGAGCTAGACAGTTTCATAATTCTTCTTTGATTTTGTGTCCCATCTCCCATTTCCTATACATAGAATTCTTTATTGGACAAGTGTGATTGGACAAAGAAAGAATTTGTCTCTGATGCATAAGCTCTCAGTGTACATGCAAGCAACAAATAATGATCATATCATCAAATACAATCATCATAAATCATAAGATACAACACTCAGTGATAGTCATAGGATACTAAATAAAAATAATAAACATAAATCATAAGGTACAAACAACTTACATGTCCTTTTTTCAGTCACAGGAATTGAGTTTGTTAGTGATTGGAACCTGAGGGATCAATAATAGAGACAGCAGATTGTTTTCAGCTGACTTAAGAATAGATAAAATACTGAATTTATATTAGGGATAAATCAGGACTTAGAAGGAAGTGTAAGTTAGTGTGTTTGGTAGTGCTTCTACTCCTCACCTTCAGTTAAATACCCAATCTTTTCTCCAGCATTGTAATTTAATGGCTTGGGTACAAGGATGATTAGGGCCTGGAGGCTAAAACATATGAAGAACATTACAGGAACTGTGCATGGCTAGTCTAATGAAGAGAAGGACCAGGGTAGACATGATAGTAGGATTTCAATATTTGAGGGTCTGTCACAGAGAGAAAGGGGTCAACCTATTTTCCAAAGCACCTGAAGGCAAGACAAGGAATAAAGAATTGAAACTGATCAAGGAGAGTTTCAACCTGGAAATAAGGAGAAATTTTCTGACAGTGAGAACAATCAACCAATGGAACAGAGTGCCTTCAGATGTTTTTGGTGATTCATCACTGGAGGTTTTCAAGAAGAGACTGGACTGCCATCTGTGAGAAATGGTGTAGGGACTCCTGCTTGGGCAGGGGGGTGTTGGACTAGATGACCTACAAGATCTCTTCCAAGTCTGTTATTCTATTCTATTCTATTCTATTCTATTCTATTCTATTCTATTCTATTCTATTCTATTCCCTTTATACATCCATTCATGCTTCCACTTTCTCAGCACCAAATAAAAATTGACAGAAAAAAAAACTTCACTAAAGGAAAAAGAATCCCATGGAGAGAGGAATGGAAAAGGGGGAGAGAGAAAGAGAAATAGAACTGGGAACTTATATAAACCGGCCTTGAGGCCATGAACTGAGATTTTAGTGAATAAATTGCCATAATGGAGGCAGTGATAGTGGGAATATTATCTCAGTTCAAACTAAGCCTATTAAAGCTATCAGTTATGTTCATCATACCCATGAACGATCATTACACCTTAGGCTTAGAGCATGTGTATAGGATTTAACTGCAGATTTAAGTGAGAAGTTATTGTTCTCGTAACGGTTCCTCACGGGTCCTAACACTGCAAGCGAAGCTAAAGTCGTCACTCGGTTCTCCTAAAACTCGAACCTCTTCGGACACTCGAAGATTCCCGTGAATGCCTGACCCCGGAGGGTCCAAATATGAACGGCAGGAGGCATTCGCTAAGCGGCAGCAAGAACCCCTCCCTCGCTCCCCAGAGACCCTCTAAAATTTAGTCCCGTTCCAAGCCTTCGGAAGAGAGATCTTTGTTTGCTCTGGAATGCAACTCCCGGGCCGTGACGCTATCACTTCGCCTGGACCAATTGGAAAAGCGTTGACGTCCGAAAGGGGTGTCTCTAGCGAGGCCCTCCTTCTCTTCCTCTTCTCCCCTGTAATGCCTCGCGGGAGTCCCTGTAGCTAGGATCTCTATATAAATCCAATGTGACAACAGCGATTTGCCCTTCTCACAGCCTATAAGGGTTGCGCCAAAGCGGAGGAGCGAAGGCTGAAAGGCGGTAAGAGAATTTGCAAGTTTTCCCTCATCCCACTTTATCAACCCAATACAATTGATTTGCCTCCGGTTTCAAATACTATCCGTTTATTTTCCCGACAGCTTTCCAAGATGCCGGATAGCCGATCGAAGCGAACACTTCTTTTGGTATTGACCCTTTGTTCGGGGGCAGGGGTCTGGGGTTCTCAACCCCGCGGGGAAAAAAGTAAAAGGGAAACGCAGCATATCATTCAGCCCTCTCTGCCGGTCGGCCAGAACAAACGTGAGTAAATCTGGGATGGGCAATAACGGCTTTTCAGGGGAGAGGAAACGATCGAATCATGGACGATTTGATAAAACCGAAATCAAACTTAAAGAGCATACCGAACGTTGCAACTTTGGATGGTTGTGAAGGGGGGGGAATAGAATTTATTAAATGAAATGTGTTAATACCTCTTTCTTGAGTCTACTCAGGTCTAATAAATGAAATCATCAGAGTGAGATGAATTTTGCAGAAAACAAAACCGTTGATGGGGAGAAATATTTTTGAACTTTAGGGATTTAGCGATGTCTGTCCAAGTGCCTTCCTTATGGAGCATTAAAGCAATTTAGGACAACCTTTTAATTGTGCCAGAGTTACTTGTGACCTCATGTCTCCAGTTAGTTTTGCAATCTATCAACGATTGCAGTTTCGAGGACAGAACATTTCTAGTGCACAAAATTGTTAAATCATGAAACAGATTTTTTCAGGGAATTTGCAAGATTAATTAAACTGAACCATGTTGTTGAGAGGGGAATCCTCTTGGTTACTGCACTTATATCCAGTTTTTCTGCCAAGGACACTCAAGTCTAATTAAGATTTATTGTTGGAGTATATATTGCATTGAGCCCAGAGATAATTATGTCTGAATACTGAATGCCTCCTGATTAGATTGGGCACAGTACTCTTAGGGAGGTCTGGTAGAAGATTTGCTACTTTCCCAAGCTTTGCCAGTTTGCTCTGGCTGGGGTGGAAATTCTTAATTTTTATTATTTTCTCAACACCAGCGAGAAGCAAAACTACCATCAGATTTGACAAATTAAGTGTGAAGATATTAGAAGTACATTTTGGGGGGGGGTTGTTGGTTTTTAATCCAGTTGGAGATGGACTCTTGGTGGTTAAATTCTGTATTTCAGGGCCCGCTGGTGGAAACCTTATTTGCATATATAGTGATCTTTTGGCTCCATGATCTGTTGTATTCTTCATTACTAAGAAAGGGGATTTTTGTTCTGGCCTATTTGAAAACACATTTGCTGGTTTAGGGTAAATTAATTTTCCTGAAATCCAGACATTACTCAAGAAGGGTGTAGTTAGCATTGCATATAGTTATACCCAGGGCTTTTTTGTCATAGAATGTTCAGAACGGAGTTCCGGCACCTTTTTTGGATGGAACCTTGTAGGGTAGGCAAGGCGGGTTGTATGACATGTGTGAGTTCCGGCACTTTTTTCTTTTACAAAAAAGCACTGGTTATACCAGCTAGAGAGATAAATGAGATAATCTAGAATGGGTAGATTTCTATTTGTTCTCTTTTCTTACAGAAGGACTTACTGAAAAATCACTTAGCAAAATCACTTACTGAAAGACAAGGGCCTGCTACAGGGTTAGGATTGTTGTACTGTAAAAAAAAGAGAGAGATATCCTCTAAAGCAACTGCATGAGCTTGAAAAATGATGCAGTTGCATTAACAGCTCAGAAAAAAGTTATTCTTGCTAGGTGCTCCAGAGCATTCCAGAGCACCTCTTTCAAAGGCTTTGCACAAGCTTACATTTAAATAAAGTTTCTGCATCTTTCTGACTGTATCTGTGTTGTTTTTAGATAGCTAGAAGTTAAACTAGCAGAAATTTCTATATTAAAATGATTGACTTGAAAGTAAAAGAGGGGAAATCCTTTATCTTTTCATGCTATAAAATGGACTTTAAAATTAATGTGCTTGAATTAATTTTGAAAAGTTCAGAGCACATTTTTTCATTTTAAAATTTGAGAATTGAGAAGAGAGGCTGGGAACACTTTTTAAAATTGTTTAGAAATATGATTTTTCATTAAAGCAATCATCTCAGGAAATGGTAAGGCTGTAAATGTAAATTGGGAAAAAGATTTGGAAATAAAAACATGGAGACTAGTTCTACTTGGCAAGAATAAACCTGCTTAGGGAAGATAGCCAAACTTTCTTTCAAACCTTTTGGGGTCTTTTCATAGGCTTTCATGAAGCATTGGATTAAGCCTCCCAGTTGAGTAATCTTTTCCAGCTGTTAACATGCTGCTCCAGAATGTGAAATCTCTAGTGGTTTAATTCTGTACATTTAAAACACAGTTAAACAAGTTTTGAGTTTAACTCCAGTCTTGATTTGCCTGCATTTAACAGCAAATTATACAGAGGTTTCAAGACGTAGAAGGTATGTCTGGCCAGGAGTTAATGTATATTCCATGCATGTTAGGGGCTGACACTGCTCTCTTCTTCACATGCTTTCTCCTTACCAGGAGAGCCACACTCAGCCTGGATGACAGAATATAATTAAACAGTGCTATTTCTTTCTCAGAGGGATGCTATGACAATGGACAACATTATCAGATAAACCAGCAGTGGGAGCGCATTTACTTGGGGAACCCTCTAGTCTGCACTTGCTATGGTGGCAGTCGAGGATTCAGCTGTGAAAGCAAGCCTGAGCGTAAGTTGGATGCATCTTTTGACAAACTTCTGGCCAAGAAACTTTTTTTTCTAAAATAAAAAGATATTTACATGTATAGATATATCCTGTTTTTTAGCTCTTGGAAAAGGCATCATCCACATTTAACATTTCTCCTGAGACAGTTTACTGTTACTGTATTTTTTACAGTTCAGTCTCCAAGCCTGTCAATTTCTGACTGTTCCTATCTATTGCAGGTTGGGAATATCCTAGACAAACATTGTGATCTGTCTCATTAATCGGAACCATGACACATTGCATTATTTTATGCAACAGATTATTTCTACTGTAGCTTTCATACTAATTTGACTCAAGAACTGCTTAATCTACCAGTAAATCGTAGTGGTTGCAACTGGGAGCTCCCAGGTAGTGTAGAAAATCCCGTGGGATATTCTGTGAGCCACAGATAATTTATATCAAGCTTCTCTAGTGCCCTTGTTTTTAATCAGATGAATTCAGAGGGACTAGTATTCCTTGATACATTCTTATGCATTTTACAGACATATATTGTCAATATAGAGGTAGAGCTGATTAGGAAACCAAAGTCATTCAGGCTAATTTTATGATAAGATTATAAAAAAAAAATCTAAATGCGCATCAATGAGAACTAATGAGAGTCTTGTCAGAGGTGCTTTCTCAGCTTCCAGTTTGGACTCAGGGTTCTTTTATCTGACTGTTAGTAGCTGCTGTTCCTCCTGTTCTTTAAGGTCATTTTTCTACCCATTACAGCTAAGTAGCAATAGGTAAGCTATCTCTTAAGAAAGCTTTGTCCCTGGACTTCTTCCTTTTCATAACTTTAAAAGGAACCTTCAGAAGCTATCCACACTGCAGAGGATTCCTTGGCCTCTTAAGCTCTGCTGTTTAGCTTTTTGAAAAGGTTTGACTTGGCCTTGTCAGAAAGAAGTCAGAGTGTTAATGCTTTACAGGATAACTGCATGGAAGGACACCCCCACGTAAGATAGGATGTTAGAGAAAATGCTGCAGTAAGACTAGAGGAGAAAAAGAAAGCTGACAGATCAGATTTGCTATGGAGAACATTTTGAAGCAAAGGAAAAAGAACATTTCCAAAAATTGTCAAGACAAAGAAAAAATTCTACTCATGCTACTGAAAAAAGCTAATAAACAGATTAAATTTATTAATTATAAGTTTTCATGTCCCTGTCTTAAAGTAATACCAAATTCTACTCTAATGGTAAATTCATTCCCAGCCTCAAAAGCTGTCTCTTATCAAATGCATTCCAGTACTTTAGCCATGAGGTTTCTGGTGCATAAAACTATGACTAGTCTAACCCCAAACAGCTACAGGGACAAAGCAGACAGCTTTGGTCAAAGATGTTCCTTATCAGAGGCCATTTGTGCATCCACTGACAAATATGACTATAGAATTGTTCTAAGAGTGCAGACCTGCTCTTAGTGAGGGTACAATCTCATTCATGATAGGTAGCTTCTCTACTTAATGACCCAAAGTGTTACCAAACGATGACTCTGCCTTGTTAGGGTTCTTTACTCTTTACTGATCATCATCCAACCTATTGCCGCATTTAGTTGCTGGTCAGACTTTACCTGATTACAGACTATTAGTGTTGGGTGTCATTAACAGAACTTTACTCCAAATGGACCTTTCTCTTTATATGTCAGGCTAAGCCCAAGAACGATGTGGAACAGTTAAGTCAGAGTTCAGCTATTATTTGCTTACACATAATAGAATCTTTCCAGACTAAATCCTTGCTATTCTCAGTTAATGAGAGAGAGTCTAAAGAGAGGCTATGCTAATTCTCTTCCTCTGTCTTCAATTCATCTGCAGGTTGGTTTGCCTCTTTATCTTTCCCCCTTTCTGGAGTGTGCTCCCTCCTTCTGGAGAAATGCTGCCTATAATCCTTCTCACCATTTCCCTCTCCATGGGCATCATCTCTCACATTCTCTCTGTAACATTGTATTTAGCAGATTGCACCTCAGTACTTAATTGTCCTGCAAGTGTTCTATAATATTATCATCTAAATATCTGAGGTTATCTGTGTCAAAACATGTAGGATGGTAATTTAGATGTGAAATCCAAGATTTACTTTTTGTATGTATTTATGTGCTCATATTGTACATATGAATAAAAGACAGGTCTTTGATGATGACATTGCATCTTGTCTGCTTGGAACCCCTGCCTTAGATGTGTCAGTCTTTTCAGCAGGAACTGAATCACTGTAGCATTCTGCCTCGAATTCCCAATCTTCATGGCTGACTCATTTAGGAGACTGTTTATTTTGATCATATATTCAGGGTTGTGCCCAGACTGGAATGGGTCCAGAGAGTCTTATTTCTTCCAGGAATGTTTGAGCTGTATCACATCAACTGCACAAATAGTTCCTAAGGGGATATTAGCAACTGATTGATTGCTTTTAAGAACTCAGTATCTCCTGTGGTTTTCTTGAAGCCATACTATCACTTCCTTTAACATATCTGGAATTTATTGCTTCTCCTATAAAAATATATTTACCAGATTCATATAGGCCAGTGATGGCAAACCTTTTAGAGACTGAGTGCCCAAACTGCAACGCAAAACCCACTTATGTATTGTTGGGTGCTGGGTGGGCATGGCCCATTGGGTGGGCGTGGCTGTGGTAACGGCAGACTGGGTGGGACTAAAAAGTTCAATCAATCAATTCCAACTTTGCAAGATTTTTTTTCCCATGAGAAGTTGAAATTGATTGATTGATTAAACCTTTTTTTTTGCACACGGTAGCGGAGGCCTAAAGTGAAAAGGTTTTATAAAACCCAGCTGAAGGCCTGGGACTGGGGCAATGGCTCTGCGTGGCACCTGTGCCATAGGTTCGCACCACGGATCTAGGCAATCTATCCAACTTAAATGAGTCAGCCATAATGGGAAGGTCTGAAAAGGATGTGTTATTGGGAACATAGCTTCTAACAGCCTGCTGACATATTCAGATTTTAAAAGCTGAAACTAATCCCCTAGAACTAGATTAATCAGAGCATCAGATAACAGACTTGCACAGCAATAAATAATATCTATTAACCTACCTTGCAAATATATCACACATGTCTCTGTAAGTTCCAGTACGGTCTTATAAAACCTTTTTTTCCTCTGACAAAAATAGTTTTTCTGATGGCTACCTGAGATTCCAGTGGCAGTAGCAGAGAATAGTTTTTGTTTCTTTATTGCCACTTGGTTTACCTATCTTGTCTTCTTTGATAATGTGCTGTGGCAAAATGTGCTGTTACCTGTGTTGCTTCTATACTTACTTGTGACCCTCTGAGTTCTACAGTAATAGAGTATTTCATACAGAACAATTTTAATGACATCTTATTTTGTCTCTTTGTTCCATAAAGTGACTAGAACTTGGGCAAGAATACCAGATGGCTGGGCAGGGACAGGAGCCTCCTTCCCAAATTTAACAAGAGGCCCCTGGTGTGTTTTTTAGCTAAATATTTTGTGGGGTTAGGGAGGGGGGTGGGTTTACAGGTTCGGTTGGAAACTAGGGGGGTTCCACCAACCGTTTCTCAGACCAGGTCGGGGATTGATCGCGCCGTGTTGGGGGTTGGGCTGGGGGCCTACGGGGCCCCAGAGCGGGGTGTGGGATTGCCTATTCCCACGGCGGTAGGGAATGGCCGCAGGTGTATGAACAGAGGGCCATATCAATATCCGGGAGTGCGTCCCCGCTGTCTCCAAGTGGTGATGCGCTCCGACCCTCTGATTTCAGCCCGTGGTACCGGGAGCGAGGATGAGCAGCCACCTGAGCTCAGGCTCGTGTATTTCAATGCCAGGTCCGTAATGAATAAGGCACCTCTCATTCGGGAGCTGATTGAGGAGGAGCATGCGGACCTGGCTTGCATTACGGAGACCTGGTTGGACCCAGAGGGCGGGGTCCCCCTGGTTGATCTTTGCCCATCAGGCTTCCGGGTGCTGCACCAGCCTCGGGCTCAGGGTAGGGGCGGTGGGGTGGCAGTAGCTGTGAGGGAGACCTTATGTCCGCGGGAGGCCACCACAGTCCAGATAGTCGGGTGTGAGTCCCTCCTCCTGAGATGTGGCCCTAGAGCTCAGTTGGGCTTGCTGCTGGTGTACGTTTCGCCTAGTTGCATAGCGGCAACCCTGCCTGAGCTTCTCGATATCCTCTCAGGGTTGGTGGTTGAGTTCCCCAAACGTATAGTTTTGGGTGACTTCAACCTACCATCCCTGGGGGGATCATCTGAGTTAGCTCGGGAGTTCATGGCTTCCATGATGGCCATGGACCTGATGCAGGTTATTCAGGGCCCAACTCATGGGGGGGGTCACACGCTCGATCTGGTTTTTCTATCTGGACGGTGGTTAGATGATCTCGGGGGGGGTGTTCCCCAATTATTACACCCCTGTCATGGACCGATCATCATCTCCTGCGGTTGGTCTTCCGTTTTGCCACTCCCCGTCGTGGGGTTGCTGAGCCAATAAGATGGTTCTGTCCTAGGCGCCTGATGGACCCTGAGCGGTTCCAGACGGCGCTTGGGCCCCCACCTGCCTCCTTTGCTCACAGCTTGGTCGATACCCTAGTGGAAGCCTGGGAAAGGGCAGCCACAGAGGCACTCGACCAAGTTGTACCCATGCGGCCGTTGACCCGGCGCAGATCCCAATGGGCTCCATGGAGCTCCGGGAGATGAAGCGTCGGAGACGGAACCTAGAGAGCTGTTGGAGATCCAGCCGATCCGAATCCGACCGGTTACGACTAAGGTCGTTTACGAGAACTTATCTCGCGGCGATGAGGGTGGCAAGGTCTAACCACTTTGCCACCCTCATCACGTCCGCAGATAATCGCCCAGCCGCCCTGTTTAGAGTAACTCGCTCTCTCCTTAATCAGGAGGTGAGGGAGGAACCCTTGCAGGGTCGAGCCGAGGAGTTTAGTCGATTTCTGTCGGACAAAATCGCTCGGATCCGGACCGGTCTGGACTCCGACTGGGCAGAGTCTGCCGATGAGGATACGGGCAGCCTTGTCGATGTAATCTGGGAAGAGTTCGACCCTGTGACTCCTGAAGAAGTGGACAAGATCATGGGGAAGCTGAGCTCCACCACGTGTTTGTTGGACCCGTGTCCCTCCTGGCTGACTTATGCGGCCCGGGATGGGACACGAGGCTGGCTCCAGGCAGTGATTACTGCCTCTGAGTGAGGGTAGCTTTCCCGCTGCCTTGAAGGAGGCGGTGGTGAGACCCCTCCTCAAGAAGCCTGCCTTGGACCCAGCAATATTAAACAACTTTCGTCCGGTCTCCAACCTTCGCTTTCTGGCGAAGGTTGTTGAGAGCGTGGTGGCGCAACAGCTCCCTTTGTTCTTGGATGAAGCTGATTATCTAGACCCGTACCAATCGGGTTTTAGGCCCGGGTACAGCACGGAGACAGCATTGGTCGCGCTGGTGAATGATCTCTGGCGGCCTCGGGACAGGGGTTGCTCCTCTGTCCTAGTCCTTTTAGACCTCTCAGCGGCTTTTGATACCATCGACCATGGTATCCTGCTGCGATGTCTCAGGGGGTTAGGAGTGGGAGGCACAGTTCTCCAGTGGTTCTCCTCCTACCTTCTGGGACGTTTGCAGTCGGTGTTGGCAGGGGGGCAGAGATCGACCTTGGGACCTCTCATTTGTGGAGTTCCTCAGGGATCGGTTCTCTTGCCTCTCCTGTTCAACATCTATATGAAGCCGCTGGGTGAGATCATTTGTGGTTTTGGAGTTCGGTATCATCAATATGCTGATGATACCCAGCTTTTTATTTTGACCCCAAACCACCCCAGTGATGCCCTCGACGTGATGTCCCGTTGCCTGGAGGCGGTCCGGGTCTGGATGGGGAGGAACAGGCTTCGACTCAACCCTGACAAGACTGAGTGGCTGTTCGTGCCGGCATCCCGGGAATTTCCGATTATCCCATCTCTGGCCATGGGGGGTGAGCTATTACCCCCCGTAGATAGGGAGCGCAACTTGGGGGTCCTTCTAGATTCACAGCTCTCTTTGGAAGAGCATATTGGAGCTGTGACTAGGGGGGCCTTTGCTCAGGTTCGCCTGGTGCGCCAGTTGCAACCCTATCTAGACCGGGATGCCTTGCGTACAGTCACTCATGCGCTCGTGACTTCTCGTCTAGACTACTGTAATGCTCTCTACATGGGGCTGCCCTTGAAGTCCACTCGGAGGCTCCAACTGGTGCAGAATGCAGCCGCGCGAGTTGTGCTGGGGGTTACCCGATACTCCCATGTTACACCTTTGCTCTGCGAGCTGCATTGGCTGCCGGTTGCCCTCCAGGTGAGATTCAAGGTGTTAGTAATGACTTACAAAGCCCTACATGGCATGGGTCCGGATTACCTACGGCAACACCTGCGGCCGGCGTCAACTTCCCTCCGTCCAGTTCGCTCCCACAGAGAGGGCCTCCTCAGGGTGCCTCCGATCAAAGAATGTCGATTGGTGGCCCCCAGGGGGAGAGCATTCTCTGTGGGCGCGCCAGACCTATGGAACTGCTTGCCAGTTGAGCTCCGGATGGCCCCCGACCTTCGCTCCTTCCGGCGCGATCTAAAAACGTATCTATTCGAGCAATCTGACCTGGTCTGATGGGTTAGGGTTGGGTTTTAATACGTTTTAATTATTGTTTTAACCTTGGGCATTTATTTAATCGCTTTTAACTTTTGTATCCTGTTTCTGTATTTATTGCCCTGTACACCGCCCTGAGTCCTTCGGGAGAAGGGCGGTATAAAAATATAATAAATAAATAAATAAATAAATCCCTATTGCCTAAAAAGTCTCTTAGGGGCAAAGTGTCTTCATGGATCTTTTTGCTTGTATGTAGGCAAATGACCCTTCACTGGGAAATTGTTCAACCATGACAGTAGGATACTGACAGATCCCTCCAGTTTCAGTTCATCTTGACAGACTTGAAGCTTAAGAAGACTTGTGTGACAGTCCTTTGGATAACAAGACTTGTTCCTATAATCTAATCTAGTGAGGGACTAAATAGTTGACCAATTATTTTAAACACATATTTGAACTGTTCTGTATCTCTTGGTTAAATGCATTTTTCTTTATTGTTTTCTCCACTTTTTTTAAAAAATGAACTTTCATACAAATGTTCCAGTTGCCTGGAAACTCCCTTCTACTGTTAATGTGGATTTTTCAGATTTCTTTCTTCTTTCGTTGGTCCAAGCACCTCTCCTATTCTTTATTTTTAGCTACATCATTATTATCCAAAAAGCCTTCTGCTTGTCACTACCATTACAATAATAGTCAATGCCACCATTAATTTTTTTGTTTATGCTCCTATGAATGATGTAGGGAAAGGAAATTAGAAGCTACAAGTTGTAGATTTATCTGTGGTGATTTTTTTTTCTTCCTACACAGCGGAAGAAACCTGTTTTGATAAATACACTGGCACTACTTACCAAGTAGGGGAAACCTATGAACGGCCAAAGGATTCCATGATCTGGGACTGTACTTGTATTGGGGCTGGGCGTGGAAGAATCAGTTGCACAATTGCAAGTATGTATTAAATCCTTCACTGAGATGCTTAGATGATGTCCTCCAAGATAATGTGTTCATCCGTATACTCATATTGCTGGAATGTCATATAATCTAGTAGTTTTCACAGTAAGAAGAAGGTGCAAGACATAATGTTGCATAATCCTAAGGAATTTGTCAGTGACAAAGTTCATAGAGCAGTTAAGATCATCGACATATCAACTATTAGAAAACCACAAACTAATTCATTTCCTCTTTGATGGAATATATATGCAGGTAGCATTAAGTTTTATATATTTATTATTTGCTGTATGTTAACATTATAAATAAGTGTCTAGGTTATACTTGAGATTTTCTCCTGCATGAAGAAAAGGAGAATGTGGAAGAAGGCTGAAATAAACATGATTCAAGGAAGAGCTAGACTTCCCTCTCCAAGCCTCATGCCTTGAGGCTGATTTCAGTTCTCAACTCTGATATATTTTACATCAGGGCTTTTCAACTTTTTCACCCATTGTACCACTTTTAGGATATGGCAATATCCGAGTGCCACCAGTCGCCTAGTAAGGTGTCAAAAACTTGATGACCAAAAAAAAAAAGGAAAAAAGTGATGAAGTACAGGTAGTCCTCGACTTACAACAGTTTGCTTAGTGACTGTTCGAAGTTACAATGGCACTGAAAAAAGTGCCCCCCAAGCCACAGCCGAGCAAGACACCTGCCTGCCCACCCCGCAGCGTTCTTCCTCCTCTCCGAGGTTTTCATTGTTGTGAGCATTTCTGTTGAGGATTGGCAGTGGGGGTGGTGTGTGTGTGTGTTTGGTTTTTATTCCCCTCGTCTGCTGGGTGTTGCAGCAGGTTTTGGTCACTTCACATGACCCTGGGACACTGTGACCGTCATAAATATGAATCAATTGCCAAGCATCTGAATGAAAATCACAAGACCCTGGAGATGCTGCAACATTCCAGCTGATCGGCGCTTCTGGGCTCAGTGGAAGCTCCAGGATCAGTGCCAAGCTCCAGCTGGAGCCTGGCGCTGATCCTGGCGCTTCCATTGAGCCCTGACAGCCCCGAAGAAGCGCTGATCCTGGTGCTTTTGCTCAGCCCTGCAGCTCCAGCCATCTCTCACTCAGGCTTGTGCGGTGCTGCCACCGGTTCAGCTCATTCCCCTCCCCCGCTACCACTTTTCTAGCATGGTCACGTACCACCTACCATGTCCCAATGTAACACAAGTGCTACCTGTACCACTGGTTGAAAAGCCCTGTTCTACATAAAATGGAGCCTGTATCTATGTAGTTGCCATGGGCTTTGTGGGGCTGCTCCATGAATATTTTTTTTGAAAGATTATTTTTCATTACCACATGTCAGAACTTTGACTTTATTGTGCAGCAAGGATGAACTCTTCTGCTGATGATTTCAAATGTCCTACCACAATTTCTACCAGTCCTAGTTATTATAGTAGGAGAGGTGAAAGGAAATGGAACTCAACATTTTACTTCCCTCCTTATAGTTTTATAATCCAAATGTTTTTAACAACAAGGTCAACTAATCCATAATAAATTAGGGATATTTCTGATATGACAGGAAAGTGGCATTTTACAGTTATTAGACTGTAGGGACTTTCATATTGGAAAAGAAGCTAGCTGCTTTTCATAGCTGGCTGCATTATGAAGCATTGCCCAATGCTGAAATGGATGAAGGGATCTAAGGCTTTATTATAATATAAATGGGGCAATCTTAGAGAGTTGCAGAACCACTGGACATAGTAGATGTATTAATAATGTAACTTGGAAAAAGCTTCCTATGCTTTGTTTTTCAGATCGATGTCATGAAGGTGGGCAGTCCTATAAGATTGGTGATACTTGGCGCAGGCCTCATGAGACAGGAGGCTACATGTTAGAATGTGTGTGTCTTGGCAACGGGAAGGGTGAATGGACTTGCAAACCAGTTGGTATGATTTAGTTTTTTATGCATTTCAGAGGTCAAAAGTGCTAGGTATTTCAGTTGCAAATAGACCTGTTTGCGATAGTTACTATAAGCACACTTTTGATTCTTTGTGATAACATTTTTTTGTCTTAGTTGATATATACAGGTGAAACTCAAAAAATTAGAATATCGTGCAAAAGTTCATTTATTTCAGTCTCTCATCTTTCTCTTGGCAATGCCCCATAGATTCTCTATGGGGTTCAGGTCAGGCGGGTTTGCTGGCCAATCAAGCACAGTAATCCCACAGTCATGGAACCAGGTTTTGGTGCTTTTGGCAGTGTGGGCAGGTGCCAGGTCCTGCTGGAAAATGAAGTCAGCATCCCCATAAAGCTCGTCTGCAGAAGGAAGCATGAAGTGGTCAAAAATCTCCTGGTAGATGGCTGCGTTGACCCTGGACTTAATGAAGCACAGTGGACCAACAACAGCAGATGACATGGCTCCTCAAATCAACACAGACTGTGGAAACTTCACACTGGACTTCAAGCATCTTGCAGTGTGTGACTCCATTCTTCCTCCAGACTCTGGGTCCTTGGTTTCCCAATGAGATGCAAAAGTTGCTCTCATCAGAAAAGAGGACTTTGGACCACTGAGCAACAGGCCAGGACTGTTTTTCTTTAGCCCAGGTAAGACGCTTCTGACGTTGTTCAGGAGCGGCTTGACAAGAGGAATACGACATTTGAAGCCCATGTCCAGGATCCGTCTGTGTGTGGTGGCTCTTGATGCACTGACTCCAGCCTCAGTCCACTCCTTGTGAAAGTCCCCAACACTTTTGAATGGCCTTTTACTGACAATCCTCTCCCAGGCTGCGGTCATCCCTGCTGCTTGTGCACTTTTTTCTTCCACACTTTTCCCTTCCACATAACTTTCTATTAATGTGCTTTGATACAGCACTTTGGGAACATCCAACTTCTTTTGCAATTACCTTTTGAGGCTTTCCCTCCTTATGGAGGGTGTCAATGATGGTTTTCTGCACAACTGTCAGGTCAGCAGTCTTCCCCATGATTGTGATTCTTACTGAACCAGTCTGAGAGACCATTTAAAGGCTCAAGAACCCTTTGCAGGTGTTATGGCTTAATTAGCTGATTAGAGTGGGACACTTTGAGCCTAGAATATTGCACCATTTCACAATATTCTAATTTTCTGAGATTGTGTATTTGGGGTTTTCATGAGCTGTAAGCCATAATCATCACAATTATGACAAATCATGGCTTGAACTATCTTGCTTTGCATGTAATGAGTCTATCTCATATATTAGTTTCCCCTTTTAAGTTGAACTTTTGCACGATATTCTAATTTTTCGAGTTTCACCTGTATATAAATACTGAAAACATGCATACATGATCAAACTTTACCTGTACTTTTGACCTGTAGGTAGTGCTTCTGAATATTCCATAGACAATAAAAAAATTCACCTAGAATACAAGTATGCCATGGAGAAGATGCCAAGATTAATTTGTTCCCTTCTGTCTAGTCTTTAGAATTTTTGATAGGGAAGGGCATACTTGATTAAGAGATTCATGTTCCAAAGTTTGATGTGCTTTATTGACATAAGAGAAAATTCTCCAGATCATTTTGAAATATAATCCTGTATATAGTTATATACTGAAATATAGCCATGCCTTCAAAAGGAGCGTAAAATAAAACAAGCTGTCTGCAACACCAGTGTTGTAAACACTTAGAAACCTCTATTTCATTGAACTGCCAGATTTTTGCATGCTGTTTTTTTATCCAAGTGCAAAAAATATGAAAGCATTTTCTTTCCTCCCTAAATAAGAAATTTAGTTTTTCCTTAATGAAATTGTAAAGAAAACAATGCAGTGAACTTATTTTTTCTTTTTCACCTTTGAAAATTAATTTCCCTTAGCTGAGCGGTGCTATGATAATACAGCTGGGACGTCATACATAGTTGGAGAAGTTTGGGAAAAGCCATATCAGGGCTGGATGATGGTGGATTGCACTTGCCTTGGAGAAGGCAGTGGGAGGATTACTTGCACTTCCAGAAGTAAGTATGGACTTGTGGCAGAGCAGCTCATGTAAAGTATCAGCATGAATGATGCTCTTGGGTATTTTTTCATTTCCTCCATTATTTTGAGAGAGGGCCCAAAGTCTGGAATGTTCTGCACACACTGTTTGGCTCACTGTATTTACATCATCCATGAAGATATAGTAAATTATTAGCGTAGTAAATTATTAGCAATTTGGTGGCTGCTGCCTTCTCCATCTAAGTAATGTGGCTAGAATGTTGCCTGTCAGTAGTTTCCTTAAATCAAGGGTGCTGGCCTTTTTCATTTTTTTCAGTATGGTAAAGCAACAAGGGACATGACAACTGCCCAAAGACGTCACTAGGGAGGGTGTGTTTGTGTCAAATTATGAAAGAACAATCATGGAGGGGGTTGGGGTTGCAAAAAAAAAGTCAAGCATATAATGTGATGTCTTGGGGCCATACTAATGAAAAATTTAGTTTTTTTTAATTGAAAAGTTTTACAGTACATTTTATCTTTAACAAAACAAAACAAAACCCCTCCCAACCCCCTCCCCTCTTCCCAACCCTCCCCAACACCTCCCTCCCTCCCCCTCCCCCCTCCCCGACTTCCCAGAGCTAAATACAAGGTATAAAAGTAGAAACCATCATAATCTAACATATGCAAACAACAATAAACTATTAAATCTATCGCACTTTAACTCTTATAAAACAACTACAAGCAATATAAATATCACATCAATACTTATTCAAATGCTAAATGAAACTTTTTAGTCCCATATTTATTCTGGATGTAATCAATCCATTTTTTCCACTCCACAATATATATCTGTTGCGAATGGTCTTTCAAATACGCTGAGATCTTTGCCATTTCCGCCAGATTGGAAACTTTTAAAGTCCATTCTTCTATAGTCGGCAGTTCTTCCTTCTTCCAGTATTGCCCTACTAAAAGTCTTGCTGCCGTAATTAAATTCAACATCAACTTAATGTCCACACCAGTAGTGTCAGTAGTAATGCCCAGTAAAAACAATTGCGGACAAAACTTTATCCTTTTCTTAAATATCTTCTGCATATTCCATCAAATTTTAATCCAAAATGCTTTAACCTTTTTACATGTCCACCATATATGAAAATACGTTGCATCTTCACCGCCACACCTCCAACATTTAAAATTTAGTTTTAAACAAATTCTAGTTTGAATTACTTGGAAATAATTGCATAACATATGTCATTTTAACAACTTACTCTGTGAGGTCAATGGTCTAATAATCTTCCCAACTGTGTATGTAATATTACCTTATCTTTCCTCTTTCCATTACAAGATGTAGATGTTACCATCCCCAAAACAAATGAAATTGCTGCACCTGATTAATGTTTTGTATGAACACAACTGCTAAATTCAGAATAAGACCATGGCTTCTAAGAAAATATGTATTGGACTGAGTTATACCGACTGACTCAAGTATATGTTAAAAGAAAGTATTGTACTATTATTTCCCATGGATCTCATCCATAAATAAATAAGTACCCACAGATTCTAGCATAAGTGATATTTATATACTTTCAAGAAGATACATTTTATTCTGCTTTTTTGATCTGTCTTAGCCTTGCTGTTTCTTGTTGATATTTCTTTCACTTACGTATGTCTATAAGATCATAGAATATCTTGTTTTCTCTATTCTGAACTTTGTGCTAGCAGTCATGGAAATATGAAAATTATCAGAAAAGCTAAAGCAAGCCTTTTATTTTGGAAAACATAGAGATATGTCTTTGAATTTTAGAGGGCTCAATCCTCTTCAATTCCAGGCTAACATTTATTGTACCTACTGGATATTAAGAAGCTAGCTTAGATCCCAAGTGAAATTTATGAAAGTTTTGATTATATCTTCAGACCCTCTTTGAAGGCATTGAGAAGGTTCCACTAAACAATATAGAAGTACTTAGGAAGACAGTATGAAAATTTAATTCCATAGTTAAGTTACTATTAATTAATGAATAAACTTACTTAGTTACTCTTTCTCAGGAGGTCTTCTCCTTTCTGCATTATTCAGGTGAGTCTCCCAGTTTTTTTGAGTAGCAGATGACTGCATGGCAATGGAAAAATTTTCCTTTGGTGAATTTCCTTAAATTCTAATCCATTATAAATAAGATTGTCATATTAAAGATGAAAGAACCTAAAGTGAATCGTTGAAATATTCTTTCTTCTATGAGGATGCTTGTGATGAAAAATTACTACAGCTTGGATCCAATTGTATGCAAGATAATCACTGACATGCATAGCAAGTATTTAAAAGTATAGTCATTGGTTAAGTAAAAGCCATGTTTTAAGCTGTTTTAGGACATACCTAGTCTTTTAGAACTTTTTTGTGGTGGATTTTGAGATGATATTGTTTAGCTTTTAATTGAGGATAACAACTTTTCTTAATATAACGGTCAATTATATAAAGTAAATCCTCAGTTTGAAATTAAATTTTAAAACCATACAAGCAACACTTTTATTTAGTGTTTTTCTCTGACTGTAAACTTGTGGAGGAAAATATGTGTCCAGGTGTCAAATGAGAAAGTTACAAGGATGGAATGTTCTCAACTGCCAGGAAAAGCATAATCAAATGAATGACGTTGACAGTATGTTTTAATATAGTATATGGCTCAGTGTTTTAATACAGTATATGGCCCAGAAATCTGTTGCTGAATTCAATGGGAATTCTGATTTCTTTTCTAAATATTTGTTATTTATACTGTTTGAAACTAAAACACTTGGCTTTGTACGACATTACTATTTATTCAAAATGCAAATGTTTTATAGAATTATCTCAGCACACATATTAAATAATTCATTACCTGTAACAGGAAAATCAGGGTAAGCCATCATTTCTTAATGATGTGCATTTGGGCAGGTTGCATTTCTGTGTGCAGCACTTTCTCTTTGAATTTTATAATAATATTGATCAGTACCACAATTTCTTAACATAGCATAGCATTGTTTAGAATCATGTACATTTGGAATAAAGTTTGAAACTTTTCTCAGTGTTTTAGATTCCTTTATCAGGTATCTTCTATGCATTTGTTTCCATTTTCCCAAAATTTGTAATATTTCTTTCTACCCCCAATTAACACTCAGTTTCTAAATATATCTAGTTGGGACTAAGAACTTTGAGCTTAATTCTGTTTAATTCAGAGTAAATGTGTTTAAGTTTGCATTAGAAAACTACATTGTTTTTATTTATATTTTGTTTTATTAAAGTATATAATTACTGAAATGGTGGAGATAACCCTTGTAAGTATGGTCAACTCTTAATCATTCAGCTGGTTCCCAGTTTTGAATATTTTAAAAAGTTTCTCCATTCATATAGCTGACCAACTTCTTGGCAAATTCACATACTCCCATCAATTTGGCTTCATGTCTTAAAATTTTTCCTCATATTCATTTTTTTGAAACCCAGCAGCTGAGTGACTGGGATGATGTAGCAATTTTCTTCCAGAATTGTGTCATAACAAATGGAACAGAATTTCTGTGTAGAGGGGAGAAATTTATCTCAGGGGGAGAGAAATTATTGATCTCATATTTCTGTCTTTCTATTCAAAGTTGATTTTATTTGTCCCAAAGGTGCTTTTTAAAGAGGCAACTCTGGACTTCGTTGTTTTTCTTTGAAGAAGTTTCGCTTCTCATCCAAGAAGCTTCTTCCGCTCTGACTGGATGGTAGGGAATAGAAGGATTTATATTCCTGGCAAACAGCTGGTCATTTGCATTCTTTTAGAGAGTCATTGAGGCCACTTGTAGGTTTGTCTGTGTCCTCAGGGTCACCTGAGTAGTGCAAATGTGTGTGGAGCCTTTTTGGAACTGCTGAAAGGACTGCGTTGTAGACTCAAGATAGATGATGTTATATCCCTCCCCTTCTATTGAGAGCACTGTTCAGTTTTGACATAGATGGTCTTTGACCCCTCTTTCAGTCTTCTTTGTCCAAAATGTGAACTTTGCTGTCTTCAAAAGAGTGGTCTTGGTCTTTGTCATACATGCACACTTTGTCAAGTGTGCATATATGTTGTATTGGCTGAAGATACTGAGCTCTTCAGATATTCCTGCAATGTATGGAATTGACAACATTGCTTCATTTATTGTTCTCTTCTGTTATGGAGGAGCTCCTGCTGGGTCTTTTTTGGGATTTGATGAAGGCCCAGTTGGGATAGCCACACTTTCTGAGGGCTTCCTTGATGTGTTTTAGTTCTTTTTCTTTCCCATCTTTGCTGGTAGGCAGGACTTCAGCTCGGTGGTTTAGGGTTCTGATAACTCCCATTTTGTGCTCCAGTGGGTGGTGAGAATCAAAATGTAAATATTGATATGTGTGTGAGCTTTCTGTAAACTTCACTGTCTTCTTTAATATGTATTGCATAGTCCAGGAAGGCTAGACTATTTTCCTTAACATTTTCCCATGTGAATTTGATGTATCTGTCCACAGAGTTGATATATTTAATGAATGCTTCCAATACCTGTGTTTTGATCTTGACCCAAATATCATCCACATAACTACACCAGTGAGTGGGTGGAATTCCTGTGAAGGAGTTTAGGGCTTTGGTTTCTACCTCTTCCATGTAGTGATTTGCCACAATGGGGGACACAGGTGAACCCATGGTGTAGCCATGTTTTGTCTGTAGAAACCTTCATTGTATTTGAAATAGGTAGTTCAGCATGGCACATATGTGGTCTGGACTCAGGTTGGTTCTGCCACCTAAGGTGCTGTCTTGTAGCAATTGCTTCTTCAGTACCATGACGGCTTCAATTGTTGGAATGCAGGTGAAGAGGGAAGTCACATCATAGGAAACCATGGTCTCATCCGGGTCCAGTTTTATTTTCACAGGACTTCACCAGCAAGGTTTCGAAACTAAAACTGGACCTGGATGAGACCATGGATGACTGCTACAAGACAGCACCTTAGGTGACAGAACTAACCTACCACAGACCACCTATGTGCCATGCTGGATCTCTTCCTGACTGCTGCCTATTTGCAGGAATATCTGAAAAGCTCAGGAGGATCTTCAGCCAACACAACATACATGCACAATTTAAACCCAAGAATACAGTAAAGGCAGAAGTTTGTCTACTCCAAAGATAAAACACCCAGACTCAAACTAAGCGACATGATATATGCAGTAAAATGCAGTGAGATGTGCAGATCTGTACATTGGGGAGACAAAATAACCACTTCATAAATACATGGCACAATGTAGGAGAACAAACCCATCAGGACAAGTTTCAGCAGTCCATCTACATTTAAAAGACAAAGTCACTTTGGACAAGAGAGGAGAGCTGGCTTGAAAGAGGGGTCAAAGAGGCCATCTATGTCAAAACTGAACAGCTCTCTTTCAATAGAAGGGGAGGACTGAAACATCGTCTATCTCCAGTCTACAACACAGTCCTTTCAGCAGTTCCAAAAAGTCTCTACACCCATTTGCACCACTCAGGTGACCTTGAGGTCACATATAAGCCTCCACAACTCAATGACTCTTAAAAAATGTAAATGACCAGCTGTCTGCAAGGAATATAAATCCTTCCATTCCCCACCATTCAGTCAGAGTGGAAGAAGCTTCTTGGATGAGAAGTGAAACATCTTCAAAGAAAAACAAGAAAGTCCAGTTGTCTCTTGAAAAAGCACTTTTGGGACAACCATCACCTGCATGACTAAGAACCTCCATAGATGTTGATTATTTTTTTTACTTATTTATAGAATTTGTATAGCCAGCTATCTGACAGCAGTGATTGTAGGCGATGAACAAAGGTTTAAGAACAAGAACAGCAATATGATTTGTAAAAATAAGCACCCCAAAACTAAAATGAAACATCCATGATTTTTTTTTAAAAAACGTGCACTTCCAATAGGTCAAACAAGAACTTAAAAACCAACCAACAGTCTTGAATGCCTGAGGAAATAGCCAGTTCCTTAATGCTTGCTGAGTCTGAGCCATCCAAGGCTCCAGGAAGCTGCTGGTCCATTGGGCAGGCAGTGTGGCAGAGAGGTGCAACTCCTAGGTCCCATGAGATAAGATTGCTTAAGAGTATTCTAATAGCATGAGCAGAGTACATGTAACTTGGGCAGTGTAGGACTTTATAGAGAATAATTAGCATGTTGAGTTGTATTGAGAAATTTTCTGGAAGCCAGTGTAGCTTGCTGCACAGAGATGTTACATGACAGTATCAAGGAGAGCTTTTGAAAGCCAGCTTTGTATCCTGCACAGTAATCCAGCCAGGGAGTGACCAGGGTGTGAATGATTGTGAATATGATCTCCTGATCCAGATGTAGATGCACTTGATGCACAAGATGAACTCTTAGATATGGCTGCCACTTGTCCTTTGAGCAGATCCAGAAGGACCTAAAATTGACCCAAGGAATTTGTGCCTTAGTGGAAGGCACAGAACAGTCAGTAATACCTGTGATTAAACACTGCACAAAAACGTGATTTGTTTGATTTGGCCTAACATGCTGCCTTATCTCAATTATTGTGTCTTGTAAATCATTATACATAAAACCCCAGCACCCTTTTTGTGGCTTCAGAGTTTCTCTAGAATGTCTAGAATCAAAATTTGTGGACATTTTAGTATTGGGGAATTGTTTGACAGTTTTAAGAGTTTTAATAAAAATTCTGTTCTATCTTTCCTTATGTGCAACATGGTTCTCATTCAAGTGTACTAAAAAAATCCATTTTTAATTGGAGCAGTTAAAATATGCCAATGGTAGTTTTGGATGAGACTGGATGAAAATATTGAGTACATTAAAAAAATTCAGTATCTGTCCAAGTGGATAACCATCATGAATGGGTGCAGACTGTTGAAATAGCACAGGCTTGATCCTCTGGTGTGTGGTCTCTTCCTTTCTATAGACAGATGTAATGATCAGGACACCAAGACCTCTTACCGAATTGGAGACACCTGGAGCAAGAAGGATAACAGAGGAAATCTACTTCAGTGCATCTGCACAGGGAATGGCAGAGGAGAATGGAAATGTGAAAGGCATTCCTCTTTGCAAGCCACAGGTGTAGGTAAGTGATATACCTGGATGAAGTTGGATATTTATTCCTTCTTAATTTGCCTTTATTAAAACTACCTTGGGAAATCATAGATTCAAATTCAAAGTATTCAAATTGTGTAAGATTTCAAAGATAATAAAACTCAGTGTAATCTATAAAACAACTGTAAAATCAATGTAATTAAAAAAATTCTTGCCAACCAATGAAGTCTGCTAAAAAAATCCCCACATCTAAAATCGTTAGCATCACAAAGGCGGTTTGTCAGGCTTGACTTGATTTAGTCCTTTGGAATGATGAGAACGTAACCAAAGACTGAAAGTACAGATTCAGTTACCCACAGAATGGGGTGTACTAATTGTAGTATCAATAATAGAGGAGGCATTTTGGCAGCAATGTGGAATCTGTTTTAAGGAACTGCAAAATAGATAAGTGTGAAACCATGACCATTAATATAATCTAGTAGAACAGTTTAATGGACTTTTCAGTGAAAAAGAATGTTCATTAATCTAAATTTTAAATCCAAAAATTGCCCTCTGATTTTTTTAAAAACTTTTCTTCCCAGAAATCAGCTATAGAGAAAAAGTCTTTTTCTTAATATAACTGTCAGAACCCACTCCAATCCACATCTTAAGAAAGAAAGACTCTTGGAGACAAGATTATCCAAGCAGTAACTTTTACTAAGACATAGATGATAGAGGGTATAATAGACAGGATCTGAAGAATCCCCTCACAGATCGATAATTTTAAAGTGTCCCCAAGCAAAACCCCACCCCTCAGTTCATTTGGTCAGTTCCAGATCAGTCAAATTCCAGGTGGCAAGCCCCTCATGGGAAAGGGAGAACCATCAGTCCATTCGTAGCACAATAACTCCCTTTCACATTCCATCCAGAGAAACAAACCAGAATCCCCCCACCCCCTTTCTTAGTTGCTCGTAAGATGAGAGGGAGAATGCCTCTCATAGATATTATTGTGATGGGTAACAGGCAGGCTAGATAAACAAAAAGTTACCTCTAAGGAGAGGAAATGGAGGCAATAAACTCCCATGTTTGTTCTCTTTCCTCCTTGGGAATGGCAGAATCCAAGGTGGGGGGTGAGATTTGGGTTTGCACAGAAAGAGAGTTATAAATGAAATATAAATGGATTCTGACAATAACTTTAAGTTACAGGAAGGCAGATTCCAGTAGAAGTTTCTGAAAAATAATTTGGCAGTGGAACCAGTTACTGATGAAGACCCGGAACACCTTCCTCCCTTTGCTGCCTGTGTATAAGCAGAGGCTGGATCTTCCAGGAGACTGTTTCACTGTGCAGTGGGTTGGAATTGATAAGCTAACTGGCCCTTATTAACATGAGTGTAAATGTTTTGTTATCTTCTGATAAACATAAAACAAATTAATCAAAAGTATTGTTGCATTCCCAGTAGAAATTCAGCTTTGCTAGGATGTTGAGAGGTCAATTTGGATGATTATTTTGGTCCAGTCAAAATGGTAAAAACAGTATTTTTATTAATGTTGGAAGTTTCAAAGTTCCACATTAACTACAACAGATAACTGGCTCATAGGAGACTATCAAGATTCTGTCTGTCCATTCATCCTTAGTATTACGTAGCTGCCCATTTCATATTCATGACTGGGTGGCTAACAGTGATTAAAAATAGGGTAAAGTAATCATAACCGATCTTAATCAAGTGATACTATACAGGAATTCTTACTGACTGTTGCAAAACATCGCTTTTTTATATGCAGGAAGTGCATCTGCAACTATCACAGATGTACGAACTGCACTCTACCAACCGCAGCCCCAGCCTGCTCCTTATGGGCATTGTGTAACTGACAGTGGTATGGTGTATATCCTGGGAATGCAGTGGCTTAAGGCACAGGGAAGCCTGCATATGCTTTGTACTTGTCTGGGCAATGGAATCAGCTGCCAGGAAACAGGTAGGACATATTTTAAATATTTATTGGCATATAAAAGATGTTTCAATCATTTACCCTATGATAATGCATGTTCCTATCTAATTGGCATAGGCTGGGCTGAAGGTCACTACTATATTGTGAAAAACAAGTTATCATTTATACAAGGTCATGTGATCAGTCTGGCCTTCATACGATTATGTTTATAAAAGCATGATCTCCAGGTCAATGGATTTGATATGAAGTTAGTTTAGTGTGGTTGGTTTTGGGATTCTGTTATCTTTTTCTCTCCAAAACCAGCCAGAATTGTGACTTTTTCTTTTATACAGACCCCTTCTACACCTACACCCACACACATACCCACATGCAGAGTGAAGTCTTGAATTATTATTTTTTTAAAAAATTTTTTGATGCAAGTAATATAATTTGCAACATTTGTGTGATGACAATCATTCAATCAATGTCAGTTACTGAAACGACATACTCCAAATTTTAAAAGACAGGACCCATGGTCCCACTGGTTTGAAAAACTGAGGTTTCACTATAATGTTTTTTATATAAATACTAAATATTAATTTTTAAACCAAATAACACCAGATTCTTGTGTAATTATAATGGTATTCTATGTTTTAAAGCTGTGACCCAAACTTATGGTGGCAATTCCAATGGAGAGCCTTGCGTTTTCCCATTCACATATAATGGAAGGACTTTCTATTCGTGCACTTCTGAAGGACGTCATGATGGGAATCTCTGGTGCAGTACAACCTCCAACTTTGACCAGGATAAGAGCTATTCCTTTTGTACAGAGCAAAATGGTAAACTTTTTTGAGAAAAAAAATCTCTTGGGGAGAAATAGGATGCAGATTTTAGCATACATTGGGAAAGTGTGGTCATGGAAGTATAGAATATATTAGTTATAATTTAGCATTCTTTCACATGTCTTTTTAAAATATCGGCTGGGAATAGGAGGCATGGATCTGCACTGAATAATGCATACAAGGAAAGTCTTGAAAACTAGGAAAGAGTAAGGGAATACAAAAGTCAAACATAAATCTATCAGAAAGGCTATTCAGTGCAATACATGAAATGTGTTTAGCATTAGAAAGGTAGGCTTATATCATGACGCCACCACAGCTTAACTAGATAGCAATGGATAGTCCTTCTCTACAGATGTCTTTATCAGGTAAAATGAAAACCGGTAATATTGTATACCAGATTGCAAGCTTTCCCTAGATGTCTTGAAAAGGATCTTCTTGACTATTGCCAGAGGCAGAATATTTGTTATTCCTTACTTGGTAAAATGTCATTATCCCACTATTTCTCTCTTCTGCTCCTACCCATCTCTATCCTGAGCATGCCCATTTTTACTGTATGGCTTTTAATATACCATAAATACTCAGTTTGACTCTCAGTATAAAAGTAGTTTTCTCTTCCTATTCTAAGTGATTGCTCCTTACTTTTAGACTTTCCAAAATTCTGAAATAACCTTTGTTTTTTGTTCCATGCTGAAATGAAACTGGGCAACGATGGTTTGGAGTCAGTTTTGCAATTATTTTTTTAACTAAGGAATAACTGAAGCTAATCAGTGTTAGGTGTTCGCCAACAATTGTTTTGTCATCATCTCAACTAATCCAATGAAATGTATACAGTATGCAGAAATGTTCAAAGACAAAAATAGTTTGTGCCATTTTGGTCACTTGGGTGTCCTCAAATTTGTGAGGAGGAAATGAATTAAATAGAAATAAAGCTAGTAGTCTGCATCTTTGGTTTTCTGCCCAATATATTAGGCTAGAAGGAAAGATGTCTTTTGAATCTGATGGCTGCACTGCTCTGATGTCACTCCCAAGTCAAGCTGGAATTCTCAGCCAGGTTGCCATATATGGCAGAACTAAGAACATTAGCAAGGGGCTAATGTAGTTTTTTACTCTGTGAGATCTGGAGGAATACATGCCTTAAAAGTGGGATTCATTTGTGTAGTTTAATAATTCAGTATTATTTTATTAAAAAAGAAATTGTCAAATATTTTTAAAAGACTTTTATGAATACTCATTATATAAAAGAAACATACCAAAATCTTTAGCTATATTCCTTATTTTAATGTTTGATCTTAGAGGGTGGGAACAATATAATTCTGCTTACTGCTATATATATATGGCAGTTCTTGCAAAGAACTGGATGTACAACCAGAAAATACAGTTAAATTCTGCCTCACAATTTCTCAGATTTTTTTCCCTGTGCCAGAGGTTTCTATTTTTTATCATATTTTCAGAGTGCTTGTGATTTTTGAGCTTATTGGAGGTGATTGTTCTTTATTATTATTGTTATTAGATGTTTATTCTGCTTTTTATATATTTTGGTAAAATCAAATATGATTTTAGATATGTGGTGAACATATGAAATAATTCTGCTCCCTGTGTATAATTTGGTCTCCTACTACAACCGTTCTGTGAGATAGGCTGGGCTCAGAGAGGAGGACTGACTCAAAGTCACCCAGCTCGCTTACCTGCCTAATAACTGCCAGCATTTGATACCATCATTCTGAAGCTCCCTTTTGCTGTCCACACTTTCTTGATAGTAGATTTCTTCAGTTCTGCAGTTTTTCATTAGATTGATTCAGACTTGGTAGAACAAAACTAGTTTGATTTTTTGGCAGAGAGCTACTGTATAGACTAGCTACTGACTTGCAGATGCTTTCATGCATTTTGGAACCAAGACAGAGGTGCGAGAGGCTAAGTCTCTCACAGTGGATAGAGCAAAGCATTCAGCCCTTTTTTTCCAAGGCGAGAAGTATTCAGCAGAAATAAAATGGATGTTTTAAGCCTTGTAAATACTTAAGACACCCATTTCATCCCTTAAGTTTCCTGAAGGCCCCTAACCAAATGGGGCCTGTTTGTGGCCACTTAGGAATGCAGTCCTTGACATGCAAAGGTTGGTGCAGCTCTTGAGCTGATGGAAGTTGCAAACTGAACTGACTTTGATGTGTCTCTTAATTGCTTTGGAACTTCTTTATAAATATGTTCCCACTTACATATATAGTCAAAAACCTGGAAAAATACAATTTTTATTAGATAGTTGATCAGTTAAAAAAAACCTTTTCCACATTTTACATTCTCAGTGGTTCACATAAAAATGGCAAAGATCATCATTCTTTGTTGTTTCTTTTTTCCATTTCTTAATTCATAACATTGTATTTTCTTTAAATTGTGATTTCCCGTTTGTCAAAAGAAAAAGAAGAAAAATGATTGCAAAAAAGTTTTCAGAAATAATGTTCACGAGTGTGGTATGCTGGATAGCAGATAGTAAAGTAATTAGCATGTAGCTAAGCTACAGTATTTATTTGAATAACATTTTTTTTGCAGTATTGATTCAGACACGTGGTGGAAATTCAAATGGTGCCCTGTGTCACTTTCCTTTCCTTTATAATAATCGGAATTACACTGATTGTACTTCTGAAGGAAGAAGAGATAACATGAAGTGGTGTGGAACTACCTCAAACTATGATGTTGATCAGAAGTTTGGATTTTGTCCCATGGCAGGTATATTGCACATATGTCTGTTAGGACCCAATTATTCCTTAATTCTTGGGAATTATGAAAATATTATTTGATATAAATATTCATTCACTTTGTATATACAGTTGTTGCGTATAGAGATTAGCCTCAGTAAAACTATTACAATTTTACTATGAGAATAAAATATGTGAAAATCTATTTAACACACATTCAGAATACAGGGTTCAAATGGAAGTGCTCAGAAGAAAATGGATACTATAGGCACTATATACTATATAAAATCAATATGGAAGAAAGAAAATTTCTAAGGGTTAGTGGTGTTATTTTCATGAACAAGAAGCACATAATAATATAAGCCTAATTCATTTTTATATGTTGACTAGCTCATGAAGAAATTTGTACGACAAATGAGGGTGTTATGTATCGTATTGGAGACCAATGGGACAAACAGCATGATATGGGTCATATGATGAGATGCACTTGTGTGGGAAATGGACGTGGAGAATGGACCTGCATTGCATATTCCCAGCTCAGAGGTATTTTTAGTTTGGTTTGTCATTATTCATTATGTGATGTAGCCGGTTAAGAGTTAGCACAGTATGTAATATACTGGAATTGGGAAATCCTTGGTTCTCTAAATGCAGTGGTTATTCACAGCTCAAGTAGCATGGTCAATAGTGAGGAAAGCTAATAGCTGTTTCTGAAGGGGCACAGATTATCTTTCCTGAATTAGAGTACATTTGGGAAACAGAACTATGGTGTAGGATCAATTTCATTTAACTGTTAAACTTGTTTCATATACAGCCAACAATGAGTAATCATTTACAGAACTTTGTTTTCTAGGACCTACAGCAAGAAAAAATATATGAGGAATATACTATAGTTATGTGCATGTGAAAACGTCAGTTCCTTGAAACCTCTGAGAATCATAAGCAAGGCCTTTGTGACAACATCTCATTCATAAATCTTATTTATTGAGTATGAATCTCAGATTAGTTCATCTGTCATGGAAATTATGCACAGAGCCAAAACCAATTAAAGGACATAACAAGATATGTGAATAGAATCATTGTTATTTGTAAACTATGATTCTGTAAACTAGGTTTGTGGGTTAACACCATATAATTGTCGTTTATTCACTAAATCATTATTAAACAAGGCATATGTAACCTAATGAGTGAATTGAATTACTTTATGTTATAGGTATTTGTAGCCAGCTTACTTATTAAGAGTTGCATGTGGTATGGGTTGGAGTGACTAGTCATTACAAATTTGAAGAAGAAATAATGTATTGGTGACACAAGATCTATTAAAAGATTTATAAAGAATATAAAAGTTTGTAGCAAAGGCATATCATAATTCACTTTTTAAATACTTTGTATGACATTCTTGCTTTTTTGGCTGGAAGCTTTTTGAATATAGAAAAACTATTTCATTCATGAGAGATATTGGTAAACTGAGTGGAGAACAATATGCAGCTGTGCAAAATTCTAGCCATTATTTGTTCTTTTTTTAAATAGATCAGTGTATAGTTGATGGGATCACTTATGATGTTAATCAGACTTTTCATAAACGTCATGAAGAAGGACACATGCTGAACTGTACATGCTTTGGCCAAGGTCGGGGGAGATGGAAATGTGATCCTGTTGGTAAGTTGATTCCTTTTCATGCTCGTGTTCATGTCAGAAGCGCCACGGCACTTCAGGGTTGAAAGGATTAGCCAATGATATCACCGCTGCCCAGAGGGTGATAGGGACTCCTTTCATATTCCCCTTAATGTGCCCACTGAAGTGGTATCTATCTACTCTGCTGTTGCACACTTTATAACTTCTAGGTTGGCAGGAGCTGAAGTGAATGATGGAAGCTCACCACATCATGCAGCAGCCCTCAGGTCTCAAACATGGGTTTACTGATCATCAACTCAGTGTCCTAACCATGCTTAGCATCCTTACCTTTCATGCTTAGAGCAATACACTATAAGGGGTTACCACCATGATTATGCCAGTAATTTTAGGCTGCTTCAAACTGTCAGTAACAGTAAGAATTGGGCTACAAAGGAACCTCTATGACTTAATGCTTATCTACATCCTTACCACCACCTCCAACCTCTTGCTTCTATTCTTTTTCCAGTGTTTTCTTCCCATTTGTACACTGCGGATGACAATCAAACTATTGCTTTTTTCCCTAATTGGTTGTTAACCTAGCCCTCATGTAATCCAAGTTAGATAGCCCTGTGTCTCCATTTGGAAATCCTAGAATTAGAGAACAAAGACAGAGCTCTAATACTATCTTAACTGAAACAAAATAAGCATGTTTTACATGGCTTCCACCTAGTTTTACTAAACTCATCAATAGAATCTGGGGTGGGTTGATCTAGGCTTCCACAGAAGAGGAGGGCAAGTGACAACATGTGCATCAAAACAGAAACTGCCCTTTTCATTATGGCATTTGATACAAATATATGACCAGGAGGCTTCAGCTATGGGATCAGGGTGCACATTGTCATTTTCATAGCTGGTGACAAGTACCTGTATGATTGCAGCACTCGACTTAAAACTAGTTTTTCCTAAGCATTTATTACTAATATTTAGTGTATGATAAGAACCTGACAGAAGGGAAGTAAATATACACACAATCCACATAATTATACACAAAAGTTCTATGGGGATATGGCAGTGGCCTCATAACTGGATGTCCAATTCAGCTATCCAGGCGATTGCCTCTGTCATTGCTTCATTCAGATCTTTTAGACAACCAGGGAATGCATGTTGTGGGCAATCTTAATATGTATGATAGTTTGCATATTAACAACAATTGCAACAAGGGGACATTTACCATCCCCAGTGATACAGGGCTGAGGAACTTCTGAGGGGCCCTTGGTGCTCTTGCAGACATTTCTTTACCCTAACTAGGTAACATCAGTGCTAATCTGCAAGAAAACAAGCAAGCTCAGAGAACACCAAGGACCCCTCATTTCAACCCTGAGCTATAAATATTTTTCTTCAGAGGCACTTCTTCCACTATTACACCTAATTCTGTTCAATTTCATTCAGACAAAGTAAGGCACGTCAAAAC